>NC_090272.1:45967500-47167500 GCF_040414725.1 Anabrus simplex | reverse complement strand
TTTTGAATATCGGAAATTCCATCCCAGCAGCCAACCAGCAAGACTAATAAGAATTACGCTGGAATTCTCCCTTCCCCTCACAACCAGACGGGCGGCCTAGCAGCCAGCCAGTCGGCCGGGGTGAATGACCTGACTACAGCTACACGCGCTCCACCCCAAACTGCGAGGGTTACTGTCCATCTTGCCGGCGGAGGGAGCTAGACATGACTAGACAACAGTAAACGAGTTCATCTCAGTAAGATGGAATGGGACAAAGGACAATACATGTTTAATGCTTCCGAAACGGTACGTAAAAAGGCATAAATGATTATGGAACGTAACTATAAATTAAAAGACTGAGCAGCTGACTACAGAAAATGTTCTCGGTAAACATTCAAGACTCCTCTTCGTCTAGCAGGTTTAAAACAGCCTGCCGTAAATTCTTCCCGAGTACACACAGTTTATTTGAATTAATATATACTACTACTACTACTACTACTACTACTACTACTAATAATAATAATAATAATAATAATCGTATGGCCTCAGCTACCGTGTGCAGACATTTCAATTTGACGCCATCGGGCTGTCTGCTCGTCAATTTCGACGTTCCGTTTTACTCTAGGCCCGCTAGATGGCAGACAGAGTAAACCGGATCTCTTTTGGGCGTCTGTGGCTGAGATTTTGAATGAATTTTGTCGGGTAAACACCAAATGTGTCAGAGATCTTTTACATGCCGACATCGTACGACATGGCGTGTCGAATGGACTTTTTTCCGCCCTTGAAAAATCCGACTACCTCTGCCGGGTTTGCACCCGCTATCTTGGGATCCGGAGGCCGACACTCTACCACTGATCCACAGAGGCAGCTAATATATCGTCGTTGCCGGAACAAAACCTCCTATGTGAAATATTTTAGCTTAGATCTTTGGCCGGTAAAGTTTTGTCATCTAAGGTATATCTCCAAAAATATTAACACATAGGAGGTTTCGTCCCGGCAACGACGATATACTGTATGTGTGTGAATGAAATAAAGTATTTTAAGTAATCTTCGTTAATTCTTTCTCTGGTTCCGGCATTGTACGGTAACTTGTATTAATGTATTGTGTTATTGGATGTGACTGTCCTACTACTGTATAGAAAATGGTACCTTAAAAATTTAGTCAAGGTGTTAATACTACAATTTTTCACGACGCAAGTAGAAAACTAAGAATCCAATCAAGATAACCTCCAAATCCGAACTCAATCGCGAACAGTAAATGTTTTCGACTACGAAAGATCAAGGGAAATAAATCGTTGACCGTTTTTTTTTTCAGAGTATTTTTAGACATTTCTCAATTTTATAGTAACAGAACTTCAACCACTATCATAGGGTGCAAAAGAAATTTCATGGCAAAACTGTTGTCAGATTGGATAACAGAGGTTATAGGCCTCATCGTGCAAGAGGAACAATTCCTACGTTCTTCGAAGAATTCCGCTCAAGATTCAATCAATCAGAATCTTTAAGGAAGGAAATCCTGAACGGTCCATTGTCCATACTGAGAAATCATTTGTATAGTCAAATGTATATAGTAGGGGAAAGGAGATCGTTATGAAATACCATTTTGTTTTACGAAAGCAAGTCCAAATTTTTCTACGAAAAAAGTATTTTTTAATATTCTAGTTCTCTGGCAATTTATCTATTACGCTCACATTAGGTCTTCGCATGAACACAATTACAATTTCCAAAATTTCAAAAAAAAGAAGATTAATGGCGGGGATTATGGAATACTGTTGAGGATATGGAATACTATCATCTGATTCTAAACAAGATATCCTCACACACAAAAATCACAGACATAATGGTCTGTTATCACAACCAGAACAATCCTCATGGACCCACATCTCATACTGCAGGCAGTGAACCCATGTTTCGCCTCTAAATTCCTCTAAAAATTTGACACCACAGACGATGCACTCTACATTGTCATCCTTTGGTTGGCGTCGTACGTTGACGGTTTCGCTATCACTAGATTCTAAGCGCCAGCTGATACGCCATCTGCCGAATATCGTTTCCGGCTAGGCCATACAAAAGTGATTCCATTTGTATACAATAGGCAACCAATTATTCCTCTAAATTTGCTGGTAGGGCATTTTTTCCCACTAATTTCTTATCACCTGGAGCATTTTCGTCCGACACTTGTGATGATGCAAGGCGGAAAAGTGTAGTTCTAGGGACACCAAACTCGTTCGCAGCTTTCAGATATCCCCTTTTTTTTTCTCACGCACTAACTTGATAGCGTTTGCCATTGCCGATGGATTCCATTTATTTCGTTGTCTGATCAGGCGGTACAGGTTTACTATAACCCGGCATTCCTTTGGCTGTGGCTAGTTTTAATTCGTAGTATTTTAATCTATGTCCCTAATCATGAAGTAATTATTTATAGCAAAATAAAGTATGGCATAGATGTCGGCTAGATGGTTAAAATCGTTTTTACAAATCTAAATGGCACTGCAGTCACCTAAACACGGGAGGGAGTTTTGGAATACTTGAAACCCACGTGGTCCATAACCCTCTCCCATATAAAGTAACGTTTTACACGGTCTTACACGTCACACATTACCTCTCATATTAAATCTAATTATATCATTTGAGAGCCCATTAAGGTCCTTCAACGCTAGACTGGGGTTATAGAATAACACAGTTCTCAAAATTGTGCAATGAGTACGCACCTGTAAAAGTTTCTGCAATCTGTGTTGGAGAACGACATATTGTGGCTGAAGGAACACTGGGGGGCAAGTTGCCATCTCGTGGCGTTTCAGGGTATTATAGCAGACTAGTTTCAACGTTGGCGTTTAGGGAGTAGCATTTATCAGGGAAGATATAGTAGTATTCCGTAACTCCTTACCTATTCCATAACCACAACTTCTCTATACTTTGTCCTCATGGGCAACCTTCTTATGGAGAACGTATTTATTCTCTCTGAATAAATATATATCTTGGGAGGGGTTCACCATTGAGATGTTAGCGCAGTGATGGCTTATTAACAAGTGAATTTGCTCGTTCCCCAAGTGTCAACGTTAGACAATGTACTGTTTACGCTCTCCTGTGCATCTAGAACTCCAATGTCACTAAGAATTAATGCTATTGTATTAATACAAAGCTTTCTCAGTTCGACAAGCTCGAATGGCATCGGGCAGAATTATTGCAGGATCAAGGAACTGGACATTCAAATTTGATGTGATGCCATAAGATTCATGTTTCTTGTTTATTTACACGTACACATTTATCGATGTGTAACATCCCCATACGCTAAATAAACGCAACCGAACCTACCGACAGAAGAACAAGGCACAATGCATGTTTCACTCTTTTGTACATTTCAAGTACAAAGTGAGTTAGTACTCCTATGCAGAAGCAATAAACAATAGCTCAGAGCCAGGGCCGTATTAACGGTGTGGCAAACTGGGCAGATTTCCAGGACGGCACATTTCTAGAAACTGTAGGGAATTGCGCGAAATGACATGTCATCTCCGATGGGATCATAAACTGTAAAATTTTAGAATTTTTGAGAGCATAGTTCTAGCAATTTCCTCGTTACAGAAACTCATCCTGTTGGAGTCTAGTGTATTTTCCACGTTGTGCAGGCTATAAGATGTGTGCAAAATTATGTAGTTTTAATTCGGCTACCGTGCATATATATTGAACATCACAATTCTCTTATTCAAATTTACGCAGTTTTCACCCCCTGGTACGAAGGTCAGGTTTTCGTGGATATGTTTAGAGTTTAGGAAACTTGAAATGAAAATAAGTGTAACATTGTAATGTGTTGAGGAAGTGTTGCCTTTATTTTTATGTTCAATTTAATAGTATGGTTTAAGAAATGCCAACGTATGACTCGCCTTCACCACTCAAAGTTTCGAAAACTGAATTCAAACAGTTTGCTGGAATTTGAGTTCTGCTCGACACCCGTGTCAATTGTTGCGAAGTTATCAATTGATGCAGTATTAAATGGTGCTTATAGTCTGTTGCTGGAAAGTTCTGATATTTACACCTAAACGAATTTAGTAACTTTCATACAACGGTCAACTATTTCGAATGATCTATTGGACAGCTAGTCCCCTCCCCCTCCATACTAGAGCCTATTCTGTTTATTCGGTGAAGATTCGAGTCGTCTCTATTAGGGCTGCTTTTTATGCCGCGTGTCTCTTCTGTAACGCCACATCACCTTATCGTCCCACATCTACCAGATTCCAGAGTATCGTTCAGATATCTCCAGTGGTATGTAAAACTTGCTTCCATTTTCATATTTTGCTTCAAGAAAGAACTAAAAAATACAATGTAGCTTATAATTTTACACTTCGTTGATCACTCACAGTAATATCCACTCTACCGGACGAGTTCGCTGTGCGGTTAGGGGCGCGCGGCTGTGAGCTTTCATCCGGGAGGTAGCGGTTTCGAATCCCACTGTAGGCAGCCCTGAAGATGGTTTTCCGTGGTTTCGCATTTTCACACCAGGCAAATGCTGGGGTTGTACCTTATTAAGGCCACGCCGCTTTCTTGCAACTCCTAGACCTTTCCTATCCCATTGTCGCCAGAAGATCTGTGTCGGTGCGAAGTAAGGCCACTAGCAAAAAAAGAAAAAATATATCCATTCTCTCTCCGAAACGCACAATACCGTCTGCAATTTTGTGCAATACGAACAGCCACCTTCAAGGCGAAAGAGACATTAAGCCATGAGAATAATCTTCGATGAGTGACAGCATGAAGTCGTAAATTCTTGCATTTTCTTTTACAAGTACATTTTGAAAACATTTTGGACGTTGACTCAGCTTTAGCTGTTTACAACTATACAGCATATCAAGTAACTTCGGCACTCTTGTGGCGAATATTCGGCACAATTTTGATTACTGTAAAGAGGAATCACCCTGTCATTTTTTGTATTTTGGTTTCTACAGTGTTAACTTCATTATGCGGGAACTGGAAAATAATCCAAACTAGTTACTATACTACGCAGGGGGTGAAAATTAAAATCAGTCCTTTCGTATGATTGATAGTGGGAGAAGCTTTCATGTAAACCGTTCCTTTAGAATTCCCATATTACTTTATTACTTGAACGATTTCCAATTTTAGGTATAGGTAAGAGCTAAAAGAGCGATGCTGTAGGCAAGGCAACCGAATAAGTAGGCAATTCGTGCAAACTGCTACATGGAACTGTCTTCCAATCAAGGATTTAAAAAAAAAAAACATAGCGCAGAGTGATTCGTCTTCCATGCATAGTAAGCAGACTAGAATTTTCATACCATGTGTTAATGACAACAAAATTTACGATAAATTAAAGAAATACAGTAAATGTTATATATTAAACCGAAGTTACACATATCAAAAGGTTTTGATGAACAAACACCTAATTCATTAGAAGTGCCGAAAAACAAATATGTTGTTCTTGCAATCAACAGAAAGTTAAGACTCATTATCTAACCTACTTCCTAACTAGTGTTGTCGTGGTGTCTACAGTGTGTACTTTATCGAAAACCTGAAGAGAAAATGATTCAGCACAACGTTAATTCGGCGTCATTCGGGATCAAACCACGCATGTACAGTATGTATGTATGTATGTATGTATGTATGTACGTACGTATGGATGTAGTCTCGAGTAGCCTACTACTTCTACAGGTTTATTATTTTAATAGAAAATAACATTTCATAATACGTCATGCCCTGTGATGAGCTCCGATGATGGTCCAAGAGCTCAGAAGCTAATGACTCGATTCCCTTCTGGAAGATTCCAGTGTAGCTGCTAACGTGTTTCAACGTTCTGTTTTCTAACAATTCCCGTACTGTACTACTGAATGAACAGAAAGGAATGAGTTTAATTCATATTAATCACATTTTGGGCATCAATTCCCGAATTATTTAATCCATAACTTGTGGATAACGAAGGTCATTCATAAAAATCAATGTCTTAACAGAATTTAGTATAGAAAATCTAGAAGAATGTTTATATTAAGACTAGATGGAAACTACAGATACTCGAAAAAGTATTCGTACACTTGAAAATGCTGACTATTTATACATTCATGGCGTCTCTGGATAAAAACATTGATATGCACGAGGACTGTATGGATTAATATAAAACGAGACGTAATGCCTGAACGTCCTTCGCCCCATTTCATTGCATCAAGGCGTCTAGATCGTTGATTGTGCAGGTTGAGTATGACATTACGCACCTCGTAAAAGTATTCGTACACCAAGAAACAGGTCCTTGTAGTCACATGCAGAGCCCTTCCCAAGCCCCTGTACATGCAGTGGCACGCGAATATTGTAGTCCACGTACAATCGCTGTGTACGCCTGCAGATGACGCAAGGTCCAAACAAGCGCAATGGGGCGAAAAGGGTACGAAACAACACAAGAGGAACGGAAAATAATTATCAAGCTTCATCGATGAAAGTAAATCCAACGTATTAGTTCCGTTGGGAGAAGATTAGTGTGGCGAAAACCGAACACAGAACTGGACCCCAGAAATCTCACTCCTTCAAACATGAGGGGGGCTCCATTCTTGTCTGGGGGGGGGGGGGGGGCTTGAGTGCTGCCGGTGTTGGAAATTTGTGATTTATAGATTGAACCATGGATCACAAATGCTGCATAAATGTTCAAAACACACCACCTATAGTACAAAAATGTGGATACTTTACAATGTGCCAAAGTATTGTATCTTCCTACACCCCTTCAGTCCCCCGACATCAATCCGATAGAGCAAGTATGGGAGATATTGGACAGAAAATTACGATCCAGGGTGATCAATAAAAATGATCTCCAAACTGCCATACTGGAGGAATAGAACAACAATGCGTCATCGGTTGCCAAGAAATTAGTTCCTTCCATCCCACGACGACTGCAGGCAATATTAAAGGCAAAGGGAACTCGACGAAGTAGTATAAAGTGACTGGATATGGTGTACGAATACTTTTTCAGTGTGTAATTCTGTGGAGGGAATGCGGTTTTCTTTTGTTTCAGCTGTACCTTCATATTGTAAGCAATTCTTTATGGTGATAACTAACATTCCAAACTAAGGAATCCGCGTTTTATTTAAGATTACCTTTTGATATTTGCCTCAATCTACGCACATGTACGTCCCGTTCTCGCATAATGTGACGTGTACGAATACTTTTTCCAGTATCTGTATACAGTGATTTTGGGTAGAGGTGTGGTCGAAACGAGTCTGAGTCTTCAATCTAGGGAAATACAGTGTTTTTTTTTCTTTTTGTAAACCACGGATTGTGTCTTTAAACACAGTTCATTTTATACTCAGTAAGCTCACGATGGCGATTACAACCATATCCCCAGTCCATATAAAAAAATAATAATCATCCAACCTTGGCACACACCTCTTTGAGAATTACGAATTAATTCTGGAGAAAATTGAACATACCATTAATTTGGGGCAAGTTAATCCAGCTCCTTGGCTAAGTAGTCAGCGTATTTGTCTTCGGTTCAGAGGACTCCGAGTTCAATTTCCGACTGAGCAAGGGACAAACTACGTATGGTTAATTCGCCTTTCACGGGGACTGTGTATTCGCCTTAATGCACAACTAATCTGTGTTCAATACATCACACTACCAATAGAACGCAATAGTGAATAGATCCCTCCACATGGAATTAACGTCAGGGAAGGCATCTGGCCGTAACACCGCACCTAATCACTATCCATTGCCTATTCCAATTTGGAAAAAGGCGCGGCACATAACGTCTTACGTACAGTACATCAAATAGCATGTTTGCGAAGAATACAGCATATCTCGTCCTCTGGTCGTTGCTTTCACTCTAACAGCTATTAACATCCACCGTATTTTATTACTGTGTGCACTATGAAGTCTCCAACTCTACGGACATGATCGAGTAATTCCTTCGCATTTGATTATCCACAACAGCAAACCTGACAACAGCCAGAGGCTTGCTGCGTTCGTCCGCTACAGAATGAGGTCACCAGGCCACAGCCATGTAAGGCCGTTTCTATAACGCGACATCAATATTCGCCTCTATCATTAACTTACCTCATTCTCCACAGAACACAGCCTTGCACACGAACAGAAGCCATGGCTGATGGCTGATCCACTTATTCATTCAAAAATAGACTGCAGAATATAAGCTATTTTCATCTCTGCCGTCTAACCCTGGTATTTCCTAGTACCGATGACAGCCTACATCTGTACTAACATTGCCGGCCTTTGTGCACAGAGACTTCCCGTAACTTTAAACGATATTTTAGTCTCCGACTTCACGACCGCCTTTCAAATAGAGAGTTTCAAATGCATGTTGAAGGAAACATAGCTTACTGAAGCTAAGCACCACACTCAAAATGAACCTCTCAAATAACTGGCTTCATAGCCCGTTAATGTACTTTCTTACCATTAACTCAATACCCATTTAAAACCCTCTCAATTTCGGGACTACTTAAATAAAAGTCCCATATCTTCTTCGTGTGCTTCCACACATCTGTTGCATTAAAGGCAAGATAGTGAAAACTGCTCTTGAATCAAGTGCATCTCTGCGAAACCCGAGGTAGAAAAGTTCAGATAAAGATCGGGGGCGTGCGGGACATCCTATAATGATTGTTAAGTTTGAAATCATAAGTATGACAATATTTATCGTTTACAATGTACGAAGATACATCAATATTCGAGCGAGTAACGTCCTCTGTACGGGACAGGTACCTCATAAATCGCTGGCGGATACGTTATAGTGAAAACAATAATTGAAAAACGTCCCTACAACACGTGTTGCCTATCCAACAGCTAAGACTTAGAGTAGCAGTGTTCCCAGTTTAGTACAGGATTTTCAGTGAGGACATTAATTTTCAACGAGGACAGCTTTTACTACAGCTTTTTCCACACCTGTGGGGTCGCGGGTGCGAACTGCGTCGCACAGGTGGATTTGGCTGTGTTTTACGGCTGAAAGCCCTTCCTGACGCCGACCCTATATGGAGGAATGTAATCACTATTGCATGTTTCTGTGGTGGTTGTTAGTGTGGTGTGTTGTGTGAATACGAAGGAGAGTGTTGGGACATATACAAATACCCAGTCCCCGAGCCAGAAGAATTAATCAGAAGCGATTAAAATCCCCGACTCGGCCGGGAATCTGGGAGTACGCTGACCAGCCAACGTGTCTGGGGCTTTTCAACGAGGACAGCAATGAGGATTAAAAGCATTGTTCCTTTTTCTTTTGCTGCGCCTGGACGATAATTTGTTACTGCACATGCTGTTCAACGATCTATTCTTATGTACTGATCAGCTGTACAAAACCATTGTGTAGTTTGATGTGTATGAGTAAAATAAAGGCTTTGTTACAGCTCAGAATTAGTACATTAATAACACGATACTCTGTAGACAAACACAGAACACACTGCTACTGTATGTCTTTGCTCTAGCGACTTTTTAACTGTTTCACATATCAAGGACATTAGTCACTCGAATTTTTTCTTACAAAAATATATTGCATTATAAACAATCAAAATGCCATGCAAACTGCCATGTTTATTTTTAAACTTGCAAACATTATAAGATGTCACAGCACTTGAAATTTCGCTAAGATGCTATGGCTCGAAATGTACTACAACTGCGTGCAAATCAATTTTGTATTATTCTGTTAATCACGACAAGCACACTTTAGCATCAACTTTAGTATCAGATTAAAATAATATTGTACTGATGTCCCACATGTCCCTGATATTTTGCGGAAATGTTCTACTTCGGGTTTCGCAGAGATTTACTTAGACCCTCTCCGCACGTTCAAGCTGATACCTACTTATTAGGCTACCGATAGGACTAACGAGTGGTACCGGTATGCGACTTTCCGATTTAACTTCAGGACAATTTTCACCATCTTACTGCCTTTATCGATGGGGGGGGGATCATAGGATTGTCTGGAAAGTTCGCACATTTTCCCCTCTACGACAAAATTTATTGATCAGAAAATAAAGGGATGTAGGCTATTTTTTAAGTTCTTACGATTTTCCGTTCAAGGGATTCTGCAGAGATCGGATTCCTCAAAATTTAACAGCACAAAGTTAGTGCAATATAGTGTGCCGTAGATATCCCAGCCGATGTCGTGGAATATAACTCCGATAGACTAAAGATAAGCAAGATTGATCGTTACTTTGACGGAACACACTCTTTGTTAATTGTTCTAGTCTTTTCCGCTGAATATTTTGGTGCTCTGCCTGCAGAGTACGTCCGAACAGCTAAGTCAGATATTAAGAATAGCCCACAATAAAGACTGTCTTGGAATACAATATACAGTGCATTTTTTTACGTGAATGATGTATACCGCAAATTACATCCTACACACTGACTCACGAACAACGAACACTCCATTCTCGAGTGTAGAACACGCCTCTACAGTGTTTCTCTCCTATATCTTTGCAAATATGAGAAAAATTAATACTGTAAACAGGGAACAGTTTATATCCAGCATTTTTTCCGTACAATCAGTTATTCAGGACATTAATATAACTTCCACAGTTACTTGTAGGTGCGAATTTTTATGACAAGTCATTTTTCCCTTAACATTATAACATGTAGTCTTATTTTCAGAAAGTTTTCAAGTATGATAATCAAAACGAAACTTGTTTTATTTCATATACATGCATATTTAGACTAAGTTTTGCGGCATATTTTGAACAAAATCTCATTTTAACGTCATATTTTGGTAATTTTAATTTCAATATATCGTTTTATAAGAAAAAGAGTAAGCTCTAGAAATTATTTTTCAGGATACTCTGAAATATACTTTTACTGAAGAACCACTGAAAAGTTTCCACTAGGTTCTACTGCTGGTTTTGTCAAATCCTGAACATCGGGCTATTGTTTTCACTGAAGCAGAGGCAGTTCTGTACTTATTTGTCTGCAGATTTCCAGGATTTTTCTCCAAGTGATTTAATTCTATTCAAGAATGCTCCCGTTACATCATGTGATGACGAAAGAAGTTTTTCTCTCTACAAGACAATACTCTGCGACAACAGGAGAGGATTCTCATTCAATCTTAAGGTGTGAAAAAGGAAAAATGCGGAAAACCATCTTCAGTGTTGCGGATAGTCTGTTCGGACCCACTATCTCCCGAATGCAAGCTCCACAGCTAGGTGGTCAAACCGCGCAGCCACTAGCTGGGTCGACATATTCTTAAAATTGTACTTAACTAGCAACACACCTTTCACTGGATCTATATTTAGGTGATTTCTGTCATTTGCTCACTGTACTGAAATTAAGGAAAAAAACCCTTTCCACATCTGCATTATGTCCAGGCAAGATTATGTCATTTTAAACAGCTCTGAATGACATTCAACATGTTTACTACAGTCTTTCGAAAATACTTGACCCATTGCGAACGTGCGGCTAGACTGATTGAAAATGAGTTACATGACACTTTATGGCAGAATTCCGAAATACAAGATCGCTTTGAAAGCAAATCGCCAAAATGCAGCAATTAGAATGTCTATCCTTTCAAATAGAGCATTTTCGAATTATTCACCAATACGGATTATTTCTCCTGATCAAGCTGCACTAATGTTGATAATGAAAGCCGATATTTCGAGGGAAGCATTGCCGGTAGCGAACTCGCTGAGAATTGAGATGAGAGTTTCAGCTCATTGCACTCCGTGATCTGCAGCATAACGAAATGTGGCCAGGAGCCATCACAGTATCGTTCCAAACCCAAACTAGTTTGAGGCGCCACAAGGAGAGCGGGCAAATGACCTTTCTTATTCACGCCCAAACAAATACCACGATTACCTTACCGTAAACAACATACATGTTACATGCTTTCGGGCCAAAAACAAAGTTTCATGCCAAGAATGCAGCAAATTAACGGAACAGAGATAAGCCTAGTAAGAAAACACTGCAAATTAAGACTTCATTCAGGATTAGCCATCCATGAAACTAAGCCGCTTGTCCACTTCGGAGAAATACTTTCACTTGTTAACCGAATAACTTAATGTAGACTACGAATAAAAACCCGGATATGGGAATTTTGTGGCAAAGGAAACGGGCCGATGGTGGAGAAACCATTAGCAACAGGCGAAGGACCAGGTTCTCACCTAGTTTGACCGTTACACAGGAAACTACTTGAAAATCATAGTAGTGCATTATGCATATGTGAAGGAGAATGAAAATAACCCAAATAATACGTCACTTTACTTGATGAAATATGCCCCAGACATTTTGTCAGGAACTACGCATTTCGTTTTACAAGCGTAAACAACGAACGCATCGCTGAATTAATAATCCATGACGTCTAGATTAACGGAAGTTTTTCTTTCCTCTTGTAAATCTTTAGGACTACGTAAGTCTTCTAGAGTGGCGTATACTGCTATGGATTTGTGCGTTGACCACGCGATCGTAACATTTTAAATTCCGGATCATGAGTATTTAGACAAAGCAATTGAACAGTTACATTTCGTTACCTAATTCACAATTTTACTCCCATACACTTCCCGTGCTTAAAAAAAAAAAGTCTGAACGTAAAGGGCTGCTACTAAATCTTGTCGGCCATTCAGGCCTTCCAGGTGGGATGCTGTCGGCAAGAGAGTAGGTGGGTTGAGTTTCCCGGTGACCGCCCAGAAATACTCCACGAATACAAACAAATTATTCCTTTAGCTCTTCAACGTTAACTGTCTTTATGCAAGGGCCACATTTACACACACTATATTACATTACGAGTAGGTATAACATGTCATTTCATTTCAGGTTCAAAATTACAATTCATGCTCTCTTCACAAAACCTAGCAACATTCACATTTTTTTTTTAATTTGAGTTTTCTTGCTGTTCGACTTCACATGGAATATTTCGTACATAATACGTACCGGATAAGACCGCGAAGATCACGTCTTTCATGGTTTTAACAGTGTAAATCTGAGAAGGGCTTCACAAGATCAGCACTTAAAGCTGTCAGCTCTGTTCAGCTTCATTTCCTACTGCGTATGAAGCACAGCAACTACCTAATTTAACAGACTACAGAGTTTCACGAATTGCTTTTGCGACATACGAAGCACACAATGGAAATCTGACTTCTGGGAATTATAACTTATGAAATGAGAAATCTGCGAAACATATTTGACGTATACACTGCATTATTAATATAATCTTGACCATAATGGGCAGTTATTGACTTAATCACAGTAAATAGAGAGATGGATAATCCGCCTAGTCAATACTAATATATTAACATTTTCTATTTACATCATATCTAATACATGTTTAGAGAATATGTTCATTCTCTTCTTCAGCTAAATAGGTTAAAATTCGTATATTACAATAAGACCTAATGACCCCCCCGCTAAAAAAGCTAAAACTGGCATGTACAATATGAGAAAATTGATTAATAGTGGCATATAATTAAATCCCATCTTATCTCAATATAAACACAGCAAGAGGATGTATATGTAGATAAAATGTTTAGCACTGAGCACTGTTGCGATGTGACGTCAATGTGTCCTTGTTGATCCACCTTATCAAATTCGAACTGGACGATATTAAAAATACTATAAAATGGTGTGAAACCAAGTTGTCAAGATGTTTATTCTGCCAGTTGACATGAACTTTATACGGTCTGTAAGGGGAGGTAAAATAGAGAATGCAAGTGCGAGAGTATAACGTAAGCAAAATGAAAATACAGCGCGTAAAAATATGATTTTAAGTTGGGAGTATATAAACTATTATGTCAAGACAGCGGAAAAAAAAAAAGTACGACAGTCGGGAGGAAGTGTGATGGTACGCTATAAAGAGCATGTGAACGCAAGAAGATATTCCAGATACTCTGACAGATGCGAACATACGTATGAAAATCATTTCACTAATACTGAACGGGACATGGATTTTCTACACCCGTTACGAATGCCCTCGAGAAATTGGAAATTGACAAGTTACACAAATTTGATAGTGAAGAAAATGGTCTTAATGAATACATTTATCAGTTGTTTAAATTGGTGACCCAATTAGAGATGGTCGATAACACAGCCTGTTACTTTGTCACCCCTATTTTTCTGTCACCGATATATCAGATACGCTGTCACGGAAGTATCTGTGACAATATATCCAAGTTGTGTATATATTTTTTTATCACGCTCACAGGGCTATATTATCCGCTGTAGCTGAAGGTCTATATCCGTTTTTCATTTAGCAGTTACCTAGGGCGATATTAAAGGCGTTAAATCATACATTTTATTATGGGGTATTTATGAGCACAGTATAAAGAATACCTGTCTAACAACTCTATGTCAACAGCTAGGTTATTTTTCATACGTAGCGCAAATCGAACAGATTAGTCCTCAGCTGGCAAATGAGACATGTTTGAATACGTAATATTTTTTCGAGAAATACTTGTCCGATTTTCAAAATAATCACGGTGCTGAATTTGTAATGTTGGTAGATTTAAGACTACGTGTACAAAATAGTGTGGCACCGTTTAAAAAAAGCGAAGTTGGTACCATGATCCCAGGAAATATTAACGTCATGACAGTACTGCGAGTACGATTATTAGCCCTTTGGTACCATTACTGAAAGTGAAAACAAAATGTCAGTATCTTTAACCGTTCACGAGTTATTTGAGGTGGACAACTTCGCTGAAGAGCCCTGTATATGGGAGGAATCTTTGTATTAAGTTCATACATTAACAATTTTTAGTCAGTTTATTTGTAAACCTACATTAAGTACTGTAAATAGTCCGACTGACTGGCTGAACGGTCAGCATTGAGGCCTTTGGTTCAGAGGGTCCCGGGTCCGATTCCCGGCCGGGTCGGCGATTTTAATCGCCTGTGATTAATTCTTCTGGTTCTGGGACTGGGAGGTTTGTGTTCCTTCCAACACTCATCTTCATACTCAGACAACCCACTACACTGCCAACTACCACAGAAACACGCAATAGTGATTACATCCCTCCATATAAGGCTGGCGTCAGGAAGGGCATCCGGCCGTAAACCCGAAGACACGACACGGGTAATCACATTCCGCTTCTTATCTGCCCGACTTTGGCATCATATCAACTAGAAGCATTTACATACTGGCCGCCCGCGACCAAAGAGTGACCGTGACGATAATCATATGCTCGTGCTTCCTGTGACTGAATCACTGATGTCATATTTGTGTGTCACAGATACGCCTGTCATCTCATATTTAGACCCTATATTCTAGAAAGAGGGAAAAAGAGACTGAAGGTAAGCACGTAGGGAGGGGGGGGGGGAGAGGACATGGCAGTAACACCACTTATAGATTGTTCTCTCCACCCATCCTTCCCACCGCCGCACCTCCCTACATAGTTCCTGTCGAACAACTGCAAGCCTTTATATACCTCTGACAGTCGCATATCAGCCTTGAGTATCCGCTTGTTTTATAACATCGGTAATTTTTAATATAGTTTATAGGCACTGTACTCTAATTTTGTTTACAGTACATTATCCTCTCGCATTTGCATTCTCTATTTTACCTCTCCTTCTTACTGACCATACAAAGTTCATGTCAACCTGGTAGCATACACATCTATTACCTGAAGGGATCGTCTTGACAACTTGGTTTCACACCATTTTATAGTACTTTTAATATTATCCAGTTTTAATTTGATAAGGAGTATTGGATCAACAAGGACACATTAACGTCAGATCGCAACAGTGCTCAATGCTCAACATTTTATCCACAGATATCCTCCTACTGTGTTTATATTAATTATATTGAGATGACAAGATGCCACTATTCACCAATTTTTAATGTCATATTGTACATATCACAGTTTTAGCTTTCTTAGCGCGCACCCCCCCCCCCCTCCCCTGTTTCATTAGGTATTATTGTAATATACGAATTTTAACCTGTTTAGCTGAAGAAAATGAAAATTCTCAAAACATGTACTAGATATAGTGTAAACGTGAAATGTAAATACTGATTTTTAATATATAGTACTGACTAGGCGGATTACTCATCTCTCTATTTACTATAATACACTACAACCATTCCCTGTGATAGGTGTATCTACAACCAGTAAAGGAAACAGTTAAGAAATAAACGAGAAAGCAACGAGGAATCCCAAAGCTATGAAATTCTGATGAAGGGGTCGTACTTTGATGGCCAAGTGGACTCGACCCACCGGTGTGAACCGAAGCCACAATAAGATACTTTTCGTCAGAATGGAAATTGAGGATAAAGTTGGGACGTTTAAGCTTTTCCGCTATTATTATAGGGACTGAGTGCTAAAGGGACTGGTCATCCAACGACAGTTACCTCTTGTCTTTGCAAGCCTTCGCACTATTTGGTGGGGGGATTTTCTAGCATTGTACAATGGTGGTGTGGTTCGATGAACCGAACGCGTTTCGGGGTGATGATTCAGAAGACAACACGTGAACTTTCAGTATTAACTAATTACAGTATAGTGTGCATTATTTACCAACTTCCCTAGTCTCGACTTCATTGCTTCCTTTTTTTTTTTTTTTTTTTTTTTTTTTTACACTATTTAAAATACGTAATTTACATACTGCACTGACCGCTTCCAATCCCATGGTACACTGAAGTGAAACAGCCACACTTACCTGTAACAGACAAAAATACATTTATATATAGTGGTATAAAAAATCAGACTCCTAATGCTACTGTTATGGACTAAAGTTACGTCAAAAAGACATGTTAAAACACACATTTCTTGCAAGTGGTTTAACAGCAGCAGATTTTCAATGTATGTCAAGCTGTGCTGTGGAAATCCATAAAGAGCTTTGGAATTACCAAAGGACGAGACGATGACGAAATAAATATACCCTTGGAAAAACTGAACGATCATTTTTCATCTAACTACACATTAAATGCAGCGCTGAAACAGGAAGTTCTAGACGGGAATTATGCAAAGACGCGAACAGATAGAGAAAACTTCTACTTCCGTCCAGCAACCCACTCACAAGTCAGGTTTGCTATAAATCAGATAACATCAACGTCAAAAGGAAATGACAGGATAGGAATAGAGATGATAAAAATTATTCTGGATGTGATATTACCTGCACTAATTAACATATTTAACTCTTCCCTTGTAGACAGCACATTTCCCGAAATATGGAAAGCGGGCATTATACGTCCTCTAAAAAAAGTAGCTTCCCCTTCTGAACCATCTGACTACAGAGCCATCTGCATACTTTCTGCTTTATCCTGTGCCGTTTCACAATTCTTTATAAGAGCTAGAGCAACAAAGATGGAGTCTCTGCGGTCAAAATCTCAAATAAAATACATTTAACGTCAGTACGGGCCAAATTATAAGTCTTTTCGTCAGTCGGTTACGGTAATAGCCGCGTTTAGAAGGCGCAGAAAAAAATGACAGATGGACATTATTTGAAACCATTATTCAAGAAAAAAGATGCTCATCTTTTATTATCTAATCTGACTTCGGTGTATTAAGAAGACGTAAAACTCATTTTAAAGGAATTATCCAGCGGAGCGATATATTGGAGATTTGGAAACGAAGATTAATTCCCGACTATACGCTATTTTGCGGAGATCAAGATTTAAACGCCGCGCGGGAGATTTAATACGAGAAACAATAAGAGATAAGATATACTACTGTGGAACTACGTCACGCAGTGACGCAAGCCCTTGATGAAATTTGCCCGACACCGTTTAACATTGAAAGACACTTACGGACCAGTAATTGAATGCATTTAGGCTGATAAAAGACGGCGGAAAGAAATTTATTTTCAAATCAGAATATACCGAATATATGTGTCTTAGACAATTCTGGACTATTTATTGATTTAACTGTGTCCCAGTAAAAACCTATGCAATCTGAGCAACGCAAGAGCTATAGTACTTGGAAAATGTCAGCAATGAGTCAAATATTCTATCATTGTTCTGTTCCATACGCACGAGTCTTCACCATGGGTCTGTAAGGAAGCAAGGCGATGCTGCTTGGATCCTGACGAGGCGAGACGATGTTGGCTGTCCCGGATGACCAGTGAGCGATGATGAGAAGCCACGATGTACCCGACCACTTGTGGAGGAACCAGATGACCAGTTCCTAGTCTCAGATGACCGGAGAGGAGGAAACGCCGAGACCATCTTGAGCAAAGCTAAGTCCAATATCCAAGTCGTTTTCGTAAGTAAGAAGATATTATTTCTTTATTTGCTTGGTAATATTTATTTGTGCGAACACAGTGCGTAAATAAACATCTAGCTAAATTGATTGGAATTAGGTACTCATCCGTATGAAACGTCAATTCCATTTGTAGGCGTGGTCACCAAGTGATGTCCCGATCGTAATGTTTTCCCAGAGATATGCGTGAAGAGATCGCTAAAATTATTATTATTATTATTATTATTATTATTATTATTATTATTATTATCAGTGATGTGTAAAGAATAAAATAGGCATTTATATCTGCGTGTCCTAAACTTAAGCAACGTCAAATTGTTTGAGATCATGCATAGGATTTGTGTTATGAAGGAATGGCAGTAGACTACTCCAAGTTACGTTAAATTTGGCACTATGACTGTTGTAAATTAAGTAGGCATTTTAGTAATGTCGCGGCACGTTGATGTGCAAGTCAAGGTAATGAATTACGTGATGAAGTGATAGTGTGGTTATATGAAATAAGAGTAATAATTAACGCGTCATGGATATGATATAGAGTTGTTGATGATGTATGATGGTTGTAGTTATTGTTTCTTCGAGAGAGAGTCATAGTTGCATGAAATAAGGTCTCGTGACTTCAAATGTTATAATTGAGAAGGTCACTGATTTCTCGCCAATTCCACGCAATGATTCTAAGCCTACGCATTTTATCTAGCTCAGGACATGATCTCGGGACGTGTAGTGCAATGTTTCTTTTATCCATATTAAGTTACCTGGAGAAGCATATGCTTACTCTGGACAGATTTGAGCCTTCACTGATTCGCTTAGGAAGATCTCGAGAACTCTCACTGAATAATTACATTTCTGTATAAATTTCAATCTATAGGCCGATCACTGGTGACCTAGGTTTTCGAAGGAGAATCATTTTCTTTTAGCTGGAGATAGTGTCATCCGATTAAGTAGATTTTCCATTGGTAGCATGTGTTATTATAACCCTGTATAACCAGAGTGGTGACGTTTCTTGCTACTTCGTACGCACGTAGTCTATGTCAATAAGATAAGGTCATATTACCTTAAATTCATGAATTAAATCTTGCGAAGATGTTACTTATTGGATGATTACGGCTTACAATGGACGTAGCTTAGCTCATGATGTGTAACACAAGGAAATATGAGTGTCTAAGAAGCGACTGGATAGGCAGAGATCAATATTTAAGACGTAAAACATATACGTGTGTACTTGTCAGAACAACGCAAGAAGAGTTTATAATAGCCTTATTGATAGTCTTAAAACTACAGACAGCCAATCAGTCAGTGAAAATTTAAGTAATGTGACAGTTTTTAGAATAAATATCAAGTGTTAATTACCATAATCTAATGCGTTTTCTAAGAATGGTTGACTTAAACAAATGGAACTCCATTTCTTGACTGAACAATGGCTCAGAAATTCCATATGCGATTCTTTATTTCTCAAAGGAATACAACTAGAAAGAATGTAAATAATAGTTGATAGGAGTTTTCTTTTCTTTTCTGTGGATGCATCCTACATTTTTAATGTAAATAACTTTCATGTTTTATTTTCTTGCCAAGAAGGCACTTGTAAATACTATTAGCTGTGTTCAATTTAATTTATTTACTCATCACCCAACTCGCTAGGTGAATTGAAAGAGAAGGATAGGGCAGTTTCTTTTTAAGAATCTTCCCACATGTTACATGTCATTTACACTATTAATTGATGATTTCGGAGATGAATGAGTACTAAGAAAGGAAGCTATTTAAGCCGAGAAGGCATTCAATCATTTAAGGTGAAGTCGAAAGACGTGATTTTTCCAAAGTTATCGACGGACATGGATTACTAGGTCGACAATGAGTCACTCATTACAAAGGCTATTTCATTAGTAAACTTTTGAAATAATTTCTTGAATATCTGATTTAATATTTAAATAAATTTTGAATGGTGAAACCTAAAAACTCTTTCTCTGTGTTCTTAGCATAAGGATTAGTTGTAAGACTGTAGTAGTATCGATCGACGACGATTTCCTTAAGAATTAATGAGAATGGTACCTAACTAGATACGAGTAAGAGACGTCTTTCTGCGTTAGTTAGAGAATACCGTTGATTGACCTGGACGTTTTTCTGTTGCGGAACTCATACCCGTAGAACTCAGTCACCGGATTTGTTGAAGTTAGAGCTAGTCTGGATCTCTTGTGTCCTTGCCTGGACGCGGGAACGGCGCAATCCAAAGCGCTAGAGTTCATCGCTCATAGACAAATAACAGACTACATGACGACTTACAACTTATTTGACCCACTACAATCTGGTTTTCGTCAAGCACACAGTACTACAACGGCACTACTGAAGGTCACAGAAGACATCCGAGAAGCTATGGACAACAAGGAAGTGACAGTTTTAATACTCTTAGATTTGAGCAAAGCTTTTGACTCTGTTGACATTGACATCTTGCTCTCGAAATTGTATTCCCTCCATTTCTCGGACAGCGCCCTCCTTTGGTTGCATTCCTACCTGCATGGCCGTCGGCAGTGTGTTACAGATAGAATAAACAAATCAACTTGGCGGTCTGTGCAGTGTGGTGTGCCCCAAGGGTCAGTGTTAGGACCCCTTCTTTTTTCCATTTACATTAATGATGTCTCCCAAAACCTAACGCATTGCAAATACCATATTTATGCTGATGATGTACAAATGTACCTCCATACATCTCCAAATCTAATACTTTCCGCCATAGACAAAATCAATCAGGATCTAACATCATTTTCTTCTTGGTCTTTGAGATGTGGGCTTAGGTTAAACCCAGCTAAAACGCAAGCCATCATCCTTGGATACCCAAAACTACTCACGAAGGTCAATCGACCAGAGATTCCATCTATAAGGTTGTGTAATACTAACATACCATTCACGTCATCAGTAAAAGTCCTAGGCATTACTTTCGATGATGACATGTCATGGAAAACGCATATCACGAACATCACCCAGAAAATATTCTCTGCATTGCACATGCTGCGCGGGTATAAATACTTATTTCCTGAAAAACTAAAAAAAATGTTGGTAGAAAGTCTGGTTTTCCCTCATTTCGACTATTGTGACGCGATTTATAGAGACGCTCGAGGCAAGTTATTGAGCAGATTACAACGTGGTCAAAATGCTTGTGTGAGATACGTCTGTAACCTACGGTACTATGACCACGTAACTCCTTCATATAACCATCTATCTTGGCCCCGACTAGAGATCCGTCGCACTGTGCATTCCCTATGCCATCTCCATAAAATCCTTCATTCTTCACAACCATTTTACCTTACTTCATATTTCAAATACTTATCCTCTTATCACAGTCTTAACACCAGATCCACTAATAATTCCATCCTTGCTTTACCTACCCACAGAACTGCCATCTATGATAAATCATTCACAGTAATTGCCTGCCGTGAGTGGAACCTCCTTCCCGAAAATATCAGGGGGTTAAGCGCTATTCACACTTTCAAGGAAGCACTTTGGAGACATTTTATGCACCAGTAAGGATCATCTGTAAACTTGATGCTGCTACTTACAACCATTCTATTGTTATGGATGTCCTGGTAGAGAGTCTAAAATTTTTATCCGATTTGTCTTTAAAATCAAATGTTATGTACTGCCTTTTTTTTTTTTTTTTTTTTTTTTTTTTACATGTAGGATATTAGTTTTAAGAATTTATCCCTTTTTATGTCTGATTTATTTAATCTTAATTTAATCTTAACTTAATCTTAATTTATTAATTTAATCTTAATTCATTTCATCTTAATGTAATCTCACCATTCTTGTATTATTATTAATTTAATTTGTATTAGACGTAGTTATTGTAATACAATGCAACATATGTATATTTCAGTTTCTGGTTAGATGGAAGAGAAGGCCTGAAGGCCTTAATCTTGCCAGGTAAAATAAAACATTACTAAACTAAACTAAACTAAACTAAGGAAATGAAAAAAAAGTCAACCGGAGACTGTGTGTTTACGTTTCGTAGATCTGGAGAAGGGGCAGAACAATACAAAGGAACAAGATGTAGGTCATACTGAGAGATTATGGGACCATTGGTTTGTTATTACAAGCGATCAGGCTGAGTAAATGCTACAATGGGTTGTTTGGATCAAAATATTTACATAGGTTAGCCAAGGCACAAGTATTTCACTCCTGTTGTGCCTAGTTTAAAGGAGTGATATCAAAAATTGCAGGGAGGGATTCAGATGGACTGGAAATTAAGCACTTTTGCAGATGCCGGCGATTGCGTCTCAATAGCAGAGATTTAAGCAGTTGATTCAGCACCTTAAACCTAGATATACTATGCCTACTCTTAAGCACATATCAAATGACATCCTCCCACAACTGTATCAGGAAGCAGACACAACAGTAAAAGACGAGCTTCGAAATGCAGATAACATAGCTGTTACGACGGATTTGTGGACATCAACAGCAACCGACGAATACTTAAGTATCACCGTTCGCTTTGTAGACCATGAATACAAACCTCAACATATGTGCGTTCAAGTGATACAATTTGAAAAAGTGAGACATTGGAGAAAATATTGCAAATTTCTTGAGGAAGACATTACAAACTTGGTTTTAATGGATAAACTAGTGGCTGTGATAATTTCAACCGTTGTAATGAAGTAATTGCAATGACTTTGGGACAATTTGCCGTGTGTAAATCATACACTACAATTTTCCTGAAAGAGGGGCTTTCCAATTCAAAGAATATTGAGAATATCTGCGTTACGCAGAAAGTTTCAAACATTCCTAAAAAACCACCAAGATCCTCGAAGCTGCACAGAAACATTTCTCTATACCACAACAATGCCTGATTCAAGATGAACCTACACGACGGAATTCACTCTTCATACGTTCACAGGACTTCAAGAACAGAAGGGAGCCTTTGTATTCGCATCTGCACGACTCGCCCTTCCAGTAAACTTTGCAGTTTCGCAACGGGAACATACAGATTTATTGATCAATACATTAAAACATTTCTGATCAAGCAACACTCGCCCTAAACTGTTCTACAGTGAAAGTGTGAGACAATCCCCAGACCATCACACAGTGGCAAATCAGACAGTCACTGTTGGATGCACTTAATATGCGGTGGTGAGACAGTGAAGAGAACGAAGTATGTTCCATCGCAATGCAGTTGGACCTCCACTTGAAAGGAAGAGTTTTACGCAGTGCGAATCCTATCACTGCTGCTACAAAGAAATTGCTACAACTTGTTAATCAACAGGAGGGTTCTGAATCTGCAAATGAAGAGATGAGCTTTAAACTCCATTTTAATATGCTGTATACTGCAATCTTTGGCGAAATTATAGGCTGCACTCTAAATACTAGCTAAAAATAGTATATTAAGTTTCTTAATGCAGATGATTCAGTCTTCAGAGCCAGCAAAACTTCCTGGTAATGTGGTGCTTGTATGGTAGCAGTATGCAAGAAAATTAAATTCATTGTCAGTTAACATTTGTGAAGATGAACTCACTACATATCAGACTTGTTCCCCCTCTCCCTTTCAAGTGTTTTCTATTATGGGGAAACAAATACAATACAAAGTTCCCACAGCTGCGAAAACTAGCTGAAATATTGATGTATGCAACAGTATTTTCTGGGAGACTTTAGCACAGCAAGACTCGTGAGAGAGAAAAAAAAAAAAAAAAAGAGGGAGGCTTACATTTTTTAACAATGACTTGTTAAAAGTTAGTTATATCATTAATTTATTTTAGCTTTAAGCAGTGTCGAAAAAATACTTTAACATTTGGTTCGTGGAAAGATGCCTAACTAAGTATTAACTAGAACTGCGTACCACAAATAATTGTGATTCAATTCACAATTATACCGATACTGAAGTGTTACTATAAAAATGACCACTGTATTCAGAAATTTGCATTTTTCTATTTTACTTCAAGAATGAAAGGGACTAGTATCGATAAAAACTGGTATCAACCCATCTAGTTATTACGCAACTAGAATAGCTCCATTGCTTTCTCAAGTCAACGAGGGTCGATTTGTTGGAATGTGGGAGGCTCATTTGCCTCCAGAACAAATCGCACATGCAATGCCATGTAAATTGGACAGGGATTTTGCCTGGACTGACAACAGTACCCGCTCTATTCGAAATGTATTGATGCCTCGTAACAGGAAAATATTGTTTATAAAAACATTTAAGCTCGTTAGGCCTTTTTCAATTTTGAAATTACCCCCGTTTCGCCTCAGTGTATCAATGGTCTCTTCTTGCGGATTGTCACACCTTTCTAGTACGCCGTTGAGACACCAATGAAGTCTCACATGTAGGATAATGTGACTGCACTAGGCGAATTACGTACCTCCACCTGTACAAATAATACATATATTACTTATGTTTGAGAAAAGTAATATATATGTCGTATCAATAAGAATGGACCGTTTTATTTTCCTTCACAGTATTTAACAATATTTGATTATAAAATTTGAAGAAAGTATTGTACACATTTTAAATTCCTCTGTTTGAAAATATGTGATATTTCTTAGATAGATTAAAATTCATTATTATTGTAACGATGTTGCGCAGTTAATTTGTTTTTGAATGGGTGAACTTAAAACATCCTTTCATACAACTTATGCAATAAAAATTCATCATAAGGACCAATTTTTAATTTATTCTCATCTGTTTTAAACTAAATGTTGGTTTTGTGCCTTTAATGATAAAACCTCTCAAATTAAAACCTCTTGACGCTGTCCGCAACCGATTTCTGTGCATCAGCACAGCTCATCGCACCCGTTGTCTGGCTCCATGGCTAAATGGTTAGCGTGCTGGCGTTAGGCTCGAGGGCTGGGTGTATGTGTACTCTTCATTTCATCATCACGACGCGCATGTCGCCTACGGGTGTCAAATCGAAAGACCTGCATCTGGCGAGCCGAACTTTTCCTCTGATACTCCCGGCACTATAAGCCATTTCAATTTCATCGCACTTGTTTATCCTTCGAAAACACACATCGGGAAGAACTAGAACTCTCTGCTTTGTTTATATCTACCACTGCTGACCGGTCAGTACGACGCGGTTCACTACGATCCCATCTAAAGCAGGTACGGCCATCACTGTAATCCAAATAATTAGAGCGGGACGCGTCTGAAAACACGACGTGCTGGCGACTGCCAATGTGCGCTTTCACGAGCCCGTTGTAGCCTGATATCCTCCACAGTATCGTATGTGATTTCAATTAGCTATTACAAAATATTGTGACGTCTATGATCCAGGGTCAAGAATCCGCTACGAGCAGCAATGTCGCGGTACGAAAATCCATCCTCAAGCACACTGAACATTCGTCCCCGTTAATGCTCTGTTTATACTGCGCTCGTTTAGCTCAAGGAGGCATAGCGACTCTTGCACAACGATTTATAGTCTGCTGACTATGCACGAATTACTTGTCTCCTCAATAGCCCCCCTCTATACGCCTAACATGACATGAGGGCACAAGCCCAGGAATGCAAAATCACTCAGCAATTCTAATCTATTATTTATCACACGTTTTTCACTTAACACAAGCAGGTTTTCGGTGACAGTGGGATGGGAAAGGTCCAGGACATAGAAGGTAGCGACCCTGTACTTTGGTAAGTTACTTTTAATTACGACTGCTCGACACAACGTAATCCTGGAAGTAGTGCATGTCAGGTTTAAATGAATATAATAATAATAATAATAATAATAATAATAATAATAATAATAATAATAGTAATTGTACCGGGAGGTACACCTCAACGCCGCGCATTTAAACCTAGCGCCTAAAAGAACTCCTCTACTGGCGAAACAGTGAAATGGAAACTACACCTACTTAGAACTTTACTCAGAAGATGTCTCCACAAAAATGTGATGTAATTTTGTTATTTTGAAGTTCCCTGTACTGTGTGAATTTCTACTTGTTTTGTTTGCCATTCATCAAGAAGGTTGGACATCCTCCCATAGATGACACTACCAAAAAACTATGATCATGCACCCTGGTGGGAAGTGAAAGAACTTTTGATTTAAAGAAGTTTGTATTCATAAGTTTTATTACTAATTGATGTTCAGTTATTTTTGGGTTGGCAATATTTATCTTTTCTTTCCGCCAGTTTTGAATCCAACCAATCAATAATTTCGGTAATTAATTTTCTACCAATCACAGTCTTCTTCGATTTTGAGTGTAACCTTTAAAGTACCCAATAAAAATGAGTGGATGTGGCTAGTTTAATCTCGAATGGTCTCGAACTTTCCCCGAGGGTTTATAAATTGCGGATTTTCACGTTTCTTGGCCAATTGATCGTCACCTTACTGTGTGTGTGTCAAGCAGGAGGCGGGAGGCCTCTTCGTCAGCTGCTAGAACTTCTATAAGGTAATGGCCACATAACATCTTTCTTTCTTTCTTTCTTTCTAGATCCGCAGTTTAACCGGAGGGAAAGGTCCGAATCATTAACTATGTAACCTACTTTTCTGAAAATGTAACTTCTGCCGGCTAATGTAATAACTTCATAAAATCTTTAACTGTAAATCGGGGATAGAGAGTGACATACCCTCTCGAGCTCCCCTTCATCTTGGTTTGAGGTGCCACGCTTTTATTTCTGCTATGTATTAAAGTGATTTCCATGCGTGCTACCTCAGTAGTTTGGGAATAGCCTCTGTCTCGTCGGCCAAGTACCCTATAGGTTTAAAATTTTTGGAGCTAAGCCTTCGACTCCATTCAAATTGTACTCGGGCCGTTTATTTAACCTGTTCTTTTTCACTAAGGCCCTGTAGGTTGAGTACTAGATACCTCTGTGTAATAAGATTTCTATTTGTAAATAGTGCCTTGTAAGGCCAGAGAGTATTAGATTTTCATGCTATGGTGCCTTGAGCAGGCTTGGAAAACAAGAGCACGTTAGCTCTTTTTCTAGTGTTGTAAAAGTGCCTCTGGGAGGCTTGATATTGCAATTTAGGGAGCAAGTGCTCCATGTATTGAGGGATTTCTGCCCTTGAGTAAATTTGTGCTCTTTGTAAATTTGAACTAGGAGCTGAGGAAAAGTGAAGCGAGGGCTTGAAGCCCATGATCTGTTAAAACCACTAATCTTGGATTTTTCCCAATCTTGTTTAATGTTTGCTGCTTGTACCTGTAAAAATTGTTGAAAATATAACCTTCAGTTTAAGTTTTAAATCCAATTCTTGACATTGTAGTTAGACCCATTCACCCCGGCACCTTTCACCTCTGCGATCCACGATACACCACGGAATAATAATAATAATAATAATAATAATAATAATAATAATAATAATAATAATAATTTCGTTTCTACTGGGCCACCCAGGAACCTTCGCGCTAAGGGATTTATGAGAAGGCCCGCATTTTTTAAGTAGTAGGAGGAGATGGAAAATTAGCCACATTCTTCATTCGATCTTGTGCCATGATGTGAAATTTACATCTCTGAAATTATCCTAGGTATGTTATAAATTATTCACGACTGGAAATCTGACTAGAAGTTCTGAACTATTAAGCTCCCAATCTCCGTTTTCTTTCCATAACCACAGGATTCAAAAACCTATTTCTAAAGTGGTGAAAATGTAAAAAACGGGTAGTATTCCTTATGAGTCGTTGCTTTGCTCTCGCGAGTGTTCTATTGACATTTTAACCTAGGAAAACCTGAGAAGTGTAGGTCTTAATTATATTCTGCGAATTAGGAAGTTTCTGATGCAGTCTGGCGCCATCTGTCTGTTATGCCTGCTTATTTACTGTACATTACCACGCCACGTGTTTGTAGCAACTTCCTCTTTGTCCTTGCACAACTTCCTGCGATTATCACTAACACCCAAAGAGGAAGTCTCAATATTATGTAACCAGCGATAAATTAGTAATTTCGATATGCAATAAAATGACAAACATTTTTATAGAGCTTTAGAGAAAAATGGGATAACGAAGTACATATTTAGAGAATAAAAAGAGAGTTAGAAACTTCAATTCGATGTATTTCAACGGCATACTGGTGGTAAAATTACAGTAAACATTCCCGATCAGTCCGAGGAAAAGGGGACGTGAATGAACAGAATGTTCACAATCGTCCACAGCAGTCCTGGCGAAAATGTGATTGTACACTATACCTGGAAAATTCAATATGTATAGCACCTCTCTCGGTACAACAAACCCAAAGAAAAAGTGAAGCAACAGTCCGACCACTAGCAGCCATAGTCGTCTACATTTGCAAGTCGGAGTTCTGTAAGTTTGGCAGCGTGTAGCGGAGGCCAAGGCGAAAGCGCTGGAGCTATTTGTGTACGTTGACGTGTAGTGAACAACTTAGTCCTGTGTTTAGTTTTTTAGTTTTTTTTTTCATGGATATGTTGGAGTGTATACGTATATATAACAAGATAGGTGATTGAATAAGCATACGCAGAACCTATTATCGAAATATGTGAAGGCGCAGACTGAATTTGGGATATTTTGTAATAACAAAGTTTTTATTCTAATCCACCTGTTCAATACATTATGTTGTCACATTTAAAATATCTTCATTAATTGACAAATTTGTGGGACATGTTTCGCTCCCTTACAGATCAGCCAGATCTGAATCTCGAAGAATGGTTATGTTCCTTTATTCAACAGCACTCGCCGTGGTCAAATGACAAGTATTTAAATTTCATGAAGATCAGTATTATCCTGTTACAAGTACAATTATCAAATCGACGACATTTTTTTATCTTTATAGACTCTTATCCTTAAACGATTTAGAACTTTTTACCAAAACTCATTACAAAGAAACTTTCAAATTTAGTTCTTAAGATTGAATTTCACCTGTTTCAAAGATGTTAAACATGCTACTTGTTTTAAGTATTTTAGAATAACTCATTCTACCACAAGTTTAATGTATATCTCCTACTAAGCCTATGTTATTAAGGCATGATCAAGGTGTATGTATTTTATGATATTCTAATAGAGTAGATTTAAGTTTGTGAAAAAATGTTTCAATAGTTCTGAAGTCATTGCTTTCGAACATAACCATTCTTCGAGATTCAGATCTGGCTGATGATGCTCTGTAAGGGAGCGAAACATGTCCCACAAATAACTTGTCAATTAATGAAGATATGTTAAATGTGACATTATAATGTATTGAACAGGTGGATTAGAATAAAAACTTTTATTACAAATAACATATTTCAATACGGATTAAAACACGAGATTAGTCACTTGCAATGAATTTGGGATATCAATAAAACGTTTCGTGCATATGCAGATGCCCAGATAATTTTGTTCCCGTGTGTCGTAGAAACATCAAAAAAATGCATTTTATATTATATATTTGTCACCTTGTTTAGGTTTCCTTCAGATAATGAATTAAAACCAAAATTGAATCGTCACGTTAAACGGGCTAATTGGGAACCTGGGAGGGATTCAGTCGTATGCTTTAAAAAATTTCAGATTGAAGTTTTTCAAAAGGGGGACCAATTTTGTGATATGAAAGGCATCACCTAAACCTAATGAGCTGCTTCATGATGCACAAATATTTGTCATTAAAAAGATCCTGAAGTTGGAAGAATCAAAGCTTCAAGAGGACAAATAGCTGACTAATAATTTAAAATGACATCAGTATGGCAGATCAGTATATGTAACGAATTATGCAGATTAAATCCGGATGATTTGTGAAATGTAAATCATTTAATCAAAATTCACCACGGAATGAATGTCACTGTATGTTACTAGATATCAGGTGTCAAGGAAATTAAATGTTCAGCTGATGCTAAAATCTCCAAGTGAATATTAAATTATACAGGAGCCAGTACTAGTAGAATTAGGGTTGAATGAGTACAAATTAATGTACCGGTATTAACAATTCTTGACAAGCTCCGAGTTTCGAGAGATATGCGGTGAAAGCAGACTGTCTAACCTTATAATTTTAAGGGAACAATTCTAACTTTGAACTGAAAGGAAGAAGAGTTACTCAAAAAGTACTTTGATTCTTGCCTTCATGTTGAATTGTCATGCTCATGCTGCTTATTGTTCTTTGCGTGAGAGTGGTACACTGATACTACCACACCTTAAGTACCTTGAAAAGTTAGCAGTGTCACCTAATTCGAAAAAGGAAAACAGAAACTTTCTTTACCAAGTGACAAGTGATTAACCAGACATTGAAAAATATGTAGTTTTGAGTCTTTATGAAATGCATGTGAAGCCCTCTCGAGTACGAGAACGAAGTACTCACTGGTCAAGTAAAAAACAGCCCTGTACAAAAGGCAAGAACAATCCAAGGTGTATTCTGCTTTTGGATCCTTTAAGGAAGGCATCTCTTACCCCAGTGAAAGCAGTCCGGAGAGATTTTATTTAACCTGACAATGAATTCTCAGACTTGTTCAGAATACAGGTCAAATTATATGCACAATATGTGACAATACGGTGAACAATATGTTTAGCAGCATGTGGTCAACGTTAGGAAGTGAAAGTCCGTATTGTGGACCAAATCTCGAACACAAGAATTTAGATATTACTTGTGTTTGATCCTGTACATATATTTAAGATCAGGAATAACTGGCTGAATCAAAAAAGACCAGGAAAACTTATATTCCCTGATTTTGAGACAGAACAGATTATGCATATGGCGTGCTTTAGTGATAGAAGAAACCTTTATGTGTACCACAGTCATGCATCAAACCTGATTGCTACAGCTTTTAAACTTGACTGTAAAACTGTGTATCCCAACAATCTTGATACGCAGAAAGTGTCACTTAATGTTTCATGATACCACCATAGCTGCTTTAAAAATACATTCAACTAGATCCTAATGCTACGGCAAGTTTTTAGTTTTCTTTTTAGAAATTATTAGCAAGTGGTGGCGTACTGTAAATGTTAGCGTCATTAAAAGCTTTTGCAAGAGGGACTACAGACAAATTTTATTGGACTAGATGACCGTATTCAATTTCAGTGAGTCGGATGATTTAAATTTGGTTTATGGTCACTTAACAATTGACACTTCAAGAGCTTTGGTACAAGTAACAGTCCTGTTAAAATTATACAATTTCAATTTGAAACTGCTAAACCAAATTTCCTGCTAGGGAAGTTTGAGTGTGATAATCTGGAAAGAAGGTTTAGTCATTACCGACAGCTTAGTTGTAACTACAATGTTACTGTACTTCAAGTTCTAGAAAGCGGCATGAAACTTAGGATGAAGAGTGCTCTAAACTTTCACTCATCTAAGTATGGAAAAGTGCAGTTTCCATGTTGCCAGTTAGAAATGCCCGATTCTATCAAGACAGGTGATATTAGGCCCAATACACATTTCTGGGTATGCAGAAAGGACAATATTCAGAAGGATAAGCTGTGGCATTTGTTTAGGTCTTCTGCAGAGTAATGAAATGGATAACCCCTAATTTGAAGAACTTCAGAGAGATGGGTTAGTGATGCCATCAGATTGTGTAACAGTTATATCTGGTATCTGAAGACTGCAAGGAAGACTATCTAGATTGTGAAAAATCAAAGAAGTTCTCTTCTACCCATCCAGAGCTGCTTTAGGAAGAGATGAAAATCAACAATTCTGGTTTGAAAGTGGTCTTTGTGGGCATGACAATAACGGTCTGAAAGATTGTTTATTGCCTACATTTTCCAACGTCCTGTTAAATAATTATAGAAAGCAGATAAAGAACAAGAATTATGCCAGCAGTGAGGATTCAATCAATAAGCGGAGGAAGCTGTTAGTCTATAAAAATTGCGTGCGAGTACTGTTCTTTGAAACGTTTTGTTTTAATGCATGTAAAATGTGTATTTCTAACTTTAAGTGAATGCATTTATTGATGTGTGTTTCTTAATATCATCTTAAGAAGTGTGCGCATTTATCATAATCAACGTGTTTGTCTAAATGTACTGAATATGGAGATATTCCAAGTTGGACACGCCCCCCTTTTCTCTTGGCCTTCGCTTGACAGAGGTACAGCGTTGCCAACCGTATCTTCCGGCTTTAACTGTAGATGGCTCTGCTAGCAGCAAGTCGTACACAATGGACATGGGGTTGGTTGAAGAATGGCGAGAGACGGGGTGGGGGCTGGAGGGTTTAGGGAGCAAGAGAACAGCACAATCATAGTCAAAACTTAATCGGGAGTCGCATTCTTGCCAACGGCTGATTTACCGTGACCAAACTGATCGTGCCCTTTGTGGTAGCACGAATGAAGAGCTCTTTCCCAGTAAAGCGGTCATTTGTTAATATCTTTTTTTTTTTTTTTGCTAGTTTTACGTCGCACCGACACAGATAGGTCTTATGGCGACGATGGGACAGGGAAGGGCTAGGAGTGGGAAGGAAGCGGCCGTGGCTTAAGGTACAGCCCCAGCATTTGCCTGGTGTGAAAATGGGAAACCACGGAAAACCATTTTCAGGGCTGCCGACAGTGGGGTTCGAACCTACTATCTCCCGAATACTGGACACTGGCCGCACTTAAGCGACTGCAGCTATCGAGCTCGGTTTAATATCTTGTGATCTGTAGTGTTTGGTAATCAAAAAGTGCAGGAGTTTCAGAATGGCTGTGTGAAGAAAACTTTTTCACTAAGTCGGGGTTCAGTTTTTTAAATACTTGAACATGTTTTTCATTGAAGGGCGATTTAAATAAAATTGAAGATTTTCCTGCCCGCTTCCGTAGCGTAACGATCAACACTATTAGCTGCCGTCCTCGGGGCCCGGTTCGATTCCCGGTAATGACGGAAATTTAAGAATGACAGGAGAGCTGGTATGCGGTTAAAATGGTACATGCAGCTCACCTCCATTCGGAATGCGCCTGAAAAGAGGCTGCATCACCTCAGGACGAGGACACGAGTTTACTTTATTTCTCTGCTTGTTTCAACTACCTTATTTTTAGAATGTACTCCCGTTTATTAATTTAGACTGAACATTGCGCTTGGTCGAAAGTTATCTGCGATAATCTACTGAAACGCCACAAAAGGGAGCAGTTTTTGAAACGAGCGGTAATTGGAAATTAAACGCTTCTCTACAGGGAATTAAAATGTCTACAATTTTAAGAGAGGGTTATATCTGGTAGCATTTCAATGATATCCAAAATGAACGACCACCACCACTGGACTATCAATTCGTATGTATACTAAAGCCTACTACATAACAGAAAGGGCACAATTACCTGATGGAAGATGTAATCGTGAAGTCAAAATGTCTTACGTCAGCCACACAACGTTTCACGAGGATGCCGTATCAACTGCATCAATAGTTTTCTACAGAAATGTTAGAATACACATTTTTGATGGCCATTTAGTGTCATGGTAACGGGGGTTTTCGGCGATGCAGGATAAATGTTGGGAAGGAAGTAGCCGTGGTTTAAATTTAGGTACATATTTGTATCGTGTGAAAATGCGAAAAGCGATTTTCAAACTTTAAACTCACCATATCCTGAATGCAGGTTTACAGCTATATGATCCACCCTACGTTCTTTCAACGTAACATTTGCCGATTTCAACACTGCCAAAATACACATGCATGAAATGTTTCTTCCCAACCAACTCAGTAGAACTTAGAAAGATGGGCTCGAAAATTCATGATACAGAAAAACATTTTATATTCATTTTTTATAATATCTGAAAGCATCTCTTCAGTTTCAACTCAGTTAATTTATAACTGTTACGCTCTTCAGTCTGTTGAAACTATGAATTAAAAAAATTTATAAACTACCTGAAAGGGAAAACATATGGTAAGAGAAATTACACCTGAAAAAGAAACAAGTTAATTCAAGTAAAATAGAAACATGTCATTCTAGTTTAATTAAGTTTCTTATTCAAGTGCAATTCTGTTACCATATATTTTCTCTTTCAGGTAGTTTAAAAATTTATTTTATATTCACTTAAAACAACTATTTTCACCTCACAGCCGCAGTTTACATTTCTATGCTGCAGGAAATTTCTTCACTGCCAAAAGAGTATGTTCATTAGATCAATTAAGAATATCCTTTACGCTCGCTTGCAATCCAACAAGCACGACGTGAGTTTCGTAGAACATGCAGTGCAGAGCACAAATGAAAATTCGAAGAGCTATTAAGCAATATCGCGTGGCTATTGGAAGATGCGCTGGACATCTGTAGGGGAAACCTGATCGAGAATATTTACAAGCATTAGCACGTTATACTGGAAATCATAACTGTTGTGAGGATACTGTTCGAGAGCAGACTAATTCGAATTAATTTAACGTCCGAACAGAGTAAATGCGAAAAGTAAAGTAAAAATATATTGGGGAAATCATTCTAACATGTGAAGGTAGTTTGAGATACAAAAATATGAGCTAAAGTTGAAATGAGAAATTCTAAGTTATGATGCCGGAAATGAAGGAAAACTTGAGAAACCAAAATGCATTAACCCGTTCTCGTTTACAGTCCTACATTTACTGATCCCATGCTCTCTAATTTGTCTCGACAACTGGAAGCCACATGTTCAGGAATTAATGGGACTGAATTAGGCGTCCGGACAAATTTCAGTACTGGCACCAAACAATAGTCTATTTGCTGATCTATACAGAAATAAAATGAAAGTCCTCTCCTTTGTGGTTTTCGATATCCTTAGAGCTGAGGAAAGTACAAGAGTGCGATTCAGTGGTTAGCCTCTATGTCCGGTAGCTTTTACCCGCAATAATTAACCGGATACTTGCTGTATTTTCGTAGAAGGTTGAGTGAACTCATTTAAAGTGATGTGTTTCTGTAAAAGTTGTAGAATCGTTTGTAGATTTGCCGACTTGCCGATAGAGGGAAACTCAATTTCGAATTGTGCTTTATAACAAAACACACATTTACTAAAATTCAAATTATCCTTTTCTTTCGGGTTTCTACTATATCTGTCCAGATACAAAAATCTTACTGGGCTGTGATTATCAATGTTTGATTTTTTCTTATTTTCCTCATCTTAAAATCATTTTTTCAGGTCAATTTCTGGTGGTGGTGGTGATTATTGTTTTAAGAGGAAGTACAACTAGACAACCATCCTCTATATAACACTAATCAGAGAAAGAAAATGGATGGGGTCTGACACTTCGAAAAATGAAGGTATCGGTCAAAGGAAGACCAGGGCCACGAAAGGCATGAAAATGAAAGACTCCCTAGGCCTCCATACGTAATACCGTCGGGGTCTGAAAAGAACAAGAGTTGACCAAGGCATGTCAGATAGGATAGATGAAAGGAGCCTGGCACAAGTAAGTGGAAGCAATGCCAGGACTCAGCTGAGGGCCCCGTGGTCGCCAACCCACGCTCCAACGTTCAGACCCCCTGGGGCCCCTTTCAGTCGCCTCTTACGACAGGTAGTGGATACCGTGGGTGTTATTCTACGGCCTCCACCCACAGGGAGTGTCAATTTCTGGTGAGTGTGTTTACAGCGCACTATATTTTCTGATGTGGACTATAACAACTTTTACTTTCACTGACCTGTCTCAGTCACATCCTTAGCTTTGGCAATAATTGGAAGTGACATGAGCAATGCTAGTAATGCTATTCCTTATACTGTCAGACCTACCTGTAGTTATGAATGGTGTCAACATGTTGCTCATACGGTCGGCTGTTGTGAGCATTTCTGTGGGCTTGGCAGGCTGGTTTTAATAGCAATTTTAGGTTCGGCGAAGAAAACAGGAACTAGCTCACTCATTTCCCTAGTATGCCTCTTCATGACGCCTAAGCTATCTATGACATCCGATTGTGGAGCTACTGAGGATCTACTCAGCCTCTGAGCCGAGGATTCAACAACAAACATAAGATCAACAAAGTAGGTAACAAGTTACACGCCAATTAGGGTAGTATTCGTTGCAGTAAGGAAATAATGGCCAAACGGTGAGTGAAGTCCAGATATTCTGTGCATTGAACACTTCGCAAATCAATGGAATTAACAGGTTCTCAAAGATCAACGGTGGGTTCCCCTAACATTTACCAAGTGTGTGTCTCTGCCAACAAGCAGTAGTGCAGCTAGTGGATGACAAAACTCTGCATGTAAACAAGAACCAGGACGTGAGATCACAGGATGTAACACATGCATAGAACCGCTTGGAGTGGAATGGAATTTATCATGATTTATCCAGAACAGAATTCAATGTTATGAGAAAATTGGCTGCAACAGAGGCAGATTCAGTCGTGCTTCAACAAGCTGACAAGGGACATGAGCAAGACCACGATTAGTATTATTGACATTATCATGTATATTGACACGAATGACCAACGAACTAAAAACCGAACATTTCTCAACGTCCTAGATAACAGTGAAAACTGCAGAAAGGAACTCGAAGTAACGAAAGTGGGATTTTAGCGATCAACACGAGCTGTAAACATACTGTGTCGTAAGACTTGCTTGAAACGACTGAATTAACCCATTAACGTCGAGGGTGCCATTATTTGTATCTCTAGCGGAATAGGAACCAACATTCTGCTCCAATACTGTTACTTCATGTACCCTAAGGGGGTTGGGAAACCTTGATCATCAGTCCTGTACACAGCAGGGACTAATATCCGCCAGGGATCGAGACCAACGCCGTGACATGTAAAAAACAATCACAGCACTATCCGCACTCGCTTGTTCAGCCGTCATCTCTAATATGACGAAACTTTTATGTATTCAGCCTAGGCTTGCTTTAAAAGACTTCTCTACTAAGTGTGTTGCCAATAATAGCTTTATATTCTTATTGGTTCAGAAAGGAGAATCCCTTGGCTGCGGGCTTGTGAGTCGATCACCTTGTTGCGTGATAGAAGTTAGGTATTCGCAGTGGACAGTGACGTCATAACCAACTGAGGGCGGGGGGGGGGGAGGGGGCTAGTAGAACATATGAAATGGAACTTTAAAAATATTGTAAGCCCATTCGTTTGGGTATGGGCGCTCGTCAAACGTACAGTAGTGAAATTCCGAACAGTAAACAAGTTCGTTGCGTTAGCAGACGGAATCCATGTTTTTACTGAAACATTATATTTAGGAAATATTTTTATATCTTTGCGTTTCAAAATAAATAATATAATCTTATTCTGCATATTTTGAGAGTTTGACAAAAGTGCATCGTACCTGTATTTTATTTTGCATGTAATTGTCCATTTCTCCATACACATTTCTTGAATTGAAAAAGAGTTTATGAAAACATGATCAAGAATTTAATGATGCGTGTCAACTGCAATGTATAGCACAATGGAATGCCGCTTGTGTTAATTCCAGGTTAGACTGTCCTGTTTGTATCAAGGAAAAGAGGCAAGTTGAAATATTACGCCAGGAGCGGTCAAAGTTGAACATTTTTTGGCTGAGGTGTAGGTTTTATCATCACAGTTTGAATACTGAGAGAGAGAGAGAGAGAGAGAGAGAGAGAGAGAGAGAGAGAGAGAGAGGGGGGAGGGGGGTGGTGGGGATTACTGTTTTAAGAGGAAGTACAACTAGGCAACCATCCTCTGACACTAATCAGAGAGAAAATGGAAGGGATCCGAAAAAATGAAGATATCGGCCAAAGAAAGACAAGGGCCACAAGAGTTGTGAAGATGAAAGACTCCCTAGGCCTCCATACGTAATACCGTCGAGGTCGGAAAAGAACAAGAGTTGAGCAAGGGAGGTCAGATAGGACAGACGGAAGTGAGTATGGCAGAAGCAATGCCAAACTCAGCTAATAGCCCCGTGGTCGTCAACCCACGCTTCCAAATAAGAGCCCCTGAGGTCCCTTTTAGTCGTCTTTTACGACAGACAGGGGATGCAGTGGACTCTATTCTACTGCCTCCATCCAAAGAGGTAATTCAAGTGAGGAACCTGGCACAAGTGGAAGCGATGCCGAACTCTCAGCTAGCGGCTCCGTGGTCGCCAACCCACGTTCACAAGTTGAGAGCCCCTTTTAGTTGCCTCTTATGAGACAGAGGCTACCGTGGATGTATTCTACCATTCCCATCCACACGAGGCGAACATAACAGAATCACGTTTCTGAGGCAGTATGAATGCAGATATAGATGCTGCTTCTTAAAATAAATAAATAAATAAATAAATAAATAAAATAGATCTACCGTGCTATCAAGAGATCCCCGAACGCGCGAATGTATAGTCACTCAAAGAAAATTGTACCTTGCATTGAATATTTTATCAGACTTAGTTTCAATTATCGAACTGTAATTCACTTGTCATTTAGATACATACGCTATGATATCTATAGGTACAATTATTTGAGAAAATTGTACCGGTTCATTCTTATTTTGAACGTCTGTACACATTTATAAGCTTGAAACAAGTCAGCAGTCTATCCAACCAAATTGTAAACAATAAACAGAATTAAAATCATAATTCTAAAGGCTAAGCCTTGTCGCCGCAGCCATAGATGTGTCTTGAGCCAGTCCTTTCACAACTGTGTAGGTCTTGCAGTTTCGTCCTCAGCAGGTTCTTAAAATACACACACTGGGTCGTCCTCTTCCTCTTTTTACGGTAATGCTTCCTTCAATGATTTACGGAGGAACTCCTCATGCCGCAAAATGTCACCAATAAATGTTATTTTCCGATTTTCGATTTTAGTTATCAGACTCTTTCTCTCTCTCTCTCTCTCTCTCTCTCTCTCTCTCTCTCTCTCTCTCCCCCAGGACTTCGGTATTGCTCTCCATTTCAGTCCAACGTATCCTCCGCATTCTCCTTCAGATCTGTCCGGCTCTATGGCTAAATGCGTGCTGGCCTTCGGTCACACAGGTCCCGGGTTCGATTCCTGGCGGGGTCGGGAATTTTAACCATAATTGGTTAATTTCTCTGGCACGGGGACTGGGTATGCGTCATCATCGACATCATCATCTCATCCTCATGACGACGCGCAGGTCGCCTACGGGAGTCACACCAAAAGACCTGAACCTGGCGAGCCGAACATGTCCTTCGACACTCCCGGCATTAAAAGCCATACACCATTTAATTTCCTCCAGATCTACATTTTTTCAATTGTCTCTGCAGAGTATTAACAGCAATATAACTGATTAAAAAGTTAAGTAATTAAGGCTCAATAATACTGTAGAATAAAACATCCACAATATAAATCACATGACATTTTAACGTGGATAATAATGGTGTGCAATGAATATCCGTGCAGTGTATCAGCTGGTGCGAGCGACATATTTTAACGTACTTTCTCTTCAAACATGTAATTATTGTATCTTACTAGCATTAAAAGTGCTTCATTAGGAAATGCAATTGAAAGTCGTGCGTTAACAATATTAACAGACGTTTTCAGGTAACACTGGATATAAATAGACTACATTATTATTATTATTATTATTATTATTATTATTATTATTATTATTATTATTATTATTATTATTATTATTATTATTGGCGTATGGCAACAAGTTAGATACACATATACAAGTATATAATATTTACAAATATACACAGACAAGAAACATGATTTATAGCAGAATGTCCAGTTGGGTGGTCCACTGTATGGCTTCCTATGTTGGTTCCAAAAAGTCACTCGGGCTACCTGTGTAGGAACGTCGTGTACATCCATTTACAATATGGGGGATCGTCTGCCGAGATGCACCACAGTCGCACTCTAGTGATGAAATATATTTCCACCTATAAAGGGTATCCCTGCATCGTCCATGATTTGTTCTTACCCGATTCAGAGTGGTCCAAATCTTACATGGTAGATGATGTCCACCAGGAAGATGTTCACCAGAAAAGATGTTGTGTAGGGAACTATCTGTGGCAACTTTCCAACAACTTCTCCATTCTTCTAAAGGGTGAAAATTCCCATCAGCCAATGTGAGAATATCACGCAAAAAGATGGATGACGTGACTTGTGCCTCGTTATTTTGGGAACAGGGATATCATGCAAAACAGGCAGTTGAGGGTTCATTTCCATCTTCTTGAACTCTCGAATGAGAGCATTTGATCTTAAATCAGGCGGCATTATACCTGACAGAATTGGGAGCCAATAAAGTGGTGTGGACTGGATAGTACCAGATATTAACCACATGCTAGCATTCAGTTGAGTATCAATGAGTCTTGTACATGGGCTATTCAGCCAAACTGGTGCTCAGTACTCAGCACACGAGAAAACCAGTCCCAAAGCAGAAGTTCTTAAAGTCTTTGCTGATGAACCCCAACTTGAGCCACACAATTTCTGAAGGATATTATTACGTGTTTTGAGCTTTTTGGACAGATTCTTTTTTTTTTTTTTTTTGCTATTGGCTTTACGTCGCACCGACACAGATAGGTCTTATGGCGACGATGGGACAGGAAAGGGCTAGGAGTGAGAAGGAAGCGGCCGTGGCCTTAATTGAGGTACAGCCCCAGGATTTGCCTGGTGTGAAAATGGTAAACCACGGAAAACCTATCTTCACGGCTGCCGACAGTGGGGTTCGAATCCACTATCTCCCGAATACTGGATACTGGCCGCACTTAAGAGACTGCAGCTATCGAGCTCGGTGGACAGATTCATAAGATGTTTGTAAGTTAGTGTGCGATCAAGTGTAATGCCCAAATATTTCGGATACCAGCTGTGCCGAAGTTCGCGATGACAAAAACGTATGTGAAGTTTAATGCCAGCTTGGCGATTATTCAGGTGAAAACATGACACTTCTGTTTTGTTAGGGTTAGGATTCAGTCGCCATTTCTTGAAGTACGTTTCAAGTGAAATCGGGTCTCTCTGTAGCACTTCTGTCACACTAAAGCAGGGCCATCCAAACAGCGCTCCCCGAGCGCTAGCGCTCTGGCCGCGCTCCAAGCCAGTGCTCCGAGCGCTTTGGGGTAAGGTAGTTTCGGTAGTGGTGGGAGGAGCTTGGCTAGCTGAGCGAGCAGTCTGCCCGCCGGGCCGAAGAGATCAGCCGATTTGTTAGTGTGCCACTGAGATTTTATGTGTTAAGAAACACAATTTGTAACGGCATTACAGTGCCAACCACAGGGATGATTACGGTGATTTGAGAGACGCCAGTCGCCAATCGAAGTTGGAAGAACTGAAAGAAAATTTCAAGCAGCACTGTTCTGTAAGTATTATTGTTTTAATTTTTTAATACTTGTTTACAAACGAGAATGAATAAATGATTGAATTATCTGAAGAACACTAAAGTTGTGACTTGCCGTATTTTTGTCTGACAGGAGATTGAGGAGAGTGAGGTTGGTGGACCCACTTTACGAACAAGCTACAAATGTTCGTCGTAAAATGGCCAAAGCTGGGAAACCCTTCGCGGAAGGGAATGTAATCAAGGAGTACCTAATGGACGCGGCGGCATGTATTTGTCCTATGAAGCTAGTTGAGAAATTTCACAAAATCTTTCTTTCTTCTCACACTGTGGCTCGCAGAATAGACAATATGGCGGTTGATATGGAACAGCAATTAATGGAGAATGCAGCAAATTTTGTATCCTTTTCCATCGCCCTCGATGAATCAACCGACATTGCGGACACAGCTCAGCTCGTTATTTTCATTCGAGGGGTAGATGACGATATTAGGGTCACCGAGGATTTCCTAGACTTGGTAGCTCTGAAAGACACCACTACCGGCTTCGATATTTTCAAAGCAGTGGGGGGCATTTTGAGTCAATGGGATTAAAATGGGAACGGTTGACGAGTGTAACGACGGATGGAGCTCCTGCATTACGTAGTCTACGCACGGGGTCCCCCTCAGCTATGTAAAATTAAAAATGACAGAGCGGTACTACCCTAATGGTGGCGATCCAGTGCTTGATACACCAGGAGGGAATCTGTACAAAAGTCGCCAAACTTAAAGACGTAATCGGAACAGTTGTGCGAGTGGTAAATTTTCTTCGATCCCATGGACTCATGCACCGTCACTTCAAAGAGCACCGGGCGAGTTGGCCGTTCAGTTAGCGGCGCGCAGCTGTGAGCTCGCAATCGGGAGAACCCCACTGTTGGCAGCCCTAAAAATGGTTTTCCGTGGTTTCCCATTTTCACACCAGGCAAATGCTGGGGCTGTACCTTAATCAGTACCTTAAGATCACGGCCGCTTCTTTCGCATTCCTGGGCCTTTCTTGTCCCATCGTCGCCATAAGACCTACCTGTGTCGGTGCGACGTAAAGCAAAAAAAAAAGAAATTCAAACAGTTCTTGGACGACATCGAAGTGGAGTATCCGGATATCCCGTACCATGCAGAAGTAATATGGCTGAGCAAGGCGAAGGTGCTTCATCGAGTTTTTTGCTTGAAGAATGCAAGAGATACCTTTTATGACATAAAAGGGCGGCCCGAAATTCTTTTGCGTGATCCTAAGTGGATGGCGGACTTGGCCTTTTTAAGTGACTTTACTGCCCGCCTGAATACTTGAACACTTCACTTACCGAGCTCGATAGCTGCAGTCGCTTAAGGGCAGCCGTATCCAGTATTCGGGAGATAGTAGATTCGAACCCCTCTGTCGGCAGCCCTGAAGATGGTTTTCCGTGGTTTCCCATTTTTACACCAGGCAAATGCTGGGGCTGTACCTTAAGGCTACGGCCGCTTCCCAGTCCTATCCCTTTCCTGCCTCATCGTCGCCATAAGACATATCTGCGTCGGTGGGACGTAAAGCCAATAGCAAAAAAGAAAAAAAACTTCGCTTCAGAGCGGAAAGCACAATATCTGCGATTTGGTGGAAGAAATTCAAGCGTTCAAAAGAAAATTGATTTGGTGGGAAAACCAGTTGCGTGCAAGGAACACAGGACATTTTCCATTGCTTGAAACAGTGAAATAAGGTGTCGACCTTGATGAGTACTTGCAGGTAAGTCGCCAATTACAAGAAGAGTTTGAAAAGAGATTTTCAGAATTATCAGAACTCCAAGCGGTGTTAGATGTATTTGTTCGAACATTTTCACTTAGTGCAGACAGTGCTCCACAGCTATTTCAGTTAGGGTTGCTTGAACTGCAGTTCAATGTTCGTCTTAAAGACCGCTTTCTAATGTCACGAAGTTTGGAAGAATTTTACAGCGGTTTTCCGCAAGAAGAATACCCCCTTTTATATAAACATGCATGTAAAGTTCTATCAATGTTTGGCTCAACGTACATTTGTGAGCGTTTCTTTTCGGTTCTTAAGCTTACCAAAAGTAAACATCGTGCAACGATGAGCGATAGAAACTCGCGTAATTGTTTAAGAATATTGGTAAAGTATTGGTAAAATTTTGTTTAATTTTTCTCTCAGATATGTTCATAATTTCAGTTTTGAATAAATCGTATTTCTGTATTCTTTACTTAACACTTGATTTCGTTTCCTGCATATTCCATACATCGAAGTACCTTTCGATTTGTATATGCGGTATATGTGTTATGGCAAGACAGCCCTATCAATATGATGTCAACAAACCCACAAAAGCCGTCGGACGCACGACTGTACGTACGTATCTAGTCAGCGCGGTCCGAACATCGTCCGTCTGTCTCAGGTCTCCTCGCTGCCACACTGTAGGAGTGGTAGGGGAAGGAGCGCTAGTCTGACTGCCCAGTGCTCCCCGAGTGCGGGCGCGCTCTTGGAGCGCAATAGCTGGATGGCCCTGCACTAAAGGTCTATGTTGAGTGGCTAGTGTTATATTATCAGCATAACAGAATTTTCGTGATGTTTCTGGAAGATCGGAGATATACAAATTGAACAGTAGGGGAGACAGTACCGATCCTTGAGGCAATCCATTTTTGAGCTTCCTTTCTCTACTCATACTGGTTCCCATACACACTCGAAATCTTCTGTCATTGAGCATAATATTTATAACCTGCACGATGGTCCTACAGGGTACAATTCGAAGCAGCTTGTAAATTCATCCCTCCCTCCAGACTGTCAAATGCTGCTGTAAGATCAACGAATGCAGCTGAGGTCTTGAGTTGTTTCTGGAAACCTGCTTCAATGTGGGATGTCAGTGAAAGCACTTGATCGCAGCAGCTGCGATTTGGCCTGAATCCGGCTTGATCAATTCAAGTGACTGAAGTATGAACAATAAGTGAAATTACAATTAAATGTATGTTTCATGTTAAGTACCTGATAACGTTTCGGTCGCCTGTCACCATATTCCTCGTGTAAAAGCTGTCTTAATACCGGGTAAGTGGAAATTTGCTTAATCTGTTCAGATGCCATCAGTACCAGACAAAAATTAGAATATTAACTAGCATTTTTCGAAAGTTAACGTGAAAACAGGAGATAAACGCAAAAGGGCAATTACTGCCGGAGACAGGATTGGGAGGGCTTATCTTCAAGCGGCGACGCTTGTCAGAGTTACTAAAGAGTGAGACATAACACGCTTAGCAGGCAGGTCGATTATTTATCAATGCAGAGTCAATAAGGAAAATTCCATAATTAATACTCAGTTGGAAGGAAGCGATAACCATTAACGAGCCGAACAAAGAAAAAGCGTAATAGATTTTTGTAAATAATTATGATTTGGTATTTCATGTTTTTATACATGATAAACATACGTACAATTATTGTTGCACTACTTGGAGAGACATTTCTTACAGAACAGAGACCTTTTCTGATAGTAATAGAATTCTCTTCCTAAAAATAACTTTCTTTTTCTTCAGTTCTCTGTATTTGGCGGTCTTACTACGTATTATACAAACTTTCACCGCAGTTGATTGTGATGTGAAATAATTTTATCCTAAATGGTGATTAGGTTAATGTTGATTCTCGTGTTCTTCTCTGAAAGTATTTTCTTTATTTTTAGTTACCTATGCATTATGTTTATAGTTTAATGTGCTGTGTGCCTGTAGCAAGAGCTGTAGCATTACTGACGCGGATCACAGCTTCCGGGATGTTCCGGCGTGTAGGGCAGTAACACCATAACTTTCACAGGAAATTTAGAACTGGTCGTCAGAGATGACCAATTTTAATTCGCCATGTGCTAAGTGATCGTTATGTCACAACCATGGACGACGACAGAATTAGTTGACAGTGAGAAGCAGACGGAGGCAAATTTGGTTTCAGAAGACACTAGTCCCGAAATGATAAATGAGTATCGATCTGTAATTTACTGGAGAACAGAACCGGGCGCAGGAGCAATAGATCCATATCCTCTCAGATCTCCGGATGCAAGAGGGTGTGGAGAAGCCTTGGGGAACATAACTTCTCAGCAGGAACACCCTATAGAGAAGGTTCAGTCATGGTGTGGGCAATGTAGTTCTCATGCCTGGTCAAAGCTGGTGTTTTATTGACGAACTGCACACTGAATGCACATCGGTACATCGAGATTCTTCTTGTACATATTTCTTCTGAATCTCATATCGGAGAAAACCGTTTTGATGCGTGATAATGCACAGCAGAATAGTCGCTTGTGACTAGCCAGCACGTAGTCATGACCAACTCCATCGAGCATATGTGGGACAAACCATGCTATTCGTCGACATGTTTCTCAAACCCTGCATGATCTTAGGACAGTTCGTGTCAAATGGGACGCAATCACACAAAATGTCACCGACAATTTAATTGACAGTAAGGATGCTGAATAGGATGAAAGCGGTTATTGATGCAAAATGGCGTAACACCCGTTACTTAGCGTCCTGAGTCCTGAGTCCTTTTTAAGAGGTTCTGTGGCCAACTGCTCCAAAGCAGTGGCTTGTAGAAGGATCAGTCGAGCGGCGAAATGGACCGTGCCAGTAGACCAATCGCGCAACTTTCGTTCATTTAATTGTTGATATGGCCTTACAAGGTAGATCCAATATAAATAGGGATTTTCACATAACAAGTAAAGCACCGGAACGAACTGGTTTGTGTTTGTGGCCTTGAGTGGAGAGTGGTAGGAATGGCTGAAGCAGATTCCTCGCTCGGCGAAAAGAGTGAGCAGGAAGTACGTCTATCCGTTGAACAACGCATCAAAGATTTTCACCATGAAAGGTATACCGTACACAGATTTTGCCGGGACGGAAAGCTACCGAGAAGTAACCTTGTCAAGGACGGACCCGAAACTTCTCAGTGAAAAAAATGTTCGTGCTGTTCACGACCTTACTGAAGTTCGACACAAAACGTTTACGGAATAAATTACGGGAGTGTTCAGCAACCACCACCAGCGGCGACCTTCATTACCGAGAATTGTCTGCCAAGTAAGTTCCTCGTCCCCTTATAGACCAAAACAAAAATGTGCTTGCCTGGAAATTTATCAGAAGTTTCCGACGCGCTACGAGAAAGATTTTTTGCACCATATCGTCACCCAAGATGAAGCTTCGGCACATCACTATACCCCAAACAAGTCAGCATGCAGTGATGCGAGATATGCCAAGTTGTACCGGTAACGGTCAGAGACGCTCGGCAGCTGCAAATACTTTTTGGGATACTCGCCAGTTTTGTTTGACGATTTCACCCTTAAATGAAAGACCGTAAATGCTGCGTACTACCGCCAACTTCTGAATGATGCAAACACTGCCTATCGCAAAAGAATATGTACGGAGCCAATTGTTATTCTCGTTAATATACGGTTCCAAACCGCTGCTTTAATACGCAATGAGCTGTTAGAAATTCGCTGGACACCACGAGACCGTCCTCCTTACCGACCGGATTTATCGCCCTGCGATTATCATTTGTTTGGACCACTCAGATGCGTTGAGGGGACAGCGATTCGACGATACTCAGAGTATACGAGTTCGTGCGCAACTGCCTGTAAACATGTCCCAGTTCTTTCTTCGAGGATGGAATAAAAAATAGCCAATTCGATAGGTAAAATGTGTTTCTACATTAGAAGATAATGTACAAAAGTGATAGAGGTTGCTTTTGTACATCTCGGTTAAATCTCTGAAATGTAAAATTAAAATTCCGGTTTATGTTTAGTCCACCCTAGTAAAATTGTTTTATGGTATGCTTATGGGTTTATGGTTAATTTCATTAGGACAGTTATTTTGGTTCACCAAACAAAAAAATATGTTACGCCTTTTTTGCTCGGCAGTGTACACTCTTCTCTCTGTGCCTATCCGTTTAGGGTGTTGGCGATCATGATTGCTATTTTCGTCTTGTTTGCGGCAGCGCAGAACAGTTCAACTGATATATTGCACCAGCCTCTAAGATTGTCAAGTCAAGATATTCGTCTTCTTCCAGGACCTCCTTTGCTGTTGATTTTCCCCTGGAGTATTTTTTGGAGTAGGCTGTATCTGTGTTTCTGGTGTTTGAAATTCCAGGGCTTTATGAAGGGCATCTAACGCTTCTTTCCTGGATTTGTAGCAGATATGGTTAAACCATGGTTTAGACTTCCTTTCTTTGTTATCTCGAACACCAGAAACACTTGCAGAATATTCCAAAAGAAGGAAACAGTATAAAGCAATAATTAAAGATGCAAAGGAAGAATTCCAGAAAACGTCAGAAGAAAATATGATCAAGAAAGCAGAAGAGGAACCATTTTCAATCCTGAAGCAGAGACAACCAAAATATACGACGCAGATCCCACTAGAAACCTGGGAATATCATTTCACTAAACTACTACAAGCAAAGGAAACCCGAGACTTGACTGAAGATAGTGACTGGGATGCAGCACCAATTGAATTATTCACAGCTGACGAATCAGAAGAAGTCGTCCGTGAGAGTAAGACTAGGAGAGCAGGAGGTCCATATAACACTCTACAAACATATCAACGACACTTGGGCAACCCTAAAGGAACCTGTCACGGAACTTATGAATCAATGTCTCAAACAAGGAAGAATACCAGACAAATGGCGGGAATCAACTTTAAAAGTGATGTACAAGGGTACAGGAGATGTAAGTGATCCGAACACCTGCCGTGGAATCGCTCTTGAGTGCACACTACTGAAGATTCTTACAAAAACACTGACAAATCGATTGAGGGATATAGCAGATGATAAAATACCGGAAGAACAGCTCGGATTTAGAAGAGACAGATCAACAATCCAGGCAATCAATTGCTTGCTTGAAGATATACAAGAAGCACTCAGGTTGCAGAAAGGAAAGCTCTATGCAGTGTTTATAGATTTCCGCAAAGCCTTTGACTCCACAAGCAGGAGTCTGATCCTTCGGAAACTGGAAGAGATAACAGGGAAAAACTGTTACACAAAGCTTATTAAAAATATATTATCAGAAAACTATGTGAGAATATGCGATGATTTAGCACAGTCAAAACCAATCCTTCAGACGGTAGGGGTCTTTCAAGGGGATCCCCTGAGCCCACTCCTTTTTAATGTAATAACACGTGATGTTACAGAAGCAATTACTACGATTCGTGCAAAAATGTATCTATACGCTGATAACATGGTAATTGTTTCGCCATATCGAGATGAACTTCAAAAAGCAGTCACCAATCTGACAAATTGGTCAAAAGAAAACAATTTAGAAATTAAAGATCAGAAGACAGTAGTTACGGTTTTTAGAAGGGGAGGAAGAAGAGCAGCATCAGACATAATACGCTACGAAGGTTCATCTTTAAGGATTGTCAATACATTCAAGTATCATGGAATGACTTTTCAGACAACTGGAACTACATTTACAGCTCACATAAAGGAAAGGACTGGCTGCAATCATAGCAATAAATGACATAGTTGACTAAGGTGATCTATCAAAACTGCCTTTAAACTCTTCCGCCTCAAAGTTACTCCTACTGTCACCTACGGCATTGGAACAATTTGGACCTTCCTGAAAAAGAAAGATCTAAAAGAGATAAAGGGTGAAAGCAATTTTCCTCAAAAGAGCCCTATGTGTATCTAAACACACACCCTCTAGACTTGTGTATGAACTGACCCGAGAACCTTTCTTCATTGAGGACTTGCGACATACAATGACTCTACTATCAAAGGCATATCAAGAGCTCTTACATGAATTAAAATTAAAGACAGAAATTTGGAGTGATTTCTATATAACGGATGCAATGACAACAGCCAATTGGTGTCAGAGTTGCTTCGACCTCAGACATACAGTGATCCGTGCAGCTGTCCATGGCTTCCATCACAAGGCATGTGTTGTACCTAGATTTCACGATCCGAACCATGACTGTCTGTCGATGGTGTCAGAAGTTCTGTGGTCGTTACCACGCACTGGAGTGCCCGAAGAGACCGTGTTCTCTGAGAAAACTTTGTAGTGATGAAGTTTATACCCCTGCACATTGTGCGCTTTTCTGTGTAAATAAAAAACTGCAGCTTTCGGCATTTTACTGTCGTGATCAACTGAGGTGTTGTGTTCATCCTCATTACTTCCACGTTTGTCATTCTCTGGGTCCAGGATATTCTCAGGATCCGCCATGTTTCAAAAGCCTCCAGCTTCTTCTCTGTGTTTTTATTTAAGGTCCACGTCTCTACACCATATAAAAGAAAAGAAAATACATAACAGTGCAGAAGTCTGATTTTAGTCCCTAAAGTTAGATTGTGGCTTTTAAACACATTACTCATTTTCTGGAACACACTGAACGGCATAAAAATTGGCCGTCTCAGCAGATGACTTTTCAAATTCAGAGGAGAATTAACATATTGTGCAGATGGTACGATACCGCGCATAATCTCTTCGGTCACAGGCTATGGGCAGTTTACGAATATCCTCGCGTTTCGAGAAGTTCAATATTTCTTTGCCGAAATTTCCAAAAAAGACCGGGAACTTTAAGAAAGAAAAGAGAAAGTCTTAAGCTTTGAACACACTCAGGCGACGTGAAAATGTTAGGTCATCAATCTTGTGCGCTCGAGCGAGTGAGAAAACAACTGTAGTCGTTGCAGTGTCAGTTATAATACTGAAGAGTTTTCGTCAGTCAGGTTATCTTTACCTTCTTAATTTTTCTATCTGCAACAACGAACATTTTCCCAACTGGTCTCGCGATACTAGGTAATCAAGACGACTGGAAAATTATTAGCGGTACCAGGCAAAGAGCCCAGGATGTACATGAGGGAGGTCCTCAAAGATCTGAAAGTACTGAAGTAACGGCAGCACGGTATTATTATTATTATTATTATTATTATTATTATTATTATTATTATTGCGTGCACGTATTCTGAATTGACTAACGTGCTTGCCCGTCTTACTCTAACCACATGGCAGACAAACTAGAATTGTATTGAAAGACCTATTGTTGAATTTTAATTCTGTCTGATAAATATCAAATGTGTCACCAGAAATTGATCACGTGTCGACATCGTACACGTGATTAAATTCAAAAATTCGATTCTTTCTCTGTTGTGTTTGAATCCGCGATCTTGGTATACAGTGGTCGTTATTCCACAAATAATCCACAGAGGGAGCTTTTCGAAACGTTAGGATCAATTAAAGAAGAGAAACAGATCGTAACACCAGATAACGACATATCGATGCGTCACAATACCAAGAGAGGGAAGATCATGATGTGGAATGTTACACGTTTGACGAAGTCAGCCAGATGGAAAATCCACAGCCTGTTTTCAGTCATTCAATCGGGTCAGGAATGGAATGAAGCCCCCATCTAGCAGCGAGGATAGGAATTGTGCCGGCTGCCGAAGCCTGTCGCACTCCTTTGGGGCAATGATTAATGAATGACAGATGAAATATTGGAGAGTGTTGCTGGAATGAATTATTGACAGGGAAAACCGGAGTACCCGGAGAAAAACCTCTTCTGCCGCCGCTTCGTCCAGCACAAATCTCACATGGAGTGACTGGGATTTGAACCACGGAACCCAGCGGTGAGAGGCCGGCGCGCTGCCGCCTGAGCCATGGAGGCTCACGAAGTCAGCCAGATATTTTCGTGAAATATCCCGGTAAATGTTTTAACATACTGTAGGAGTCTTATTTACGTGCTCCACGTCAATCGACTGCACGGGGATTCCACAAAAGAATCTTTAGCAAAGGGGTCGACGATCCACCGAACATACTTGGCAGTAAGGCTTCCCAAACGTGAAACTACCGGGATTGGAAAAGAAGAGCTGTCCAAGAATTGTGATTGGAGAGGAAAGATGAATAATAGGGCTCTGAAAATTCCACATTGAGCCCACCGTACTCACTATGAGCTGTAAGCCCAATAGCAGGCGTAACATGTCAGACTAATAACTTATTCGCTAACCGGCCAACTACGGACCACGATTCTGCATTCTGGCGTTTGCTCAGTTTTCGATTGATCCAACAGAATTTCATGAGCTCGCTGTGTCACGCACGGCGTTCATCCGACCACTTTGCACCAGTTGTAAACTTCACATCGCGGAAAGTCAGAAGTAACAATGCTTGTTCAGAAAAGGTTCTCGTTTGTGAGCGTCTCTGGTCGCATGCCCATTTCTTCGAGGTCTTTCTTGACGTTAACGTACAAGGGAATTGTTTTTGGTTTTGAGTCAAAATTATTAAAAATTGTTATATTGTATATGTTCCGGGTGGTTTCGAAAGCTACATCCATTTTTTATTTTCTTTTTTCTCTGGCCGCTAAAGCCTCTGTATCTAGTCGGTTTGAATGGATCCTCTCACCAATGTATTTAATAATAATAATAATAATAATAATAATAATAATAATTCCTGTCCTTCCGAGGTGGTGCAGTGTTCTTTATCCATCCTCCATCCCCCCGCCCCCCACCACCATATTTACTTTTAATCTAGAACATTAAAGACCAAACTGAAATGACAACATAAATTGCAGTATTGAATTTCATAGGAGTTTTTGTTTGTATAGCTGAACTGACAGCTGCCATATCCAAAACGTATGTTCAGTGTTCATAATTCGAGTCAATTTCAATACACCCCTTGATTTTTTATTAATAGCTATTCCTCTTTTCATTTAAAATGTAGTCATCCGTACGTGCCTTCGCTGAATCTAAGACAAATTATGATCGATATGATCTTCAATTCAAAACATTCAAATGAGCATTCGTAGCAACCACAGATTCAGCATAATTTGAAACACGCCAGTCCAAAGCAAAACTTTAAGAGAGAATTGTTGTTTTCGTCCATTTAAAGTTGGTACAGTGTACAGGTGAATACATTAAGAACCCTAACTATGAGTCACCGGAGACTACTATTAAAAAGTAAGCAATCAGTTTCAGCGTATAGAGCTCATTTAAGGAAGTATTTCCCATGGACAGGTCAAGAACAACAGACTGTAAGGCGGCCCCTTTCCAAGATACCAGTCTGTTCCCATGCTCGTGATCATTGGTTTACGAAGTAGGGTTTCTTTGACGAGTGTGCAGTTTGTCAGCGAGTTACTAGATGAAAGTGATCATCTGCTTCAGCAGTACGGATAGTCTTTACACTCAACACACCACGTTATTTTAGTGCATAAGTTAAAAAAAAAAAAGTCTGAGGAAGATAAACGATTTGTTAAAGTGGAAGCAGTTTTCTTTTGTTTCGACTTATATATCCAAGTTTTCCTGGCCGTCGAAACTTACAAGATTCAGAAATATGTACTACAAAATACATGGTAGAGAACAACAATTACACACTCCGTTCCTGGAAGAACACGATGCACAGGACAAATTTAAAATGAACTGGTCTGTATGAAAACGCTAAGAAAAAATTACAAACTTCAAACACGTGCTAAGTACCTCCCTACTTACGGATGGACACTTCCCTAGCTCTAAACAGACGGAATCTTAAGAGTTCAATTGGAGGAAAAATTGTACTTAAATAAAAATGTCTCTAATAACTATGCTTTGAACCGAGATGTTTGATGAAATGATTGTGTAACAGTGAGTTACAAATTGGAGTCAGGAAGGACAGGTCTATAAAACTAGGCCAAGTACACACACACACACACACACACACACACACACACACACACACACACACACACACACACACACACACACACTTCCAATCTTAATAAATTGGGGAAAGGCAAAGAAGGAGAAATTGTAAGAAATCTGGCTCTTGTAGAGGTCTTTATTTCGGAGGGTTATGGGTTCCATTCCCTAAGGGGCCAGATATTTTAGCCTTGTCTGGTTAATTCCTATAGCTCGGGGACTGGGGTTATGTGCGTCTCAATACCCATCTCTTCGTACACTGCTATCACCAGACACGCAACAGTGAATACATTCCTCCACATACTCCAAATATCCGGGGAAATACCAGGAAGAAGCAATTGTTACAAATACTACTCAAATACATTAAAATGTGTCGTCCTAGTCACGTGCTGAGATTACGAATAATTTGTCAACTGACTCGGAACGAGCTGGCGAAGGACTGCAAACAGGCTATACAAGTTCAGCCTTGCTCACGCTGGGCTTTTCGTCCCATGTAAGTGAGCGGGCTGGCGACCAGTTTGTGTACTTGGGCCACAGCGACGTTGTGGTTACGTCTCACGCCATGAAGGTTAATGCCGGGGAGAAAGTCTGCCAGTCAGACTATTGTGGCGATACCCGACTTCGATTCAGAGGCAGATTAAAAAAAAAAAAAGATGGTGGCGATTTTTGTTTTAAGAGAAAGTACAACTAGGTAATCATCCTCTCTGAAAAGATTAAAATAATATAAATCGATTCAACGAACGGAGACATTCCAAATTGAATAAAATTATAATTAAAAATTTTCATTGTCACAAACACATCAAAAATTAATAGAACACTTGAAATGTATATAAACCTTGAATAACCCACTCACACAAAGCGAATGAAATCAGCAGTATTCGCCGTCATCGGCTACTTTGAGTTCCGAGTGTTTTGCAGGTCGAGGTTCCGTCTTAGGGCCATACGAGGCAGTAAATATAGTTGCTGCAGAGCAAGGACCATCTGTTGCTCCCCAAAATCTAGTTCAGTTCTGAATCTTGCAGCGAATGTTGCTTTATCCATGTGACTTGTACGAATGAGGCGGCGTTGAAAAAAAGTGATGGATTCATTCAATTATCAGTGAAAGGTCAACGAAGGGTAAATTTGCCCATATTCATGAGAACCTGAAGCTTTACCCAAACGCATTTTTTTAATATTACCGAATGTCACTGAACTCTTTTCACGATCTATTATCGGTTATAAGTGGCGAAATATCGTCGTTGCCGTTCATTGTAATGATAGGCAATTTTGTACTACGAAATAAACATGTAAATTCCCTCGTCAGGAAACGAGAGGCCCATTTTCTATTATGGGGAGGGGAGAGGGTCCAGTTGCTTACCGCGGCTACTGCGAGTATTGTACAAACATTGGTACTTCTCCACTTCCAGAATGACACGTTCACTGTCCACATACTCCATATTTCGTAAATATACTACCGGTATTGATGTACGTAATGAACGAAAATGAAATACACCACTGTCCAATAACTCGTTGTGAACAGATACTACTTATTTTGTATTTCTTGGACAAGGTTTACCGAGAGGCAGTCTAATTCAAAGAAGCAATTAACATTAATAGGGAGTAGAGCGACTCTTCTCGCTTAAATTTGAGCGCGGGCGTTGAGGAGGAATGATCCTCGGAAAAACTGCAGCTATAGGAAAAGTAAAAATTGCCTGCCCTACTTGGCTAGGGTCCTGAACTAATTATTTCTTGCAAAATTATCATACGCGCAATCTAGCATCGTATCGTCCTGTCGTTTACCAAATTTTGGAACTACGGATTTATGTTTGCTTTACCTCACTCTTCACGTGACAACCATTCGTAAAGAAAAAGTGTCTTCTCGGCATACACACTATAATCGCTGGTTCGCAGTATTCTACTTCGCGTCCTACAGGCGTTTCTTAAAAACATAATTCCAATTCCTATCTGCAAGTTTCCCTAATTTTGACTGATTAATACTGTTCTTTGCTCAAATGTACTGAAGGCATACACAAACCTCGTATGGCTCCATGACTGAAGAGTTAGCGTCCTGGCCTTTGGTTCAAGGGGCCCTGCGTTCGATTCCAGGTCGAGTCTGGAATTTTAACCTCAATGGTTAATTTCACTGGCTCGGGGACATCAGGGGTCTATTTATTCCATCAAATTTTTCGTTCACAATTAGTAGGAAATTACATTTATAGTAGTAAAACAATAATGGCTCCATAACACAAGTATAAGAAATATAAAGTCTGGTTAAATGGTAGGACAAACAAACAAACCAAAGTTTAAAAAAATATACATACTGCACTCCAAACATGGTCACAAATCACAATACCTTTCACTACTCAGTAAGTGAAAACTTCCAGATGTCACGACTTTCGAGTTTCAAAAGGTAATTGTAATACTTTAAAACTTGCTTTACGTCACACCGAAAGATAGGTCTTACGGCGACGATGGGATGGGCAAGGCCTAGGAGTGGAAGGAAGCGGCCGTGATCTTAAGGTACAGCCCCAGCATTTGCCTGGTGTGAAAATGGCAAACCGCGGAAAACCATCTTCAGGGCTGCTGACAGTGGGGCTCGAACCCACTACCTCCCCGAAGCAAGCTCACAGTTGCGCGCCCCTAACCGCACGGCCAACTCTCCCTGTAATTTTAATACTATCAATTTCAATGTTGTGAACAATTCCAAAGCCAAATACAACTATATTCTTAGATCTAAGTTCTAGAACTAATTTCGAAATTTTTACCGAATTTTCATGATTAATGGAATTTTTTCTCCGTTGTTTGGAGAAATAAATGCAGAAGAACTACACCTGCTGTATGTATGAAATATTTGTATGTAATTTAAAGCTACAAGTTCCACACATGCGGGTCAACTGACGGGTTGGATACGGGCTTCAGGAGAAACGTGCAATGAGCAAGGAATCAGGACTGAAGTACCTACACAATTTCATGTTATTGGTCATACTACAAAAATCCTATTAATTTTAGTAGTTTCTACAGAGAAATATTTCAGCGAAACAAAAGTAAAGATAAAGCTCGCTGATCAGTAGGAGTATTTTAGTAAATCGGTTAGGCTTATTTACAGATTTTATTCATGTTAGTACTAGCCTTTGTACTGAAACTCATATCAAAGGACATCGTTAGTCAAGTCCATTTATGCACTAGTTTACCTGATAGCTCTCGATAGCGTGCCTGTAGTAATGAACAACTAATTAGTTGGAATTAAGATTGGGATAAACCATAAAGGAAAATTCCCACTAAAAGTCAACATAACTATTTTGGGGCATTTACGTTTATCACTTCATTTGTTACAAAATTAAATCCACAAACCCCGAATTGAAGGATTTTTTTTCTTCACGAATTTTGTTATACAGGAAAGGATGAATTCCAGAAATGCCTTTCCAATGCGCGGAACTTGAGCTGAACCTTTCTGATCACTGCATATATTTCTCCTAAATCACGGCTATTGTAAAACAATTCAAGGCGTGCCTTTTTATCACTAGATGTCTCAGCGCGCACTCCGCCAGTGTACTGTTACGTAAGATCTTTGTCAAATTCCATCATCTCAAAAAGTGACAAGTTACAGTGAAGGCTTTTTTTTTCTTATAAATTTACTTTACGTCGCACCGACACAGATAGGTCTTATGGTGAGGATGGGATAGGAAACTTCCAGGAGTGGGAAGGAAGCGGCCGTGGCCTTAAGGTACAAAGGGCACTAGGAAAGTTTTGCAATGTGAGTGAACGTTTTAGATTTTTTCAAAATAATTTCCACCACACTTAGTTATACTTATCCATACGTCGAAACCAGTCATTAAACCAACTCTGCCACTTTTCTTTGGTTACATTTTCACACTCGTGATCCCATGCTACCAGAAGTTCCTCGTCGGATGCAAAACCCGCCCTTTCAGCTTCATCTTCACTTCTGGGAAGAGTGCGAAGTCACATGGGGCAAGATCAAGACTGTATGGAGGGTGATCAAGCACAGTCAACCCTGATATGGCAAGAAAACCCATTGTTACATTAGCACGATGTGCTGGAGTATTGTCGTGATGCAAGAGCCAAGTGTTGAACAGTGACCTTGGACGGAGCTGCTTGAGAGCCTGGATAACCTGAGGCAGACAAGTCTCACTGTACCACTTCGCAGTAACTGTCCTTTGTGTTTCTAGCACAACCCGAGTCAGGATGCTCCGTTTAGTGAAGAATACTGCAATCATCCTTTTCTTCAATGAAACTTGACTTTCGCACAGTCACAGGAGTACCCTCATCTTCAAATAGCCACACCTTGTTCTTGGTTTCTGTTGGGAAATCGTAATAAAAAAGCCAAGTTTCGTCACCTGTAACGATGCTATTGACGTTACGCGAAGTCCTATTTTCAAACTGTTATAGCATTTCTCGCCACCATTTCACTCGATGTGCCATTTGTTCCTCTGCAAGTGAATGAGGCACCCAAACGGAACAAACCTTTCTAACATGGAGATGGTCGTGTAGAATTGAATGAATAGCTGGTGCAGGGATGTGAAGGGTCCCTTCTACCTGCCGATATGTCAACCACCTCTCTCGCAACATTTTGCTTACAGCTTCAATGTTTTCCTCAGTCACTGATTCAGACGGTCGCCCAGAGCGAGGATCGTCTTCAACCCCAAAATTTCCCCTCTGGAACTCTTTGTACCAGCGGAAAATTGTAGTCCGGTGTGGACAGTCTTTCCCCAGCGCGGGAGTCATTCCCTCCAAGCACTGGTCAACAGTTAATCCACGAGGAAAACTGTAGTGGATATTTGCGCGATATTCACCTTTACATCACACTGACATCTTAACTTGCTTTCAATCCTATTGCATGGTAACAACTAGTGTGAAAGTTGCGCCTTGCTGTCTTCTAGACCGGTTTTTACCCCTCTTCATTTCTCACCATAACAGGGGTGTCCAGTAGTGATGGGCAGTCTGAGACTAGGTCTCGAGATTTCTCGGGATTTCTCGAGACTAGCGTAGGCATTATTTCTCGCGAAAAATTTCGAGCGATCTCGAGAGCGTTGTCCCCGCATTGTGCGGCGAGCCGAGTGTCGTAGGCCTACTGTACAGGTAGTCAGAGCTGAATGTTGTTTGTGCCGAGTATGCTTTCTCCATTTCGTAAATACGTGTCAACAGGCGACTATGGCGTTCATTTTTACCAAGTTCTATTTTGACGCAGTATAACATCATTATAAAGGATATGCATTTGTACGCATTGGATGCTAGAGGCATTATTCGAACTCGAGACGAGGCAAGATGCGCCTTGTTGCGTATACAACCACCATTAGGCATGAGTGGAATGTGTAATCTAAAGTGCTTCAGTTTGTTCCAATTCTTTCGACAGATAGGTGTACATCGATATCAGACCCCACATTCAATAACATATGACCACTACTTGTGTTTACCGATGTTTTGGTGACGAAGGAAATAATTCCTTACAATGTTATAGAGTATTCGCGTCATAATTAGGTACGGTACTTCGATATATGACGGTGCCATGTGAAATTGTCTATAGTTTTACGCAACAACTTGAAGACGATGTCCGAAACGCAACGTAAGTCGTGGATGTCTTATTTTGAAGAGATGCCACATAGAATAGCCCGCAGTGTTTATTCAAAAAAAGTAAAATACCGGTACATCGGCAGAAACACTTCTGGGATGATCCGACACTTAAAACACATAATATAAATGAAGAGGAATAGTCACAGAACACCTCCGGCCCGGTCTGAATCACAAGAAGCTTCCCTGCCAACAACGATTGTGAGGCATCCAGGCAGGTTTACATCCTAATAAGTTATTAACAAATTATACGGGTTATTCAGCTAAGAAGTCCACCTAAAATAACTCTTGAACAGTTTAAGATACTGGCATTCTGTCTTCACTTTCGTAAATGGTATTACGGAGCTCATAGTTAAACATGCAGAGCTTTCCTAGGCTTTTGACAAAATTTATCGTCACACACGTTTCCATATGAGAACGGCTGATAACTACCAAGCTTACACTCGTAGTTACTGGGACGTCGCGTCGCAAAGCTCGCAGCACACGAGAATCGGTCTCGAGAGCGTTACCCATTATCCCTGCTGAAAGAATTGGAGCAAAGTCGGGCATTTTAGATTACACGTTCCACTCTTATGTAATGGGGGTTGCATATGTAGCAAAGCACATCTTCCCAGTCTCAAGATCGAATAATGCACGCCTCTAGTATTCAAGTAGGTGAACACTATCTACAATTATTCACAAATTATGCAGGGTTATTCAGCTAAGATGTCCACCTCAAATAAGCCGTGAACAGTTTAAGATACTGACATTCCGTTATCACTTTCGTTAATGGTACTAAGGGGTTCATATTTAAACATACTATTCCAGGCTTTTGACAAAGTGTATTGGCCCACACGTTTTCATATGAGAACGATAAGTTTACAGTCTTAGTTACTGGTACGTCGCACGCTTGCACTAAAGGAGGATCGGTTTCGAGATTCTCGCGAGTCTGAAGATCTGCGACGTCAGTCGCAAGAGTCTCGAGCGAGAGCGCTGCATATCACTAGTGTCCAGCCAACCGTTTCTGCGTATTGCAAAACTTTCCTAGTGCCCTTTGTACAGCCCCAGCATTTGCCTGGTGTGACAAGTTTAGTGAACTCCTGAAGTGCGTCCTAGGAACAGCGTCACGTAACAGCGGCGGAAAAGAATTTTCCGAGTGTAAGAAACTAGGAAAAACGTCGAGAGTTTAGCACGATCATATTTATCACTTAAGTACAGAAATTATAAAATAACGCCATTAGCATTAGTTTTAGTTGTGAAATGCAAAAGGAGAATCGGAAACTTCACTCAGAAAACACGACAATATCCACAAATGAATAATGGTCGTATACTGGCGATGCCTGCAAATTTCTGACGGTAGTTTTATAGTCTATAAACCTTTATTTCTTCCTGTTCCTAAATTGCAAATGCATTGCTCACTAACATTAGAATCTGTTCATTATGAACATTACACCTATCAAAAATGAGAGCACAGAAGATGGTGCCTCGGTGGAGCTTTACCGTCAGCGTCATTTACACAAACCGAGTCGGGAATTCGACGTCTATAAATTCCAATAGTAAACCCTAGTAAACCCTTTCAAGTCATACAGACGGCAACACTCCACACACAAACGCTATTTTTCAGCTAGTTTTCAGCAGACATAGTTCACTGTCTACCTCCTCAAAACATTTGGTATTAAATAGGGCAGTGAACATGCACGTACACCGCCACGCGTTTGTACTGAGCCTCACCCCACTAACCTTACACCAAGGAAGATAGACTGGTGAAACGATGCCAATTAGATCTTTAACAAGCCGGGTTAAGTGGCGGAGAATAGGGTTAAGTCAAAATTATTACAGCAATCATTCAGCAAGAAATTGTCTTACAGCTGCAAAAAAAGGGATTTCTACTTACTGCACTGTACATGTCTATATTAGATCAGTTATTTCCCGTGCGAGGGGAAAGCATGGCATACGAATAGGGTATGAGGCATGAAAGACGAGGTTGTGGAAGAAGGTGATGCAAAGAGTAGAAGAGAACAAGGACAGAGTGCAATATCAAGAGAATAAAAGCCGAATTCTGTGCAGTAAATAATAATAATAATAATAATAATAATAATAATAATAATAATAATAATAATAATAATAATAATTTGAGGAAAGAGGCAAAAGATATATACTACTAAATGTTATTTTAATCTTTCTAGCATTATTATTTGAAATATATTTTGAATATGAAATTTTCAATGTATCAGCAAAGATACTGTTCTTTGTTTAACGAGCCGGAAGTCAAAGACCTGGAGATGAATTTTTAAACATCTCTAATGCCAGTAACCTCAGCTAATATTGAACACGCTCCCTTGGGAACAGAATGAAAACTAACCGATTGTTTAACTGAGATTAGCGTTTTTATGAGTAAGAAAATACTACATTATGACAACATGTTGGATTCTATTTTGCTTGATATTAATTGCTTCGTTTAGAATCTATAGACAGTGAATGGGACAACACGGAAGTAAAGATAAAAGTACCTTGCTTGTCGATACATCTTAATTTTTTTAACTCTCATAACGGCAGCATATTTTTATGATTTGAGGAGTTTTCACTATTGCTACCGTCCATCTTGTTGGATCGTTAGTCACTACTGGTACATTTAGCAGAGTTGTGACTGAATTTTTTTTTTTACGATTGTAAGGTTATTATATTATCAGGTACGCAATGTAATGGCATGTACGAATAATATATCTGAAACTTAATTGTTCATTTTTTAATAATGTACTCAGGTAAGGGAATCTTCATTACTAATACTTCTGGTATTAATTACTACTTCGCTATCTGGAAATCTTTATACATTTTTAATACTAATATTTGTGGCATAAACTACCGCAGTGCAAACTGCAAATCTCGAGAAGGCCTTATCGATTTCAAATATTACTTATATTAACTACTTCACTGCAATTTTTACCCAGCAAATCAAAACATTTCAAGAAGACATTATCAATTTCGAACATGTATGTCTGGCATTAACTACCATGTTCAAATTGTTACCCCATTAATCAGAATATCTCAAGAAGGTAGGGTCAATTACGAACACTAATATTTTATGGTATTGTAAGTACCGCATTGTACTTCCAAATCAGCGAATCAGAACAATTAGCCACTATGGGAAATATATTTAGAAACGGGAAGAGAGGTAATGAGGAAGCAAATAGCTGTTACTACAAAATAAGTCATTTACATGGAAATTGTTTTACAAGCATAGCACACACTGCACTACCAAGGCGACTATGTTTATTGTACAACATACAATAAGATATTTTTAAAAAAAAGGCTATACTGAGAATATTTTTACGTCCCACAATTACTTTCAGGGTTTTCGGAGACGCCGAGGTGCCTGAATATTGTCATGTAGGAGTTCTGACGTGCCAGTAAATCTACCGAGACGGCTTTCGTATATCTTGAGGCGCCTTCTCCTAGCGGAGGTTGGCGGTCCACATAGCTCCGGACGTGATGTTGCAGCATGGAAAGCATGGAAAGTGCAGTTGTGCCATCTTCCGATGTCCTTCAGCCATGCATTCCTCCTACCAACAGACCTTTCCCCCCCCCCCCCCCCCCCTGTATCTTACATTCAATGATGAGTTGTAATAGCTGGTACTACTCGCCTGTCATAATGTGCCCTAGATATTGGGTTTTCCTTTTTTTTTTTACAGTAAGTAATACAGTAGAACCACGCTTAACCGAAATGCTCAGGCAAAATTGAATTTTAATATTTTTTTACCCTCTCGTTCTTAGTCGTCGATATTAGTAATTCTATTGCTATATGTGCTGAGAGCTACTAGGCAAACCCTATTTTTATATCATGACATACGAGAATGCACGTGTAGCATAAAACAAAACTTTTTTCTTACCATCTAGTTCGTTCCATGGTACATTTTTCTTGAACAAGCAGGAATTACTATTACTGCATTATTATTATTATTATTATTATTATTATTATTATTATTATTATTACTGTATTATTCGTCATGAAGATTATGTAGACTGTGGTTAACGTTTCAGTTGCGGGAGTTTCCCTTGTTTACTGCTCGGACTATACTGCAGCTTCTGTTAGGAAACTAGGAGAGAAGTCCAGCGACCCTTCTCCATTCATATTTTTCTTTCACCCAAGGACGTTCCACTGGCCTTCGCGGTTGTATACTGTAGTTCCAATGCTTTCCTTACCTCATTGCAAAAGAAATTGTTTCATTATTTCAGATCGCTTTGCGCTTTGTTGAACAAAGCAATGAATCTACACCAGCTGATGTATTGTTAAGTGGCGGCGCGACATAGCTGCACCAAGAAAATTCAGAAGAAAGTCACTGATTTTATACAATGAGTGACATTATGTAAAGTTTTTAATGTTAATATACAGCATGCACCTTTGCTTAACAGTTTATGCATTTTTGTTTCGACATTTAACTTCCGAAAATATTTACCATGTGTAATCCAAAAAAACACGTCAACCGAAGAGGCTCCGCCCCCTTCATTTAGGATAAACGGGGTTCTACTGTAGTTCTTTTTGTATCTTCATGCGATGAAGGACTTCGTCATTTTAAATTTTCAGCACCCAAGGTGTTCGGAGTAGGCGGCGATATAGATACATTTCAAAAGCATCATTTTTTTTTTCTAGATTTCGGTCAAGGGTCCAGCTTTCACATCCAAAGAGAAAATGGAGAACACACAGCACCGAATCATTCGCATTCTCAATTGCACACTTAGATCCGATTTTGAAAATAGCCGTTTCATGCTAAAAAATTGTCTCCTGGCCTGTTCTATTCTAGATTTTCTCTCTTGGAATCACATTCCTCATCTAGCACAGTACCGAAGTATTTGAAGCAGGATACTTGTTCAATCTTACTGCCTTTTATTGACAGGATTGCTTGGACTTTTCTTTTAGAGAAGACTACAACTTTGGTCTAGGAAGCGTTGACTAACAGGCCAAACTCTTCACTGCCCTGGACTAATTTATCTATCATGCGTTGGAGCGCAGATAATTCATTTGCTATGAGAACAGTATCATCTGCGTACCTGATATTAATTGCCTGTTCATTTATAACTATTCCGCTGTTTTCTTCCAGCAACACTTCCCTAAATATTGCTTCAAAAATGTTGAACAAGAGAGGTGATAGCACACATCCCTGAATAACACCTTTTCTGATTGTAGTCTCTTCTGATTTTCTCTGGTCGATTTTGACATCTGCGGTTTGATTCCAGTACAGTGCGCTGATAACGCGTAAATCGCATTGGTCAATACCAGTTGATCTTCATATCTCTACCATCTTTTCATGTTTCACACAGTCGATGGCTTTTTTGTAGTCAATGAAACAAGTATATACATAGACATTCATGTCTCTGCACCTCTGTACTAGTACATTTAAGGAGAAGAGTGCTTCACGTGTGCCGACCCCATTTCGGAAGCCAAACTCTGTCTGATCCATACGAGATTCACATTTCTTGTAAATCCGGGTGTGTATGATTCGCAGAAATATTCTGAGGACATGGAACATCAAACTAATCATACGGTACTCAACACACTGGGAGGAGTTTTGCTTCTTCGGTATTGGTATGAAAGTTGATCTCAGCCAGTCAGAAAGTATCTTTCCTGATGTATAGATGTTGAACAACGATGTTAGTAGACTGAGGCCAGTTGAGTCCTGTTCAGCTATAACTTAAAAACTTCAGCGTAAATTCTGTCTGAACCAGTGGCTATACCATTCTTCTGAAGTTTATGGCATTCAATACTTCACTCTTATTTCAGGACTGGCTTCATTGATTCCTTCGTCAGGTGGTGGAGGATCATCTCATCTTTGAAGAGATATTCGACGTATTCCTTCCATCTTCTCTTCAACCCCTAAAATAATCTCATTGTTTGCGTTCCTTAATATTTGTCCACATCGCTTCCTTTGTAGACCACTCAGCTCTCTCACCTTTTTATATAGGTTAAAGTGAGGTTTCTCCTGAAGTTCCTCGACGTCCTTGCATTTGTCAGACATCAAGGATTCCTTTGCTTCTCTGCATTTTCTACGTATCTCTGTAGAGTTTTGTATTTAACGGGGTCTTTATATTTCCTTCTTTCATTCATAAGCTCTAGGATTTCAGTCATCCAGCTTTGCTTTTTGCTGCTGTTGACGCATCCAATGTTATTTTCCTGGACTCGAGTTATGCTATCTCTTATGGAGTTCGATGATGTTTTAAGGGGCCTAACATCGAAGGTCATCGGCCCGTAATGAAACGATATGGACGACATGATATATGACGGTTAAATTTTAAAACTTATCCTCTGAGTAGAATTTAAAACAAATGGTGATGAAAAATGAGTATGAGATTAAAACAATCAGTGGATCAGTGGATTCTACTTCTATATGTTGAGACTCGTATTGCTTCCATCTTTTCTTCTAGAGCAGCACAAATACTAGTTCTGACATCAGAACTGGCCAGTTTTCTGAGTTATTTATTTATTCATTCATTCATTTAATCGTGTCAGAAACACACATCTTACAATATCAGGACAATAACAAATCTGGTTCTATAACCATTAATCATTTCTGATGATGGCAGGTAACGGTGTGATTAAGCTGTACATAAATAGAAATTTATTTAAATGTGGTGTGACCAAAATGCGGCTAATTCACATCCTTCCTTGGTAGCGTCGATCACATTCTGGAGAGAGCAAGTGGTTGGATTCAAGTTACAAATAAGAAGCTGATTCCTGCACGTGGTGCCCCTGCATAGGCAGTCTGAATTTAATTTCCGTTACCTAACTGAATGTCAGCATCCCAGAAACTACAATCCATATGAGATGAGTTTTCTGATGTCTATGCAACTTGATATTTTGATTTATTGATGACTGATGCTTGTTTAAAGGGGCCTAACATCTAGGTCATCGGCCCCTAATGGTACAAAATGAGACGAAATGAAATGACAAATTAAAAACTTTAAATCCTCCACTGACCACAATTCAAAACGCGAGGACGAAGAATGAATGGATGGATGTGAATTTAAAACGATCAGTGGAACCGACCCGCAGTGCCTCACATGCATAGAAGCTGGCGTAAAACAAAAGTATTACTGACCAAGGTACTGCTTCTATAGCACGATACTGAATCGATGATGCTTCCAGTCGAAAGGAGTGCAAAATCCAAGTCGTCGGCCCCTCACAATGGTACTTATCGCTAGAAAAGTAGAACCATGATATTTGCCATGTTGCAGTACTAATTAAGAGTAGCGTAGACTCGCGGAATTCCACACATTATGGTACTACTCACAGGTTATGAAATTCGCACATATATTAGACCTAGTGTTTTCCGCATATTCCGGCGCCATTGACAGGCAAAGCAAACCTATGGTGTTCATCACCTAAGTACTAACCACAGGGACTCTTACTATCCCGTGGTGTTCCTCATAGTGGGTACTAATCATAGGCAAGCCAGAACCATGGGTTCAGTCATCCCATGGTGTCGCTCATATAGTGCTACCACAGGTACTGTAAAAGACGTCGCGCTCTCGTTTGCTACTAATCACAAACCTATTTAGTACCTAATATAGTGGTACTACGCGCAAGGAAAAGCGACCCATGGTGTTCCCCGCGTGGTTGTACTAATCACACGGAGTTTCATGGTTCTAATATCCTTTGGTCGCCTCTTACGACAGGCACGGGATACCGTGGGTGTATTTGTCTGCGTCCCCCACCAACAGGGGGTTCTTGATATTTTAACACATCCTGTAGCGTTTCTAAAGCGTTACATTTTAAATTCCATTACTACTGCGTTGTGGACACTGTTAATGACGGCACCAGGATAGGTTTTTACCGATTTCACGAATTTCTTCAGTTCTTGTTTCACTAGAATAACATCGATCTGATTTCTGACAGTATTTTCTCCATTATCTTAAGTCCATGTGTATAGCTTCCTAGGGTGAAGTTTGAGAAATGTATTAGAAACGAAAACTTCATGTTCTGTGCAAAACTGCACCAATCTGTCTCCCCTTGTGTTTCGTTCACCAAGACCATAGCTCCCAACAATATCACATTCAGCACCAGGGCCAATCTTTGAGTTGAAATCACCGATGACCAATGTTATCTCTCCTTTCTTTGTAAGTGCCAGTGCTTCATTCAAGGTATCATAGAATGATTCTATCTCTATCATCTTTGTCAGAAGTTGGTGCATGAACCTGGATGATATTCATAGGTCTGTGTGATGTTTGCAACCTTACTAACATTACTCGATCACTAATTGGAACGAAATCTGAACCATTTTGCAATCATTGATGACACAATAACGCCAACTCCATACCTGTGGTTAATTATCATTTCCCCCTGAAAAGTACAAGGATCATTCCTTCATAATCTGAATCCCAGATCAAGGCAATCTTACTTCACTTAACCCAAGAATGTCAATTTTCAGCCTGCATCTTTCAGCTTCCACGTTTGCAAGCTTCCCGGTCATATATAAGCTGCGTACATTCCATGTAGCAATTCGAACTTTGTCATACAATTTGATCTTTCCAAAACTGTCGGGCTTTCTAGTCATAGCAGCGTTCAAAGCATTCCCCCCCGAAGATCCGAATGGGGGAGTAGAATCTCCGGATAATAATGTTATGTTAAACAGAGCCATTTCATACGAAGTCAAAGGGATATATCTTTAATGCAGTGGTTTCCCGTTGCCTTCCGCATCCTACTGTTGACCAGTTGTGGGTTCTTCCGCCTTTCGGGATCATTTCCTGCCCCCAGGACAATAGAGTGCCCTAACCTACCCGCTCATCCACCTTCAAGGGGACTGTTGGCGCTTGGTAGAGGGTATATTCTTATACCGGAAGATATTCGGTCGTTTTCACACTTCCCTATACAATTTCCTTTTCGTTCTCTTGCGGCTGGTATTTAGGTACCACAAGCTCAAGTTTTAGTTAATTTTCTAATTTAGTTTTTCTTGCTAAGACTGAACAGAGGAATTTCGTTAACTTAAAATACAATTTTACAATTCCAGCTATACAGCAGTATTCTAAGTAATTCGAGAATAGCACAGCTTAATTTTAAAGATAATCATTGTTATTCTGAGAGCATATGTTTGAGTCATCAGTCCATAAACTGGTTAGATGCAGCTCTTCATGCCACCGTATCCTGTGCTAACCTTTTCATTTCTGCGTAACTACTGCATCCTACATCTGCTCTAATCTGCTTGTCATATTCATACCTTGGTCTACCCCTACCGTTCTTACCACCTACACTTCCTTCAAAAACCAACTGAACAAGTCCTGGGTGTCTTAAGATGTGTCCTATCATTCTATCTCTTCTTGTCAAATTTAGCCAAATCGATCTCCTCTCGCCAATTCGATTCAGTATCTCTTCATACGTGATTAGATCTATCCACCTCACCTTCAGCATTCTTCTGTAACACCACATTTCGAAAGCTTCTATTTTCTTTCTTTCTGAGCTAGTTATCGTCCATGTTTCACTTCCATACAATGCCACGCCCCACACGAAAGTCTTCAAAAACATCCTAATTCTTATATCAATGTTTGAAGTGAGCAAACTTCTTTTCTTAAGCTCTTCCTTGCTTGTGCTAGTCTGCATTTTATGTCGTCCTTACTTCTGCCATCGTTAGTTATTTTACTACCCAAGTAACAATATTCAGCTACTTCCTTCAAGACTTCATCTCCTAATTTAATATTTCCTGCATCACCTGCCTTCGTTCGACTTCACTCCATTACTTTTGTGTTGGACTTCTTTATTTTCATCTTGTACTCCTTACCCAAGACAGCGTCCATACCATTCAGCAGCTTCTCAAGATCTTCTGCAGTCTCAGATAAAATAACAATATCATCGGCAAATCTCAAGGTTTTTTATTTCCTCTCCTTGGATTGTGATTCCCTTTCCAAATTTCACTTTGATTTCCTTTACTGCCTGTTCTATGTAAACGTTGAAAAGGAGGGGGACAAATTGCAGCCTTGCCTCACTCCTTTCTGGATTGCTGCTTCTTTTTCAAAGCCCCCAATTCTTATCACTGCAGACTGATTTTTATACAGATTGTAGACAATTCTTCGTTCTCGGTATCTGATCTCAATCACCTTCAGAATCGTAAATAGCTTGGTCCAATCGACATTATGGAATGCCTTTTCTAGATCTACGAATGCCATGTACGTGAGCTTGTCCTTGATTCGATCTTCTAATATCAGACGTAAACCCAGGATTGCTTCACGTGTTCCTACATTTCTTCTGAAGCCAAACTGATCTTCTCCCAACTCAGTTTCAACTTGTTTTTCCATTCTTCTGTAAACAACACGTGTTAAAATTTTGCAGGCATGAGATACTAAACTAACGGTGCGATAGTTTTCATACCTGTCAGCACCGGCTTTCTTGGGAATAGGTATAACATTCTGCCGAAAATCGGATGGGACTTATCCTGTCTCATACATCTTACACAAATGGAATAACTTTGCCAAGCTGGTTTCTCCTAAGGCAGTCAGTAATTCAGAGGGAATGTCATCAGTTCCAGATGCCTTGTTCCTATTTAGGTCGCTCACAGCTCTGTTAAACTCTGACCTCAAAATTGGGCCTCCCATTTCATCAGCATCAACAGCCACTTCTTGTTACAGAACCAAATTATTTACATCTTCACCTTGGTACAACTGTTGGATATGTTCCTGCCATCTTTCTGCTTTGTCTTCTTTCCCTATAAATGGCTTTCCATCTGAGCTCTTAATATTCATACACCTAGATTTCCTTTCTCCAAAGGTTTCCTTGATTTTCCTGTATGCAGCATCTACCTTTCCTAGAACCATACAATCTTCGACATCCTTGCACTTCTCCTTCAGCCAGTCTTCCTTAGCTACCTTGCACTTTCTGTCCACTTCATTCTTTAATCGCCTGTATTCTTTTCTGCCCTCTTCATTTCTAGCATTCTTGTATTTTCGTCGTTCAATCAGGTCTAGTATCTCCTGAGTTATCCACTGATTCTTAGTTGATCTTTTCTTCCTAACATTTCTTCAGCAGCCCTGCTGACTTCATTTTTCATGACTATCCACTCTTCCTCTATTGCGTTTCCTTCAGCCTTTTCATTTAGTCCTTTTGTAACATTTTCCTTGAAACAATCCCTCACACTCTTTTCTTTCAACTTGCCTAAATCTCATTTTTTTGCATTCTTTCCTTTCTTCAATTTCTTCAGCTTCAGATGGCATTTCATGACCAAGAAGTTGTGGTCAGAGTCCACGTCTGCTCCTGGGAAAGTTTTGCAATCCAACACCTGGTTTCTGAATCTCTGCCTAATCATAATGAAGTCTACTTGATACCTTCCAGTGTCTCCAGGTCTCGTCCACGTATAAAGCCGTCGTTTGTGGTGCTTGAACCAAGTATTGGCAAGGACTAAATTATGATCAGCGCAGAATTCAACCAGCCGACTTCCTCTTTCGTTCCTTTGTCCCAATCCAAATTCTCCTACTGCATTACCTTCTCTTCCTTGGCCTACCACTGCATTCCAGTCTCCCATCACAATTAGATTCTCGTCACCTTTTACATGCTGTATTAAATCTTCTATCTCTTCATATGTTCTTTCGATTTCATCATCATCATCATCATCATCTGCTGAGCTAGTAGGCATATAGACCTGCACTATTGTGGTGGGCATTGGTTTGGTGTCTATCTTAACGACAATTCTTTCACTATGCTGGTCATAGTAGCTTACCCGCCGAGCTATTTTCTTATTCATTATTAAACCAACACCTGCATTTCCCCTGTTTGATTTCGTGTTGATAATTCGGTAGTCGCCTGACCAGAAATCCTGTTCTTCCTGCCAACGTACTTATACCAACTACATCTAACTTTAGTCTATCCATCTCCCTTTTCAGATTTTCTAATCTACCACAACGATTCAAACTTCTAACATTCCACGCTCCGACTCGCAGAATGTCAGTATCCATCTTCCTGATGATCGCCCCCTCTCGTGTAGTCCCCACCCGGAGATTCGAATGGGGGACTAGTTTACCTCCGGAATATTTTACCCGGGAGGAAGCCATCATCAGTATATCATTCATACAGAGAGAGCTGCATGTCCTCGGGAGTTAGTTACGGCTGTAGTTTCTCGTAGCTTTCAGCCGTGTAGCAGTATCAACACAGCTAAGCCATGTTGAGTATTATTAAAAGGCCATATCAGTCAATCATCCAGACCTCCGCCCTTGCAACTTCCGAAAGGCTGCTACCCCCCTTTCGATGAACCATTCGTTAGTCTGGTCTCTCAACAGATACCCATCCGATATGGTTGCACCTGCGGCTCAGCTATCTGCTTCATTGGGACACGCAAGTCTCCCCACCGTGGCAAGGTCACATGGTTCGCAGGGGAGGCTGAGAACATATATTGGCAATGAATAACTGCAAACTTTATCCAACTTTCATTCTTCTCAGATTTAAGATTTTTGACAATTATTGTTTTGCCTGTAAATGTCTTAAAGAACAAATGATGAAAACGTCATCACAAAAATAATCTGAGCTGAGTTTCTACTTTGTTAAACTACAAAACCAAGTCTCGAGTGTATGCCGTAGAGGTCATAGAATATGTTAAAGCTACACACGATAGTTAATTTAGTAGCCAGTGAAATAAACGTTCACAGTATTACGACTTTACAACCCGCTTCACTAAAACACTAATGATAATAACATAACCTTCACTTCCATAAATTCCAAACTAATCGTATTTTCCACAGTCGTAAATAAGGCTCCTTTCTCTTTGGTGAACCAGGACTCCCTTATGTTTCGGATGCAGTGGTGTTGTACCTACAACTTAATGGAGTGAGGATATTTCGTAATACAATTATTACAAATTTACTATATTATATATTAATTCCACCATTTTCGGCAGAGCGATACAGTTTACCCATGTCCATCGCCATGGTCAATTATGCACATTCATTGACCTTCAGACATTTGATTATCGAAGAAACAATGAGAACGTTCAAATATCGAACCTGCTTACCTGGGCTCAGAAATTATGAAGATAAAATTCGAGAGTTTTTATATGTAAAGCAAGCTCGGGAACCACTTAGCTGATTTCAGTAATTTTTCACTATTAGAAAGAATATTTCGTACAGATTATTATAGGCTATAATAGATATATAATACGCTATCGTTTCAGAGAAGTAAGCAGTTTAAAAAAAAAGAGCAAGTCTGAAACATTTCGCATCTAAATCTTAAGTAGCCCTTAAATATCAATACTCTTTATTGTTACTACTTTTGAAAAATGAACCTCGCCGAGTGAATGTGTGTGATTTTCTAAGTTCATATGAATTTTTCTTGCAACTCTTGACAGTTTTTCAGTGGGGAATCTTGCCTGTGTTTTGGTGCATTTTCTTTACGATAAAAACAATAACAGTAAACTGTTGGCCTTACCAAAAAGGTACATACATGCATGATTTGGAATTAAATTTTCTGTACAAAATATGCATAAGCGTTTTCTTCGCCACTTTGCTAAAAACTGCACTTTTACCGTGTTAAAGAATCATTTCGAGAATGTGGCCCAGGGCGCTAGCACGTGGAGCGTTGTACAGCTGACTGGTTAAGGGTGAATATCGTTATTTGTATACTCAGTTGTGCAAGTCCAACAATCGTTATACTATTTCTCTCTGGGGAAAAAATGAAATACATTGTGGGCCAAGCCAAAGGAAATATACTTCTTGGACCCTTAAATGAGAACACATACCTAATCCATTACAAGAACAGGTCTGGAACAAGTATGGTTACCCGACTACGGTCAGGGGACACACTGATGTACATAATCACGGAAGAGATTACATTAGACGGAGAGGGTGATCAGAGAATATTATCAACAACGCAGTTCAACGCAGCCGAAGCTGCGCGAATAGCCAGTTATCCTCATCAAGTTACCATCACGTACTTATTTTTTAAAAATAAACTCATCTTTTGAACGTTTCCAGCAGCGAACATTTTCGTACAGTTCCACAATCTCAAAAGGTGACCTAAGTTACTGTGAAGGTTAGTGGAGTCTAAAAGTGTGTCTTAGGAACAGCGTCACGTAACAACGCCGGGAAATAATTTTCCGAAGAACGAAGGGCTGCACACTTCACTCGTTCTAAAAACATGGTGCGCAATGTGTCAAACCTCTGAATTAATCAGCGAAACAATCTATAATAATAACCTCCCTTTTAGCCACCCTTGTACTGAAACTAAAAAAATCAACCCATCACTGTTGAATTAAGAAGTACACTAGGGTGGGCAATAAAGATATGTATGTATGTATGTATGTATGTATGTATGTATAAGAAGTGTACAGTTATGAAATGCCGCGATATACTGATTCAATTCTGAGTTTTCGATAAACTACCCTTCTCTCACCTCTGACAAACCTGGGGATCATACAGCTTAAGGAAGAAAACTCGCGCATATTCATTTAAAATTTCAACTTTCCGCTGTCAACATATAGGGGTCCAAAAACTCATTAAATACTATGTTATCAGTAAGTCAGCTATATTGAGCGAATTCTTCTTCGAGTGCTATCTGCCCCATTAGTTATGGATAAATACAGAAAACATCCCGATACGTTACAATAGACGGGAAATTGTATACACCTCGGTGTGTGGAAAACTACGTGATCTTCAATTTTTGGCTAAGGGGTTAGTCTTAGTGCATTATGTTTATTCGTAATACCTGTAAGGGCGACCTTCTGCTTCTGCAAGTGCACTGGGGGTAACTTAAAATCTGGGAAAGTTTGTTTTCTATTTTCTTGGACTGGTTTGTCATCAATTCAAGAAGGGTATCATAAACATTACATACAGGTAATTGACATACAGAATGTGTTGTCTATCTCTACATCGACAGGGAAACGGATTGTAAATGTGTCTTGGTAGCACCGAACAATATGACAAATTTCATTTTAGGACTCAAATGTGGTTATCTTAACTAAACGAGGAAACAGAAACAGTCAGGCATTCCGTCGACTTCATACAGCACTATTTTTAGAAAAACAGCCTATAGTAACAGATTCATGTTTTGATCTTTTGCCTATGCTTGCGTAATTATAGAGTACGCATAACACTAAGAAGCCGTATCCGATCGAAGGGCGTATTAGATGTATAGCAACAGATGCACTGAAACGCTGACAGCTGTGTCTCAAAACCATTATCGCCGAGTTAACTAGCGAGATAAAAGGTCCTGGATATGTTAAATATAGTCAGGAGGAATCAGTACTTTGTTGTTTGTGTCAGTAAAAATGTAAGGTGACGTAAGACGTTTGAAAGGTTGCGAGCAACACGGAAATAGCCAGCCTATGCAGAGGGAGGTCAGAGTTAGCAAGTGCAACAAGGGACTCCACCGTGAAAGATCCTCGAGAACGACCTTTTCAACTACAACAGTACATAGCAAATGTGCTATCAATACTTCTGTTACGAGAGCCATACAGCACGACAAGCAGGAAAGTCTGAACTCATATAGAAAGGATGTAATTGTTCGCAGAAATAGGAGCCCGCACATAAGGATCATCCGACATCAACACTCGCGTTTACCTTCTCCTTCGTAGTTAATCTATGCTTCAGTAATGCCACGCCAGTGCATATGTCAAAATAACAAGATTACACAGCATATACGGCACAATAAAACGCCTCCCAGCAATACCATTTATCAACGAGTTCCTTTACGCGACGCACGGTTTTGTTTTACAGTTTCATGCGACTCTCATCCAAAAAGCCTTATACTAGTGCGATCTGAAATTCATTCATTCATTCATTCATTCATTCATTCATTCATTATCATTATAGACTTATGCCTTTCAGCGTTCAGTCTGCAAGCCTCTGAGAATTCACAAAACGTCGCCACAATCCTCGATTTGCAACTAGTGTTGTGGCTTCATTTAGTTCTATACCTCTTATCTTTAAATCGTTAGAAAACTAGGCTAACCATCATCGTCTTGGTCTCCCTCTACTTATCTTACCCTCCATAACAGAGTCCATTATTCTCCTAGGTAACCTATCCTCCTCCATTCGCCTCACATGACCCCACCACCGAAGCCGGTTTATGCGTACAGCTTCATCCATCGAGTTCATTCCTAAATTAGCCTTTATCTCCTCATTCCGAGTACCCTCCTGCCATTGTTCCCACCTGTTTGTACCAACAATCATTCTTGCTACTTTCATGTCTGTTACTTCTAACTTATGAATAAGATATCCTGAGTCCACCCAGCTTTCGCATCCGTAAAGCAAACTTGGTCTGAAAACAGACCGATGTAAAGATAGTTTCGTCTGGGAGCTGACTTCCTTCTTACAGAATACTGCTGATCGCAACTGCGAGCTCACTGCATTAGCTTTACTACACCTTGATTCAATCTCACTATATTACCATCCTGGGAGAACACACAACCTAAATACTTGAAATTATCGACCTGTTCTAGCTTTGTATCACCAATCTGACATTCAATTCTGTTGAATTTCTTACCTACTGACATCAATTTAGTCTTCGAGAGGCTAATTTTCATACCATACTCATTGCACCTATTTTCAAGTTCCAAGATATTAGATTGCAGGCTTTCGGCACAGTCTGCCATTAGGACCAAGTCGTCAGCATAGGCCAAACTGCTTACTACATTTCCACCTAACTGAATCCCTCCCTGCCATTTTATACCTTTCAGCAGATGATCCATGTAAACTACGAACAGCAAAGGTGAAAGATTACAACCTTGTCTAACTCCTGTAAGTACCCTGAACCAAGAACTCATTCTACCATCAATTCTCACTGAAGCCCAATCGTCAACATAAATGCCTTTGATTGATTTTAATAATCTACCTTTAATTCCATAGTCCCCCAGTATGGCGAACATCTTTTCCCTCGGTACCCTGTCATATGCTTTCTCTAGATCTACGAAACAAACACAACTTCCTATTCCTCTCGTAGCATTTTTCAATTACCTGGCGCATACTGAAAATCTCATCCTGACAGCCTCTCTGTGGTCTGAAACCACACTGGTTTTCATCCAACTTCCTCTCAACGACTGATCGCACCCTCCCTTCCAAGATGCCAGTGAATACTTTGCCTGGTATACTAATCAATGAGATACCTCGATTGTTGTTGCAATCCTTCCTGTTCCCTTGCTTATAGATAGGTGCAATTACTGCTTTTGTCCAATCTGAAGGTACCTTACCAACACTCCACGCTAATTTTACTACTCTATGAAGCCATTTCATCCCTGCCTTCCCACTATACTTCATTTCAGGTCTAATTTCATCTATTCCCGCTGCCTTATGACAATGGAGTTTATTTACTATCCTTTCCACTTCCTCAAGCATAATTTCACCAACATCATTTTCCTCCTCCCCATGAGATTGGCTGTTTGCAACACCACCAGGATGATTTCCTTTTACATTGAGAAGATGTTCAAAATATTCTCTCCACCTCTCCAGTGATTCCCTGGGATCTGAGTTCACCTGAATTACACAAAACACTGTTCATTTCCTTTTTCCCTCCCTTCCTAAGATTCTTTATTACTGTCCAGAAAGGTTTCCCTGCTGCTTGACCTAGCCTTTCCAGGTTATTACCAAAATCTTCCCATGACTTCTTTTTGGATTCAACAACTATTTGTTTCGCTCTGTTTCTTTCATCTACGTACAAATCCCTGTCTGCCTCGGCCCTTGTTTGGAGCCATTTCTGATAAGCCTTCTTTTTACGTTTACAGGCTGCTCTCACTTCATCATTCCACCAAGATGTTCGCCTTTTCCCTTCTTTACATACAGTTGTTCCTAGGCATTCCCTTGCTGTTTCTACTACAGCATCCCTGTATGCCACCCATTCACTTTCTATATCCTGAACCTGCTTACTGTCTACTGTTCGAAACTTCTCACTAATCATATCCATGTACTTCTGTCTAATTTCCTCATCCTGGAGATTTTCTACTCTTATTCGTTTGCAGATAGATTTCACTTTCTCTACCCTAGGCCTAGAGATACTTAGTTCACTACAGATCAGGTAGTGGTCTGTATCATCGAAAAATCCGCGAAAAACTCGTACATTCCTAACAGATTTCCTGAATTCAAAGTCCGTTAAGATATAGTCTATTATGGATCTGGTGCCCCTAGCCTCCCATGTGTAGCGGTGAATAGCCTTATGCTTGAAGAATGTATTCGTAACAGCTAAACCCATACTAGCACAGAAGTCCAGCAAACGCTTCCCATTCCCATTAGCTTCCATATGTTCCCCACATTTACCAATCACCCTTTCGTATCCTTCAGTTCTATTACCAACTCTCGCATTGAAATCGCCCATTAGCACTATTCTATCCTTGGTGTTGACCCTGACCACGATGTCACTCAATGCTTCATAAAACTTGTCAACTTCATCCTCATCTGCACCCTCACATGGTGAATACACGGACACAATTCTTGTCCTAATACCTCCCACTGACAAATCTACCCACATCATTCGCTCATTTACGTGCCTAACAGAAAATATGTTGTGTGCAATGGTATTCCTGATAAAGAGCCCTACCCCAGACTCTGCCCTTCCCTTTCTAACACCCGTCAAGTACACTTTATAATCTCGTATCTCTTCCTCATTTCCCCTTACCCGAATATCACTTACTCCTAGCACATCCAGATGCATCCTCTTTGCTGACTCAGCCAGTTCTACCTTCTTTCTTCCATAAGCCCCATTAATATTGATAGCTCCCCAATCGAATTCCATTTCGTACGCCAAGTTGTTTCCAAGGAGTCCCTCGCCTGTCAAATGGGAGTGGGACAATATTACTCCCATAGGTCCGAGGCTTGCTTAAAGTGTTCTGAGCTCGGTTAATTCATGAAGCAGGATGCTGCCCTACTTGCACATAGTCCAAGTGAGGATCTCTCCTCTAACGGGTTATGGACCACCGGTGAACTGTATAGTCCTAGCCGCCTGAGCACAAGGAGGGCCACGACTCAGAGTATGTCCGAGATGCCCACTCCCATTCCATAGCAACTGGTATCCCGACTCTCAGGACCACTTACTAGGCCACTCAGCCGTTGCCCATGGTTCACGAACTAGGACGTGACTACAGTAACCCACAAACATGAACCATGCGATCTGAAAAGCTGAAGTTAATATAGAAGAGGATCAAGACTCATGTACAGTAATTTCACACCATGTTCTTCTGGAACTCATGAGTTCTCTTATTCTTCAGTTTTATTCTGAAAAATGTGTTAGATATATTGTAGTAAACATTGTCGGTTAATATTCAATTTTGCTTTCTTTATATAAAAATACGCATCCTTCAAAGGATGAAGTTTCATACCGTGCCGAAAATGTGTAAGATTGTTTGGTGTTCCAGCTTTGACAGGTATTTGCCTGCTAAGCTACCACTGCTCGATTACGAGGTGACGCATGGTCTACGCGACGAATCCTCTCGGCGGTTATTCCTGGCCCTTTAGACCGGAGCAGATCTCACCGTCACATAGCTCAATTGTTCTCACGTAGGCTGAGTAGACGTCAAATCAGACCTCAAATTCAAGGTAAAATCTCTTGAGCTGGCCAGGAATCAAACCCTGAACCTCGGTGTAAGAGGCAGGCACCCTACCCCTAGACCGCGGAGCCAGCTTCTGCAAGATAACAGTACGGCAAAAAAAAAACTGAAGTAATAGTGGAGTAGAAATGAACGACCGAGTTCCTCAATTCATACACACACAAGTGAATTCTTTAACTGAATGGTATCAACAAGTCATCGGAGAACCACTGTAAGCATCAAATTTCGTATTTTATGAAAACTAATATTGGCACAGGCCAGAGCCAGACTACATGCAAGCTGCTGAGTAATGACTAAGCTGAAGACATTCCTGTTTCAGGGCCTGATTAATGTTTCTATGGACTTCACTAAACTATTTAAATTACCTCTTGACGAATGTTAGGAGTTTTACTATATTTCGAAGAGCAACTTTATTAAAGATTTCAATTTTGTGAAAATAGAATGTAACTAATGAAACTTATGAAAAACATTTCTCTCCAGCTACATTCCAGTTGACTACTGTATATGGTTTCAATGTTTTCCATATAAATTTATGCCTCGTTTAAAATCAAGATACCCATTTCTACATTGAGTTCTCATCCTGACAAGGATGCGATCGGGCAATCCTTAAAGGAGCCGATGCCCACTGGCGACAGCTGTAATGTCGTGGATGAAAGTTCCTTAGAAGAAATCTTACATTTTCCCCTACCAGGATTCCTTACTTTTCCGGAATCTTCCTGGATTTGGTCCTGAAGGCTTTGCGCAAATCTCCAGGAATTTCATCCATGCCAGTTTCTATCTCTTGCGGTCCTGCACCGCAGAGGTTCAACTAAGTTATAGACTTGATAATATTCGACCAACGAGTGGGAACTCGTCCAATATCTCTATCCAAGAACATTTCCAATAATGGCAAGTTTTTCTATGCTATCATTCTCACGTCGCATAGCGTTCAAAGAATTGTGAAACTGTTTACATATCATATTCTGAACTTGAGCTGGTTAATAATGGAATCACTGGTGCGAAATGTTGCCAAAGGTATGCGCACTGTTCGCCAGCACCACATTTCAAAATTGTATTCATGTCTGTAGCACGACGAGTTCACGTCTTGGCTCCACAGAGGAAAACACAAAAATATCAGACTGGATACTACTTTCATCTTCAGTAGTGAGGAGACAGCAAACTGTCCATAAACTGGACAAATTCACGTATTTTTGGCACAGCTGTTCTTTTAATCTCAGGAGTACAGCAACACGAACTGGTTAATGACTGAAGCACGGTCTAGCATTTCTGAGAGGTTCTTCAATATCCTGAAGATACCTGTGCTGGTTAATTTCTCGGCTCTATAAACAATCATTAGTTTGGTCATGTTCGTGTTAATTTGTATTAGCCTACCATTCGAGCACTGACATTTTTGATAAGGAAATTAGCTCAGCCATTTTCGTCTCACCGGTGGCTGTGAACGCCGTATCGGATAATTTCTTACCACCAACACGAAATCCGCCATCTATTCCTCAAGTGCAGCTCTGATGTACCCGCATAGATATTTAAGAACACAGACCGTTTGTAATTTGCTTTTTACCATAGCTGAATTGGCTTCATGCAAGTTCCTTATCAGCCAAACCAAATTTGCACGAATACCAACTTCTAACAAAACTTGCCACATTTTCTCCCAATGAACACAGTCGAAAGCTTTCCCGACAATCCAAAAACCAGATTAGAGGAATTCCCTGCTTTTTTTTTCTTTCAATCAACTGACTGATGTTTAATACCTGTTCTCTTGTCCTTTTACCTCGGACAAATCCAGCTTGTTCAGGGCGGGGATCTACAAAGCAAAGAAAGCTTGAAGTAGATTCAGCAGGATCTTTCTTGCATGCGAAAGTGGAGTCAGTCAAATTATAAATGGCGACAAACATTGTTTCAGTAATACTTCAACACTTCCATGTGCGTGGCGTCCGGAGAGGCCTCTTGAGTTGACGCCGTGTAGGCGACCTGCGCGTCTGTGAGAATGGAGCCCTACCTAACATGAAATCTAATGCTGAAGACTGCACAAATACCCAGCCCCGAGCCATTGGAAGTAACTAAAGAAGTTAAAATCCCCGACTCGACCGGGAATCGAAACCGGGACCCCTTAACCAAAGGCCAGCACGCTAAAATGGAGCCGGACACTTCCATGTAATGAAACCTTTGTGCACTCCGCTCAGGGTTTTACGGTAATCAATTAAATATGGCCGAATCGTTACGCATAGTGTTAGAGCTCAGTTTTGAACTCCTAAAGGGTCTACCTTTTTCTCCCCGTCCCCAGAGTAGCACGTTACAGGTTTATGAATATAGTAGGCAGAGAAGATAAAACAAACGAGCACTTGAAATAATGAATGACAACTAAGACAAGATTCGTTTAAAATGCCCGTCTTTTAAGCGCCAGGAGCTATTTTATGACACGGCACGCTGGGCATTTTAATTCGCACACGCTCTCTTATGTTTAATGTGCTCTAACAAGCAGAATAAATCTATGGCCGGCGACAGCTTTTTATCCCATCCGCCGATCACGAATGGCAGGTTGCTTACTATAAAATACATTATTAGGACTGACTAACAGGAACAAAACACAGTCTTACCTTCTGTTATGATGGTACTACTTGCAAAAGTAATTAATGCTTTATCAATCATAACGTTTATCTAATAACATTAGTTTAAGAAAATGAGAATGATTGCGCTAGCAGTCGTACAGATTGTTTTGGAACTGCTGTCCCCACACCACCCTAACCTGCGAAACACTTCCTTACGTAACTTGAGCTACACCGAATCCAATTTTATTCAAGTACAGGCCATACCCTATCGTTCTTACTACGAACACTTCGCTTTAAAACCGTATGGACGACTCATGCCTGCAGATAAGCTTAACCGATTTCTTCTTCGGATCGAACTTATCTTACCAAATAAATACAGACTTTCATTTCGCTTAGACTTATCCATCTTCAATACTTTTCTGTTACAACATTTCAAAGGCTTCGAAACAAAGCAATGTAAATAATTTTCGAGTTTCACGTGATTATTTTCAGTCACAAGCTACAGGAGCTACTATAATAGTGTGTAACGCGAAGCAGCGTGGCGCGACTTCCCATTTTATAAAATATCTCCCCTGTATTCAAAAGGGATTTCATCCATGGCTGTCATGGTGATGAAGCTAACAATGAAATCCGTCCACCAATATACATTTCAAAGGCTATAATTAATTTTCTTTCTACGCCACTCAGTTTATATTTCACTGCAAGTCCATATCCACCAAGAAATAGCAACAGGCGAATTGGGTAGATACTTTTCCTTATATTTCCGCAACAATAAACGGCGACGCGCTGATACACATAAAAAAACACTTCATAGATTTCTACATACCGACCACGGGACGCAGAAAATCTTACATTTCTTGCATTCACAATTCTATAATGACTACGCTGATCGACAACCCCGCAGTAGTCAGACATGTTCCTGAACTAAACCTACCCGGATTCGTCCGACTTTACTAACAGTGGTTACCAAGCCTATAAAAAAAAAAACCTTCACTTAATATTTAGATCAACAAGTTAAGGAAAATTATTCAATATACAGATTAACATCAGTTTCTACAATGGCCGACTACTGAATGAAGCACTGCCAAAAGAAAAGAAATTGCTTTTAGTTATTTGTTTACAGTCTGCGACTATAATACATAGGTTCACAATACAATGAATATGCTATAGGGATTTAACAACTTACGCACAAAATGTAGTGAAACATTTATCAAAACTTCTGTTTTTTATGTAGTTCTTTCTTTGCTAAATGAGAGGTTTATTAAAAAGAAGTTATGTTAAAATATAGTAAAATATTTAAAAAGACAGGGGTGAAAAATGTGTATTCCACTATTAAAAGAATTCAGTTTATTTGCAAAAAGGGGACCGTCAGAAAATAAAATCTGCTTTCCTGCTCTTCCGGTGCAAATTCTAAAATTATTATTATGTGAACAAGACCGTTTACATGAAAGTAATAGCAAAATACGGCTTTAATGATTCTTTAACCGTTTATTTTTTCTCCCCTGACAAAGGGGTGGGAACAATGGCAGGAGGGTACTCGGAATGAGATAAAGGCTAATTTAGGAATGAACTCGAAGCTGTACGCATAAACCGGCTTCGGTGGTGGGGTATCGTGAGGCGAATGGAGGAGGATAGGTTACCTAGGAGAATAATGGACTGCTATGGAGGGTAAGAAGTAGAGGGAGACCAAGACGACGATGGTTAGACTCGGTTTCTAAGGATTTAAAGATAAGAGGTATAGAACTAAATGAGGCTACAACAATAGTTGCAAATCGAGGCTTGCAGACTGAACGCTGAAAGGCATACAGTCTATAATGATTATGTATGTATGTATGCATGTATGTAAGCATGTATGTATGTATGTAAAACTTTTGTGGACATGTGCCCTTTTCCAAATCAGTTCAACTACCAGGAGACCACTGAGAAAAGACAAAGCAGCACGCCTGGCGATGGGAAGTTCAAATGTGTAAGTATAACTAATCGATGGGTTATGGATTATAGAACAAAGCAACCAGTTTGTATGTACCGGTACGTAGTGTTTAAAGCCATTCGCGGTAAATGGGACAAGATAAAACCATGGGTCAGTTAATTCCTTCTACATAGCAAATAGTCTTTATTTCGACGACCGAAAGATATATTAACGAAGGAAAAGTCCAATGTCATTTCAACAGTTAAACGAAGGCAACGAGGAGTTTGATTACCTAGAAGAATACTGAAATATGAATTAAACCCCTTGATATGAGGAAAAACACAGTCAGTAAAGAAACACAACACCTTTAACACATGGTAGTTTTATTCATGATTATATTTTGAGGTAATTGACATTTAGAATGAAATATTACACACAACTCAATGCATGCACGAGTGGCTAAATACACCGGAAGTGCCAACTGTCCTCAACACCATGTATATACAGTGTACCCTTATTTTGTGTTTATACACCTGTACTATTTCATTCTTAGTGGTGAACATAATACTGCAACACACTGTCACACGCCTATTACAACTGTTGACGTAATTCTGTAAGACGTAAAGCGTCGACCTGTCACGTTCCACTTATACTGAAGTAGAGTGTGATCCAGTGATCGTGCTGGCCATTCGTAGAACACCTTGTCGAACTGAACAGCACGGTCAGCAAATGAGCGGCCATTATCGTTCTGAAATCGTACGTCGCTTTCCTGTCCTAAGAATAGCCGACAACAGTTTGAATGCATCTAGGTATCAGGAAATAATAACAATAACACTACAACGTAGTTTCGCAATTAATTTTTGCGAGTGGTGTAACGCCGCACAAACATACAAGAATTGGAAAGTTCATTAGAAGCCAAACTAGTAATGTAAATAAAAAGGACTAATATACCTCCTAAGAAAATAAATAGGATGTAGGAAAATCAGGAGGAGGATATTAACCCAACGGTTAAGATAAAGTTACCTTAGGGATAACAGCGTAATTTTTATTTATTTATTTATTTATTTATTTTTTAGCGTTCATATCGACAAGAAAGATTGCGACCTCGATGTTGGATTAAGAAATATGATTAGGTGTAGAAGTTTAGTTAATAAGTCTGTTCGACTTTTAAATCCTTTCACGATCTGAGGGCAACCAGGTTATTTGATTGGTGATGACCAAATTTATAATGTAATTGTCACTGCCCACGCATTTGTAATAACTGTCTTCATGGCAATGCCTATTATAATTGGGGGTTTTGGAAATTGATTAGTTCACTAATACTTGGGGCTCCTGATATATTGTTTATTCGAGGGAAGGCTATAAGTTTTTGGTTACTTCCCCCTTCGCTAACCCTATTACTTAGTAGTTTAGTGGAAAGCAGTGCAGGTACTGGTTGAACGGTATATCCCCCTCTCTCTTCGGGAATTGCCCACGCTGGTGCTTCAACAGAAGCACGGTAAAACCCCAGCATTTGCCTCGTGGGAAACTGGAAACTATGGAAAGCCATCTCCCTCTCCAGGGCTACCGACGGTGTGATTCGAACCCATCGTCTCCTGAATGCTAGCATGCAAGAAGACCTGGACCAGATTTTAAGTGACGACGGAAGATGCAAATCGATGTTCTGCCAGTGATTCTACAATACAAGTAGCTGCCAACCAACAAACCGCACCAGGATTCTATTCCACAGACTAACACAGGAGACTTAAGTCTGAACGCAATTACGAAACCGGTGGAGAATACAAAAATGATGTAAGTACTCTCGTTCATCGCCCGGGTTGAACTGCGTCGTTTTAAAACACTTTTTGCACAGGCTGCCTACGTTACGAAAACGTTTTACTCGTGTTATTTATTATAAACTTGATTGACGTGGTAATCTTTCAGCTGCCTAGGAAATCTATCACTTTAATCGTATTGAAATGTTTTCGGAACGTCGCATCGGCAACCTGTACATAAGGTATATTAAAAAATACTGTTCAAAGAATGTAATGCCGGGCTGAGTGGCTCAGGTTGAAGCGCTGGCCTTCTGACCCCAACTTGGCAGATTCGACCCTGGCTGAGTCCGGTGGTATTTGAAGGTGCTCAAATACGTCAGCCCCGTGTCGGTAGATTTACTGGCACGTAAAAGAACTCCTGCGGGACTAAATCCCAGTACCTCGGCGTCTCCGAAAACCGTAAAAGTATTAGTGGGACGTAAAGCGAATAACATTATTATTTATTAAGAATGCAGTAGTAGTTAAAAGACACGGGAAGCTTCAACTCCAGTTGCGTGTCCAAACTTTGCTTTCATTTCCGCAATATATTTCTCACGTTGTATAAGCTAATCCCTAAATAATACTAACAATAATAATACTTATTATTATTATTATTATTATTATTATTATTATTATTATTATTATATTATTTTTCCAAAAAATGTTGCTACAATTCCCTTCTCCCTTGATTGAAATATAAGTTACTGTACATAACATCTGCGTATGATACACACAATTTAATTTAACACGAAGCAAACAAGGGAATGTAGCAAGAACATTTTTTTTAAGTATGTATATAACGTTTGATTTGTTTTCTTTTGTCTGTGCGTATAACTGAACTCGCACGACAACGAAGTTACCGTGAAATTACCTTTCGTGTTCTAAATGGTATAGTTAGCAGTTCGCGAAACATAAGCCTTCCTAAGTAAGGCTAACCTGCTGGATTTATACGCTATGTGGCAAAACACAACTTGTTTATCTGCTGTCCACGCTTCCCTGGCCACGATTAGGCCTATTTGTTGAATATAATAACTTGACATACTGTGAATTCAATGTGCCAATTTCTACAATTATTGTCCTCACAAGAGAGGACAGTGTTTACAGTTGAACATTAGTTTTGGTCATACGGAGTAAGGTGTCAGAATTGGCCGAGTGGCATTTTCTTTTCATTAGGGACAAATCCCACTCTGCCAATGAATTATGAGGGGGATTTATTTTATGTTGTTGGGATGCAGGACAGATTGGTTCATCTTATCGTCATATCATTTTTGACTGAATAAGCCGTGGAACACAAGGTGGGAATGGAACAGTTGTTGTAGAGTAAGATCGATCCAGTATCAGAAATGCGTAATTCGAGGTAGGCAGATTGGTCACTTTTGTCAAGAATTGCAAAAATAGGCGGTAAATTTTATCTCAATGACAATTTTTGTAGTAGATAAGTAGTGCGAGCAATGTGGTGTGGATATCGAAAGAACATGTGATTCGAGATCCTCAAGTGCATCAACAGAACTACTGTAGAGATGGACGAAAAATAAGTTATTTTTTAACTGTCCCGGACTCTAAACTGATCTTTAAATGAACAGTGCCGTGCGGTTAGGGGCGCGCGGCCGTGAGCTTGCATCCACGAGATAGTGGGTTCGAATCCCATTGTCGGCAGCACTAAAGATGGTTTTCCGTGGCTTCCCATTTCCACACCCGGCAAATGCTGGGGCTGCACCATAATTAAGGCCACGGCCACTTCCTACCAACTCCTAGACCTTTCCTATCCCGTCGTCGCCATAAAACCTATCTGTATCGGTACGACGGAAAGCCACTAGCTAAAAAGAAGAACAGTATGCCGGAACATCCTGTTCCGAAAGAACAGTGTTCCGTGTTGCCTGCACTCGGCTGGATTGGTCCAAGAGAGATTTCAACGGTCTTGATTGATCTAGGCGTTTGACAATCGCGCATGTTCCACTGGTTGACCGATTGTTCCGACTCCCGGCGAATGTGAGTGCTAGTTCTCTACACTGGTTTCGATGTCCTTTGAAACCAGTCATTGGCTGCAATGCACAGCAGGTGACCATAAACGGTAGGGGAAGGGAAACCACGAAATATGAAACAGTAAGAGGCGCGCATCCTAACGTCAGCATTTTGACAGACAGGGAATCCGTGGTAAGTATGCACGACACTAATTTGTAATCTATTCGTATGAATTCCCGCTGCGTTAAACCAAAGTATCCTTTTACCGCGATTTACGGCTGTTTGTCTTGCGCTATCCACTGCAATTTGTTCATTAGGAGTGTTAGAAATTCACTATATACATACTGGTATTGCTATGCCAATATACCAAATGTAATTGAACAAAGCCTATACGTTTCGTATATTCCAATACCTGCCTTCTTTTGCCAGATAACCTTAATCTGTGTTCGGTTCTTTTGCCTGTCGAAACCAATTTATGATTAAATAAAATTTATAAAATACATTAAACATAAAACATTTTAAAAAGAACAAACCTGAAAATTAAGGCGTTTCCTTTTCAGATTTCATTAATATCCAATTTGTTGTGATAAAGTCATGTTTTAGAGTTTTCTAGAGATATTAAAATTAAAGCATGAAACTAGCAGGGAGGAAACAACTTTCGAATTTGCATTTATGAGGTTCATTAATATTTTCTAATTCCCCACTGCCTAAACCTTTTGACTTATTTTGGAACTGTTATTCGGAACACCATATCTTTTTCATAACAGGAACAATCGACACTGTTCCAGAAAAAGAACTTCGCCCATCTCTAAGCAGAACGGAGATTGTACTAGAATTTTGTGGGGGTGATAACGGTAACAGCCGTGATGAAATTTAGTTCTTGGGACTGCTGTGATAAACTGGCGGGAGTAGGGACGCTTAAGGTGTGAAAGTACGTCGGAACATCTGGATGGGTAGTGGTGTAGTGTTTTCCACGTTGTTGACAGGTATTATGCCCCTAGTTCCACGCCGAGTTTGCTTCACGTTAAAGAACAGTACGAGGAGCGATTTAATAACGAAGCACCAAATAACAGAACTATGCTAGCAGTCTGTGACAAGTTCTGTCATACGGGATTACTTGTGTCAACGAAGGGTGACAACAGAGCGCCCAAGAAGTCAACACAACCGAGAAATGTATAAGTCTTTCTCCAGCAGATATTCTAGCCCCAAATCACTAAAACATTTTGAGTAATAGGTCTGTTCGGCGGATGTTACATTGGGTAGATTCTAATACCGCATTGAAGTTACTCAGTCTAATAAAAAGGTTCTATGAAGAGTCCAGTAAAACTTGGGTTAAAATGGAATGTTGGGAATAATCCGCTCAAATTCCTGCGAGCTTTCCCGTATTTTGGTTTGCAGCGCACCTGCATATGCCTTATCGCTCTGGGAGCAACTTTCAAATCCACCACTTCGCCATCAGCTACTTTCTTCATTTCATTTCTGTAGTGATATTTGTGGAGTGCAGTATAGAGTTCCTTAGTACGACCAAGGGTGAGCGGCGCGTGAACTATGAAGGCTACTCGTACCGGCAGCACAGGAGTACAACCACGGTAGCTAGCTTACGTGAGTACAACAAACTGCCTTATCACCTGGCGATGTCTTACGGAGCGCCCAAAGAAGTTACGGGACGCTGAAAAGTAGGAACAGCCAAGTTCTAAGTATCCGAAGGGGCGAGTAACTGGTATCAGTGACCATTAATGTGGAGCCCCGGATGAAGCGCGCCTCGAAGTAGAGAAGAGAATCACGTGAGCTAATAACCTAAATATCCAATATTTGTTTATGCTGAGGAATGAAGTATCGCAATGTATATGTAGATTACCAACGTATGTATAGGGTACGCTAATGAAACTGAGGTGGTATCCGAGTCAGAGCATCTTTACCACTCGCAAATTTACACATTTCAACAAGTTAAAAAATGCTTAATTTGATTACAGGCAAAGAGAAGCGCTAGAGAAGTCACTCCAATATCAAACCTTTGCACGGAAGAGCTGGGAGATATTCATAAGGAACAGGAATTCGTGCCCGAAATGCCAAGCCAGTCTGCTGCCGGGAGGATCCTATACCAGCATAGGAGTACAGCACAAGGCAACCAGGAGGAACCAGAGACCCGGGAGGAAATCGTGTTTGATGAATTGTTACAAATGACAAATGTTAACACTTTTCTTTTAAAAGACTATCTTTCATGCCAAAGAATTACGATTCTGTGCAGTGAAAATTGAGACCCCTTACAGATATATAATCCTTTCATGGGCGGAACATTTAAAATTTCAAGCAAACAAATTTAGTCTTCACGCTCGTTTTTGGAGCAGGAAAGAAGAAACATGCATCCGATCGTGTTTACTTTGTTGCCGAACAAAGAAAAAAGATACTTAAGACTACATGTGAGCGAATATTTTCCTGAACGGAACTATCATGGCAAAAAAAAAAAAAAAGTGGGGATGAGCGAGCCTGATTCCAGTGTTGCGGCCTAGTGTCGATTACGTATAATATGAAGATGTATAAGGATCAAGATTTATTCAGCAACGACATTCCCGTAACACCTCCCCCTTCCTGTTACTCGGATATGACTATACCAAATGCCTAGGCTACATACCAGATATGCTGAAAAAAATTTTCAAGAAAGATGACCCACTAACAAATATTCCCGAATTATGAGAAAACGTAACCCTTTTCTTTTGTCCTTGCAGCAACCTTTGTTCATTAATATGTTCAATAATATTCAGAAACATTTTGAAAAATATGTGGCACGTGACTACACACATTATGAACATTTGCCATACCAATGCGATTAAATAACACTATTGCTGCGTACGGTACAATCTCATCTCAATCACCAAGTACACTGTCTTCCTTTAGCTATTCCAGTTTGTCAGAAAACTGACTACTTACTCCTCCGCCCCCAGAAAAACTGCTGTTTCGGACTAATAATTCATGAACATGATTATATTTAGCTACGCGATTTTTATGCATGCTATTGCTTTGACTAACTTCTAATGTGGCATTTCTACTTTCATTTGCAATATCGTTCAATTTCTGTTAAGGACTCTTTTCGGACTTACCGTTGGATATGTGAGCAGTAGCAGGCTTGACAGAGCTCGTACCTGGCTGTACGACCTCCATGCGTCAGTGTTTTTTTTTTTAGCGAGATTTTCCTGTTTCCAGCGCATGGCCATGTATGGATATCAGTGCCTTGAGTGTAAGTGTTCGCCAGTTCTGTAGCTGCTTTTGCCGGTACACCAAATGGGGTTGTTTATGAGTGCAGTTGTAAAATGGGACGGAGGCGACCGTGTCCTTGAGCAATATACCATTCCGGGACCTGGAGATGAAGGGAAAACTATTTCGAGGATGGGCGACGGGAGATTCGAACCCATCTGTCTCCCGAAGAAAGCAGCCAACTTGTCGTGCCACAAGGTACTGTAGTGAGCTAACCTGTTCTATTATAAATCTTCCAAAATATATCGAGTCGGAATACAACTGTGAGGGTACAACACTGAGGCATCTTACATGATCGTAATTGCAACAAATCTGAAAGGAAATGTATTTGTTGACATGAAGGCAATTATTACTAGAGTCCTTTCTGCGAGACTGTTGGGTATACACTGTGTCTGTATTCGAAAATCCATGGGTATGCACGCAAAGGATGGAGAATAAGAATTCTCGAGGGGAATACACCATTTATTTTTGCAATTGAAAGCTTGCACGTCTTCCATTTTAAAGGGTAATGGAAAAGGAAGATGAAATGATGCAACGTCTACATATTTTCTAGTTTTTCTAAAGGATATAACTCGGCCATATACCACAAGTATATGAATTCTAACGAGGGAACACATGTGTTTCACTCTGATTCGGTTGAAATTTGGTAGGAATATTCGTGGGGGGCAGTAGAATGCTAAGATGACAACTGCATGTCCCCAGCGCAAGTTTAAACGCCAAAATAGAACAAATAAATACGGTAGTCGTAAAATTAGAAGTGCCGCGGGAGTGTCGGGGTTTGGCGGAGAGGTAGGGAGGAGCGAAGCAGCGGACGTGAGCCAACCGGGCTGTGTCGAGCTGCGCCAGCAGCCAGGCGGCGTATAGTTAGCGCGTTCCCCTTAACTTCCCGATTAGATGTGCAAAACGTAAATATAACAGCACATGAAACAAGTGTACAAAGGACGGTGTTTGAACAACGATGCCATTAAGGTTTGAAGAATTCACGCCCGAGTTCTTGTTACTCGTAATTAGTGCAATAGTGATTGTTTACAAAAAAAGTGTACAAGGCACAGATACTGTGTGCACCATGCACATCTTACAGCGCTGTCGCTTTCACAAGTATTACATTGATTATAGGAAGGCTCTTCTTTGAAACAAATATCGACTGGATTAACAAACTGAAGGTTTCTTGTTAACATAGTCGCATTTGTACCAACTGTACTGCCACATTCTACGAAAACGCAGAGAGGAGAACTGGTTGTGCGTCAAAGATTGCACTTTTAAAATGGTGTTCCTTAAATGTACCTTGATGTCTAACGAGTTTACCAAATTAAATCGTACAAAATACATATACATTGCTTCCAAATGCGGAAGCCCAAAACATCTAACGGCTGGATAAGTCTAGTGGCTCCTTTCGGAATTGTTTGAACATTAATGATTTTCTTACTCCCAATTTTAGCATTTAAAATATTTTCTTCTTTCTGTCCGGTCCAGGAATTGAGAACTAAAACACTGTACTCTGGTACTAGCTCACAATAAACATCCCGTAACCATTTCTGTACAAGTTCCTTGGTCAGTTTTCCAGACTTTGAAGGCAAAGTGTACACATTTGGTGCGGTAAATAGTTTTTTTTCCCCTATATTAGGACCAAATTTGCCATTTTTTTCCTTCAACACCACTAGCAACTTCGGCAGGAGTTGTCCATCTGCCGAAATTATTGGCTGTATCGTGTAGCTATGAGTTAGTGACTTCATAGATTGTGCTTTCGCTAATACTTTTTCTCCTCGTTCATTATGGGTCCTGCCAGAATGGAACTCTTCATGAAAACTAGACTGATCAGTATTAAACACGCACTCTGGGCCGTGACTTTCTATTAATTGTGACACTTCAACAAACCGTGTCGCGTTACAATTAGTAACTTCTTGTTCGAATTGGTACTTTTTAGATACGAATTTGCAAATTTTTCTTGATCGAATTTTGAATTTCTTTTTAAAACTCATTACCCAGGAATGAGAAGCGTGAACAATTTTGTTTCGTTATCAAAAGTTCAAAGAAAGTAGACAAGTCTTCTTCGTAACAAATTTATTTTTTTCTCCCATTGTGCCACCGTTTTCCAGTTATTGCTCCCATCTGTAAAGCTCTTGCCGGAACTTTAATTTACAAAACCTGTGTTTCACTGATGCGAAGCTCCTCTGTTTCCCACCTTTTTTTCGCCAATATTCGACGACCTTCTTATAAGTTATTGGGATTAGGCACCGTTCAGCCGTTGTTGTGGATGCAGGGTTAGGAGCAACATTTTTGGAGACGAGGTCAAATAACGGTGTTTCAATATTGTCTTCCTCGAAATCAAAGTCATCATCTGACATATCCAATGTGCCATCCAGTTCCACTGTCATATCGGTATCCAAAACCCTGTCGGCAATTAGACCTGTAAAACGGAGACAAGAACGCAATTCCTGTGAACGCTTTTGTCGTAAAAGTAACTATATATAAATACATTGATCTACTTACGATATAATTCCAATCCCAAATTCCTTTCATCTTCAGAAAATGGGGCGTCTTTTTTGTCACACTCTGCAAAACAATTCTGAAGGCACGCTACTACATTCCACGGATTGAATGACTTCTGTAGTGGGCGGTTTTTTGTACATAGTTAAAGTAAATATATAGTCACCATTCACAAAAATGACTATAAGAACGTCAGATTTTACCTGTCATTGTAAGAACGTTGTCTCATCGGACGACTAATCAATGTGCGCCTCTTGATCTGCTTTGACGTTTCTAATCGGGAAGATACGAGGTATGTGCGAAGTGCGGTGTAGTAGACGAGTGGCCGGAAGGGTGGGGGTGGGGGTCGGTGGTCCTTCATTCGACTCGAGCGAGCAGCCCGACTATACGCTGCTCACGTCCGCTGCTTCGCTCCTCCCTCCCTCTCCGCCACACCCAGATACTCCCACAGCACTTCTAATTTTACGACTATTTGTTCTATTTTGGCGTTTAAACTTGCGTTGGGGACATGTAGTTTTCACCTTAGCATTCTACTGCCTCCCACGAATATTCCTACCGAATTTCAACCGAATCCGAGTGAAACACATGTATGTGTTCCCTCGTAAGTAAATCTTAACTTTCCACTAGCGTGTTAAGCATAAGAGTGAGCGAAAATTCACAATTTTTTTATCAATATCCATAAATTCTGAGAACTATTCTTGTCCAGGTTCAGATCAATCTTACAGTACAGGAACAGTTTCATACGTACTGTGGCTACACACACACACAGTGAATACAGAACCTAGTAGTATTCAGTTATCGCCAAAACCATTCTTTCAATTTAAGTTTGTGATTTTGTTTGCAATATTATTATTATTATTATTATTATTATTATTATTATTATTGTAACAATTTTATAAGCTTTTACCCGCGAACTATTCATTTACAGAAGCTACATGAAGCAACTTTACATGACAAATTAATCCATAAATCTAGAATACGTTCGAATGCTTCAATCTAGGAAATCAACGTTATAATGCACTATTTTGAATGTAAAGTAATTTAATATTTAAAAACAAAGCCATTTACATATTGGTCATGAAGGCCCAAAGAGATACAGGAATTATTATTTTTAATTTAAAACAATTACACTGCCAGACACAGGCAACGCAAGAGCTTAGTATTCGGTTGTCTCCGGACACGAAACAGGATATTAATCATAGCATATTACGGCTGAGAACGAGGTAAAAAAAATATAGACCTAGTCCGGAGAGCCATGATCATCATCGGTTTGGATATCCTAAGGGTGCATTTTAAGTCTGAGCTACACTAGTAGACCATGAAAGGAATATACATATGACTTATCGACTGGAGGCTAATAATAATGTTATTTGCTTTACGTCCCACTAACTACTCTTTAAGGTCTTCGGAGACGCCGAGGTGCCGGAATTTAGTCCCGCAGGAGTTCTTTTTACGTGCCAGTAAATCTACCGACACAGGGCTGTCGTATTTGAGCACCTTCAAATACCACCGGACTGAGCCAGGATCGAACCTGCCAAGTTGGGGTTAGAAGGCCAGCGCCTTAACCGTCTGAGCCACTCAGCCCGGCCGACTGGAGGCTAATGTAATGCAACTGATCAAGAAAACTCAAAAGTAGCGCTACATTTACACCTGCTCTAGGATTATTACAGTGAGCACGGACCCGGAATTTCCTGGATAATTCAACCACGGCATACCAACATTCACGACGAAATTAGAAAATTATTTTCTTCTTAATTTCGAATCACCCATCTTTAGGGTACATAAGATCAATCACTTATTAGATGCTTGTGTCTTTTCTTCTCCCAATAGTTCTTCATTCCAACTTATCTCCTTTCCTCTGATATCTGAATCGGTTTTCTGGTGATGTTCTTAACTTGGAACCTCTTAGTTTTATCTTTGGTCACGGTTTTGGCCGTACCATTCTTTAACATGAGTTCGGTAATCTCAAGATCTCTCAGATTCTTTTCAACTTCCTTAAACCAATTGGGTTTAGCGTTTTTTGTAATAAGTCAAAAATCCGTTTAGTTAATCTGTCAGGATTCATTCGGAATGTGTGTCCATAGAAATCCTTTTACTCATGGTATCCGAGAGTATCTCAGACATTACGTAGAGGGATTCGTTTCTATAAAATAAAAAAAATAAAAAAAATTTATTTTGGAATTTGGAACCCATGATCTTCAATATTTTTCTCTCCTTGATTTCCAATTTCTCCATTTGTCCTTTCCTCCCCATGACTAGTGTCTCTGCTGCATAGTGCGCTTCCGGCTTAATTACTGTGTTATGCCTTATTTTGGTGTTCCAAGAGAGGGCTCTCTTACTGAATGTGTTTTTGGTTTTCTGGAAAGCTAGGTCCATGTTGTTCCTTCTCGCTTCCATTGCTTTCCCTTCACGGTTGTTCCATTCAATCCATTCCCTAGGTACTTGAAACTCTTCACCACCTATTTTTCGAGCTCTTACTTTCTCTTAGGAGTGTAAAGTATATTCGTCATGATTGTCTTTTCGAAAAAAAAAAATCCTAAGTCCTATCTTCCCTGCCAGCTCTTGTAATTCGCCGATTTGTTCTTTTGCTTCCTCCCACGTTTCTGCGAGCAGCGCCAAGTCGTCAGCAAATGCCAAACACTTAATCGTGATTCCTTTGTTTTTTGTTCCAAGTCTTATTCCCCCCTCTCGTTCTTGCATTCCATTCCCTCACAACTTTTTCAAGTGCGCAGTTGAACAACAGAGGGAGAGACCATCTCCTTGCCGGACCCCTGTTCTGACCTCAAAAGGTTCTGATAGTTCGCCCACGAATCTGACTTTACAGGACGTATTCGTGAGAGTCTCCTTGATGATGTTTAAAGTTTTCCCGTTCAAGCCAAACTCCTCCAAAATAACTACTCTGTCTATGGAATCATAAGACTTATAGAAGTCTACAAAAATCACTATATACGGTAGAAAATTAATTTATTTTAGGCAAAATTATAATTTATGTTTGTTAGCGTATATACTGTAAACAACCAGGACAAAACCGATATTGTACGCCAAAGAAATATTTACTTAGTCTTATCAAAACAAAAGCAGTGGGTACTAGATATAGAACTGCTTCATCCTCTCAATGTTAACCTACTTTACTATTACATCACGATCATCTTATCCAGTCACGATCACACCCAGAAAAGTTATCGGGGCGATAAGATTTCGAAGGCTGAATTGTGCTACTTTCTCGAAAGAGATTCACTTTAGATTTGTGAGCTAATTGAAAGTACGCCAAAGGGTATAAAATACTTCTAATTAACGTGTTCGGAATGATGACGAAAAAGGATAACAGTATGTTCTACAATGTAAAAGAACACTCCTCGTACGGCAGATTGGTTTTAAGGCATATAAGTCTAGTCTGAGCGTGTTCTGAGAAACGTTAACATTTCCTCATACAGCCAATGATGAAATAGCCAGAAAGAATGATACGAGGGAGGATCAAATATAAACGGGATTTTATTTTTTATTTAAATTCATTTATTGAAAAACACAAGGCAACTGCAATTTATTTTTTCACATAGTTTCCTGCTTTGGAAATGCATTTGTCCCAGCATATGGACAACTGTTTGATACCCTCATGGTAAAAAGCACAGGGTCGTGTCACAAACCAGTTGCGCACGAAGTCTTCCACACTCTCGTCATCTTCAAATCGTTACCCTCCTAGAGCTTCTTTAAGCGGTCCGAACAAATGGAAATCGCAGGGCGATAAGTCCGGGCTGTAAGGAGGATGATCAAGTGTAGTCCAGTTCACTTCCTTTAGCTTGGAGACAGCTGCTGTATGGGGCTGCGCATTGTCGTGGAGGATGACCTGTCGAATTGGTTGGTCTCGTCTTTTGCGGCGATATGCGACCCTCGCCTTCTTCAACAGCTTGCAGAAGTAAGCTGCATTGATTGCGCGTCGCTCATGCAAAAAATAAATAAGCAATCATGTCTTAACCGCACGAATGTTTTTGTCTGTAATGCTGGTCCGAGGACGGCAATCGTGTTGATTTTCTACACGTTCTCGTCCTTCCTTGAACTTTTTATGCCAGGCAAATACACGCGCCCGTGACAATATTTGATCACCGAACTGTGCAGTCAATCTCTAGCAAATTTCCGCCGCTCTAACTCCTTCACGAGAGAGAGATTTTGTAATTATGCGTTGCGCAGTGGAAGGGTGCACCTGTTACTCCGCCTAAGTATAGCAGAAGTGCAGGGCCAGACCTACAACTGTTGATGCTCAGGAACAAAAATCCCGTTTATATTTGATCGACCTTCGTGAATCATAATAAAGCAACAGTTCAACCCCATGGGACAACAGCCCTGAAGGGCGTTGTTTACCAAGCGACCGTCGCCGAGACTGACTTGACCAAATCCAGGTAAATATACCAGACCTGGCCGAGAATCGAACCCGGGGTCTCCAGGTAAGAGACAGGCACGTTACCTCTACACCACGGGGCCGGTAAAGAAAAATAACCTACACTAACCACTATCGACATTTTACGTTGTGGAAGTGTCTGGAAATAATATTCCTTTTCAGTATAACCTAATAAAGAACGTTGTGCACCTGTCTTAGAAAAATATGTTTTACTTTTTTGTGTACGAACGATGGTTCAAAACGCACGCCATCCAATTAATGATTAATAAGATTCGGATGTTAAGGAAAATTAATTTCATTCCCGAGGTCATTTTAGCAGAAATCTGAGAAATAACCGAATGATTGGTCCCCGACCCCTGTAAAGCAATTTTATGTTGCATATAAATGGATATTACGGCGATTTTTATTGCTTTGGTCATATTTTGAGAATTTTTGTTCAAATTGAGGAGTTATTTTTTAACAAGGTACATGTTACCTGCGCCGATTTTCAAACAGGATTTCAAAATACTGTAGTAGATATAATTTTCTTTCTTTTCCCGAAAGAGGTAGGTAGCAGGTTTAGAAGACATGATTCCGAGAAAAAGATGCCGTACGAACATATACGCTGAGATACCAAACAGCATGCTAATACTTCATTTTTTGTTATTTCTTTTTAGGAAAACAGAGCGAGAACTGCGCCTCAGGGCTATGATACTGAATGAATGTATGAAGTTTTCATTTACAGTATCTACCTAGATCTTTCAGTTTGCATGATTAAATGTATCTGCTGTATTATCGCCTTTTTTTTTTTTTTTGACACTCAAAGGTTAGTAATACTCTAATACTTTCTACCTATCCCACAAATCGTAAAGTCATATTTTACCCTTTTTAGGTCATATGGAATTTCCGGCAAATTTGCTTGCATATTTTGTACTTCTTTAGGTCATAAACTTCCGAACCCTAATGATAACCAACGAGTAACATGGGTGTTCAATAGGAATGCTTCTTTTAATATATTCCAAGAAAAATTAGCAATACGTAAAAGTAATTTTTCCTTCCATAGCACAAACCATGAGAAAAGTTTAATTTTAAATGTCGTCTGATTCACATCCGATGTTCATCTCAATGAAGAACTTCAGGTTTCTTTCCCGAATATTGTTCGTCCTTAACGAGCGTCCCAAACAGAACAAGTTATTCTAGCGAGGGTGAATCTGTGTCATGTTAAGAAAATTGAGAAATTGATTTCAGCGTAGGTAAGTTCAACAGACAGAAGAACGCTCAAAATGAAAACAAAACGTTCAGCCTTCATAAGAGACGGGAGGAAACTTACCATGTCATTAGCGATCACCTTGATGTATAATGATCACCGAATTCCAAGACACTGCCCACCAGGGGCAAGGAAGGATATGAGCACGTGGAAGTATGTTATCTGTGGACATCATTACACAGCATTCGAGGACAGGTATTAGTCTAATGAATTTCTGTCGTGTACACGAAACTGCACACTGTCGCATCGAAATATAAAAGCCTGCGTTATTTTAGACGTAATATCTTTTTCGTATGGAAGAGAAACTGCAGTTTATTATTCTGGGTTGTACGAGCCTCAATGTAAATGCTCCATTACATTAAATATAAAACCAAAGTAGTGTTCAATATTCACAAGAAAGATTAATCCAGTTAACCCTCAACTAGTGTAGTGCGCTGTATGTTTTGCACTACCTCCTTCCTTGTCTCAATTTTATAAATGATTGATTTTCTAATAGTTAACGCAAACAGATACGTACTTGAAAAAGATGGATCGAACGTAGGTATAAGGAAAGATTAGTAAATTCGAATACTGCTTTCTGTCAGAGCTGGACGACGTAATAAGCCGAGCATTAAATCTTTATTTGCTGGTTCATATCACTGTCAACAATAAAGTACCCTGTGGGTATCTTATGCTTTTTCTTTTACGAACTGATAACAAGAAAGCCGATTGTCTATTATTTTGTACAATTTGTTTGTTGCGTGTATCATTAGGGCAATGTCTTACCTTAACTGCAGGAAGACCACAAAGAACCACCTCATCAGTAAGGTTACACACACCGAGTTTTCGAACTTATGAACTGATAAATCTGGTTCACTTACCTGCAACAGAAGGAAAATATATAAAATATAAACTCGTAAGTTCATTTTTAATCGTACTTTAAAATAAGGGACGTGTCAATGTTAAAAATTGAGGTAGGAATACGGCGTAACATCTTTTTATAGCAGTAAATATCAACTTCAATATGAGTCTTATTCGAACAAGGATTCATGGTACCGAGCTCGATAGCTGCATTCGCTTAAGTGCGGCCAGTATACAGTATTCGGGAGATAGTAGGTTCGAACCCCACTGTCGGCAGCCCTGAAAATGGTTTTCCGTGGTTTCCCATTTTCACACCAGGCAAATGCTGGGGCTGTACCTTAATTAAGGCCACGGCCACTTCCTTCCCACTCCTAGCCCTTCCCTGTCCCATCGTCGCCATAAGACCTGTGTCGGTGCGACGTAAAGCAACTAGCCAAAAAGGATTCATGGTCGCGTCGAAAGTTTATAAGATTAGTAGTAATAACATACTGTACACAACTAAAATGTATTTCATACAACACAAACCACAGAGACTTGTGAATGATCTAGCAAGTAATTTTACTGAAATTAGAGCAGGAGGGGGAGTAGTAATATACAGGTTCTGAAAGTAAGACTTAAGATCAAATACAGATGATATAACTTGGTTGTACCAATTTGCTAGCAGCAAATATAAGATGTTCCAAGTAATCACGTGTGACTTTTTGCTAGTTGCTTTACGTCGCACCGACACAGATAGGTCTTAGGAGTGGGAAGGAAGCGGCCGTGGCCTTAAGGTACAGACCCAGCATTTGCCTGGTGTAAAAATGGGAAACCACGGAAAACCATTTTCAAGGCTGCCGACAGTGGGGTTCGAACCTACTATCTCCCGAATACTGGATACTGGCCGCACTTAAGCGACTGCAGCTATGGAGTTCGGTACGTGTGAATTTAGGGTAGGATGGCATGTGAAGTAAATTGCCAACGTCATCCCCAATACAACTGGAACATGCAATTTGGACACCAGGATCAGATATAAATCACATTAAATAATTTGAAAAAAGGTATATTAATCTCAAACATCTGTAGTCTAAGTCTTACCTGCTTTGTAATACATACTGTTACAGATATTTTATGAGGAATCTGCTGAAAGAATCAGTTTTCCGGTCAGGTGACTCACCAAGAAACATTCCGGAACTACGAGAGAATATATATTGTACCGGGAAATGATTATGGGGCCAGAGCATGGGAAGGATCTCAGGTAGTGTGCGGTTACTTATTGGAGCAGGCACAGAGGATATTTTCGCAGGGCGAATAATAGATGGTAAACTCTTTTTGACAATATTTATTGAAATTTTTAGGTAAATCACCTTGCAGTTGAATTGTCAAAATTACATTTTCAGTCAATCTTTTCAAAATGCAAAAATAAAATATCGACGCTGTTATATTCTGAGAGATCCGCTTGATGTTAAAAATGTCCAAAAGGAATACCAATTTTTTGAGATCATAAACACCCTACAGTTCATCTAGAATCTCTTATATAGCTTTAAATTCCAAAATAACACTTTGCACATAGTACTTCATTTAACCAAATTGCGTAAAAATCAAGTCCATCACTTGTAATGCAAACATACAGTTTTTCTAAGATTTTTAAACATAAGATTAACACACACACAGCCATTAATAATCTGATAGTTAAGTAAAAGTTTTCAATTACTTGCTGTATACTCCTACTGTTCATCTAAATCGATTTTATAAGAAAAGAAAATAGTGCACTTGCTTTATGGCAAACCCTACAGTTCGTCTAGGTGAAATGACTTCAATTTATAAAAGATTTTAAAGCGAAATCTACAGTTCAATACAAGACATGGAGTCATCTTGAATTATTAGGAATAGTAAAATTCACACGAAGCACTTTTCTGTTGAATGTAGCACTATAAATGACTGAGTGCTTTGTTAAAAGTCAGTGTCGAAGTTGAATTACTCCCTCAAAAAATATATGAAAAACACTAATATCACCTGTAATGTGCTTGTAAGGATTGATGAAGTATTGCCCTGCGGCTTGGTGACTGGGACTTTCTGCAGCGTGCAGCCAAGACTCGAACTCATCACCAACAGCGTGACACGTCCATTCAATGAAGACACCACGTTATTATCCTCGTCGAAATCACGATCATTCCCTCGCTGGGTACCACTATTGAAGAAACCACGTTTAATCCCACGCTGGAAATGACGTTCTACGCAGTGTAAATATCATGACACTTCGCCAAGATTTCCGATGTTCTTTTTAAGGAGAAATGTTGAAACACGGAAAGTTCCATTGGCACAATATAATGGGTTGTATAACTTAATTTTCATTAAGACAGGTATTTTACACCGACACAAGTCTTAATACATAGTTCGTATTCTCACTTTGTTTTACGATGTTAAATACGTGACTCAGAATATCACAGTCTATGGTTCATGTTTGTGGGTTACTGTAGTCACGTCCTAGTTCGTGAACCATGGGCAACGGCTGAGTGGCCTAGTAAGTGGTCCTGAGAGTCGGGATACCAGTTGCTATGGAATGGGAGTGGGCATCTCGGACATATTCTGAGTCGTGGCCCTCCTTGTGCTCAGGCGGCTAGGACTATACAATTCACCGGTGGTACATATCCCGTTAGAGGAGAGATCCCCACTTGGACTATGTGCAAGTAGGGCAGCATCCTGCTTCATGAATTAACCGAGCTCAGAACACTTTAAGCAAGCCTCTGACCTATGGGAGTAATGGAGTTCCACTCCCATTTGGCAGGCGAGGGACTCCTTGGAAACAACTTGGCGAACAAAATGGAATTCGATGGGGAGCTATCAATATTAATGGGGCTTATGGAAGAAAGAAGGTAGAACTGGCTGAGTCAGCAAAGAGAATGCATCTGGATGTGCTAGGAGTAAGTGATATTCGGGTAAGGGGAGATAATGAGGAAGAGATAGGAGATTACAAAGTGTACTTGACGGGTGTTAGAAAGGGAAGGGCACAGTCTGGGGTAGGGCTCTTTATCAGAAATACCATTGCACGCAACATAGTTTCTGTTAGGCATGTAAATGAGCGAATGATGTGGGTAGATTTGTCAGTGGGAGGAATTAGGACAAGAATTGTGTCCGTGTATTCACCATGTGAGGGTGCAGATGAGGATGAAGTTGACAAGTTTTATGAAGCATTGAGTGACATCGTGGTCAGGGTCAACACCAAGGATAGAATAGTGCTAATGGGCGATTTCAATGCGAGAGTTGGGAATAGAACTGAAGGATACGAAAGGGTGATTGGTAAATGTGGGAACATATGGAAGCTAATGGGAATGGGAAGCGTTTGCTGGACTTCTGTGCTAGTATGGGTTTAGCTGTTACGAATATATTCTTCAAGCATAAGGCTATTCACCGCTACACATGGGAGGCTAGGGGTACCAGATCCATTATAGACTATATCTAACAGACTTTGAATTCAGGAAATCTGTTAGGAATGTACGAGTTTTTCGCGGATTTTTCGATGATACAGACCACTATCTGATCTGTAGTGAACTAAGTATCTCTAGGCCTAGGGTAGAGAAAGTGAAATCTGTCTGCAAACGAATAAGGGTAGAAAGTCTCCAGGACGAGGAAATTATACAGAAGTACATGGATATGATTAATGAGAAGTTTCGAACAGTAGACAGTAACCAGGTTCAGGATATAGAAAGTGAATGGGTGGCATACAGGGATGCTGTAGTAGAAACAGCAAGGGAATGCCTAGGAACAACTGTGTGTAAAGATGGGAAAAGGCGAACATCTTGGTGGAATGATGAAGTGAGAGCAGCCTGTAAACGTAAAAAGAAGGCTTATCAGAAATGCCTCCAAACAAGGGCCAAGCCAGACAGGGATTGGTACGTAGATGAAAGAAACAGAGCGAAAAAATAGTTGTTGAATCCAAAAGGAAGTCATGGGAAGATTTTGGTAATAACCTGGAAAGGCTAGGTCAAGCAGCAGGGAAACCTTTCTGGACAGTAATAAAGAATCTTAGGAAAGGAGGGAAAAAGGAAATGAACAGTGTTTTGAGTAATTCAGGTGAACTCATAATAGATCCCAGGGAATCATTGGAGAGGTGGAGGGAATATTTTGAACATCATCTCAATGTAAAAGGAAATCATCATGGTGGTGTTGCAAACAGCCAAGTTCATGGGGAGGAGGAAAAGGATGTTGGTGAAATTATGCTCGAGGAAGTGGAAAGGATAGTAAATAAACTCCATTGTCATAAGGCAGCAGGAATAGATGAAATTAGACCTGAAATGGTGAAGTACAGTGGAAAGGCAGGGATGAAATGGCTTCATAGAGTAGTAAAATTAGCGTGGAGTGTTGGTAAGGTACCGTCAGATTGGACAAAAGCAGTAATTGCACCTATCCATAAGCATGGGAACAGGAAGGATTGGAACAACTATCGAGGTATCTCATTGATTAGTATACCAGGCAAAGTATTCACTGGCATCCTGGAAGGGAGGGTGCGATCATTCGTTGAGAGGAAGTTAGATGAAAACCAGTGTGGTTTCAGACCACAGAGAGGCTGTCAGGATGAGATTTTCAGTATGCGCCAGGTAATTGAAAAATGCTACGAGAGGAATAGGCAGTTGTGTTTATGTTTCGTAGATCTAGAGAAAGCATATGACAGGGTACCGGGGGAAAAGATGTTAGCCATACTGGGAGACTATGGAATTAAAAGTAGATTATTAAAAGCAATCAAAGGCATTTATGTTGACAATTGGGCTTCAGTGAGAATTGATGGTAGAATGAGTTCTTGGTTCAGGGTACTTACAGGAGTTAGACAAGGCTGTAATCTTTCACCTTTGCTGTTTGTAGTTTACATGGATCATCTGCTGAAAGGTATAAAATGGCAGGGAGGGATTCAGTTAGGTGGAAATGTAGTAAGCAGTTTGGCCTATGCTGACGACTTTGTCTTAATGGCAGACTGTGCCGAAAGCCTGCAGTCTAATATATTGGAACTTGAAAATAGGTGCAATGAGTATGGTATGAAAATTAGCCTCTCGAAGACTAAATTGATGTCAGTAGGTAAGAAATTCAACAGAATCGAATGTCAGATTGGTGATACAAAGTTAGAACAGGTCGAAAATTTCAAGTATTTAGGTTGTGTGTTCTCCCAGGATGGTAATATAGTAAGAGAGATTGAATCAAGGTGTAGTAAAGCTAATGCAGTGAGCTCGCAGTTGCGATCAGCAGTATTCTGTAAGAAGGAAGTCAGCTCCCAGACGAAACTATCTATACATCGGTCTGTTTTCAGACCAACTTTGCTCTACGGGAGCGAAAGCTGGGTGGACTCAGGATATCTTATTCATAAGTTAGAAGTAACAGACATGAAAGTAGCGAGAATGATTGCTGGTACAAACCAGTGGGAACAATGGCAGGAGAGTAGTCGGAATGAGGAGATAAGGGCTAATTTAGGAATGAACTCGATGAAGCTGTACGCATAAACCAGGTTCGGTGGTGGGGTCATGTGAGGCGAATGGATGAGGATAGGTTACCTAGGAGAATAATGGACTTATGGAGGGTAAGAGAAGTAGAGGGAGACCAAGACGACGGTGGTTAGACTCTGTTTCTAACGATTTAAAGATAAGAGGTATAGAACTAAATGAGGCCACAACACTAGTTGCAAATCGAGGATTGTGGCGACGTTTAGTAAATTCTCAGAGGCTTGCAGACTGAACGCTGAAAGGCATAACAGTCTATAATAATGTATGTATGTATGTATGTATGTATGCTATAGTATGATCCATAAGTCAAGTTAATGCAGTAATGATCTACAGTCGTTTTCAAAATGGGAAAACACAGTCTTTCACTCACAGTTTATAGAATAAAAATTGAACACTGTCACAGTTCATAATAGTCACTGATTATGCCTTGGGTTCAATCGTAGAATAATCATTATAATCCATGAAACATTCGAGAAAATGCCATTAATATCACTCCTACAAAAGTCTCTGGAATAAAGTTTTTATGACTTAATTTGCATGACGAGTTCGTATGACCTATATTGCCATAAAAAGTCCTTAACATTCAGTAGGCTAATCGAAAGTTCGAGAAAATACGTGGAAAAATAGTCACATTTAGTCCCGTTATTTGTTGAATATTTAGTGGAATGGTATTTCACACAGTTCATAATCGCACTAGTAAACGAGAAATGCGTCTCAGAATCAATCAATTGTCAGATTGGAAGTTCAGTTTATCACACACAATGTCCTAATATGCTGTTACTGTCAATGACAAAGTTCAAAATTACGAGAAATTGACAAAGTCCGCAATACCGTCAACTGGTAAACTAAACACTTGAATTCCTAATTATACTTCAATGCACAGTTTCTATCGTAAATTCACTTAGGACACTCGTAAATCTTATACAATGATGGTTTAGTCGCAGAAAATTTTATAACATTTCACACGCCTCGGCGCGGCAGAAACTTCACTTGCGACGTCCTCGCACACTTTCAAAGTTCTAGAGTGTAACTTTTATGTCTCTCGCGAAGCGCGACGGAGCATACTGACGTCTTGTCATGATCGTAGAGTTTAAGATACACTGACTATACCCCCTGGTTGTCCGTATGATCCACCTAGAAGAGGTGGTTAGTGAAGTACCGATAACGGTGCTCCCTTCGGAGCTTCTCTGTCGATCTGTTGTGATTGTGGTCTTGTGTGATTTGTTTTAGTGTTTCCTGTATGGTATTTTATGCACAGTATGTGTGATTATTACATGTTGGTCAGCCATCCAGTGGGTGACCACACTTAGTGTTGCTTAACTGTGGTGCGTGCTTAACTATGTGTGTGTCCTGTTGCCTGTAGGCGTGTGTTACATTGTGTGGATGTGTGTTGGTGTCTGTATGTGTGTGATGTATTATGGATGTATGTGTCCAGAAGAATAAGTACATTCGGTGACATCACTATACCCTCGATTCGTCGACCTATTTATATCCGGCTGGGAGCCGCACTTTGAGTCTTGTGACGAAGGGATGATAATACTTCACAAACTTCATCTCGTCATATCTTTGAAACCACTAGACAAATTAGTCTCAAATTTGCAGGGTTGTACTTTTAAAACGTGAGCTACAATTTGGTGTTAGTCTCATTTATTGGTCCAGTCGTTGAGAAGCTTAAATAATTTCGAGACGTTTCTACGGGGAGGTAAGCTACAAGTGGTGCTGACGTCACTCGACCTTGCCCCACTCATGCTGTCTTCCTCTCGCCGTGCAGTAGGGACGAGAACATTCTCTCGCACAGCTGTTCGTACGTCGTAACTTAGCCGTTCGCTCATGAATAAAGATTTTATAACTCATGTGCCAGGGTCTATGCCTTCCGGGTACAATATATTGTGCGTGTGTGTGTGTGTCCTCGCGGTAACCTGTGTTCAACACGTTCGACAATCTAAGGACCGTTATCAATCGTGTAAGACAAGAGGGTGTACATTTTGAACATATACTGCACCGACGCAGTTACATACTTGTTGCCGTCGTCACCTTGCATTTTATAACGACGTACAGTATATTGATGTTCAGAACATGTTTGTAATTTTAGCAATTGCTTTACCATATATTGTATTCAGGACAGGATTTCAAAAACAAAAATGCTAAAACGAAATACCAACACTTAAAAATATGCCAAAACGTTTTTTGTAAATTTAACGGAAATTCAAACTGTCGTATTTTCGATCAGCGATATCTTCTTTGAAGTTTAGTGCTATTTAATGAATAATAGTCCTAAAATATAGATGTGTAATTTGACACATTTAAGGACATGCCAGTAAGAACAATTTTTTTGCACGGTCAGAAGAACGCGTCTTTATAATACTAATATACAGTAGCAGACTACTAGAATTTAAGTCCAGTCCAGAAAGCCCTTACTATTCGACAACGTCTGCACCCACAAATTTTTCATGTGCAGGCGCTTGGGACATTTTGATCAATAGCTCTGTGGTACAATACTTAGCTGAGTACAGAACAAGTATTCGTTTACAAAGCGCGAAGCATATCCCAAACCAGTTCATTACAAAATTAAGAAGCATGTAACATTGATATCTAATACGATTCCTCAATGGGTCAGGGGCAGTGTCTGCCTCTGTTCGCGGGTTCAATCCCGGTGATTTTTGAAAAGTGGTAAATCGTCCATTGGGTACCCCACCTCGTAGTGTTGTGATGTAAAATATCTCTGGTAATACATTTAGTGTCCACCCGTCAACATTTAAGCTCAACCATTGATGATCAACAGTTTCTCTGCTATATGGTAGAGTAAAACAGTATGTCGAAAATGTCCAGACAGCCTACCTGGCATCAAATCAAAATGCCGGCACACGGTAGCCGAGATCATACATTATTATTATTATCATTATTATTATTATTATTATTATTATTATTATTATTATTATTATTATACCGGGAAGTACACCTCTACGCCGCACATTTAATCTTGCGCCTAAAAGAATTCCTCTATATGAGAAACACTGAACTTTAAACTAGACCTATTTAAAGTTTTACTCAGAAGATGTCACTACCTTAATTTTGTGATTCTAAAGTTTCCAGTACTGTGTGAATTTCAACTTGTTTTGTTTTCCATTCATCAAGAAGTTTGGACATTCTCTCATAGACGTCACTACTAACAAACTTTGATCATGCACCCTGGTGCGAAGTGAAAGAACATTTTTGAAGGAGTTTTGTATTCATAAGTTTTTGTACTAATTGATGTTCATTTATTTTTGGGTTGGCAATATTTATCTTTTCTTTCCGCCAGTTTTGAATCCAGCCAATACCTAATTTTTGTAAATAATTTCCAACCAATCCTGTATTTCTTCTTCGATTCTGAGGGCCACTTAAATTTAACTAGTAAAACTCTATGGGCGTGTCTTGATTATTCATGAAAGGTCTCGAACCTTCCGAGGGTTTATAAACTGCGGATTTTTACGTCTCTTGGCCATTTGATCAACATCTAAGTGTGAGTGCGTGTCAAGCAGGAGGCGCCTCTTTCCCAGGCAGCAGTTCTTCAGCAAGGTAATGGCTGTTTAACATCTTTATTTCTTGCTAGCTCCGTAGTTTAACCCGAGGGATAGGTCCGAAACTTAAATATAACTTCTCTAAAATGTAAGTTCTGCCGGCTAATGTGAAAATTTCATAAAATCTGTAACTGTAATTCGGGGTCAGAGAGTGATTTACTCTCTCGAGCTCCCCTTTATATTGGTTTGAGGTGACTACGTTCTATAACTGGTTTTCTTCCTTTCCGTAATGTCGGAAATTATTCTTATACGAGTCACCTCCATAGTTCGGGAATAGCCCCTGCTTCATCGGCCTAGTGCCCTTTAGGTTTTAAGTGTTCATATCTAGAAGCGCAAACATTCGCCTCCTTTCATTTGTGTTTCGGGCCATCTACTTAACCTGTTCTTTTCGTTACGGCCCAATAGGTTGGGTAATAGATACCCCTGTTTCAAATTTTGTAAATTGGGCCATGGAAGGCCAAAAGGGTGTAAGACATTTTTGGTGTTGCCTTGTGTAGGCGTGGAAAACGCAGAGCACGTTAGCTCTTTTTCAGGTGTTGTAGAAGTGCCTCTAGGAGGCTTGATACTGTGAGCACGGAGCTAGTGCTCCATTGCATTGAGGGATTTCTGCCCTTGTCTAAATTTGTACCTTTGTAAATTTTGAGCTGTGTGCTCACGAATTGTGAAGCGAGGGGCCGGAAGCCCGGATTACTAGACAGTCACTAAGTTTTGGATGTTCTTGCCTTGTATAAACTGTCATGGTACTTTAAATGTCATTGTTATTTCACTAAGTGAAAAGTTGTTGAAATTTTGTTGTTGATTTTTGAAATTCCAAAGAAATATAACCTTTGTTAAAGTTTTAAATCCATTCATGAATCACCCAGGCACCTTCTTTCACCTCTGCTGATCTAGGGTAGCCCCGTAACAATTATTATTATTATTATTATTATTACTATTATTATTATTATTATTATTATTATTATTATTATTATTATTATACCGGTTGGTACACCTCTACACCGCACATTTGAATTTTCCGCCTTTAAGTACTCTACAGGAGAAACTCTGAACTTTAACAACTGTATCAACTTATAAGTTTCCTCAGAAGATGTCACTACCGTAAATTTTGTGATTACGAAGTTGTCAGTACTGTGTGGAGTTCAACTTGTTTTGTTTTCTATTGATCAAGAAGTGTGGACATTCTCTGATAGATGTCTCAAAAAAAAAAAAAAACTATGACCATGCACCCTAGTGGGAAGTGGAAGGACTTCATCTGAAGAAATTTTGTATTCATAAGTTTGTTCTTTACTAAATTTCGTTCTTTCATTTGTGGGTTAGCAATATAAATCTTTTCTTTCCGCCAGTTTTGAAGTTATCCAATCAATTATTTCTGTAATTCATTTTTGACCAATCGTGTATTTCTTCTCCAATTTTGATGTGTAAGTTGTAGCCAGCCAATAAACGACCGTGGGTGTCTCTTAATTATTCATGAAAGGTCTCGAATCTTCCCCGAGAGTACAAAAACTGCCGATTTTGCTGTCTCTCTGCCACTCGAACAACATCTAGCCTAGTGTATGGAAGTGTAGCAGGAGGCGGGAAGCGCCTTTTTCATCCGGCAGCAGCTCTTCAAGGTAATGGCCACTTAACATCTTTATTTCTCGCTAGCTCAGCAGTCTAAACCGCGGGGAAGGTCCGAAATCTTTACTATGTAACCTATCTTGAAACATGTAATTTGAAGTCGCTTTTGTAAAACTTCACACATCTAACTGTAAAACGGGGATAGAGAGTGTTTTACCCTCTTGACTTCCCCTTCATTTTTGGTTTGAGGTGACTATGTTTTGTAACTGTTTTTTTCCCTTCTGTAATGCCTTAAAGTTTTCTCATACGAGTCACCTCCATAGTTTGGGAATAGCCCCTGCTTCATCGGCCTAGTGCCTCTTAGGTTTTAAAAGATTTCATGTAGGAGTGCAAGTACACGCCTCCATTCTACTTGGTGTTGCGGGCCATTAACTTAACCTATTATTTTTCTACTAAGGCCAATTAGGTTGGGTACAAGGTACCCCTGTTTCTTTGTAAGTGTGCCTTGAGGGCAGTTAATAGTAAAGTCCGTTGTGGCCTTTGATAGGCTTGAAAAATTGAGAGCGGGTCAGCTCTTTCTTGTACTTTGATATGTGCCTCTAGGAGGCCTGACAGTGCTAGGTGGGAGCAAGTACTCCAGGTTATTAGGGGTTTTCTGCCCTTTGATAAATATGTGGTTGTGAGTTGAGAGCTCAGGAATTTTAAAAAGTGAGGCTTGAAGCCCAGATCGTTAAAGTGTCTCTAAATCTTGGCTTTCCTGGTTTTGTACCTGATTTGTTAACTTCTTGTTATTTGTTGAATGTTCAAATTCTATGTGAAAATGGTTATGTTTTGCTAATTTCGAAAATATAACCTTTAATGCAATTTTAATCAATATCTCAGCTTTGTAGTTAGACCCATTCCAGCCCGCACCTTCTTTCACCTCTGCATTCCACGGGTAACCCCGTAACAATTATTATTATTATTATTATTATTATTATTATTATTATTAAACGATAGTGGTCCACCTACTTGAACGCCAGTGCCCATTCGGGCTGTTTTACCAGTCACCCTTCATGTGGGTAAGCGCATGGGACATTCGTTAATGTCAATGTATAGAAATGCCTCTCATATATCCGTCTTGCACTGAAACTATGGTTGTACAAGTACATAAAATATTTGATATCATATGGAAATGTCCAAATCTGACAACCGGTCCAGAGCACTCTGAATCACTGTGTAGAAACTTCAGATCACCGTTAAATGCTGGAAGTGGGCACTCCTTAACAAGGTGTTCCTTTGTCTGCTCCTCCGCTCCGCAGTCAACAGATGAACGGAAACCCCTGTCTTCAACACGTAACCACACCTCCCCTCGACCCGTTCTAATTCGGTTCAGCTTCGACCAGGATGCTTGTGTAAGAGGGCCTAACATATAGCTCATCGGTCTCTAACGGTACGAAATGAGACTAAATTTAATTACAATTTAAAAGTATAAAATTCATCCGCTGATCAGAATACAAAACGTGATGATGAATGAATGGATAATTATGAATTTTTAACAATCAATGGATCCCACCCGCAATTTTACTTTCTCAGAAACTATATTGCTGACCAAGGGACTGCTTCCATAGCACAACAAGCATCATCGATTCAGGATTGTCTAAAGGGATTCAAAATCCAGGTCTACGGTCCCTTGTAATAGTACTTATCGCTTAAAGTAGAACCATGGTATTTCTCCAGTTGAGGTACTAATTAGAGCGTAAACTCACGGTGTTCCAGACATTATGGTACTACTCAGGTATTGCACGTCGCACAGGTAACTCAGACCTATGGTGTTTCTCACATAATGGCGCCACTTGTACACAACGCAAACCCATGGTGTGTGCTTCACATATGTGTACTAACCATAGGAGCTCGTATACTATCCCGTGGTGTTCCTCACAGTGGGCACAAATCACAGGCAACGCAGACCAACGATGTCTCTCATATAGTGGTACTGATCACAGGCAACACCCAGACCCGTATTGTTTCTCTAATAATGGTACGAATCACAGGCAACGCAGGCCGGTGATGTTCCGCATATAGTGGTACTGATCACAGGTACTGAAAACCCACAGTGAACCGCTCTCTGATGCTACTAATCCTAATCACAAAACTACTGTGTACCTAACATAGTGGTACTACTCGTAAATAAAGGCGACCCACGGTGTTCCCCGCGTGATGGTACTAATCATATGTAGCTTCATGGTTCTAATTCAATCATTCCTTCATCGCCCCTTTCAGTCGCCTCTTGCGAGAGGCAGGGGATACCGTGGATGTATTCTTCGTCTGTGTCCCCCACCTACAGGGGGTTAAAGCCTAAGAGACAGTACACATTGTAAAAGCAAGAGCTTTCCCTATTTAACTCTAAGAATTGTGCAGGTTATCCGGACACAGAAAACCTAAAGGTGTGAGTAAATAATTAAACAGTTATTTTTAATAAACTTTACGTGATATGCTGCAGAAGTAAATTGGAGTAATAAAATGACACACTTCTACATATGATATATTGCCTTAATACGAATTATCTTTAATGCGAACTGGTACAAGCAAGTCTGCATTGTTCCCGTGGGCTAAGATAAAGCCTTTGTTCTTGTGATCCAGGATTTAGTCATCCAGTGTGAATGAAATGGCCTAGATAGAACTCGAGAGGACCATCTCTTACATAGATTAGGTACGCACATTAACAATTAACTCATCCTTGAACATTCAGTCACGTTCAACTGCAGGACTGCCGTTCACAGAAGCAAGAACGAAGCTAACAGTCTTTGGAGTGGACAGTTTTACACTGGAAGCGTAAGTTTCACAACTGCTTGTTCCATTCCTCTGGATGTACTCAATAGCGACGGTACCCATTTCTATTAAGGTATGATGACTATGACGTTTGTGTCGTTCATACGTGCAACATTTACGAATATCCAGACAAAGATTGAGACTAAAGAAAATACTGGGTATGAACAGGGTTATAATTGTAGCTGGAGACCGCGTGAAATAGAGAACTACTTCCACTTCACCTTACAGCAGAATCATTCCACTACGTAATATCAACGAACGCAAAAACAACGATTAGAAACTTTTAATTCGGCTTAAAGGATTTTAATTAATACACACAAATAAATAAAAACATCGAGTCGAAACAGACTTTCAACGTATTAGGTCGTGTTACGTACATGTAGTACGTGTTGAAGAGATGTTAAGTACAGAACAAAAATGGCCAGCCGGACACCAGTGGGATCCGAACCCACAACCTCGAGTGCTTAATCAACAGGCTATGCGATAATTTGTTACCGAAGGATTTCAAAAGAAAATGTTCCACCATAGTAGTTTTTTTAAAAAATTGCATGGCTTCGCTACCGTGAACACACATTTCTATTTCACTTCATTTTGGCTGCCTGCGTGTCAATCTCTACATTCCATTATACTCTACCAAATGGCAGAGAAAGGGATCTCTGTTGGGCGATCTACGGCCGAGTTTTAATTAATTTTGTTGACTAAACACAACGTGTTTCCATACATCTTCTAGATGTTGACAAAGTACGATATGGAGTGTCGGTTGGACATTTTTTCAGGTTATTTTTGCTGAGTCTGAACCTACAATCTTGGGATCACGAGACCGACACTGCCACTGATCTATAGGGGGGAATAGTAGTAGTAGTAGTAGTAGTAGTAGTAGTGTAAGGACGGCGGCCACTGAATCATCAACTGTCCAATGAAATTACTGAATTACATTTCGCGAATTATTTCATATCCCAGTTTAACGCAAGTGGAATAACCACAAGACTCAATTCGCTCCTACAAGGAAATCCCTGCGGGAAAATATAGGAAATGTTATCCTGATTTCTCCAATATAACAAAACGTAATAAACTTGGTTATCTTCCTTCCTCTCTTGACTTTGCATTTTTTTTAAAGGTAGTCCTTAGAGATTTAAGACCGGGCGAGTTGGCCGTGCGTTTAGGGGCGCGCGGCTGTAAGCTTGTATCCGGGAGATAGTGGGCTCGAACCCCACTGTCGGCAGTCCTGAAGATGGTTTTCCGTGGTTTCCCATTTTCACACTAGGCAAATGCTGGGGCTGTACCTTAATTAATGCCACGGCCGCTTCTTTCCCATTCCTTTGTTTTGCTATCCCATCGTCGCCATAAGACCTATCTGTGTCGGTGCGACGTAAAGCAAAAAAAAAATTATTCTCAAAATGTCTAAGCTTGTACCAGACTGTTAGACTGTGGTAACAAAAGCATGGAAAAATGGTTTAATGTGACAAAATTGGCCGTGAATGTGATATGCTTACATATATGAACATCAGATTAAGCATAGAACAGGCAGTACAATTACAGGATGAGGGTTAATTTACCTAACTTCTAAGTCCAAATGCCTACGACTTTCGTTCGCAGCGTCTGAAGTACGCCCAAGTATACTGTACCCTTTAATATCAACCTATGAAAAAAAAAACCGGGGCAGTTAAGAGAATTTGTTTGGCGCGATTTTGATATCAGGTGAACTGAGATATCACTGCTATTTAAACAGAAACAAATAGTACCCCCATTCAGCTCAAGTGGCGTAATCCTAGTACGCTGAATACAGTTACAGGCATAACACGCTTTTTGGGTTTTGCCGTGTCAAGAAAATCTTCCTCGTGAACAGACGAGATTTTCTTCTGAAGACGCGGAGCAAATTTCTCTACGAAACGTAAAGAATATTTCACCTTGTTTTCTTGACACGACAAAAGCCCAGAAGCGTGTTTTCACCTCTACAATTACGGGCCGTGAAAGCACCAATCTAAATACCGAATAAAGTTATTTAACACCGTCGGGCTGAGTAGCTCAGACTGTAGAACGCTGGCCTTCTGAGCCCAACTTGGCACGAAGAAGAGTGATACAATATTACCTGTACTCGTCCGTCGCGAGGAAAACAATTCCTGAACTTAAAAGGAAAACTTTGTTGGCGTCTAAATGCGCGTCCTTGTAAGCTCGTGACGTCTTGGGGAACTCTTGGTTTCTTTTTCCAATTTCTTCCGCCAGTAGTGACACGAGCACGGTACACAGCGATCACACGCCTAATTTAAACTACGCACGTAGTTAGGAGTCCCAGGTTTCGGCACGAATGTGTTGGGGGACGTGATTTAACACGAACATCGTGAAAAGACAACACCGTCTTAGAGCGCAGCCTTATTTATTAAGACTGAACTGGTTTACGAAGAGAAAGGAAACTTTAGAGGAAAGCATTACGGATTCTCAGCTTCTTTCAGTTCTTCACATCGTGAATTAGGAAAAGTATGCCTTTCTTATTAAACGCAAAGCAGTTTCGTAAAGTCGGTAAAACAAACCATGGCGCAGGTCTCGTCCTCTACCTACAGAATAATGGTAGCCTTCTTAAGAGCAACGTGACGTATCTCACCTCCGCGCCGTTAATGCCAGTTTGTTGGAGCGGGGTCGCTACCGTTCAGGATCAGGTAACTCCTTAAGTCTTATGAGACCTAATGTAAGTGAGCCTCCCGAACTGTACATTGCAAGGGTAAGCAACCTAGCTATCTTGTTATACGTGACAATCCACACATAATACACACAGGATCTCCATTTCCAGAAACCGAACTAGAGGAACGCGATTTTTCATTGCAAATCCCACGTGCATTAGCCGCGATTCAAATCGCGATCGTCTTGGTGAAACGCCAGTGACTATGTATTCGGCTATCACGCTCCTTGCAACCAAGGGTAACCGCTAGACCATGAAGTTTATCATTTTATTGTTTTTGATGTAGTGTCAAGTAGGTTAAGTTAACACGGCAGAGAACACCGAATTTCTGCGTCGCAAAAATAAAAAACGTCCATCGTCGTAATGAGGGTCAATTATCAAAACGTTTATCACGCCTCTCTTCGATAATATTTATGTGAGAAATACTGAAATCACTCCAAAGTTTTCTAACACGCCCAGACCTTCATTCATGACATTTGTCCCAGAGCGAGCATAGCACTGCATCTGAGTAATCAGACAGCTGACTGCTCAAGAATCTAATACTCGACAAATGTTCTATGTAAATAAACGAAGACTCACCAATTTATTGAGAAAACAGGATTCCGCTACACTCAAAGTCATCGCAGATCTCACTGAAGGCTAGGAGTGAGGATATAATCCCAGAGAGGAAAAAAAAAAAAAAAAGGAAAAAAATATTAATGCGTTCATGGGATAATCTTTTGGTTTATGATTTGTGAAACAAGACATACTTGTCAAAAATAAAGTTCCGAAGACTGCTTCACTTCCTTGGAAGTAAAAAAAAACACCGTTTGAATAACGTCGAAAGATTTATATTTCACCATTGTCATGTGACAAACTATTAATTTGTACACTTCCTGACGAAAAACAAAAACAGTTTAGTTTTATGAAACAGTCAAATTCTGGGTACATTGTCTTGTGGTAGTCTTAAAATAAAATATTGATAATACTCGATATACATTTGCCCAATAAAATATTAAGTAGCAAGCAGAGTTTCGGCAAATTATTATTATTATTATTATTATTATTATTATTATTATTGCAAAGTGCATCGCCTAGCCAAGAAATATCCATGACGATGCTTCCTTTCGGTCGTTCTTGTACTCTGGGACTTGAGAAATGTTCTACTATTTGTACTTTCCGTGCCAAAAAGTAAAGTGAGCATTATACACTTTGGCCCGAGGGGTCGTGGGTTCTATTCCCGGGCGCTTCGGGGATTTTAACTGACATTATCCATATCTGTTCCAGCGTAATCCCTTCCAGACATGAGCCGTACAACTAGAATTTTGTTGAAAGTCATCTAGTGGCGAGTGAGGAGCCTTTTTGATTATGAGCAAGAGTGTATTTGAGCCTTCCGGCGTTATTGGAACAGAAGTGGTTTACTTCCGAAGTCTTAAAAACGTAAATTATTCCAGCAGTTTTGTCTCGTTTTCACAAGCCCAAAATACAAGCATGTTCAGTCGTTTTATTGATTCTTTGTTGGGACATTTATACATTCTATCGGCCTCTATGCAGAAAACTGAACGAATGTCATATGAGTTATCGTAAAACTATTTACTATAGTCCAATGTTAGAAGACAGCGATTTTACTTACACAAAAGTTAACTGCTAACGGACAGAAGCGCAGACTTCCATTTGTTAACACATCCACCACAAATCAAAGAGTACTTTCTTTTCTGGAGAGTCTGGTACTGATAAAGGTGTGAGATTTAACCGAAATGATTTCGTATCACGGCCAACAATGGAGAGAAATAACTAGAAATCGCTTTTCTAGTTAGCAGGTACACGGAATGTAACAATCAGGTAGGCCAAACTTTTAGGATATATTCCTCCCGCGAGGAAGAACATATTATACGGACATTAGTCCGGAAACGTTTAAGGTTTTAATTTTAATGTTAAAACACATTTTCTAGAATTCTACATAGTAGGCCTACATTAATCATGGGTAAAACAATGGAACACAACGTACCAGCATACCATAACAAACAGTTTCTTACATGAAATGTTCAAAATGCCCTCAGTTAACATTGATGCATGCATGTAAAAGTTCAATGAGGTATGCTGGTACGTTCTGTTCCTGTTTTTTTCCATGATTAATGTACTATGTATAGTTGTAGAAAACTAGTTATAACCTGGATCTAAAGCGTTAAGACCCAAGTCCATATAACATACTTTATTCTACGCGTGAGGAATGTGTTCTCTTACACACTGTACAGCCTGACTTTCCTTCCACACAAATCGGAATCGCCGACATTCTTATTTTTTCTTTGATCAGTTTCAACCATACTAATACATTACGGAACGTTATTTTACATTTCTCAGCATTCACCGGAAGTGTAAAGTTATTACCTTAACATCCCACCAACTACTTTTACGGTTTTCGGGGACGCCGAGGTACCCGAATTTAGTCCCGCAGTTCTTTTACGTATCAGTAAATCTACCGACACGAGGCTGACGTTTGTTTAGCACCTCATACCGCCGGACAGATCGAACCTGCCAAGTTGAGTCAGAACGCCAGCCTCAACCGTCTGAGCCACTCAGCCCGGCTTCACCGGAAGTTAGATGCAATACAGAATACTGATGTTAAAATCGTTTGCACAAATATAATATTTATCCACTACGGTCCAACCGTTCTCGGAAGACTGATCTGAGCTGGAGTATTATATGAATGGCGAGGACAATTTCATGTCTGATACCACGTCGTACCTAAGTGCTCTACAGCAAATTTCGCAGAAAATCCGTGTACCTAAGCCCAAGTTCGTGGTCAAGTTAAGAAATTACTTAATGAAAACTTATAAGGAATGTCGCGTCCTGCATGAAATTGTAGTATGTTGAGCAGAGGAAGATCCCGCAGACACAGGGCCAATTACTGGGATACTGAGGACCCCCTACCCCCATCCACTCAACATTGATAATTTTCAAAATTTGACCTACATATGAGATTAAACGCACTGTAGGGAGTAAGCTCGTTTTACAATGAAAAAAAAGGGGGGGGGGGGGGGGGAGGAAGCGGACATTCCCAAACGGTAGGTTTAGTTTTCTTAAAAAAAAAAACCACCGTGCTCTCCCCAAGTCTTGGTAATCCCGAAAAGAATAGTAATGAGCATACAATATAACCGATTTATTTTCACGGCAAGTGCCATTAAACTTCCTGTAACTCAGAGGCTGCCCAGGAGACAAAGCATACAGAATGTCCTTCCAATTAAAATCAGTTAAGAGACGCAAGCACGGCTGAACAGTGATATGAAAGTTTTTTTTCAACCTCCCAATACATCTACAACATAAAACAGTCTATACAGCCATGAGCTAGATACAGGATTCGTGTTATCTCCTTAGAAACAAAAGGATATCGATGGCACTGATATTCCATATTAGTTGCCAAACGATGGTTACAATGTTTTCTTCCAAACGTTCAGTGGAATATAGGTAAAAATTTTAAAGCTGAAATTAAGAGTTTAAAACATCCATTCGGTAAATTAATGAAACAAATTAACGTGGGGCATTAAAATAGTGTGTGTGTAAATACTGTAGCATGATCTGTGGAAGTAAAGAGAATAATAGAATTGGCAAAACAGGCATTTACGAGTAAGAAAAACGTTTTAATCAGCACACACGAATATAGATGTCAGAAAATCCTTTGCAAAATCATTTGTATGGAGTACACTTCAGTATGGAAGTGAGAGTTGGATTCTGGGTATTTAGAAAGGAGTCTACTTGAAGCTGCTGCAATGTGGATATGACGGAAAATGACCAGACCGAGCTGGACGGAAAGAAAAACCAACCTGGAAGTTTTAAGGGAAGTTAAAGATTTTTAAACGAAATGGAAAACAGGAAATTAAAATTTATTGGACATGTCAGACAATACTTTCATCACCAACATACTTTTTTTGCTAGTTGCTTTACGTCGCATCGACACAGATAGGTCTTATGGCGACTATGGGACAGGGAAGGGCTAGGAGCGGGAAGGAAGCGGCCGTGGCCTTAAGGTACAGCCCCACCATTTGCCTGGTGTGAAAATGGGAAACCACGGAAAACCATTTTCAGGGCTGCCGACAGTGGGGTTCGAACCTACTATCTCCCGAATATTGGATACTGGCCGCACTTAAGCGACTTCAGCTATCGAGCTTGGTACCAACATACTTGAAGGAAAAGTGCTGGGAAAGAAAGGGAGAAGACCTAGGATGAAATATTTGGACATCAAGAAGAAGTTAGGTTGTGACAATTACATGGAACTGAAACGAACAGCCAATGAAAAAAAAGAGTGGTTGCATCGACAAGCCATTAGCCTTTAGAATCTTGATTGATTGATTGATTGATCGATCTGTGGATGGATTAAAAATGAGAGTGCGGATTTAGGCAAATAAAATGAGATAAGCATCATGCTATTTTAATATAGTATATTACAATAGCTACCAGACTTCCATTAAAATATCCGTTTTAACATAAGCCTGATTTACATCTTGATGACATTAAGTTTTTTTTTTTTTTTTTTTTTTTTTTTTTTTTTTTTTTTACAAAACTACAAAACTGAAGGCGATATTTCGGTGTACTGTAGAAATGTATATATTTTCTAAACTTTTTCTTAAGTAGTTGTTATAGTACTCATTATTGATAATTATATTCTCAGTACTCATTCATAATTATATTCTGCACTTTACGTACGATTTATATTATATAGATGATTTTTTTAAAGTGTGGTTACTTTTGTTAATGGTATTACTGTTACTATTGTCCATATTATCATATTATTGTCATCAGTAGTTATTAAGTGTTCTAGGTTAAGACTGGTTAAGTGTAAGAAAGGGAGTACATCCCTAACTTTGCCAGGATAAATAAAACATTTCTTACTTTATTAAATTACTGTACAGAATATTTTGGCAGATTTACACGAGTAGAACTCCGGTTAAAATCCGCCTGAATGCTGAAAAACTGTACTCCAAGTCATACAATCTAAGAGCTGCGAACTTCATAGCAGCGATTTCTTTAGGCTAAGCGAGTATTTCTTGCAATTTCTCTCCACGAGAACTCGACCCACTGAAGAGATCTCCATTCACTAGAGATACTGCCCACGAATTTTCTCAGCTACCCCCCCCCCCGGGTGGTCCTCTATACACTGCGCCACAATGCACAATTTTCTTTTCAAAGAACGTTGCCTACAGTAATGAACAGCAATACCATTTCCAGTGAGTTACTTAAATAAACTAAATATAGATTTATAGGCTAACAATAATTTAGGTCTTTTTATGTTTCAATAAGAAAAAATAGGACTTAATCCTATAAAATTTAAGTACGTCATTCTTTGGTACATACAGCGAAAAATAGTAACGAGATGGTAACAGAACAGGTTCGAACCTAAGAATCCGGGACTGTTATTAATGTGCGTACCCGTACACGAGTAGTCAGAAACAAAGGCCGAGAATATTCCTTTCGACGGCAGAAAATTATGATGAAGAGGTTACCTTAAGCCCAGAGGAAATTTGCAAGCAGGTATGCTCACAGAAGTAGCACACGACATATTACTGCGCAGAAAGTGAACTCCTTATTCGCAAGAAGACATGAACTGACCGAGCAGGCTCGTGGACTCCCGTTTCCACTTCCCATTCGCTTATCTCACATGGAACATCCTACTACCTAAAATGAGCATTCAACACTAACTCGCAGCCGGTAGCAAATTAATGGAAGTATTTCCACTCTGAAAGTGAAAAAAGATGGATGATTCTAGTTCTAATTCAACCGAAGGAGATTTGTTAATATACATTAGTTTATCTCGAGCAGACACTGAAAAAATGTTGCCTACTTTCTGTGCATAGTGAGACATCACATTCACCCGAATCACTTGTTTCTTCACAGCAAAATAAGTATTTGAACAATTAAAAAGTGCTCTGTGAACCCGTGGCAGAATGTGTGTCCGGATCCCATGATTGCGGGTTCAAATCCGGCAGAGGTGGAAGGATGTCTATTCTCCACTCAACGTCGTATGATATCGGCGTGTGGAAAGATCTCCAGTGACATGGAGTTCAACCGACAAGCAGGCGGCCTAAATGACGTCAAATCAAAATAAGTGCACACGGTAGCTGAGTCAATACTACAGCAATTACATGCTAAGACCTAATTCGAAACAAACTGCGGCCCCAGAATGATGAACTTGCTTCATAGGGTACTAAATGTTTAATGTCTAGCGCTGAAATTAAAAAATGCTGCCTACAAGGAAATCACACACCCTGAAAGTGATGTTAAAAAATTAAAAACCGTTGAAAAAATATTAAGTAGAATTTTAACTCTTTCGTGGACGATATTCTTGATGAAATGTTCGCGCTCGAAGCAAATCATGCGTCCCTGTTCAGGTAGGTTGGGAATAATCCGTTCTCAACCAGGTCTATCCATAGTAATCCAGGCCTTACGGCCTCTTCCATTTCATAGATCTTTCCGAAGTTTATTCTGGCATTCGCTCATATATTCGTCTGACAGGTTCAAACCATAATAGAATATTTTAGTTCATTTTATCACTACTTTTCCCCCTTTTTCCTTACCCTTTCCTTTCTCAGCGTCTTTTGTAACCTACCTATTATAGAAATTCTATTTCTGCTGCATCTATTCGATTTTTATCCTCGTTTCGCCACTTAACAGTATTAAGTCATAATATATAATATGCCTGGTAAATATCACTATTGTACTAGTAGTATATATAGAAAACTAGTACCTTTATTTAGTATTATTCAACCTTGTCATTTTGATTTTTTTTAACCTAATTCTGACAAAGCCGGGTTTTCAATGGTTTTTAACTCAAAACATTCACCCAAACTGTTACGTCATGTATCATACTATTGCCTACCGTCCATCTCAACATTATCGAGGTCATTTTGCAGTTGCTCACAATCTTGTAACTTATTTATTACTCTGAACAGAATAATATCATCTGCGAAAAGCCTTATCTCTGATTCCACTTCTTTACACATATCATTGATACATATATATAAGAAAACAAAGGTCCAATAATACTGCCTCGAGGAATTCCCCTCTTAATTATTACAGAGACAGAAAGCTTCACCTACTCTAATTCTCTGAGTTCTATTTTCTAGAAACAGAGCCACCCATTCAGTCACTTTTGTCAAGTCCAATTGCACTAATTTTTGCCAGTAGTCTACCATGACCTACCCAATCGCGATACAGTCCAATTGACATGCACACGGCTAAATTACATTTCAACAGCTCTAAGTTAATCTGTAATAAAATTGAGTTTTCGAAGAGAAAATACAGTGAAGGCCTACAGATATTCGGTAGGATAATATTCACACTACGACTCGTAAACTTCATGCAGTGAAGCGGTAACAATGTCAGATTTCCCCATGGATACTGTACCAAATGAAGCACTACTTCTGCCGGGCTGAGTAGCTCCGACGATTAAGGCGCTGGCCTTCTAACCCCAACTTGGCAGGTTCGATCCTGGCTCAGTCCGGTGGTATTTGAAGGTGCTCAAATACGACAGCCCCGTGTCGGTAGATTTACTGGCACGTAAAAGAACTCCTGCAGGACTAAATTCCGGCACCTCGGCGTCTCTGAAGACCTTAAAAAGTAGTTAGTGGAACGTAAAGCAATTATTATTATTATTATTATTATTATTATTATTATTATTATTATTATTATTATTATTATTATTATTATTATTATTATTATTATTGAAGCACTACTGTCATACTAGGGTTAACATTTAATTTTCAATCAGCAAAATAACATCTTTTCTTGTCTGTTATAATAATGAAAAAATTCATAAAAGGAGGACTAGTAAGACAAAGTGAATTCCCTCATTATTCCTAATTATTTTGTCTGTTAGTACAGGAAGAGAATCTAGCCTTAAATCCTCTGACAAAATCAAAACAGCCTAGGTGTGTTGACTACAAAATAAGGGGGAATTTAACATTGAAAAGAAAACTATTGTGCCGTACGTAGCTGCTATACACGTACGTATGTGATTGCGCACATTTTTAGCAATTAGAGATCTTGTACCTGATTCATGAAGAATAAAATTGATTACTATGTTCAACTCCATGTCTCCGTTTTAATCAAAGACGTTCTCTTCTATTTTTACAGGCCGAAGACCTCTATGTTACCCCCTTAAAATCATTATGACCTTTTTCACCGGGCATGTGTTTGTATCAAAGCTCCTTTTCTGTCTTTATCGACGTAGGTTCAAACTGAATCCCAACCCGCAATACTGTACCTTGTAAAAAATGACGCTCAGAAAATAAGCAGACTCTTAACAGCGGAAAAAGCAAGACTGCAAACAGGGCAGGATATTGAAGGGGAAAAAAATGGATGCTTACAGGCAAATTTGAATTCGGCCCCCAAACCATGACCATTAGAAAGAGTTTTGAATGGAATGTCAATTTTCGGGTATTAATTCGGCCCCGGCTCTCAACTAGGTAGCTTAATGAACAAACATATATTGCATTGAGGTTGGAGTAGTTTTGTAAGAACTACGCCTGCGAGGCGAGCAAGGTGTTTCAAAAAGGACTTTACAACTTTGACAACTCATAATTATTCATTTCGCTTACAGGCATGGTTAGGGTGTCATCTTGAGTTACAATAGAGCCCTGCGCGGATATACAAAATACTATCCGCACCCGTATCCGCGAATGGTTATCCGCATATATTGTAAATATTTAACTAGAGTATATTACACCCTAGAAACTACGTCACTCATTTCCCTAGCACGCCTCTTCAGTGATGGCTAGGCCATCTATGACAGCTGATGGCAGAGCTGTTGAGGATCCCACCAGCGTTAACGCTCACGGACTGAACATATATACATATTACACCCAAGGTATTGAAACGGATAGATCTGTTAACATAATACAATAGGCCTGACACCTGGCACCAGAACCTCTACAGCAGGGCCTCTCACGGTGCAAAAGACGACTTGGCTTGGTTGACCAGAGTGCAGACCCCCCACTCCTCGATTTGGAGCAATAGCGCTTAAGGTAATCGCCCACTGCAGGGAACCGCGCCGCGCCGCGCCGCGCGGAACAAGCTTGTGGAGCATTCCACGGGCCATTTTCCGAGACTTCGCCCATACAGCACACCTCACCGCACCGTCTCTCTCCAGTTGGGGAAGTGCAGCTCACACAGAAATATGAGTTCCAGTTCCGAGGAGGATTTATTATTTGCGGTTGCGATACTTGCAAATGAGGAAGAAGAAAAACGCGAAAGAAAAGTTTGGGTCCACAACATTTATGAGAAAAGGTAAACGTACGGAGAGTTTCACCATTTATTTCCTGATCGACCGAAGTAAATTTTCCCACTGCTTTCGTATGTCCCAAGAAAAATTCTATGAACTATTGAACCTAGTTAAGCCGTGTGTACCGAGTTCGATAGCTGCAGTCGCTTGAGTGCGGCCAGTATCTAGTGTTCGGGAGATAGTAGGTTCGAACCCCACTGTCGGCAGCCCTGAAAATGTTTTTCCGTGGTTTCCCATTTTCACACCAGGCAAAATGCCACCATACCTTAATTGAGGCCACGGCCGCTTCCTTCCCATTGCTAGCCCTTTCCTGTCCCATCGTCGCCATAAGACCTATCTATGTCGGTGCGACGTAAAGCAACTAGCAAAAGACTGCAATTGTGTATGGAAAGATGTCAAAGAGGGAACTAAAAATCAAGTAGGGATGACATAAAAATGTTAGTGCTCAACTGTATAAGCATTGTAAACAAAGGAATCGAATTAAGTAATTTAATAGATATATACTTACCAGATATTGTAATAGGAGTTGAATCATGGCTGAGAAATGATATAATGGATGCAGAGATATTCTCACGGAACTGGAGTGTGTATCGTAGAGATAGGATAGGAACGGTAGGAGGGGGAGTATTCATTCTGCTGAACGAAGAAGTTGTAAGCTACGAAAAAGTTAAGGATGAAAAACAAAGAAGGCAGCTAAGGATAAAATGATGGCAAGCATAATTGGCAGTCATACAAATTTTAGTGAAAAATGGAAGGGTATGTGTAGGTATTTTAAGGCAGAAACAGGTTCCAAGAAGGACATTCCAGAAATAATTAATGAACAAGGGGAGTGTGTATGTGAGGATCTTCAAAAGGCAGAAGTATTCAGTCAGCAGTATGTAAAGATTGTTGGTTACAAGGATAATGTCGAGATAGAGGAAGAGACTAAGGCCAAAGAAGTAATAAAATTTACATATGATAACAATGACATTTACAATAAGATACAAAAGTTGAAAACTAGAAAAGCGGCTGGAATTGATCAGATTTCTGGGGGTATACTAAAGACAATGGGTTGGGATATAGTACCATATCTGAAGTACTATTTGATTATTGTTTGACCGAAGGAGCTATACCAGATGAATGGAGAGTTGCTATAGTAGCTCCTGTGTATAAAGGAAAGGGTGATAGACAAAGCTGAAAATTACAGGCCGGTAAGTTTGACATGCATTGTATGTAAGCTTTGGGAAGGCATTCTTTCTGATTATATTAGACATGTTTGTGAAATTAATAACTGGTTCGATAGAAGGCAATTCGATTTTAGGAAAGGTTATTCCACTGAAGCTCAACTTGTAGGATTCCAGCAAGATATAGCAGATATCTTGGATTCTGGAGGTCAAATGGACTGTATCGCGATTGACATGTCTAAAGCATTTGATAGGGTGGATCATGGGAGACTACTGGCAAAAATGAGTGCAATTGGACTAGACAAAAGAGTGACTGAATGGGTTGCTATATTTCTAGAAAATAGATCTCAGAGAATTAGAGTAGGTGAAACTGTCTGACCCTGTAATAGTTGAGAGGGGAGTTCCTCAGGGCAGTGTTATCGGACCTTTATGTTTTCTTATATATATATAAATGATATGAGTAAAGGAGAGGAATCGGAGGTAAGGCTTTTTGCGGATGATGTTATTCTCTATAGAGTGATAAATAAGTTACAAGATTGTGAGCAACTGTAACGTGACCTCGAAAATATTGTGAGATGGACAGCAGGCAATGGTATGTTGATAAACGGGGCTAAAAGTCAGGTTGTGAGTTTCACAAATAGGAAAAGTCCTCTCAGTTTTAATTACTGCGTTGATGGGGTGAAAGTTCCTTTTGGGGATCATTGTAAGTATCTAGGTGTTAATATAAGGAAAGATCTTCACTGGGGTAATCGCATAAATGGGATTGTAAATAAAGGGTACCGATCTCTGCACATGGTTATGAGGGTGTTTAGGGGTTGTAGTAAGGATGTAAAGGAGAGTGCATGTAAGTCTCTGGTAAGACCCCAACTAGAGTATGGTTCCAGTGTATGGGACCCTCACCAGGATTACCTGATTCAAGAACTGGAGAAAATCCAAAGAAAAGCAGCTCGATTTGTTCTGGGTGATTTCCGACAAAAGAGTAGCGTTACAAAAATGTTGCAATGTTTGGGTTGGGAATAATTGAGAGAAAGAAGAAGACCTGCTCGACTAAGTGGTATGTTCCGAGCTGTCAGCGGAGAGATGGCGTGGAATGACATTAGTAGACGAATAAGTTTGAGTGGCGTTTATAAAAGTAGGAAAGATCCAGGGGCGAAGCGTCAGGGGAGACAGGGTAGACAGCGTGTACCCTTAATATTTTGTGAACGAAATATTGTCTAGTCAATTCAATTATTTTTTAGAACATTAATTATTTCCACATTCATAACATTATTGTATTCTCCGCTTTACTTAATTTCGTCTCACTTCTGCAGTGCTCGGGCTCTCGTCAGTAACACGAAGCACGTAGACGAAAGTAGACGCTGTCCATTCTGTGTATGTTCCCTTTGATTTTCAAAGCTTTCAGATCGAGACACACTAACGCTATCCGTACGAGCTGACTGTGGAACTAGGACTTTCCTATAGCGAGATTTCTCCGCCCAGTAGACAGACTTACCAGCGTCTCTTCTTGCTCTCATTGGCTAGTATTTGGATCTCCGTTTATAAAGGTCTTGTTATTGGCTGCTATCTCAGGCATGCTTTTAATGGAATTAATTTGAATTTACTTTATTATAAGACACGTCTACAAATAAAATAATATTCTAGGCAAACATGTTCCTAATAAATGAATGACAGCATCAAAACCCTTCAAAGTAAATGCATTTTCCTGCCCGCCAATATTAGAAACGTTATTATAACCCCAACGACTGTTGGCTTACATTCTTAATAATGAACTCCAGTGTGTGCATGCGGAAATAACAAAATTGCTTAATTTGATGCTGTATATTCCGTTAACGTCAGTTGCTAGTGAACGCGCTATGAGTGTCTTCAAACGAATTAAAACCTATTAAAGGAATTCGATGACCAACCAGAGACTGTTTAACTAGGGAACTCTAGCTATACAGAAGGAACTGCTGTGGCATATTAGCAAGACTTCAAGACGGGACTAATAGAGGTATATTGATTGAACTCATTTACAAAAGTATTGTTTAGGGTGACTTGTACGAAAATATATTTATTTCTTATTTTTATTATTAAATCTACATAACAATGAAATATATTGCTATTTTTGTTCTAAAAGTTTTTATCTGACAACTCGCACTGCACGAAGCATTATAGGGGTTGTCTTAATTTCAGTCATTAATATTGAATTCAGATTTGTATGAGCCGAAAACAAAATTCCATATATAATATGGTTAATATAGTCTAAATAGAGAAAAATCTGTCTACCCCCTTACTTAGTTCACGCTTCGCCACTGGAAAGATCACAATATGAAGATAAAGTTGGAATTCAAGAGGACAAACTGGGGCAAATATTCATTTATAGGAAGGGGAGTTAGGGATTGGAATAACTTACCAAGGGAGATGTTCAATAAATTTTCAATTTCTTTGAAATCAATTCGGAAAAGGCTAGGAAAGCAACAGATAGGAAATCTTCCACCTGGGCGACTGCCCTAAATGCAGATCAGTATTGATTGATTGAACATGAAATTCTGGGGGTAAGGCTCTTCTCTATAGATAATAGGCAACTTGATATCTTTGGAGTGAACAGACCGGGAAAGGGTAGCGGTGACGCAGATTCAGAATTATTTGATAAGATAATTAGATATGTTGGAAATTATATGGAAAGGAATGTGATAGTAGCAGTCCCCCTTGTGGGTGGGGGTGGTAGAATAACACCCACGGTATCCCCTGCCTGTCGTAAGAGGCGACTAAAAGGGGCCCCAGGGGCTCTGAACTTTGGCGCGTGGGTTGGCGACCTCGGGGCCCTCAGCTGAGTCCTGGCATTGCTTCCACTTGTGTCAGGCTCCTTATTTTCATCTATCCTATCCGACCTCTCTTTGTCAACTCTTGTTCTTTTCCGACCCCGATGCTATTAGGTTTGCGAGGGCTAGAAAGTCCTTCATTTTCAAGCCCTTCGTGGCCCTTGTCTTCCTTTGGCCGATACTTTAATTTTTCGAAGTGTCGGATCCCTTCCATTTTTCCGTCTGATTAGTGTTATATAGAGGATGGTTGCCTAGTTGTATTTCCTCTTATAACAATAATCACCAGCACCATCACCTGTGTCGGTGCGACGTAAAGCAACTAGCAAATATAAAAGCCGTGTGTAGAACGAGAAAATATCACCTTTCGCCGAGAAAGGCGTACAGTGCACAATACCACTAACCGCGTGAAGGTACGAGCGTGCTGGCACTAGTCGAGGACTCACGAAGACTGTCGAAACGGCACGAAACCACATTCTTTCCGTTATTCCTTCCTTCTACCCTCGACCATACAAGCGCGCCGAAAGGAAAAAGTTCCGTTCCAGAAACCTGGGGGCTTCTGGTGCGGAAATTCCACAAGCTTGTTCCGCGCGGCGCGGCGCGGCTCCCTGCAGTGGGCGTTAAGCCATTTCATTTCACAAGAAGCAGACCACGGAAATTTCTTCTCGGCTGCGCTGGGCTGCGGCGCGGTGTAGTGGGCGATTACCTTTACTCTCCCTTTCCTCACGCCTCTCTCGCTCGCTCCGCCTGTCTTCCTCTCCCCCACTTGCGCTGTAGCGCTCCAAATCCGGGCTGAGTTGAGCCGAGTAGAGCCGTGCTTAACCGAGTAGCCCCGAGACGAAGCGCTGATCCGAGCCATACCGAGCGGCACCGATGCACAGCACACGGAGCTCTTGCGCCTCGCTCTGCACGCGTGAGATTTTGGGCGTTTGAGAAGCCCTGCTCTACAGTCACAGGTTTATTAGGAATTTTCCCTTGCGAAAACTACCAACGTCCTTCCATTAATTGTGGGCAGCAGCCAGTTAGGCTTAGGCACTGATCTCTATACATGGATCGCTGATGGCAGCTCTCCGCTGCAGGAGAAAGTACGCCAAGCTGAGCGCGCGGTCTGGCATGTTGGTGTATCCATTCTAGAGCTCTCTTTAAGGGGAGGCAATGATAATATAATCAATTTTAAATCACAATTAATGGCGCATTGAAATAATTAAAAATATAGGGACATGTTCACTCAAAGCATAAATTCCGAGGTAAGTAAATCTCCGGGATAGCAATAAAAATGAGTATAATAACGGCCGACAAATATTAATTTAGGTGTTGAATATGTGCAATTAGCGATCGGTAATACAATAGGAGTGAAACATTGCTGTAAATTTTATACATGTATGCCACGAAATGATGCATTCTTAAGGGGAGGTATGGATGAATTTTTCGTATTTTAAGCCAAAAACTGTCTTTTTATTCATACAAAAATAGCCCTATTCTTCCTCTTTCAGAAATGTTTTTATTTTAGTAATTCCGGCTTGTTTAAAGCTTGTAGAAGCCGTTTAATATGAGCCCGCAGGACATTTAAAAGCCCAGAACCACACCCACTTCTTCTGTAACGGCATAATGATAGTTTACTGTGTGTTTTCCGCTGGGTATTCAAGTATTTCGCGCCGTATTTGCCGTAGAAGTACACTTCGGCATGCTGACAGTCACTTGTTTACTACGTAATCGGTAATCGGGAGATAGTGGGTTCGAGCCTCACTGTCCGCAGCCCTGAAGATTGTTTTCCGTGGTTTCCCATTTTCACACCAGCCAAATGCCGGGGCTGTACCTTAATTAAGGCCACGGCCGCTTCCACTTCCTAGGCCTTTCCTATCCCATCGTCGCCATAAGACACGTGTGTCGGTGCGACGTAAAGCAAACAGAAAACTACGTAATCAATACAATTACGTTATGTTAGGAAATATTTTAGTTTGAACTGACGGTGAGTATGTTGTACCTCTTCCATATAGTACTCAATTTATATCTGCCACACATGTATACTTTGATAGTTTAAATATATTACGTACATGTATTATTTACATTTAGGAATTCGTATTTGTGTTAATCGTAGTAGTACAAGTATGGTTCCCTTGTTTGTTTATATTTTACTAACATGCAGAAGTAACGTGTGGTTTCAATTCAGCGAATGAAATATTGAGTGATTTTTCATTGATGTATCCCATATTAATTCCTTTGTAAATATGTGCGTATTGCAATAACACAGCACAGAACACCCGTGGAACTACAATCAGGAGGCCTGGGCGTCACTGAACTAAGCATAAACAAAGCAAGCGCGCTCCTCGTTGTCTACTGCACCGTGCGCTCGCTGCTGTCTTACTACGCCAGTCATCATCGGCTTACTGCTACCCAAGCTACCAGCCATCAATGTATAGAGATCAGTGGGCTTAGGGCAAATTTACTGCTTTATGGTCTCGAGGCTCTATATATCACTATTCCCCAATACTAATGTCAAGTGTCGCCTAACCGCAAGCAGAAACCATAGTATACCTGGGTGAAAATCAATGATCTTTATATGTTATCAGCAAAATTATCCGCACTGCCATACAGTTTGTTTCCGCCAAGACACTAACTTCGCGGATATCCGCATTCGTTCAGGACTCTCACAATAGATCAAGCACTCACTCGCGTGATACGCTAGTACAGAATCGCGCCACCGCAAGCACTAGCGGCAGTTGCAAAGACGGCTGCCTTTACCGGTCCCGAGCGCGCTCGCTGTGTGCTTTGGTTAAGAGTTGAAGTCTGCGACAACTGTGCAACTTAATTTTCGTGCAGAGTATGGTTAAGATCCTCCCAGTAGGCCTACTATTTGTGAGTGGCATAAGTGTTTTAATGAAACTGGATGGATGTTCGGTAAGCCATAAGAAATCCTCAGGCCCTCCACGTACGTCTGACGATGCAGAGCAAGTGAGACAACGTTTTGAGCAGTTTTCGAAAATCGACACGGCGTGCTTCTCTCGATCTGGGCGCCCACATACGACTATTTGGCGTGTTGAGAAAACGGTTGCATCTCAAACCATACAAGTTTACAATGGCGCAGCAACTAAAAGATACTGATAAGATTGCTCGTAAGCACTTTTATGGGGTCATGTTACATCGGTTGGAAGAGAATTAACATTTCATTGGAAAGATTATCTTTAACGATGAGTCGACTTTTCACTGAAGTTAGACAACTGTAGGATTTGGGGCAGTAAAAATCACCTACAAGTCCTAGAACATGAACGTGATAGCCCAAAAGTGAACCTCTTTTGTGCATTGAGCAAGAGAAAAATTTACGGGCCTTTCTTCTTCAGTGAAAAAACTATCAACGGAATAGTGTACTTAGATATGCTGGAAAACTTTAATGCCCCAGATTGACGCAGCGCACACTTTATGCAAGGTGGCGCATCACCACACTACCCCTCCGACGTCCAGAATTTCCTTAATGTACGCTTTCCGGGTAAGTGGATTGGCCGAGGAGCGCCAATTATTGCATGGCCCCCACGCTAACCGGATCTGACACCACGTGACTGTTGTGGGGATTCGTCAAGACTAGAGTGTTTGTTCCATCCTTACCGGCTTATCTACCAGAATTCAGATGCAGAATCTGCATCGCAATTGAACGTGTCATTCCTGACAGTGAGTTTGGCAAGAAATCTACTTCAGATGGGGTGTGTGCCCCATTACCTAAACAGTAACTATTGTCATTGAAGATCACAAAAAAACCATGTCTAAGTAAAATGAATAAATAACTATGAGCTGTCAAAGTTGGAAAGTCCTTTTCAAAACACCCTGTACATAATATCTTACAGTTAACAATCATCTAAGAGTTCACTGAAAGTGGCAAGTGTGTTGTTCCCAACTTTATTTTTTTAAGCACGGTGTAAAAGTTTATTTTTAACTGGATCTGAGGGCTGCTTCGAGGGCCACTCAGCCCACGTGATTAAAATTGAACTATCTGACAGATAGTAACCCCGGTCTAGAAAGTCAAGAATAAGAGCCGAGAGGACTCGTCGTGCTGACCACTCGACAAACTGTAATCTGCAGTCCTTCGGGCTGAAAAATCAGCCAAAAATCTGACGAATGTACCCACACGCGACTTTTTTCTTTCCCCAACAGAAGGAGTAGGATCTAGCTGCTTTATTACTACAATTGTCCGACTCGTTGGCTGAACGGTCAGCGTACTGGCCTTCGGTTCAGAGGGTCCTGGGTTCGATTCTCGGCCGGGTCGGGTATTTTAACCTTAATTGGTTAATTCCAACGGCACGGGGGCTGGGTGCATGTGTTGTCTTCATTTCGTCATGACGACGCGCAGGTCGCCCACGGGTATCAAATAGAAAGACCTGCACCTGGCGAGCCGAACCCATCCTGGGATTTCCTGGTACTAAAAGCCATACATTTCATTACTACAATTTAGGTCCAAGTTACTGGTGTTAATTGACTTTTTTTTTTCAAGTTTCTTTACGTCGCACCGACACAAATAGGTCTTAGAGCAACGATGGGATAGGAAAAAGCTAGGAGATGAAAGGAAGCGGCCGTGGCCTTACGGTATATTTGTCTGGTGTGAAAAATGGAAAACTACTGTATCTTCAGGGCTGCCGACAGTGGGCTCGAACCCACTGATGTCCCCAATGCAAGCTCACAGTTGCGCGCCCCTAACTGCAAGGCCAACTCGCTAGGTCCCACATTCATACATAGAAACAGTATGGTCACTGCATTCGACGGGCGATTCTAGGATTAAGCTATCGTTTAAAAGTTCCTACATCACTACATCTGCTGGAATTTGAAGCTAGGCAAGATTTCGTCTGTCAGGATCTGCACAGTCTTCGTCATCACAATCTGAATCTGTTTCATCATCTGGCAACCTTATAGAAATATGGAATTCAGAGTCTGGTATGTCTGAGGTATCGGCTACTCTAAGTTATCTGCTAGTATTGCCCGTTCTACTCTACTATGACATGCAAACTAATTAACAAATCCCAAGCTTCTGTAAATATATATTGTAACCATTCGGCAACAATGTAAGTGAATGACAGTTCTCGGGAATTTGCCAAGCGGGTACTTTTCGACGCACACATACTAATGAAAATGTGAGATTCTAAGCAATGTTCACAACTAATCTTATCCATGCTACTTAAATTTTAACTACCAAATACAGCGATGTAGGAAATATTAACGAGCAGCACAAATAATTGTACTTAAATTGTTTTCTCTAGTGCACCAATTGTTGCATGAACCTTAAGAACGATAGTAAACTCTTGCGTAATTATCTGAAAAATCATAGTGTGGTTCCCTGAAACAATCTGGTTAGAGTTTACAAAGCAACAGTTTATTGTAAGACAGCAAAATTCGATAGGTCGAAAACTACCTACCTGGCCATAAATGGGTCAAAATGGTGAAATTAACACGACCCACTTTGAGAAGTGAGTGATTCTTTTAGAGTAACTATTTAAGTCTTACAGCTTAGAGTTATTTAGTGTTTGAATTCGTAAACACAGTAAATGTGCAATTCTTTCAATACATTTATGTTTGAATAATTAATGGTTTTGGATAGAATGTTTACTATGAACGTAACCTCATTCGCGATGTGTGTCCTTGTGTAGACATATTAGAATACGATATGAGTAGAAAAACCGTAAATACATTAAGAAACAGCTTGGGGTTTCCGAGAGACTCGGAGCCGCATTCGTGTCTTTCCCAGGTCCTGCGTTTGCCTCTGGGACCAAATTCATGGGACCCCCGCCCTCACCATATAGCAACTGTCATGTCTTCAGAGATGAGCAAAAAAAAAGAAAAACAAAGGCAGAAGATATTTGTTAAACTATTGAATGATTGTAAATTAAACTAGGAAGCAGGAGAAGGCTATTTTTTTAGCTGCGAAGAGAGGATTATGAAGGCGATTCTTGGCCTTCCCCAATTTGCTGGGGTCGGCACTTCGTATTAAGCCCAGTTTTAAGGCCGGATGCCTTGTCTAACACCAACCTTATGTAGAGGGAAGTATTCACTACTGAGTGTTTCTGTAGTAGTTTGTAGCGTGATGTGTTGTATGTAAATGAAGATGTGTATTTAGATTCATACCTGCCAACTTTACAAAACAAAAAATCAAGAGATTGATATGAAAATCAGGAGACACAATTGGTCAAAAATGCTTATTCTACATGACTTGCGGAATACAGGAGTACTATGGTACTGTACATATTATAACACGTATTGTCTGAAGACCAGACTCCGACTGTTGCTATACGAGGCTACAAGGCTAAAAATTACACATCTCTGTTCCCTCATAGGAAGTATGCGAGAGATGATCGGTCTTTGATAAACCTTCCGAAAATAGTATGAACTCCTGCTTCTTCATGTGTGAATCAGTCATACACTCCGATTCCGTTACATAGCAAATGCATGGATTAATATATTGCATCACGCGCCCGCGCGATTATGCGAAGCGCAATGCTATGCTTATCAAGTAATAAATTAAAATTCACCAAAATTATCTCCAAATGGCTCCTAATATTTCTACAAAACTCACTAGGCACTCTCTTTGAAATTCTGTCACTAAATTACTAAAATAGACTCCAAAATTAGCGACTAGTCTACTATAGATTAGACTGATGTGAATGAACACGAACATAGCATGCGAGAACGAGATTTACAATCGATATAAGCGTCGCAATATACAGATTTCAATAAACATCACACATTCGCGCGCATTCCTCGTATTAATAAACGTCGATATTTCATTTGAAAGCGGCCAATGAGCGAAGGACTTCCGGCCAGTGGCGTACAATGCTGAAATTGCAGGATTTGAAAAATCAATGTTTCAAGTACACCAAAAAAGCTAAAATCGGGAGAAATAATAGAATAATCGGAAGGCGGGAAAAACTAAAATCTGGAGTCTCCCGTCTAAATCGGGAAAGCTGGCAGGTATGCAGATGAATACTCTTTCCCCGAGACAGAGGAATTGGCAAGACAAAGTTAAAATCCCCGACCCAGCCGGAAATCGAACCTGACGCCCTCTCAACCGAAAGCCACTACGCTGACTTTTCAGCCAGGGAGTCGAACATGCCGACTGTCAACCCAGCGTATTTAAATTGTAGGTGTGTAATTCAAGCGTGGAGTTTTGTAAAAACCTTAAACTGGCGTAATATGAGTAATTACCCAGAATGTCATGATGAGTAGCAAGGCCTCTAAGATTACAACAATTGATGAGCTTACTTACCCAATAAAAACCAGTCCTCGGAACAATTACTTTTATTTTCCTGCAGAACTCACGAGACTATGATACAATTTCGCTTTGAAGAATCGTCATTAATAAGTATGCCAAGTTGCAAGAACGGTCGAGGTATGTGCATGGTAGATATCTCCCTATATCAGCCATTATATTATGAGCGAGGAATGCAGTAAGAACTTCACTTCCGACCAAGAGGGTTTCATGCGAGCTACAATTAATAGCAATCCGCCCCAGATGTTTATCCTCACGAGAAGCTTGAATTCCACTAATGTCGAGGGTAAACAAAAAGTTCCACTTCAAGATCCCACAACTTACTGTTCTAAATAATCTACGGTTTACATCTGAGGCCACAGGCTTTGTTTCAAACAGATCTAACAACTAAAGAGATGCATGCGTTAAAATGCTAAAATTCCAAAATATGCATACAAATGCTTCCTATTAAATCAAACAAGTCCTAAAAATGTAATAAAAACTTTTCTTAGTTTACTTCGCCAACTTGCCACGAAATCAGGTTTCGGATAAGAAAATTAAAGGTTGACATTTTAAAACTCTTAAAAAGGAATATCGTAATTCTGTAGACGTTAACTGTAACAAAAATCTGACAGGACAAATGCTATTAATTTACTTGCGAGGTCGGAAGATAAATCACTCCTTATGAAAATGAAAATTCACAGTCTGTTTCCAGTCATTTGACCGGGTCAGGAATGGAATGAAGTCCCCCATCTAGCGGCGAGGATAGGAACTGTGCCGGCTGCCGAAGCCTGTCGTACTTCTCTGGGGCAATGATTAATGACTGACAGATAAAATGAAATATTTAAGAGTGTTGCTGTAATGAAAGATGACCAGGAAAACCGGAGTACCCGGAGAAAAACCTGTCCCACCTCCTCTTTCAAATCTCGCATGGAGTGACCGGCATCTGAACCACGGAACCCAGCGGTGACAGGCCGGCGCTCTGCCACCTGAGCCAAGGAGGCTTTAAAAAAAAAAAAAAAAATACAGCTTATGCCTTACTTTTGGTGAGCAGTCAACTGTTACATTATTTTTTTAGGTAGCAAGTTTGTTGGTCGGATTTTTAAAGGGCTTACTTACTGTAATATGTGCATTCGGCACAGCACGTCGTACGATGTAGACATGTGAAAGATCTCTGGTGAAATATTCGGTATTTACTCGACAAAATTAAAACTGAGCAATAGGTCGCACATAGCCGAGCTATAAACTATTATTATTATTATTATTATTATTATACATACATTATCATTATAGACAGTTATGCCTTTCAGCGTTCAGTCCGCAAACCTCTGAATTTACTAAACGTCGCCACAATCCTATTTGCAACTAGTGCTTTGGCCTCATTTAGTTCTATACATCATCTTTAAATAGTTATTTTTATTATTATTATTATTATTATTATTATTATTATTATTATTGAAGAATAAGATGTTTTAAAAGATGGATTTACTATTATCTACACGAAACCAAAATGAAATCTCGAACCGACGTATTTTCTACGGATTTTCTACGGATAATCCTCAATTCCATAATGCTGAGAAGCGTATACGGCACGATGATTATAGACTCAAATTAAAGAAACTGGATCACACACACACACAGCTTTTTTCCTGTAGTCACCATTCTCCAGTATCTTGCAACTAAGAAGATATTCGGTGTCAATGATGGGATCCACGTTAGTTACACTGTCTAAGTTTCCTTTTATACAGAAGTATCACCAACTGGTGTTTTGAAGGAAAAAAATTCAACCTTTTGAAACACGATAAATCCTTCTGAAACACCCTGTATACATGACCTAAGTGCTCTTTATAGTCAAGCTCATGCTCCACGGAAGAAACCACGATCGGTGATAAAATAAGCCATCGTTCAGTATACAAATTAAAACATGAGCAGCTAACAGTCATCAACGATTAATAAATCTGTCCGTCGTACATATGCTTTAAAGACAAAGGTGTTTTGAATAATATATATGTGGACAATGTGTATGTATGTAGGGTAGTCAGCCCGAAGGCTGGTTTGATCCTCTGTAGCTCCGTCAACAGCTGTCAAACAGCCTAGGCGTCCTGAAGAGGCGTACTAGGGAAATGAGGAGTGAGGTAGTTTCCCGTTGCTTTCTTCACCGAGCCAGCCGTTGCCATTACATTTATCAGTCTGCTAAGCCCACTGAAATGCATGCACTAACCGACCCTATGAGCGATATTTTCACACCATTCATAACAGGGACTGGCTGCATAAGGAATGGTATTACTAGCATCACTCGTACCTCAGTCACTTTCATATTGTTAAAGCCAAGGATGAGACAGACAGGTCAATGAAAGTACAGACAGGTCAATGAAAGTAACAAATTTGATATAGCCCATACCAGAAGACAGTGCACTGTAAACACTACATCTCGCCAGCAAAGGCATATGTGGACAATACCAGACACTAAATATAAGCAGACTCTTGCACAGAGGGATCAGCATCAAACCATGTATAACGTACTCCCGCGCAATTCTTTCGTAATAAAATAGTTTAACTAACATACTTTGCCAATAAACTTGCGTAGTTCCGTTATGTTAATAACGTGACAAGCAGCTTTCACAGTGAATTATTTAAAACTCGTACGAGCATAGAAGTCCACCCTGTTACTTGCAACAATAAGTAAACCTCCGCATGAAAGCCAGCCAAGGCATCTTCCTTTCAGTTGTGCTTGACCTCTACGACTTCCGAAATTTTCAGCGAATCAGTTATTCTGCGAGGGAGTGTATACATCCTGATGTTTTAGACCTACGGTACTTTACATTGCCTTTCCTCGGAGACAACCTGTGCAGTGATCTAGTTTCATCATCCTAAGACGAGCTTGCCAATTATCAAGACGAGTGTCTAGACATGCTTATCTTTCAGCACGGCGCCTTGGAAACACGGCGGCAGATGACAACGTAATCGACAGCACGAATCTAAACAACTCCCACGCTTAATCCAATATCTCGACACCGCGCTAAGTTACTCTTTACGGGAAAGAATTAAGAGACCACCTTGTTTTGTCCGTAAAGTTAACGTAGAGGATGGCATGGTTCAGCTGGTAAGCAGTTTCGTCATTATTTCCACGATTTTCAACGATCTTAAGAACTGGACTGACCTCTGACAGGTCGTCGCGATTCGGAACTGAAGATGCTATTCTGAACTTATAGTAACAAGTTTGCAACAGTACTTCCATACTTTATCTTTTTAGTGTATAAAGGGTTGAATACGCATGATTGTTATACACTTGGTAATAGTAAAAAGTTATCACAACTTACGTTCATTAAAAATATGTTGAACTGACATTTCTTTTTTCAATGTAATCGAACCGAATATGCCGGTGAGCACATGTAACAATATATACATGTAAGTTATGCTTAAAACCCCAGAGCTTTTATGTAGACGTAATGATGGAAAACAACAGCAGAGTTTTAGATATTGTGGACATTGTGATTCATGGACAAGGTGTACAAATTCAGAGAACAAGAATTTCCCATGGTCACTCCGATACGAAAGAGAAAGCTTCTTTATACTCAGAACAGGCCCTATGTCAAACTCCGATGGTCGCTATATCATGAAGTATAGAGGTGTGAGCCGCTAGGGACTTGACGCCTCCACAATCTTCACTGAAGGGAGCTGTGAAGCCTCGTTTAGTTTCATGACTAATAGTTGGAAATTTCATTTTGTTCCGTATTGAAGTGGGATTACAGTAAAATAAAGGTTTTCAAAGGTCCACCTTTTCAATACAATAATATTTTATTGTGAATCAATCACATGTAATAAGAGTAGTAGTTTTGGCACCTGTAATGTGCCATCAACAGCCCTAGATGCAAACTGAACAATTATATACACATACCTAAAACACACTACTAGCATATGTGATGGTACATGAAATTAGTTAAAATTATGGTAAAATTTGAAATGCTGCGGTATGAAATTCTTATGGCGACTCCGTCGTAAATTCTATGTAATAATAAACGATGAGATTCTTGATTATTGCGTTACTCTGACCAAGTACAGTAAAAGAACTTATCCAATATGGTATAATAAAGAATACAACGAATTCGAAATAAGGAGTATCATAGGAAAATAAGACATCGTAGTGAATATAGTATGACAGTTCAAAACAGCAATCCTCAAATAGAAAATAAGAATAGCGTATAAGGAATACATTGAAGGTATAGAAAGTAGCGTAGCTAGTAATAGAAAAAACTTAGCACTTTTTAAAGCAAAAGAGGTGGTGGTGGTGATTTTTGCTTTAAGAGTAAGTACAACGAGGTAATAATCCTCTCTGAACAAATAGGTGGAAGAGAATTTTAAAATATAAAAACGAAATTATTTATTCAACAAAGTAATTTGGAAACGCAGTACAAAATAAAACAAAACAATTCTAGAATTAGGCCGAAAGGATTACTAACGTATCAAAACGGAACGTACGTTCCCTGAGTAACAGTACACTTGTAATTTATATACCCTTGATAAGTCCAATGTCGCACATAAAGCGGATGACGAGATCAGCAGTAGTCTCGTCATCGGGTAGTATGCGTTCGAGTGTTTCCTGCAGGCCGAGGCTCCGTCTTAGGCCAGAGAGATCGGCGCACTCTGTGAGGATGTGGGCCACGGTGAAGTCGGTACCACAAGAACACACTGGGGGGGTCTTCCCTCTTTAGGAGATAAGAGTGCGCGGATCGCGAATGACCTATCCTCAGCCTGCATAGTACTATGGCCTCTCTCCGTGAAGGTCGGAAAGAGGACCGCCACACGGTAGTTGTCTTCTTAATTGCTCTCAGCTTGTTGGGATTTCGGATATCTAGCCACTCCGATTCCCAGGACGCCAAGATGGTTCGACGTAGCTGAGAACAAATATCCTTAGCAGGTACATTGACTGGTCTTGGAGGTAAAAGTACAGCTTCCTTTGCAGCTTCATCCGCAAGTTCGTTTCCCGCAATCCCAACGTGGCTTGGAAGCCACCCGAAAGAGATTCTGGTGCCAGCATCCCATAACCTGGCTAGAAGGTCATGTATCTGCTGCACCAGAGGGTGTTGCGAGAAACAGGTTTCAATAGACTGCAGAGAGCTTAACGAATCGGTACACAAGTGGCTTCTTTCGTCACGCAGTGTAAACTGCACAGCCTCTAAGATGGCGTAAAGCTCTGCAGTATACACGCTACATACTTTAGGGAGCGAGATCTTCGTGCTCATATCATTAATGACGAAAGAGCAACCAACATTATCTCCGATTTTAGAACCATCCGTGAAGATAAGTCTCGCAGCCGGATATCGGTGAACGAAGTCCTGGAAAAACCTCCGATAAACGGAGGAATCCGTGTTCACCTTGGGTCCACGCAGCAGATCTAGACGTATATCCGGTCGCGGAAGCAACCACGGAGGTACTTCGCTAAGAGTTCTTTCAAGACAACCACCGATATCAATATTCAAATCATGACAAGCTATTAATTCGGAACCCAACAGGCCGTGTGGCATTCGGCCGGTCTTGGCACCGCTGGTGGTATTGAGTACGATAGATGCATTGATAGCTTGGATGTAGCGGCATTTCACGAATTTTGGCAGCGTACGTGAGGAGTAACTGCTGCCTCCTTATCCGTAAAGGTGGAACTCCCGCTTCAGCGAGAAGGCTGGGAATGGGGCTAGTACGGAAAGCACCCGTTGCCAGCCTTACTCCACTATGGTGAATACTGTCTAAAAGGCTCAGCGTAGATTTTGATGTTTAGCCATAAGCCGCACTTCCATAGTCAATCCGGGAGAGGACCGTAGCCGTTTAAAATCGCAGCAGTACCGCACGGTCAGCCCCCCACGAAGTGCCGCTGAGAAACTTAAGTATGTTAAGTCTCTTCATGCAGGCAACCTTCAACTGACGGATGTGGGGCTGCCACGTAAGTCTCTTATCAAAATGGAGACCAAGGAACCTGCATGTGTCAACAACTGGTAAGACACTGTTTCGCAAGCGGAGCTCTGGTTCGGAATGCACAGGCCGACGTCGACAGAAGTGTACATAGGTTTTCGCTGCTGAAAATCGAAAACCGTGTTGCAGGGCTCATCTGTCGACTCGGTTAATAGCTTGCTGTAGCAATAACAATGTTATATGTTTGCTTGTATGAAAGTAATCATTCCTTACTTCCATGCAATACTTTGCCTTATGCGGTCTCCGAAACGTGCAGCTCCGTCTCCCGTGATGAATCCTGAGGCTTGGCTGGCCCCGCCTTCTATCCAGGCTCCCGCTCCCCTGCTGGTCTGTGTTGTCTGTGGTGGGGTTGGTCCTCTGCTTGTCGCGTTTGCCCTCCACCAGGGTGAAGGTAGCAACATGCACCCCGCAGAAGATCTTCTTCCCCACCACTTTTTCCACATCTCTGGAGTCCATGCTGACCACAAGTCGGACATCTCTCTTCTCCTCCTTGCGGTCGTAGACTCTCCAGCTGTTGGGATTTAAGCCATGGTTCTGGCATGCCATTCTTCCCAAAAGGACGTTGTTGTCCTTTAGTTGTCCTGGTATCCAGACCATGACTCTCTTATAGGAAAGGAGTTTATCCATGCCCACAATTGTGAGCCTGGCTCCTTCCCACGGTTGCATGTCTGTAACAAGACTAGAAAGCCATGCTACAGTTTCGTTGTTCTCTGCGATAATGATGGCCGCACCTCTCGACAGATAGCAATCCAAGAACTGAGGCTTAATGGGCCCCTGCTCCGGAAGCTCGTCTGTCAGATTAGTGATAGCCTCCTCCACAGACTCCACCTGTTTCTCAGTTGGCTGCTGGTCAGGATATCCTACAGGCACTATGGCCATCCTGATCCCAGCTTTAGCTATCCTGGCATACTCCACCTTGGGTATTTTTGTGGGCCTGCCGATCTTCTTCTGGGGTTGCCCCCGACAGAAGTCGTTTCCCCACTGGCGTCTTTGTGGGTGGAGTCCTCTGTGCCCTAGAAGCAGAGCCCTTTTCAGGGTCCCGTCTCTTGTGCCCATTGGATCCCCCCACAGTCGTCGCTGTCGTGGTAGTAGAAGGCCTCTCAGCTCCAGGAGTTAAGCCCTCTTTGGCCTGCTCCCGGGCCTTTAGAGCCTTCTTATACCTCTTCTCAGCGCCGGAGAGCTGTTTCTTCTTCTTCTGGACCAGAAGATTGCCCACCTCTGGAGTGAGCTCTCTTACTGTCGAGGTCGTACTATCCGAGGGTATCTCCGAAGGGTCCCCATCGGTTATTGTTGAACTGGTGTTTCTCTCGGAAGCCCCAGAGGAGCTCTCCGGTTCTTGGGTGGCTACGGTACTCGTGTAGGTCTCACGAGTAGCTAGGGAAATACTGTATGTCCGCCCAGGCAGAGCCCCGCATACCCGGGTAAGGCTACTTACTTCGAGAGGGCGCCAAATATCTCGAAGGCTCCATTCAAGACACATCTCCCATGTATCATGCACCCCATCGGCACGGGTCGCGTTGGGTGGTGCTTTAGCTTCCTCCTTGTATACCGAATGGTTACCCAATAGGGCTCCATTCGGCATCGCAAGAAAGGAGCTATTAGTCCCCCTCACCACGCAGAGGATCTTCAGTTGAAGAGGGTAACCGAGGTTATCCCCCTACAGTTGTTGAAGCACACACGAGGGGGAATCAGATTGGAAGACCACACCCAGAGTGAACGACCGCATCAAATACAGTACTTAACATCTGAAGCTGAGAAATCTAATCTCAATATTTTGAGGACGGACTTGAATTTAGGAACGAAAAGGAAAAAAGCTGAATACGGATTTGGATGGAAAAATAGCAAGGTTTACTGGAAGGTACGAAAAAGATTCTGGTGTTGGAAAGTTTCCTACGACAACGTTCTGAAACTTGACTATTGCCAAAAGAGCAGCAAGGTCTTTAAAGACCTAGTACGGTTATCCGTGCAGGTCCATGGCGTCCGTGGGTCACTTAACCCCCTGTCTTGAAGCTGGCGCGAGGCGACAAGACAGACCCACTTCAAAACGGTTAAAGGTGCCTATTTACGAAGAAAAGCAGTTCTGGCTGGCGCTAACAATAGACCGTTTCGCACTATCATTGTAGAAGTTTTATTTCTTAAACTTGTTTTAATCTGAACATTTTCTTAAGATTAAATTTTGGAATTTTGTGAATCTCATCCAAGCATACAAAATTATAATTTTATTTAAAGATGAAAGAATGCTGAGTGGCCGCGCGTGTTAGAGCTATGGCTATAGGACCAAGCTCTGTATTTGGGAGACGCCTGGGTTCGAACCCCACCGTCGGCTGTCCTGAGAATGGTTTTCTGTAGTTTCATATTTTCACTTCCAGGAAAATACCGGGACAGTTCCTATTCCTACTCCATAGCAAATTTCACTCACCATAATACATTTCGTCTTCATTAGTTCCTCAAAAGAGCTTGGTGTCAGGAAGGGCACCCGGTCGCAGAAATGAGCCGTATTTCATCTCATCCCCGATTCCGTATCAAGAAACGGGCTGAGGGGGTAGACATACATACATACAGGTAGATGACAGTAGGCTAATTATATTTTGAGCAGTTGTTTACTTAACGTGTTGGTTTTAATATTTGAACAGTTTGAGCGTTATTTAAGCGTTAATTTAATAGTGTCTGTAGTATAATGGGGAAAAGAATGTTTACTTCAAAAAGGGTAGCACTGTCGAGGAAGCAAAGCAGTGTTACAGCAAAAATCTTTGTTTTGAATTTGAAAAGTAAAATTCAATGGGTTTTAATACGCCCTCCTTTTGTCCTGCTTTTTAAAACTAATTTGACCGCCTTTCCACCTACAACCATCTGGTAACCCTAAATAAAAGTAATTTGAGTCCTGTTTAGTATTTTTGTCCGTCCCCATATTAACGCATCAAACGAGCTGTAAACCTAAGTAATTTAATGAGTTTCAACATCAGAATCCTACCACGTAGTTTTCACCCGTTACTTCAGGGCTTTCTCCCTGTACCAGACCTTCAGTAGGGAATTCCCTCACAGTAACCTGAGTATGTCATTATGTTCTCACTGATAAGTGATCGCAAATGGTACGACACCGTCGGTACACTCCCTTTCCCAAATAGTTGATCAGTCGCCTGGGGGTTTTCCTGCCTATCGCAAGAGACTAGGAACAGCTTCAGTAACGATATGTTAGTGATATTATGGAAACGACTCCATGTACTTTTAATCTGATACAAGACGTTCGATGCATCGTCGACTGCAAAGAAAGTCTCTTGAGTTCCAGACTTCTATTATATTTTCCTCGTAAGTTGAATGCTTGCATGAAATTCGAAGATTGTCGTAAATTTTGTTGGTCTCGGGAGACGCGGTGTTCCTAAATAAATAACTATCTCAAATTAACATATTAAGAATACCTGCATCTTTATATGGGCATATGATAGCCTTCAAACATAAAGGTGAGCGCTGCGCTCACCAGCGAGTAACGGCGCACGTAAAGACCTAGCGAGTAATGCCGGGTTAATCAGTGATCATTCGGTTACACAGTGCAATGTACGATTATCTCAGAGTAATAAACTATGAGGTTAGTGTTTTAATTTATGCTTTTATTTCTTGGAATAATAGTCATGGTACTCATATGGGTTTTTGTTGTGTGAAACGAGACAACCTCCCTAGAAATCTTGACCTTTTTGCCGGACCGTGCCATTAGGGGCGCGCAGCCGAGCTTGCATCCGGGAGATCGTGGGTTCGAATTCCACTGTCGGCAGCCCTGAAGATGGTTTCCCATTTTCACACCAGGCAAATGCTGGGGCTGTATCTTAAGGCCATGGCCGCTTCCTTTCCATTCGTAGCCCTTTTCTATCCCATCGTCTCCATAAGATCAATATGTGTCGGTGCGACGTAAATCCAATTGAAAAAATCTTGACTTTCGCAAATATATTTTCTCCACTTTCTCAGGGGAAACTGCACCTGTTAAATTGATAGTCCCTTGACTGCCATGTCTCGAGTTTTTCATTATTGAAGTAATTTTGACGTAACGTACCATTTGCCTGGCAGTCGGTGAATGTGTGTTTGTTTCACCCGGAAAAACGTGGGTTCGATTCCCCGTCAGGAAGTCTTAAGACTTTAAGAAATAAGATTTCCATTACCGGGGGTGCACTTGACTCTGAGGTTCACGCAGCGTACACCAATAATGATTCTCAGGTTAATTCCTGCCGGCAAAGGTGGCCGGGTGTAGCGCTAACCTCATCAAATGCGGAGGCTGCAGATAATGGAAGCCTTTATCTTCCACCCCTCCAACGGCCTTCATGTAAGAAAATGGTTGCTTTTTTGAAATTTAGCATTACAACACAAAGATAAATCTAAAACTTAATTTCCAGAGTATTGTCTCTAGATTTTTAGAAATAATAATACAGGTTAAATAACACTGAATTAACGTTGCTTCACTTGGTTTGTCCCCTACCTACCCTACTCCAATGCTGTTCAGGTCTCATTTTTTTTCCTGTCGACAAAACGCAGTGAAGCTTCGTTCATTCCATGAGGTGTTGATACTCCTCTGGGTGGAATGTCCTTACGATCTAGTCTTTCGTCATTCGGTTTATTACTAGTGCGACTGTAACAATAGCGTACAGAAACATCTTTGTGCTTGAAAAGATCTCACGCAGTTGCCAGTGGTGTTGCTTTGAATGAATAATTATGCGTGCAGTTTTATACTCTTGTTCTGTACGCAATGATTCCTTTATACTCCAATGTAAACAGCGGTTCTTTTGTAAGTTGAAAGCTAATCTATACTCATTGTTAATCTCAAGGTGAGGAGTGGCAGGTGTTGCTAAAAAGGGTTTGCTTACTTATCCACGTGGAGTAGGGGACCACAGCAGACAGTACACCCCACCCTACAGACTGCCAAGGTCGGCAGGGAGCGTAATGACCCCAGCTGGCCCGCTAGGCATGGCCTTGGATCAGCCCGATCTCGCTCCGTCTACGCTCGTTCACTCGTCTGTGTGACGTCATGACTAACACATTCCCAATGCGCACGGTCATGGTTAACATCCTAAGCGATTCTGTGTGATAGCGCTTTTCCTTGTTTATTTTCGACAAGCTGATAGGAATTAGTTCATTCTACTGGCTATCTGAAATGTACCTCTAAGGTACTTATAATAAGTATCCAGTACAGGCAGATTTTCGGTCGCCCTGATACAAGAATCCTGGCTTAGACAGGGGCATATCATGGGACTAAAATATGCAGGCTTCACTCTATTCAGTGGAGTGGCGGAGGAGAAGCCTGGAGCATGCATACTAGTTGGGATCACAACCGGGCTTTATTACTAGAGACCTTGTAGCAGTTCTAGTAAGATATGAAGAGGGCGGACAGCCACGAGATCTGGTTGTCTGTTCTGCATATTTCCCAGGAGACTCTGAATGTCCACCCCCGCCATAGGAGTTCAAGAGACTTGTGATATACTGTAGGAAACAAGGACTTAACCTCGTAATAGGTTGTGACGCCAATGCTCATCATAGAATTTGGGAAGTAAATACACAAACCGAAGAGGAGAGCATTTCATAGAATATCTATGTACAACTGATTTTGAGATCATGAACATGGGTGATACTCCTACCTTCAATAATAGGAGTGGGGAGGATCATAGACCTTACCCTGGGTTCCATGGGAATCATACAGGAATGTAAAGACTGGATAGTTTCGTTGGAGCCTTCCTTGTCAGATCATAGACACATTGTGTTTCATATAGAGGGCTCCTTCGAGATACCATCTTACAGAAACCTTAGACGAACCAATTGGACGTCTTTTGGGGAGGACGTGAGGAGGGGACTGGAAAGAGAACCATCAAATATAATTAACAAAGAGGAGCTGGAGCTCAGTGTGAGCTTTCTCACACAGATACTAGTTACCTCTTATAAATTAAACTGCCCAGTCGTTAAGGCAAAAAGAGTAACAGGAAGCTTCAAGTGGAACAGTTATCTTGAACACCTGAGGAGAAACACAAGAAGGCTCTGGAATAAATACAGGGAGGATCAAGAAAGTCAAGATTCTTATAAAGAATCGCAAAGGAAGTACAAGTCAGAAGTCAAAAAGGCTTCTAAGAAATCTTGGAGACAGTTTTGTGACTCCATCGAGAGTCAACATGAAGCGGCAAGGCTTCATAGAATTCTAACCTTGGATGGAAGGGCAAGGCTGGGCTCGTTGAGTCACCTTCGGGTGGATATACATCCACAGAGGGGGAGACCCTGAGCTTATTGCTTGATGCCTACTTTCCAGGTTCACTAGTCCCAAATAGTGAAGTAGAATCGAGCGGATCCTTCAGACCCGATAGAAGTGGCTGGAAGGAAGCCGCAGAGATTGTTACCTCAAGACGGGTGAAGTGGGCATTAGAATCTTCTGCCCCTTATAAAAGCCCAGGAATGGATGGGATCTTCCCAGCACTTCTCCAGGATGCGGGCGCGGTCCTTATACCATACCTGGTCAGAATTTTTAGAGCCTGTCTCACTATGGAGTACGTGTACTCCTTGTGGCGTCAGGCGAAGGTAGTGTATATACCTAAACCCGGAAGGTCTTCATATACTAGACCTAAGGATTATAGACCCATTAGTCTAACATCTTTTCTTCTTAAGACTTTGGAAAGACTGGTGGATAGACATATCAGGGATAAAGTATTAAGAGACTGTCCCCTGCATCCTCATCAACATGCATACCAACCAGGGAGGTCGGTTGAGATGGCACTACACCAGCTAGTTTCTAGGCTGGAGAGCGCCTTGGATCAGCAACAACTTGCTATGGTGGTATTCCTAGATATAGAAGGGGCCTTTAACTACACATCTTTGGGCTCCATAGAACTTAGTCTAGAGGGAAGAGGAGTGAGCAGGATGCTCATAAAATGGATTATGGCCTCACTGCAGGGCCGTCAAGTTCTGTTTACCCTCAACGCAGTAATGTTGAGAGCTAATATAGACAGGGGGTGTCCACACGGAGGAGTATTATCACCAACATTATGGTGTCTGGTAGTGGATGAACTACTTACCAGGTTAAATGTTGGAGGAATTTACGCCCAAGGCTATGCAGATGACAGCCTGATGGCGGTGGGAAATTTCCCCAGTACGGTTTCAGAGCTCGTACAGAGCTCCCTACGTAGGGTGGAAAGATGGTGCCACGACACGGACTTGTCGGTTAATCCCGATAAGACGGAGCTCGTAGTATTTACCAGGAGGAGGAGGCTAGACGGACTGTCAGAGCCTTTCCTATTTGGGAAAAAATTAGTTAAGACAACCTCAGTTAAGTACCTTGGGGTAATTCTCGAGGCAAGACTGAGTTGGAAGAAACATACAGACTATAAGGTGGATAAGGCTCGCAAGATTATGTGGGCCTGTCGCAGGGCCGTCGGAAAGACTTGGGGCCTAGGACCTGAGGTGGTCCAGTGGCTCTATATCTCTATTGTACGACCCACGATCACCTTTGCTGCATCTTTAGTCTGGTGGCCAGGTTCGGAAAGTAAAACTGACCACCAAGTTAAACAGTGTCCAAAGACTTCCGTGTCTAGGAATAACAGGGGCACTAGATACCATCCTAGGTCTTCCCCCCTTACATTTATAGGTTAAGGAAATAGCGGAAATGAGTGCCTACCGCCTCTGGTCACTCGGAGGATGGTCCTTCCAGAATCCGAATAGAGGTCATGCTTCTATTCTTAGAAGGCTTTACCAGACCTGCCCTGTGAAAATTATGATCGGGGACCTGATGAAGCCTAGTTTTAATTTGAATTATAAGTTCACAGTAGTTATACCCACAAGGGAGGAGTGGGCCGCGAATGCTGGGGCCCGTCTTAGGTTTGGGGGCTGTACATGGTACACAGATGGCTCGCGGACAGAGACGGGCACAGGCGCCGGGGTCTGGGGACCTAAGACAAGGCTCTCCCTTCCCATGGGTAAATATGCTACTGTTTTCCGGGCCGAAGTATATTCAATACTGGCCTGTGCTGTATATATATATGGAACATGCCTGGACATAGGAGATGCATAACCATTTGCAGTGATAGCCAGGCAGCGTTAAAAGCACTATGCGCAGTTAGACCATAAAAAATGGTATGGGAATGCCAAAGGATGTTAGATCAGCTGTGTGAACTTAGCTCAGTTACCCTATTATGGGCCCCTGGGCACACAGGTATCAGTGGAAATGAAGCTGACAAACTAGCGAAACAGGGCTCAAAAGGTCCTTTCCTAGGACCAGAGCCCTTCCTAAGAGTGTCATTCCGAAGCGTGAAACTGGTAATATCCCAGTGGACAAACCAGTCTCACTTAGACATTTGGAAGAGGCTAACCACAGCAAGGCAGGCACGTGAACTTATCAAAGGGCCTAGTCAAAGTTCTAAAAAGGTCCTGATAAATTTGAATAGGACCAGAATGCGAATGGTAGTTGGACTGTTGACAGGACACAATACCTTACAGAGACGCCTACACATCATGAAAATCAGTCAGGATCCGATGTGTAGAAGATGCGGTAGGGAGGAAGAGACCTCCGCGCATGTGTTGTCAGTGCGAGGCCCTTGCAAGCACTAGACATCGATATCTTGGCTCACACTTTGTGAGCCTGGAAGACATCAGGAATGCCAACATCCGGACATGTTACCCTTTATAGGAGCACTAGGGCTGGACTAGGCAAACCCGTTTAAGGGACACAAAGGGTCTTCACAGACCTACGTGTGGAGCCCTGCGAAGAGCAAGCGCTGCACACATTCGTACACAGTCCGACGTCTTCATTTTCCTTGTATAGTGTAGTCATGTCAATAAGCTGAACCCTCCTCCAGAGACATTGTGTAAAATGAGAAAATGAAAAACACCCGCCGATATTAACCGAGGGAAATACCTCCTTTAAGGCTAAGATAGCCGACGTTTCAATCAGTATATACCGTCTCAGGCTGCCAATCAGGTAATTCTCATACAAGCAATCGTAGCATTCGCAAATAACTTTCTGCCAAAGACGACTGGTGCAACGTTATTTTATCTTATGTGCTTCCAAAGTCAACATGTATGGAATAGATTTGATGAAACTGACCTACTGCAGCTTTTGAATGCCCCGTGCATGAAGGCATCCCCTTCCCTTTGCCCCCACCGAACACCAACAACCTATCTTTTACACTATCATCGGCCAAGAGAAAATTCGCCCCGTCAAGGCATTTTCAGGATTTCCTGACGAAGAATAACCTCCTCGAAACTTCTTGGCCCTTTGTACTCCTTGAGCATGGCTTCTGTTTCGGCACAACGTACTCTAAATTTCAGAACTACGGCGTAGTTGTGACGAATTCGTAACCCCTGTTTAGTAAAGGCTGAATTTCCTCGTCAAACACTTGAGGAACTGCCGCACTGTTGTCCTCGCGGGATCACTTCTTCGCTCGAAATTTTTTATTTTGTTTTACGTCCAAGTTCGTCTCGTCGGGAACACTGATGATCGATCACTCTCGCTACTTTATCGTTTTGACATACTAGACTTCCTTTACACTGGGTTTTCTTCTGCTTTAAACCTACCCATGTCACCAAACATCCGTAACTTTCCCGTAAATTTCTGTAAGAGTATCCATTACATAAAGCACTCGGCTTGCTTCTATTCGTCTCAGTGAACTCCACGCAGATAACAAAAGCCACTTCAATAGCTGGAATAAGTACGTTGAAAACTATAGACTATTATTACCTTAAAAAAGTTCAAGAATGAGGGGACAGGTTGAAAGGATCCCCGAGCCTAGCCTTATCACATGGTTATCTTGGAGTATGCCGAAATTGCCAGCCCCCTGCTGCATGGGCGTTGAAAACCCCCTGACAGGCTGCTGACAATTTTACAATGATCGCAAATGGGACGAGAACGGGTCTTTCTTCGCATTTTTCCCCTCTGTACTGGGAGTAATCGCAAATGAAACGAATTTTGCTGTGATCGCAAATGGGACACAACCGTACCGACAATTGCATGTTAGGTTCGAATAGAAATAGAATTTACAAACCTTCGAGCAAATTGATATCCAACGGAAGAGAAGACTTTTTACGCCACACAATCTTGGAATAGCATCATAAGTTGGAAGAGTCTATGGTAATTCAGTGTTCACTGTAGTATTCCGTTATTTATTGGAAATCTTACAATTTACAGTGCTCGAGTAGAAGTGATAAGGTGCAGTTGCTGGAATTTTCTGGTCATCCGTTCTTGCTCCCTTGCATACCTACAGCACACATGAAAAGATGTCGGGTAAGGAAACCGATACAATGAACTGGCAACGAACTATTTATGGTAACTCAAACTTGTTTACTACTATCTTAATAGATGCTCGAGATCACGCAAATCTCTCCAGATTGAACGCAAATCTCTCCAGATTGAATACGTTTTATTAAGATTCTGAAATGAAGATTAGATGTTCTGCAGCAGTGCTAATCGAATTGGTGGACCGGAAGCTAAAAACCTTAACGGGACTTCGCAACGTAACGAGGTCGTCCAAGATGGCAGGTAACTGTAATATAAAATTAACAGGTCGGTACACTGCATACATTATCATCTACAAAAACTAAAGTAAAATGATACATTGTCTTAAAGAATACGATATCTTGGCCAAAACAATACCGCTGAGCTTACTGCTTTATCGTAATACATTTTGAATTGTTAAGCCTGTTTCCTAACATTACATAAAGTAGGATAGAAGTAAATTTGTAGAAATACAAAAATACGACTTTCAACCGCAGTATGAACACTAACAGGAGCACCAAACCTGCAAGACGCAATTGTATTAAGATGAAAAAATTAGTACGGATTAAACGCAGTATCTTAACGAGCACGTTTCCGCAAATACTAATTTAGTGAACATAGCAGCTGGCAAAGATGCCTTATCGAAGTGATTATTCGTGCCAACATTCTTGTATGATTCTCTTCAGTCATGATTTCAGTTCAAACTGACTTTTTTCCTTTCGCAACTATAGGCTAGCTTTGCTTATCGACCGCCAGAATGCGTGCCTCGAAAGGTATTTAGAATTAGGAGGTACTGAATTTAATACCCCTGCTTTTATCCAAAGAGTGTCCGCCTTCGTATCGTAACTGTTAGCACTGTCAGCTGCCGTCCTCTGGGGCCCGGTTTCGATTCCCGGTACTGCCAAAATTTAAGATTTGCAGGAAGGCCGGTATGTGATTAACCCCGGTGGTACATGCAGCTCACCTCCATTGGGTGTGTGCCTGAAAAGAGCTGCACCACCTCATGATGAGAACAAGAGTTTACATTTTACAAGGCCAAGTGGTTCTCAGCGTGCTATGCCTTCTGGTATGGGCTAGAACAAATTTGTTACTTTCATAAACATGTCTCAGTCTCATCACAACACGAAAGTGATCGAGTAATGGCATTCCTTATGCAATCGGTCCCTGTTGTGAACGGTGTGAAAATATTGCTCATAAGGTCAGTTGGTGCGTTCATTTTAGTGAGCTTGGAAGACAAATGTAATAACTTCTGACTCAGGGAGGAAAGCAACGGGAAACTACATCACTCATTCCCTTAGTACGCCTTTTCAGTGACATGGCCACCTGTGACAGCTGATGGAACTGCTTAGGATCAAACCAGCCTCGCCGAGGGTTCACGACTGTCCGCACAAAATATGTTCGTAACTTGTACTACAGTATTAACAGGCTACAAGAAATATAGCGAGTTCCTTTCTCAATACACCGATAAGATTTCTTGTAACCTACTTATTTAACCTTAACCTGACACTGCACGCCTATTACCACAGTGAAAGTTCTCTTGCCTCGGCGTTCTCCTTACTTGCAGCATAATAGCCCTGATCTAACGACTAGACAAGTAAATCGGAAGAGGAAAGGTGATATAAACAAGACTGGATATTATTCTGCGTTTCAAAATACGTACAAAAAATACACAAAACAAAATTAGAGATTGACTATGACTGCGAGAATATCACAAATATAAACCTTGTTCTCCTGCGGACACAATCTAATTTAATTTAAAGCAGTACCTTCCTTGCCCGTTCGCAAGTCCGAATTTGATTTAGAACGTCAAAATCATTTGCGTGTTTGGATGACACCATAGGAAAACCAAGACAAACATGAGAAAGACATACAGTACCGAGATGTCTACTTAAGCAATATGGCAATAGTTTTGTTGAAAATTGTAGGTTTCTTAAGTTATTTCCTCTGCTGCTCTGAAGGAGATTGTGTTTGTACGCGTGTGCCACACTAGCGCGATTATCCATTCCTCACACGGTTTGTTGTTAATAAAAAAGTGGTTTTGTATCTATCACTGGCTCGTACGATGTCCGGAAAAGCATCACGTCTCTCTTGGAATTGCCTTTTTTTCCCCCTTCACATGTCTTCCAGACATATGAACACTACCATGCGGCATAAAATTTATCATATCCGGTGATATATTGTTGAGAGAGAGAGAGAGAGAGAGAGAGAGAGAGAGAGAACATTTGCCTTTGTATCTCAGGACTTTAAGCAGAACACTTTCACATCATTTACAACATTTACAGTAGGAGACATTAGATCAGCGTGCAAGGCTCCTTGATCAGGGATAGAATGACGAACTTCGGCAGCCTAGCTCTCATGTAACGAACACGTGCGGACGAAAAGAAAAAGCATAGAATGGTGGAAGAGTATCTCATTTGAAGAATATAAACCCAAGGCGGTCTTCTCACGGCCTTCTATCTCCAAGGTCTTTCGGGTAATGGCTGATCTGTTCACCGCTTGATCCGTGAGTAGGCCTACCGAACAATTGTAACGGTAGCCAATTTCTTATAACTCAAAGAAAATTTTACTGGAGGTCAGCAGGTTTACCTGGCAAAACTTAGTCTTAGAATCCTCTTACTACCGCGTTACTTACAAAACAATAGGATTAGATGTTGAACAAGATGTTCGACATTAATTTTTAGAACTTGGCCTTTTCTCAGATGCCACATATTCGTATCCTGCCAGTCTTCTTCAGATAAACTTCTCCTTTCCATGGCTTTAGGTATTATTACCCTCCAGGCTGCCCTTGGTTCCCGCAACATTATCTCCCTGGTGGACAGAACAATCAATTCTATCCGTAACAGTTTTTGTTGTGGTTGAGAGCGAGTACATGAGAGTCCCAGTGCGAAAACTATACCCTTCTACTCATCTGTTTCCGCGACGTGCCCATGAATCGGAATATCTCCATCCGTACACTGGCGGGGGAAAAGCAATTTATCATGGAAGGAATAAAAAATTATCCGTATGTCGGAGGTGAAACCTCTTAGCTAAGCTGTTAAAAATGATAAATTTTGGGGTCGGAGTAGATTAAGAAGAGTTTAGGGAGGAGGGGGGAGAAGCTTCGCTTCTTAAACTGGCCTTTTCAGGGGGACGGGGGATTTAATTTACATTTTGGTGATTTAATTCTCCCGTATCTATTTCTATTCTTACATATCTTCTTCAGCCGATTCAATCGGGTAGCCCTCATACCCCGCCGTAATACATCCAAGTACACAGCCTCGATGTTACCCCTCTGTCACTCATTCAGTGCCCAACACCTCGAGCTACACTTAAAGGGCCGGATCTACCATCTGCTGGTAAAGTGGCTGGCAGCTGCCCGGGAGGTAAACTACTTGGGGGTGTAAATCGTCTGGTACTTTAGCTTGCGTGCGACCACCTCCACGCAAGCGCTAGGTAGCTACCCGGAGGTAGACACCGATATACGAAGTTGGCTAGACTGATTTTCAGCGACTTCTCGCTTTCGAGTGTGGTGCTATCTATCGTCAGATGCATGAAACTCATTTCGATTGTCTTAATTTCCTGTGCTTGCATCTGCTGATTATCACCAAAAAGCCTAATAAGGGGAGTCTTAAAAGTTATGGACAACGATTTATGTCAAGCCTTCGTGATTTTAATCTATGAGCTTCAATATCGATACCTAATTGGGATTAAAATCTCGAGATTACATTTTCTTACGCCAGTTATAACCTGTCATGTAAGGCATCGTTTTTGAAAAGTATTCTCGCAGTAGATTGGTTAAGTCGCTCGCTACGTAATAGAAGGTACGCAGGTTTTCATCGTATTTGTAATTTACATTGAAAAAAAATATTTTCGTTCCCTGCCGTTAACTCTTTTACGCGCTTCCATATACGTACACACACATCTTCCTTACGGACTTATTGCCTCTGGATTAAGTATCTCCACGATCCTCTATTTGCAACTAGCTCTATGACCTCGTTTAGTTCCGCATGCTTCCATTTATTGATAATGCATTTCATTCTAATGTTTAGCTTTATGAAGATAAAGTTGGAAGGTACTGTAAATGCAAAGAACTAATCGGGGTAAGTATCCATTCATAGGAAGAGAAATTCGGGAATAGAATAGTTTCCAATTTCTTCGAAATCATTTACAAGAAGACTATGAAAACAATTGATAGGGAATCTGCTACCTGCGCGACAGTCCTATATGCTATTAATCAAAACTTCACTTTCTGTAAGTAGCACACATATAAAGCAATTTCCTAGTAGACATAATATTGTGAGTAAACATTTCAATGAAATATATTAACAAAAGAACGTGTGAAAAGAGGCATACAGATTAACAACGCTAATAATGGAAATTCGTCATAATAAAGACTCGAACCTGCACACCCCGTATTACGAAGCGAATGTGTTACCCATTACGCTAGGAGAACGCCTGCGATAATTAGGATACATACAATAAATTATACTTCGTGTCTGAAAACAGACAAGTAGAAAATTAAAGCCCATTTGAAATGATTTACAAATAGATTTTGATTTTATATCCTTTTAAAGTTTCCTTACGAAAGCTTGACGTATAAAATGTGTTCCCTACGCTACCGATGCGAGAGGCTGGTGTGACCGTTGCAACTCGAGGGAAGCTAATGTTCAAAATCCTGCAATACAATATCGATCACTGTTACAGTATCACGCTTTTTTCAGTATACTAAGCTAATTTAAGTTGTATGTCACCAGAAACAGCTAATGTTCAACTCTCAAAACTTGCCCGGCAGGTAGAGTCTTATCGGGCCCTCGAAGTGGCCGATAAATTACACGCCGAATAACTATGATTTATGCTGCCGATAGCGCTACCTGGGAGTGGTCGAACGGAAACATCCTTTTACGCGGAGGGCAACTTACGCGCTACTTTACCGGTAGGTGGTAGAACCGGCCCTTACTCGCATTAATATTTGGCCAGGGCGGCTCGTTTATTAGTACCACCTGTATTATATGCTGAAACAAGTGTAAGAATGAGAATGTTTGATGTGTTGAAATATTCCACATGTGCGTATTAGAAACTAATGTGTGCCATGTATGTTGAAAGTGTCACCGGAGCGCGCCACTTTAATATTCGGCCACCCGATGTGTTTACTACCACCACGGCTGTTTACTCCAGCGCAGTTCTCCGTAATCACTGTATCGAAGTGCTTCTGCAGAACGTCAGTAGAATGGGTTGGAAATTAAAGAATGCCAGGTATGAGCAACGTCAACTTACTGTATTCCATCATGCTAAGGGGATGTCTCAAAGACAAATAAGCAAGCTTTTGAACAATACCAAGGAGCACAATAAGAGACATAATATGAAAATTTGATAAGGAAAACAAGCTCAATCACTTCCTCAGCATGGCCAGCCTAAGATACTCACTGAGCGAGAAGAACGGATATTGATTAGGAACAACCCGGACTTTGTGCTCCTAAATTAACAACGGAACTGTTCCAGGAGTGCGGTAAGAAAAGTCCATCCTGAAAAGGAACACCGAGTCATGAGGAAGCAAGGATACAACGGTAGAGCTGCGAGGAAGAAGCCCTTCGTTAACGAAGCAAACCGAAAGAAGAGATTGCAGTTCGTTAAAGACTACATCAAGAAAGACGATTCTTGGTGGAACGATGTCATTTTTGCCGACGAAAGCAAATTCAATGTCTGACTCAGATGTGTGTGACGGAAGCCAAATACTGAACTGGAAAAAAGAAATAGGAAGCAATATGATCTGGGGCTGTATGTCTTCAGGTGGAGTCTGAAATAACCAGGATAGATGGCACTATTAAGAAAAACTATCACCTCGTCTTTAAAGAAAATCTCCAGTGCTGATAAACTGGGCATTAGAGGTAGATCCAAATTTTATCAGGACAATGATCCTAAGCACAAAGCTTTATTGTGAAAAGTTGGCTCTTACAAATGTCCCAAAATTACTGGAACACCGCCCCAAAGCCCAGATCTCAACCCAATCGAAAATTTATGGGCAGAACTCAAACACAGGGTTCGCAGAACCCCTGATCGTTCTAGAACTTCAAAGAAAAATTTAGGAGGAATGGCGAAATATCCAGACTGGCAATAGCAAAAGAATGATTTCCAACATGCGACATCGCTTAAGAGAGGTCATACGCTGAAAGGGAGGTGGTACTAAGTACTAACAGTTGACTTATGTAATATTCAGAGATGATATACGGGTGGCTAAAGAGTAAAACTTCTCACAAAGTAATTTATTTTTTTATTCAATATTCTAAGTGAAATTTTACTTGTAATATTGTCTTGAAAACATATTCGTCCATTAGTATAATTTTTATTATATTAATAAATGAGTGTACAGTATCAAAATATAACCAGTGGCCGAGCACTAATGCGAGTAAGTATATGTAAGAATACTTTCAACAGAAACACACAGCACCACTTCCTCTGTTCGTCTGGGCATCTCCTCCTGCTATGAATTACACACAGCAGAAGGCTGGGTATACGCCTACTCCGAAACATTTACTTAAAGATTAATTTCTACCCCTTGCTTGACTTACCATGTGGGATGTTACTACAGTACATCGCACCGGGCAGTTTGTCCACTAACACATCCACATTTTTTACCCGGCCGAGCTCAAAAGAATTCTCGCCTTGCTCGCTTTTAAGAAGACATTCTGTTTTATCCATAGTGACTGGTCGCCAGTGTCTACAAGATGCATTCGCTCAACTTTCATTTGATACGTGGAGTCATCCCTATCCAGAGCCAGAAGTACTTGGTCGTCAGCAAATAGTAGGGACTTGTGAGCCACGCTAAGAGCATTCGGGAACCAGCATCGCACAACCTGGCTGTTATGAATCTGCAGCAACAGTGGGTGTTGCGAGAAACATGTATCAAGAGAAGACTGCAAGGAATTCAACGAGTATGTATACCCTCGTTTGTTCCCCAACTGAAACTGCAATGCTTCTAAGATTGCGAAGAGCTCTGCAGTACATCCGTTACAGACACTAGGAAGAGAGATCTGACAGTCAAACTAACGACTATCCAACATTCTCTCCATCTTATGGAAACCAAACATCCGAATATTGGTGAAAGAAGTCGCGGAAATACCTCTGATGAACAGAGCCATCTGTGTTCACCTTAGGTCCACGAAGTAGATGTAGCCGTATTGTCGCGGAACCAACACGGAGCCACCTCGCTAGCGGTCCTCTCAAGAACAGTCAACCACATGCAAATTATGACATAAGCTAACCACTTGCAAATCATGACATAAGCTATCAGTTCAAAAACGCAACCGGATGTATTGGTTAACAATCGTATGGCCTCAACTACCGCGTGCAAGCGGTTTTTTTAAATCGATTCCATCTGACTTTCTCGTGAATTTCGACGTTCCGTTTTACTCTACGCCTACCAGATGACACAGTAAACCGAAGCTCTTGAGCGTCTATTGCAGGGTTTTAATTTTGTCGGGTGAACACCAAATGTGTCACCAGAGATCTTTTACACGCCGATATCGTACGATATAGAGCGTCTAATGGACCTTTTTTCCCGCCCATCAAAAAGGCAACTGCCTCTGCCGGGTTTCAGCCCACTATCTTGGGATGCGGAGGTAGACACTAGCACCGACACACAGAGGGAGCTATTGTTTATAATATCCTATTACCCGGCTATGTAAAGGCGACAAGACACTTGGGCCACTAGAGCGCGTCATTCTGTTTATGTCGTCAAAATCTCATTTTCGGTATACAATGTTTTATATTACTTTAAAACAGACCTATCGCCATATCTCTGCAGTGTATACGCAATGTCTTAAGTCATCAGCCAACTGCTCCGAGCCGCCCAGTTATTATTCAGCAACTAACACTTCTTTGTTTTACTGCAAAATGATCACCAATAAATCTAGGGTATGTTAGTTTATCATTCATCCAAGCCTTAAGGAAAACTATCTGATCCAATCCATCTCTTTGTCAGTGTCCGGCTAAATGGAGTGTCGTTTTGTGGTTTTTCGTCTCGGCAAAAAGGAATTAGAAAGGCCTTGAGTAGCTACTTATAGACGTAATATTGCCCACGAATTACTACAAGCTCAAATGGTGTAGTACACACACGTTATTCTAAGAAAAAGCATATCAAGAATTCCGACATACGAGCAAAACAGGAGATCACAGCTCCTACGTAAGAGCGGGACAGTTTTAAAAGAATTGACAGGTTCCATTAAAAATCATCCATCTTAAGGTGTCCATGCAGAGAGAATGTAATGTACATTTGAAGGAGAGACCTGAAAGGGTTAAAACGAAGTCGCCGGGGAGATGTATATGTGACTGCTAGGGCTCCACTCTATATTTCAATAATTCCAAAATTATACCTCCAGGACTATTTCTGAAGGCCCTGGTGAAGTTTATTCTTCACCTCTCCCGACGTTATAATTTGCTACTTCATTCTGTTCTGGATATTCTTTTCTGTCCTCTGTAAGAAGAGCTCCAACAAATGGAAATCATTCTGGTTCATCTTCTAAGAAATTGTAGTAGGAGCTCTCATTTGACGTATGAATCTAAGCTTCTGATACACTCCAATGCTTACTTCGGCACATTTCTTCTCCTGAATAAGTAATCTTTACAATTAATTAGCGCTTGCCCGCAGCTACGCACGCGTGATTTTTTTATTTATTTGCTGAACTAATGAACACTACAAAATATCACAATGCGTCCAATATATTTTTAATGATGTTGGAACATATTTTCGGAAAGAGAGCAGGAGTTTAGAGAAACAACCAACTCACAGAAAATCTCTAAGTGGCTTTGTAACTCCACGATCGGAAAGATCCTAGTACTGGAGTTTTTGATAAGGGCCGGAAATGTGATAAAATCGGAATCCATCCCTGTGACCTAGGCTTTCATTTGGCAACATCCTGTGTGTAACCCAAACTGATGATTAAGAAAATTGGTTAGTTCATATGCTACCATGTGATTGCCTTTCATCGTCGTCTACTGTGTGTATGATAATCTATTCTCTATGATGAATGAAACTGACCGACTGCGGGAAGCCCTCAGTAACTGGATCAACGAGAAAATCCAACTCTGTAGTTGGTGTATCGAATGTTAATAGAAAAAAGTTTCCTAAAATCTTAGGAATAATTAAAAATATACATGAAACGAAGGATATCTCAGTGATGAGAGTTAATTACTACAGAAATTCTGAATGTACGGACTAAATTCTGAACACTAAATTCAACATTAAGAGTACGTTCCTTGTAAATGTAAATAGTAAATAATATATTCAACTAATTTCTGCTCAAAAACACTATATATATGCTTCAAGTAGGTACAAGCAATTAACATTCTAAGCACACTAGGGCCGGATTTAGGGGTAGGCTGACCAAGCTGTAGGCTAGGAGCCCGCACCACATGATATAAAAATAAAATATTCATAATTTAAACATGTCCAAAGTTAACGATGTACATAATTAAAAAACAGTATATTCAGGGTGACCACGAAGGAATATGACAGGCACCGTCATTTGGAGCAAAAGCTTCATATGGACATATCCCCTATTACGAACTGTTTCAGAGATTGAACACATTTAACGTACATGTGTTTTTGGGCTAGTGGCGCGCACGCATGTGTCTTACCCGCCCAACCTCTTTGACATTTTATTCTAGCCCAACCTACCTCGTTGTTTGCAACGACTTTGCTCGGAATGTCTTTCTACTATTAAACTAGCGCGTTGAACGCGCAGTTGTCCATGGTGTGTTGTGAGTTAAGTAGTGCGAGAATTGAGAGTATCAGAGAGAAGCATCGGTCAACTATGTACACGCGTTGGCTACAATGCAAGACACCTACACTAATGAATATGCAGATATGGTGTGTGTTTACAGCTTCTGCGATAGTAATGCTCCTGCCGCTGTCGAGGAGTACCTCGGCGCTTTCCGACACATCGAATTTCTGATCATAGTGCGTTTACCCGAGCTTTCAGCATATTGCGTGAAACGGGAATTCTTCCAAGTTCCCATTTTTTTTTTCCTGGACGTGTAGTTGAACAACCTGTACAAGAGCAGCAAGACGGTGTTGAAATGGTGCAGCGTAGTACATGGCGACTTTCTGCACGAATCAATGTCTCACGAACACGTGTATGGCAAACATTACATACGGAAATCTTGTACCCATTTCAAAACGTCAAAGAGGTTGGGTGGATGACACGTGCCGAGACATAGCCATCTTGATATACCTATCGAGTTGACCGTGGCAGAGGGCGTCAGGAACATGCGAGTTAAGAGGCCTGCTTCTGGTTTTCTGGTTGCTAGAGGAACCATCCCCAGAAACTTTGTCGAATGGCGGCAATCTTACAGGTTGGACCGAAATATGCAAGATGAAGTGGTTTTTTTTTTTTTTTTTTTTTTTGCTTTACGTCGCACCGACACAGATAGGTCTTATGGCGACGATGGGACAAGGAAGGGCTAGGAGTTGGAAGGAAGCGCCCGTGGCCTTCATTAAGGTACAGCCCCAGCATTTGCCTGGTGTGAAAATGGGAAACCACGGAAAACCATTTTCAGGGCTGCCGACAGTGGGGTTCGAACCTACTATCTCCCGAATACTGGATACTGACCGCACTTAAGCGACTTCAGCTATCGAGCTCGGTAGACGACGTTGTTACAATTATAAAATTGTTGACAATAATGCGGAACCATTTGTATGGAAAACATTCAATTTCCTTCCGGCAGCATTAAAAAAGCGATGTTCATATTCTTCATTGATATTTCTTTTATGAAACCAACAATTCAATTATTTTCAGAGAACTCTGGAGCTATTCTGTGTCATTTGGCAAACAATGGTGTCAGTATTATTAATAATAATTAAATAATTAATAAATAATAAATTAATAATAATAAGCAAGTTCTTTAATTGGTTCACTTCCTGTTCTCAACCTAACAAAATAGAATGGGAAATGTAGGAAGTTCTCTTTAAATCAGAACATAAAATACTAGTCAGCAAAAGATTTTTAATGTCTGAATGTTATGGTATGTACGGTATAACAAAGTTTAAATCAATAGCACCTAAACTATTTTTCTCGTAGTACTAATATGGAATATTTCTTATATATTTACACAAGTACACTGATAAACTACTCACTGTACAAACCATTGATAGTCAAAGTATTAATTGTTCAAGGTTTACCTTTCGCATTCCAAACCAATCTCCTTCAGTTTTTAGCATCATGTTCTACTGTATGTTCTATTTGTTACTAACTGAAGATTTAAAAGCCAAAAGCTGAATCCATTTCAGTAGTTTAAAGAGGTTATATTTCGGACAGAATGCTGTCGTCAGAATAGAACGTGGCGATGGAGAAATGACCCGCACATTAAATCCGGCTCCGAAACAGACATTAACACTGCATAATTTTATTTCTAGAACACAAACTATGAGAAAAATCTAGGTATGAAACGACTGCTCCGGGACTGGATCACTTTACGCTGAGCATAGAAGGCGAGCGACAAAAGAATTGCTCTGTAAAGTAGACCAGTAAGCTATCTTTCAATCGAGTATTTTAGCACAGAGGTGAACTCGTTACAGTCAGCTAACGAACAAATCCGACAAGGAACATTCACTGAAGTGCTTGACTGATGATAGTATAAAATCAAATACAATGGGAAGTTCAGTCGTAATAAATACTTATTGAACCAAATAGCCCATAGCGGTAATTATATTTTATCAGCCTAGCTGTACATTGGTCTAATGATTTATTAATTTAAGCATATGACTTTTTAATACACTGAATGCATAATAAATTAAAGGATCTACAATTATTTAAAACAAACTCCGGACATATTCAGTTGCTTGAGGCGTTAAGAGTTTCGGATCTCCTGCGTTAGCATATATAAAACTAAGCGATTTACTATACAGCATCAGCCTCACATTCACAATATGGAGACTAAATTTTCTTTCATTTGAACATGTTTATAGCGTATGCGGTTAAGTGTTGACCAGGTACTCCTAAGTAGATGAAAACCGTGAACACGTTCTGTGATGCAGAATAAATCACCAAATTCCGAAGACAATAATGAATACAACAGGAAATGTGACTGGAAGGAATTCACATTTTCAATTTTCTAGAAAAATATTTCTGTTTCCGACTCCTTAGCTGAATGGTCAGCGTTGAGGCCTTCGGATCAGCGAGTCCCGTGTACCCGCCTGGGTCTTATTTTAATTGTGTATGAATAATTCTGCTGGCCTGGGGGTTGGTTTGTTCGAACACCCTCCCCTTCATATTCAAACACATCGTACCACAAACCACCAAAGGAACACGCAATAGTGAATACATCCCTGCACATAGGTTTGATATCAGAAAGGGCATCCGGTCTTAAAACAATGCCAAATGCACACGTGCGACACAGCTCGCGCCCACGAACCCACGTATGTGGGAAGGTTTCTGTATTATGAGAAAGAAGTCTCAACATCACCTCACATACAGTGGTACTTTTAATTTTTCCACCCTGGATTTCAATGCAGGATCCTATCGAACTTTTCTCTGACAGCGTCTACCTTCCCAGATGTTTGATCAAGACTTCGTCTAGCTTCTTTCACAGCCCAAATATTTAGGCATTGTCACACACGCTTCTTAAACGCATCCGATGATAAAATATGTTAGGCCCCTTTAAACACCAACGGTCACCACATTTTTCAAAGTAGATCTCAATACGATCGAGACAAGGCGTCCAACAACAATTTGTAGCGGAGTGTGTACATCACAGTTCGTAGGTTGGTTCTCGCATATCTTTTTAGGAGGTGGGACGGGTGGAAGGCTTCGTGGTCAATGTTCCTGGTTTGTTTCCTCAAAAGCTATTTTTGGAGACTTCCGAGAATTCTTATTGCTGGTGGGGCAAACATATGTTGAGAAACAAGAAAATGCACTAGAAGAAAGTTTTATTCTTTAAAAGACTTTCAAAAAGGTATTAAATAGTCTGTTCTACTCCAAATAGGCATAAATCTCTAAAATAGATATTTATAGGCACAATAAAAAAACGAAATTCTTAATTAACGTCTTAAAAGCCCTCGTTTCCGTACAGAGGAATAAAATAGGCAAAATCGCATCCCTAATTTGTAATTGCCACCAGTCAGGCACTCGTGCATGTTCCTTGTGAGTTAAATCAGTTTAAGTTGGGAGATAGTTCATGAACAATCTCTGAAAAATACACAGCTTGTACAAAATGCAGTCCAGCTGTGACACTACTTAGCTGAATGACATCCTCGGGACGAGCATCTACCGAATATGCGAAATGTCGATCCCAAGAATTAGAACTTATCGTCTACATTCTGATCTTCGCTATTGTCTATTACGTCTTAACTGTTGTCGACCCCAGGAGGTATTATCCAAAAACGTTCCTGGTCCTGACTTCAATTCGACTTCTGATAGCTCAGAAGTTAGCGAACAAAACTAAAACGTTCACTTAAACTGAATAGTAGGCCTACATTGTGAACTCCTTTCACGATTTTTTAATGCAAACGAGAACAAAATGCATCCAACTGTTGTGATTGAGATGGGAGCTGTCAAATACAGAAAGCACCGAGTGGTACGTGGGAAGGAATGACGTCAGCTCGTCCCGTTACCGCGTGACGTCACTCGCGCATGTGTAACCTGCCACGTGCGTCTGCCTCGCCCACTCGCCATAGCAACACAGGGTGAGCAGTGTCCCTGTCTCGGACAGTCGCCAGCACCCCGTGAGCTGGCTGCAGCAAAATACTACAGGCGCCACGCTCGAGGTGCTTTCCTGGAATTCTGCGGTTATGGACTCGACTGAAGATTAGTAACACGGCGCTGGATTTCTAGGAACTTATCTAGCGAACTTAATACATATCAACTCTCCCACATACAGATGGCGCAGCAATAATATGGAAGAATAAATCGGGATGTCGAACTGATAATTAAAATGATCAAACGTGGTTCTGTTTTCCACAAATTACTTGTGGGCGACTGATCCTAACAAGTTAGAGAATTCCCCGGTATTACACAAATGTTCATAATATTCAACATCTGGCGAGTTTCTCCTGATCAGAAGGACTGAGGGTTAATTCTCGGCAATATGAGTTCTTTTTAGTCAGTCGACTAAGATAGCCCAAGCATTTACGTCGTGTGAAAATGGGGAAACCAAGGAAAATATCTTCAGGGCTCCCAACAGTGGGGTTCGAGCATTATCTCCCGAATGCAAGTTCACAGCTGAACACCTATAACCTTCACTGGCACATGGACCCAGAAGAGAACATTTTTTGGTTTATCACGAAATTGCCAGATTTGCACGTCGATGACAATTCATGGTTAGGGCAAATTTCTGTTCTCGAGAAAAGTAAGATTGGAATCTGTTTTATCATCATGCACCTGGATTGAGAAGTGGAAAGGATAGGGAATCGCTGCTACGTTCGCATTACCACTCTACATTTCAATTCCATCACTGGTAATTTTAACTTACTGAAAACCTAATTTCACAAAAGTGAGTGAGAACTTCAAAGAGTCTATGGGACAAAAGCTTTGTAAGCGAAATGTTACACCATGAAGGAAACTTACACGGTTATTCATGAAATTTGTTTACTAATCATGATTACAAGGAACCCCGCTACTCTTAATGCAGCTCTACTTTTTCAACTTACGCCACAAGCAGTCAATGCATATAAATGCCTGAATAGTAAGAGTTTCATAAATAGCATGAAATGAATCTTACGTTGTCAATGTTAAAAGAAGCCTCCTAGCACTAGTCATTCCAGACAACTGAAATTGAGTATTACACTTCCTCCTCCGCCGCTCATCACGCGGGTGTGTAGCACAGGATCCCATGGCTTCCTCTTCGTACAGCTTACCCGACTTCACTTGGCCAACTGTCGTTCTCTCCCGAGTCTCCGAGGTTTTGAAGGTTAATCCAGTCATTTTCCAGCCCCCTTTACTTTCATTAGCCGATGCCTTTATTCTTGGAAGGATCTGAACTGTTGCGCCCATGAATAATAAAAGAATGGCAGATGTGTTTTTGTACGTTTAAAAAATCTCTTAACTGCGTCGTACGGCCTGCATTTGAGTCTGAAGCCCCCTAGCCTGTCATTTAACCATACAAAATGACCCCACCATCTAAACGACTCCTACACAACTTCGCTGAATTACTTGCTCTGGGCTTTAACCTCCAGTATCTGTTAATTACGAATATCCTAGCACTGTCCACACATTTTTGTACGAGCAGTGACAGCATCAACGAAGTAAGCACGAGTTTGGCTTTAAGAAGCTTTACACACTAAAAGCAAATCTTAACTTACCGCTATTTTTAGGTTCATCTCATATAACCAGTAATACATTCTCCATCGCCTCTGCACCAATTTCCGAGCAAAAATTCCTAGCAACTTTTTTAGGAAATTGTATTTTATTGAAGAGGCGTTTGCTTCGGTCAGAACAGTGGGTAGGCGTGGCACGATCACAACATTATTCTGTACCTCGCAGGTCGTTTATTTCTGAGTTACATTATTTACTCTCCTGGTGAATGAATAATTCATTAAATAAAGTTATTGACAAATTTCATATTAAAATTTTAGATATAGCTAATCTTAATGAACCAAATAGTCACATTTAATATAAAACTAAATGTTATCGGTGAAATACCACCACAAAATTTATACATTCAAGGATCAAAATTTGAACACCTCCTGAAACCTATATACAGTATATGTACGTACTGATGTCATGGCGGTTCATTCTCGAGGAAAGACCCTCTACTGTCAAAAAACACCTAACCAAGTCCCATGGTGCAGCAGCTCCGAAAGGGCCATGGCATACCAAGCGACCGCTGCCCAGTCCGAGGGCCTGAAGATTATGAGGTGTAGTCAGCACGACGCATCATCTCGGCCGTTATTCTTGGCTTTCTAGACTGGGGCCGCCATCTCACCGTCAGACAGCTCCTCATTGTAATCACGCAGGCTGAACGGACTTCGAACCAGACCTCAGATACAGGTAAAAGTCCTTGACCTGGCCGGGAATCGGACCCGGGGCCTCCGCAAAAGAGGCAGGCACGCCAACCCTACACGACGGGACAAGCAACCTCTACTGTCAAGAAGAATGAAAATATTTCCTGTTTTACCTTTCCTTTGGGGATAGATTTTTGAAAAATATAGGACCAAAGTGTTTAAAAGTCGTTATTAACCAACTGTATCACAGAAAATCGTATCTTACGAAAAGCTCAATAGTAACGTACACTGGCAAAATTTCAAGGAAATACCTTCAATAGTAGCAGACATTAATTCTTTTCTGAAATGTATAGTCACTAAAAGATCGCATGGTACTGTATGCTCCTCGCATTTGATATTTTATCGGGGTTAATTTGATCACAATATAATACACCTTTCATGTAGATACAAACCCCGTGCATATCCATAACACACAAGTTCAATTGTTTCAGAGAAATTTGAACCTGCGAGGAACTCCAATACCGCATGTGTTCATTTCTTCGAGGACTATACATTCGCTACTTTATGGAACCTGTTAAACATTCAGAAAACAAAGTTCAAGGTAATCAGCAAGCACAAAATCACCAATGCTGTGGGCAGAAATACTACTGAAAGGACGTCATGTTTCAAACACACAAGGATGCTGGATAACGCAAGAATAGAAATCCAATGTACAAATTAAAACCAGAATTGACAATTTAAGCTTTTTTTTCTTGTGAGATTACATCTGCACCATCGTTCGAAAATCGTTGGCTTCTCCAGACTGAATCTTATAGAGAATTTAGGAAATACAGTGAAAATACTGTAACAGAGAAGTAAGGGTTTTTGAATTTGAGCTGTAGTTAGGTCTAAGGAAGCACCGGACAAAAGGAATTACCATGTTTCTATGTATACATGGAAATATTTTGTTATGTCTTCGATTTTAGTATTATTGGTATGAGTAATGTGATGTAAAAAAAAGGCGTATTGATAACCGATGGGTATAAGAACATCGAGAAAGTAAGTAAAATGTAAAACTATGAATGAATAAAGCAACTGAATGGGTACGCACCTCCAATGCTGGGCAAACGCGTCGACATTACACATTTACTTGCTAAGCAAATGAGAATGATAAACACCGACGAGTTTCCGGCTTTTTTAATTTCAGCGTTTACCGACTATAGAAAGGAGAATGTGATCATTTACATAAAGTGCGATAATCTGTGCTGTTTTAGACCAGAGAAACTTAACGACCAGTTACCAATAAGCAAGAAGTAACTAGGAATTGCTATGTGAAGAATACACAGTTCGTCTAGTGGACCTTGAAGGCCGCATGTAATTGTGTTTATTGGAAAGTTAGCTTATTGTCCTAAACAATAACGGTATCATGGGAAGGTTGGCATAGGTAATCAAAGGTACTAATACTGATAATAGGATTGCGCTAATATTTGATAAGTATTGAACGTTCTAACTGCTAATGATCTTAACGGAAGTTTTCGACACTAGTTCTTTATAGCGTGCGGTACACCAACCCCTAAATGCCCAGTTGAATCGAACCTGCTATCTTGAGAATAACAGAACAATGATTATTACTGACTACACCACTGAGATCAACGCTAAGATTCGATGCATAATAGAGGGACAATGTTCCATTGCCTTGTACAGTCTTCTCACTGGAGGTTGGCGAATCTCATTCTACTTTACGTTTCCCATATTAGAGTTGCCGTATCGTGGATGTCTAACCACTGTCGGAGGTTCCTCCTCCAGGATAATTTCCTCTGCCTATGTCCATGCTCCCCTTCTGTCTTGCCTCCTATGGTTAGGTGTACCAGGCTGTATGTGCCATTTCTGAACATGCGACCGAAATACTAGGTTGCTTTCCTTCACATGATTTCCATGCACGACGGAGTACCTCGACGTGGTCTACAACACTTATCTAGCTGTTAATCTTTATATTGCTCTCAAGGAACTTTATGTTCACTCTCTTCGGTCATTTCTAAATCCGAAGATATAATCACAAACGACAAGGGGAGTGAGAAAAGAATATTTTTAAAATTGTGAATAAGTTGAACGATAGAAATACAGAAAAGACAATATTCAACGGACAAAACTATGTATTTTGTTTAAACGAGCCTAACATCTAGGTCATCGGCCACTGAGGGTACGAGACAACACGAAATTCAATAATTAAGATTTACCCATTGACTAGATTTCAAAAGATGACGAAAACTATTAAGAATTTAAAATAATCAGTGGACCTAATTCTTATCACCTAGAAAATGATTTAAAAATACATGAAAATATTTTTTTTAACATAGTATAAGGCATTGCCTTTGAAATGTTTCATTCAAATTAAAAGTTTAAAAAGCACACTAAATATACATAAAGAAACTAAAACATACTAGAATAAAAACGCAGTTAACACTAAAATCTGACAAATTAAGAGTGTTCCAAACCAATGAAATTACAAAGGATGAAAGGGAAATTAAGGACGATCCAAATTGCAATGGATCGTCTTTGTTAAGAAGGCAACAGGACATGGGAAGAACACATGGAAGAAGAGAAGTAGATGGGTTTCCTTTGAATGTTATTTTTTATTTACCCCAATCTGTTACACCTGGATGAGGGGAAATTGCGACCGTTATCAAGTTACAATATCGGTGTGAAATAGTCTTTTTTCTATATGCTTTACGTCACACCGACACAGATAGGTCTTATGGCGACGATGGGACAGGAAAGGCCTAGGAATGGGAAGGAAGCGGCCGTGGCCTTAACGTACAGCCCCAGCATTTGCCTGGTGCGAAAATGGGAAACCACGGAAAACCATCTTCAGGGCTGCCCACAGTGGGGTTCGAACCCACTATCTCCCGGATGCGAGCTCACAGCTGCGCGCTCCTAACCGCACGGCCAACTCGCCCGGTGTGAAAATGGTCTTGTAAACGTCCTTTGGTGTTTTAAATGCTGCACAATTACTACGAAAATTGTAGTTCAATTCTATATCCTCCTGACCATTAAAATTCACAGCCTAAACCATTCTTAGAAAATACGTATTGAACGTGTCCACATACTCTAATAAAGATTCCATATTCCTTCCACGATCTCTCCTATTCTTCAGAGATGGTACATTTCTGCGGGTGAGAACGCCGTGCTTCCGATTACTCGCACGTGCTCAAGATGCTCTGAATAAAGTTTCAGTTCTGTTTCATACACCACACCGAGTATGCAGCATTGTGTTTTACGTTTTTTTTTTTTTTTTTTTTTTTCTAACTGCTATACGATACTCTAGTCTGTGTCAAATGAGAAGGTACAGTATTCCCATTGCGATTTATGAAGTACAAATATTTTGGCGTGGCACAAGCTATATTTAACGCAATTAAATTTTCTGCGGAGTGCAGAGCACTGAACGGGTGGGATTACGTAATAACTTAGCGGCCGCTTAGTTTCACCTTATTCTGCGTAGCCTCTTGAGGCAAAACTCTTCCTATTTTGACTAGATATAGTACGAAATCTGACACGCGGTTTCTACACCAGGTTATTTCCCGTACGTGCACTTTCCTTTCACGCACCTTTCAGACAGGTTTGCGGTCTTTGTATAGAACCTACCAATGATACTACACTACAGTTACATTACGATATTCACTAGTACGTGCCTTGACTTGTGGGTGGAGTCTGCACCATACGCACCGACATTTTGGGTGGGTGGAGATATTTTTGGGTCTCTCAGCCACTCCTACGCCATGCCTGGGCTCTGGGTCGATACATCCGATTCCAAGAACAGGGTAGATTTATCGGGATGCTCTGCTCGGGGAATAAGAATTTACATTGAGATGCTGAGATGGGTAGTTACGTAATCGAGTCGCACGAGTGCGGAACCTGGAATACCTGCGTCTCGCGGGTCAGCAGGTATCACAAATCAACAGTATAACTTTCACAAGATAATTAGCATGGGCCTGTCGTACAAGGAGCGTACAGATCTTCGAGTTTATTACTTCATTTTCGCGCTAATGGTACAATGAAATAAGTATGAGTCACTCTTGTATAGTAACTTATACTGTGCTCCTGCGTAGAGTGTCGCCGGGCGACTTTATCGTCGACTTTACAAGGAAAACAATCAAAGCCGGATTTTTATTAAAATATTAAACCAAATACATGTAATCAAAGAACTAACAACCTTAAAGTACATAATTTTATTCATTAATATTAGAGTGATAGGCTACGGTACTTGGGATTGTTTTATACAGACTAGTTCTGGAAAATTTCGTCTTTATGACACCTAACACTATTTTCAAATATTGTTTCTATGTTCGACATCGCAGAAAATTCGAGTCCAGAGGAAATTGGTAAAACAGCTGACAACAGTCCAGTGTTCTGTTCTTTCGCCTGAATGACTTCACTGCTGAACTGCATTTGTCAAGACTCGGCAGCAGATCACTAACGCTGGTTTCCGCAAACCGTAAAACCGGACTTGGTCTTATTCTCAATACTGTTTCAGAACTGAGCTTGAGAAGTAACGCGACTTTACTTTTTAGATATCCATCCACCTAAAAACCTGACTATTACATAGGTAAGGCTTGAGAAATTTAACACACCCGACTATGAACATGAGGTCAGCTGGTACAGGAGCATGCGCAACAGGAGCTTATTACGTTGCAAAGATTAACAACTGTGTTAGGGAATAAATACACTGAAATGAAGTTCTGGTAACATGCTAGATTGTTGTGATTGTTTCACGAGAAAGTACAATAAGATAACCGCCACCCTCTTAACACTTAATACGAGAGAAAAAAAGGTCTGGACCTTCGAATAATAACGGTTTCAGCAAAAGAAAGGGAAAAGCTATAAAGATCGTCAAGCCTCGCAAAATTAATACAATCGAGGTCGGAAGAGAACAAAAGTTAACCAAGGAAGGTCGCATGATGAAAGTGTGGAGTCTTGAACAAGTAGTGGAAACAATGAACTCGGCTGAAGGCTACGCGGCCGCCACACCATGCTCCCAAGCTGAGAGCCCCTAGGGGAGCTCCCTGTTCTAGTCATCTCTACGACAGGCAGAGAGAGCATACCATGGGGCGCACTCACAGGACGCTACAACAGAAGAGTGAATAAACTACACCAAAGGTCATAAAAGGAGAGACCTTCGCAAATAATTCCACCCGGGATCGGAAGAAAATAAGAGTTGACCAAGAAAGGTTGGATGAGAAGGATTAACGCGAGACGCAGAGTTCCAAATGACGCAATGCCCAACAGCTAAAGGCACGTGGTCGCTACTCCACGCCTCCAGGCGGTGAGAAATTATCAGAGACGAAATACCGGGAATATCAACTTCGCTTCAAAGTAACTGTAGGAGAAAAGTCCACAGCCTCCAATAGAGAATATGGGCTAAAGAAAGGCAGAGCCAAAGAAGGCGAAGAAATGAAAGAAGTCTCCGATGTTCTAAACGTGACTAGCATAGAACAAAAGCTGACCAGTCGAGATCGTAGCAGATTTTAAATAGGTAAAACCTGGCAAAACAAATGAATGCTAGACTGAAGAAAGAGTCGACTGTGAGAGGAGGGAATATAGTAACTGGTTAGGTTTTTATTAGAATTTTACATTTATGCAGTACAATTCATTTTTAATTGCACAAGAACGCTTTGTGTTGTAATCAGAATGTAGGAGCCACATAATATATTTACCAAATGACTATTTCCACTCAATTTAAAGCGGCCGCCACAGTTCTGGCAGCATCAAAGGTAATTCAGGTTTGCTATTTTTAGATGTACGATAATATCCTATCGTCCCAACAGACGAGCAGTCGATTGGTTCAAAAAAAAAAAAAAGTAATAAACCCGAGCCAGTTTTCCAAGCTGCATGACTCAATTAGACACCTAAAATATACACATAGCCCCAAAAATGTTCAATAATGTATTAAATAGTACATACAACCATATTTTTCTGCTTACAAGACTAACATTACGGGAAACTTCCCAACAGGTGTTTCTTTTGTTCAGGAAAAATGAACATTATTACCCTATGTACTAATTGAGCACCAAGCGAATTGGCCGTGCAGTTAGAGGCGGGGGATAGTGGGTTCGAATCCCACTGTCGACAGCCCTGAAGATTGTTTTCCGTGGTTTCCCATTTTCACGCCAGGCTTGTACCTTAAGGCCACGGCCGCTTCCTTCCCACTCCAAGCCCTTCCCTATCCCATCGTCGCCAGAAGACCTATCTATGTTGGTGCGACGTAAAGCAAATTGCAAAATACTAATCGAGCGAAAACTGATTTTCTGCGATACCCTATGTACGAAATAATTATTTGTAACTCGGCTGTGCTAGTGATGCAGTTGTCACCGTGCTCACCTCCTGTACTAGTGGTAATGCGAGAATCTAGTGATAGTGTAACTTGATGGCGATGAAAAGAACAACTCAACTCGCCGAGGTGCCGTAAAATAACGAGTTTTGCAAAGACCTTTCTTTCTGTATTTACTTTTGACAAGCCGTGACTTTTCCATTAACTACGGACACTACTACTCCGGTGCTACGTTTTCAGCATTCTGTTATACGGCATTGAGGAATGGGCACAGACCATGTGCAAGAAGTTTGAAGCATTTGAAATGTGGACGTACCGAAGGATGCTGAAGATACCTCGGACAGTTAAAATGACCAATATAGAAGTTTTGCACCACATGAACAAAGAACCAGAAATTCTCACTAGCATCAAGAGAAGGAAGCTAGAATACTTTGGTCATATGATGCGGAACAGTAAATACCACCTTATGCAAGTAATATTCCAAGGGTTAAACGTGGTCCGGGGAGAAGTAGGACATCTTGGATCGGTAACCTGAGCCAGTGGTTTGGGGCGACAAAGCTTACTCTGTTCAGAACAGCTATGAACAAACAGATCATCCTGATGATCGCCAACGTTCAGCGAGGACATGGCACAAAAATTTATGTATTTATCTATTCAGCTAGCTAGAGGTGTAACTTCTAGAAACATTCTTACTAGTACAAGAAGGACGTCTTGCAGGTTGAAGCGTGCAAGAACGTTTGTGTTCAGTTTCAACTTGAGCTACAACTATACATTGAAACTAGCGATTTGTACTTGTTACAGCGTTTTTCTATTTTTAATCCGAATTGGGATAGATGGAATGAGAAAAAATGTGCCTAGAATTTTCTCATAGAGAAACCTAAGGTTGATCCCGAGACAAAGATTCGATGATAAAATGAACTCTTCGAACTTGGTTCAGAAAAAACTAGAAATGAACGATTAAAAGAACTGCGGCTGATGCAGTTTTAAGAAACTACCCTATGGTACTTTGGTGAACTTATTTTTGGTAGATTGAAACACCCCATTGGTTTCTGCTGTTTCCCTGTAACCGCGTAACATTTGGTGCTTCTGAGGATCCAAAGAGCCTTCGGGCTGATGAGGTTTGTGATTGTTTTAAAAGGAAGTACAACGGGACGACCATCTTCTCTTACCACTAATAAGAGGGAAAATGAAAGACGCCTGATACCTTGAAACCGAATGTCTCAGTAAAATTGAAGAGCGTAAAAAAGAAGGCCTCGAAAAATCTTATACATCGGTGTCGGAAGAGAAGACGAGTTGACCAAGGGATGTCATGGGAAAGATGAATTCGAGGAGACCGGCACAAGTGACAGCAATGCCAGACCCAATGAGAGATTCCGTGGGGCCCCTGTAAGTAGCCTCCTACGACAAGCAGGGAACACAGTGGATGTATTCTACTGCCCCTCACCCACAGACACTTCTTGATGTTTCTGGAATGTTTACTTCAAGGTTCTGAGAAGAAACAGGAGCAGAGAACTTTATACTTCCTTCCAGTGGCCAAGAGTGTGTTTAGGTCAGCCTTTCAATGTGTGACTTTTCAACCCGAGGTAAGAAGAATTTAATAAATTTCTTCATCCATCCGCAAGTAATTGCACAGTTACCTGGTTCTAACCTCAGTTCAGGCGGTAAGTTCGTGTACGAGAAATCTTTCAGTTTCAGTTGCTCGTCCTTCGTTCATTTCTATCTACAAAGAGTGTGTGTGTGTGTGTGTGTGTGTGTGTGTAAATACTAATCGCAACAGCTACGTACATACCATCACCTAACATGTTTCCACTTACTCTTGCGAACAGACCTGTGCAGAAGACCAAGTGCTGTGTGCGCCAGTCTTCGCGTTCCGTCTGGCTTGCTCCTTACGTTTGCGCATGTGAATCGTTAAGCAAAAGTTAAACTTGTAATGGCCGATTTTAGACATATCTCGTGCCATGCCCAAGACTACAAATTGCGCATGCCTGGTAAGCCTACATCGTATACTTACTAGCACACACGCTCAGTGTTACACTGCGATTTCTATTTGCGATCGCAAATCGTCAAGCAAAACGTAGCATGTGTGGTCGTCTAAACGTCAAACGACTGTAAGGTAAACGTGGTTCCGCGAGTGCCAGGAGTGGGAGGGCGGAGACTCATTGCCTTGCACTCGTACGGATGTACAGTATTAAGGACAAGAATGCCACCGACAGAATCTCGCACGCACGCACACATCCACTCATTTTCCAGTTTTCGACCAATCCAATCCTCTTCCAAGACCCTTCAATTCCATCGAAAAGAGGTTAATTTGAATGCCTAAATTCCTCTGTCAGTTTTAAACAGAAGTCAATATACTACTGTAGAATAGAAATTCATCCGCCTCCATCCTTTTCCATTCATAGATGGAAAGAAAATGCCATGGTGATTGCAGTTTTATGAGTAATTAGACAACCGGAAGAGCTAACAGAAAGACGTTCGACCCTTCAAAGAATTAATGTTTAAGCAAAAGAAACGGAAGGTGTATGGAGAGCGGGAATATGAAAGACTCGCCAGACCACGCAAACCTAACACCGTCAAGATCGGAGAACAAGAGCTGACCAAGGAAGGTTGCATAGGGATGATGAAAAAGAAGAGCCTGACAAAAGTGGAAGTGACGCCAGACTCAGCAAGCGGTTTAATGGTCGTCAACCTCGCCACCAAATAGTGCTCCTGGGAAATCACCCATTTTTGCCATCTCTTACGACAGCAGATAATACCCTGCCACGCAGTCTACGGGGGAAGAAGACTGACGGGAGCATTAACGTAACAATTTTCGCAGAATATACCGACAGATGAGAAAATTGGCACGTGGACTTATTTTAAACCGAATACAATGCTTCTCGTATTTTTGACACTACTGCCTTCACACGGTTGTGAATTGACCCAGATTGGACTTTATGGCCCAACAATGACAACGCTAAGCAAACCACAAAAAGATGAAAGTTAGGGAGAATGTTCTGTGGATGAATCTACTGTTCGACAATGGCTTGCAGAATAAATAAAAAATGTACAGTACGGTATATACACAATTACGTAACGCCTACAAGAGAACATGAAAAATATATATACTGTAGAGTGGAATTTAACTCTACCGACAAGCTTTTAGAGGTCGTTCAGGGATGCAGGAAAGGTTGTTTCATATATGGAACCCATGGTCACTTGTTATATTCCTGAGTAATTACATTTCTTTCTCTTTTTTTAACTCCACTGCTTTTGTGTTTGATTACTCTGAATTAGTCTTCCTTTTTTTTTTCTAAGTAACCTACCTTTGCATACTTTTATTTAAGGCTATTTATTCGGGGCGTCGACTGCATACGTTTGCTCCGCGCAATATCATCCAACTAAATGGCACAGAGCTTGTTGAAGAGCATGTTTACATTGCATTTCGCAATCTCGCCACAGGGCTTTCACTTTACCTTGACAATACGAACAGTGCTCAACAGGGAGTAGGCAACCGGGGCAATTACATGATACAGCGCCGAGTAAACGTATGCAAAGTTAGTTTAGTTCGAAAAAGAAAAAAAAGAAATCATTCTGTGTAAATAAACACAAAATTAGCCGAGTTTAAAAATGAAAGCAACGCAATAACTTAGAAATTAGTTACCAGTGACCATGGATTACTTGCATATAAATACTACGCCAACATTCCTGAACAACTTCTCAAAGTTTATCATCGGTAGAATTCATTTCCACTCCGCGTATAGAGAAGTTAGATTTTTAAAAAGAGCATCCCATTTCTACGTAGAAATGAGCAATGCTCGAAATCAGGCCGTGTTCCTAGTGCATGAACAAGCCAGGAAAAGAAACAATACAGAGGACGCGGAAGTAACAAACGGATGTGAGAATGGCCGTGCCTTGAATAAGCGTGGAGTGTGGGAAATAGTCAAGGGCGTTCCCACTACGAGGAATGTTAGATAGTGTACAGTCGTTCAACAGTCGTTCAGAGAGAGAGAGCGCGCGCATTGTATCTTCCTCACATTTAATATTGTAATTATCAAAACATAATTCGCCTTTCAGTTAAATACAAACCCTGAAGTTTCCCCACAACATCTATAAGTTCAAATGTTTCTGAGGAACGTGTCCCTGCGAGGAACTTTTAAACTACACTACCATGCACTCGCTCTGTTTTTCGGTGACTGTACATTCAGGTTGCCGCCTGTTGCCATTTCTTGATGGATGCAGTATTTTTTTTTTTTTTTTGTTTGTTTCTTGGCAGAGGCCACATCACAATGTAGCTTCCACTGACGTCGAAGTCTCCATGAGTGTAACAGTATGGAAGCTGCTGAGGTATGGGTGGTATTGAGTAATGATATTTGGAGCACTACGAGTGCGGCTGTGTGTTATGAAATGTACTACTTTTAGGGCTGGCCGTGATGCAACAATACTTTCTGGTCCAGTGAGGAAAGCAATGGCAAACTACCTCTCTCATTCTGTCTAGCATGCCTAATTTTGACGCTGCCTTGTTTTTTATGGTTTCCCTAATACCGCGAAACTTTTGGCGGTACTATTTGATGATCGAAACCGCCTTCGGGCTGATCTAACAGACAAAGTTACGAAATACCGCAGATGTACTCATCATATGGAGATTATTCGGCGAATAGACCATTCCATACGTAACACTGAATGTTTTTTCGAAGTAACATAGAAACTTGGACCAAAGGCCAGCAGACAAACCAGTTAGCTACGGTGCCAGACCGAGTCTCTTCAAACACCACCGCACCGAGCCGGGATCAAACCCGCCAATTCGGGCCCAGAATGGCAACGCTCTACTCAGCCTGGCTTATGCATATTCAAGCTGCAATTCATACGTGTTTAAAAGAGCAGGGGAAGAAGTGCAGAGCAAATTCTACACCTGTAATCCTCCCACTAATTCGCTTATAACAATATCTGTCAATTATAGAATTCATGCCCATTTTACACAAATATACAAATGGCAGCATACAACTGCGTTAGGGGCAAGTGGCGTAAAAAATAACAGACCTAACAGAACATAAGACAATGACTTAAGTCTTTAACCCTGATTTCCATCCAATTGAGATTACATTCCTTCAATTTCTACCAATTTATTTTAACTAAAATTCGATAGCAAACTTTACAGTCACTAATACGAAGCTTCTCGAACTTTAATATCATTTCACAATCATTCAAACTGCTTCGACAGGTTTTCATATTGAAAAGAATTAAACATATGAGTGGTAATGCACGTAACTAAATCCGAAGTAGTAAAAGAACTCTAGCTAGAATAGGTGAAGGTGTGAACAGTATGATGGATGAGGTAGACAGTTCTTTTCCCTGATGGTCTAACGTCGCACTAACACATGGGTTTTCGACTACGATAGGATGGGGAAGGACTTGTTAGGTACAACCCCAGCATTTCCCTAGTGTGAAGAATGGTAAACCACGGAAAATCATCTACAGGGCTGCCGAAGGTGGGATTCGAATCCCCTATTTCCCGAATGCAAGCTCTCAGCTACGCGACCCAAACAGCCTGTTCGACGTGGAACGTACTTCTTAAATGTACTTATTTAAAGTACAAACTTGCAATATTACGGGGTGATGATAGCCGAGTGGTATCGCTGGCTTCCTATCACAGGCGTCGCGTCCAAAGCATGTTCCTGCAGTAGTTCTACAACTGGAGGTCTCATGGATATGACATTTACAGCACACAAAACTACAAGCTTGCGTTTTGTAATATTGCGTTCGTGAGGAAAAATGAAGCCAGGCGAATATGCCGAAGTAACAACTTGACAGATCTCTATTATTTTAAAACGGATAAGTACATTAACTGCTATACATAATGAATAAAGCTAAGCTCTGGAACAAAAGGTCGCACAGGGTCACGGTGGTTGTATTTGGGATACAAGTGTTAAAAAGGTACATCTCACAGCCATTAACGTCAGTTCCCCAAACCTGGGAAATCTGCTTTGATAGATCAGATATATGCTCAAGAAAATGAAAGTACCCCTTTTTAGATTTTAAAACAAATGTTACATTCAATACAGGTTCACGTTCATTACATAACGACTGTCGAAAAATATGTTCTATACTATCTTAAATACAAGGTAACCGATAAAACTTTACGTAGATTGCTTATCATAGTTTACCTTTAGAGAATAAGATTAGTCAACGAAATACTTCACATCCTGTACATAGCATGACTGGCTAAAAGGACATGATGCAGCCCACACCACCCATAAGCTAAAACAGGAGAAATTACGGATCACCTAATCCTAACCAACTACCTTAGTGGCCTGTCGCAGCAATAACTGCGAACGAAGACTAAAAATTACAGTAATGTTTTAATCTTTAATAAAATTGGCTACAGTTCACTGTCATTGCATTTGACTGTCTTATTCACAGACTGATTTATATTTCATTGTAAACTATTTTTGCGAAATACTCTTCAGTTTCGGAGAACTGACCCCGATATGATGTAGCTATACTTCAAATTTTGACATCCCTCGCAGCTGAAACTACTAAATGAGACAACCGACCATGGCTGAAGTAAATACCTATGTTGTCAAACCTTTGACCCTGTGCTTCGTTAATGGTCACTGCGAAAGCAAGACTTAACAGGAACCGCCTTGTTTTAAATTTGAAAGGCAGGATACTGTCAGTAGATACCAAAATCAATCCTAGGTGGACAAATTACCTGATTCTTGGAAGCCCCTGTAATGACTTATAATTGTATAATTTTGTCATACATCTCTTATTAGAGCCAACGTGGAGCTACAACTTACATTCTGGCGATAACTTCATTTCACAGAACCATCTATTGAACAAACATAGAAAAATCTGCATAGATAACTTACGCTGAGCCCTCTATTGAGCAGGCATAGTAAAATCAGACAACTTTCATAGAGCCTTTTACCGGTGAATACAGTTAAATGCAACGACCTAAGCATCGCATTATTCGAATAAATTACTATTTTACACAAACAAAGGCCTAAATGAAATGTTTCTAGTATTCCTGAGATGGAGACCTTTCCTTTGATGTATTTCTTACAATATTCTACTACACGTTCAAATCATATAAAGAAGAAAGAATATGGCCAAATGTACAGTGTAAAATATCTTCAATAAGCTTTCCGTTAACACATTCAGCGCCTAGCGATTTAAATTGTTTGTTTTCAAAAACGACGATAGAGCTGGAATAAGTTTCAATTGTTCATTGTTTACAACATTGTTACTGCAGAATCTTTGTGGTTATACCGCAACATAACTTATCGTCAGACGCTAGGGATGGAGGAAATCCCTTAAATACCGATATATTGATATTGCCATATACTGAAAACGTTTTCGATAATCGATTTATATTGCACATAATATATCGGTAAAGTCAAACGATATCGATATATCACTAACGATAAGCCAAGACCGACTACAATATGATCAGACCTGAATGCATATATCGTTTACGTGACAAATTGACCACCATATTACGCGACTGGCCATGTTCACATTGATTTATTCTGCCTGCGCACGCGTCTGGTTGGTTGATTTTTTTTTTTTTTGAATCTGCTTTACGTCGCACCGACTCAGAGGTCTTATGGCGACGACGGGATAGCAAAGGACTAGGATTGGAAGGAAGCGGCCGTGGCCTTAAGATAAAGCCCCAGCATTTGCCTGGTGTGAAAATGGGGAAACCACGGAAAACATCTTCAGGACTGCCAATGGTGGGGCTCGAACCCACTGTCTCTCGGATGCAAGTTCTCAACTGCGCGTCCCTAACCACACGACCATCTCGCCCGGTAAGTTTATCCTGCTGCTGGAATTCGCGGTTTAATTATCCATTGAATATTAGTAGTCTATACGTACTCAGCTTTTGAAAAGTTTGGGAAGTCTTGACCATTAAAACCTCCGTCCAAATTGTTAGAAATCATCATTGTACTGCATACAAGGAGTAACTACAAAAGCTCTCTATGGTTAATAAAGCATTAAATATTTAAGTGTTTTGGTATACTTTGTCAGATTTAGGCAGGAAGTATAAATAAAAAGATAAAAAAATAGCATTTCAATGTTCTTATATTGGTTATCTAGTTACTGTATTAATAATAATCATCATCATCATCTACCGCGTGCAGACATTCTTTGACGCCATCTGGCTGTCTGCTCGTTAATTTCGTTATTCCGTTTTACTGTAGGCCTTCTAGATGGTAGAGTAACCGAATCTCTCTTTGCCATCCATGGACTTAATTTTGTCGGATAAACACCAAGAATGTCACCAGAGATTTTACATGCGGACATCGTACGACATGAAGCGATTGTCGGATGGACCTTTTTCCGCCCTTCGGACATCCCACAACCTCTGCCGGATTTGAACTCTCTACCTTGGATCCGGAGGCTGACACTGCCACTGATCCACACAGGCAGCACTGTCAAAGTATAACAATGCTCTAAACATGTCTCATTCATTGAAGACGTTAAAAAAAATAGTTGCATCATTTTTACACAAAATATTTTTATGATTATATTTGATTATCTCAATTATCTTTATTTTCTTGGAACTGCCGTGATCCCAGTTTTATAGAACTTCAATATAATTTCGAATCCTTGTATTTTGAAAAAAATATAATTTGATACCGAGAGATATCTATATTTTGTTTCGATAATATCGAATGAAATATCTATTTTAGTATATCGGAACGTCCTTAAGGTGCGGCATATTCCACTGTCTATTCGAATTCTAGTCCAGCCTATCAGAGGCTCAGAACAAGGTATTGATTGGGTAGGATATTTCCAGGTTGCAATTCCACCTTCATTAGCATGATCTCTTGTCGAAAGTAGCACTCAATGCCGTATCGGCCGAAGGGCTTATGCTCAAATGGACTTGGGCCCCGCCCAAATATGTCCATTGAGACGCGTGGTCTACCTTGGAGTACTCTAGTTCGGATGATTTTGACTACGTTGTATATGCGATAAACTGAATCAAAATTTCAGTATGGATATATCGAAAGGAAAATACAGGTATTTCGTAAAAATCGATATATCGTTCCCATTCCTACTCAGACCCCTCTAACAATTTCCTACTTACTGTAAGCAGAAAATAAGCTTTATAATTCGATTTGATTAGTAAATGCTTCGGTTCAGTACTGAACTAGATTCATAACAGGACCCCATGGCGCTACAGCCCAGAGGGGTCTTAGCCTACTAAGCAAACGATGCCCTAAAGCCTGTAGATTACGGAGTGACGCGTGGTTAGCGTGATGAATCCTCTCGGCCGTAATTCTTGACTTACTAAACTGGGGCCGTTATCTCACCGTCAGACAGCCTCCTCATGTACGCTGAGTGCACCACGAACAAAGCTTCAGACCCAGGCAAAAATTGCTGACTTGGCTGGGAATCGAATCCGGGGTCTCTGGGTAACAGGCTAGACCGCGGGACCGTGACCAAATGAGGTGTTCTCAAACTTTCTTTTAATAAAAAGAAGTGCTACGTCCACTATAAAAATAAGTAACTAGTGTAATATAGATTACATAGAATGTACACTTACAGACACTGATTTTGTCGAGCATTCGCGACGATAATCTACACGGGAACAAAATGAATACATCTTTGGAAATTCTCTCGAATAGGCTTCAATTTTTGAGACTTCATATCAATTACCAAAAAGCCGTCTTAAGCCAGCTTCCAGAGAACCATTCTCGTAGCATAGTGGCCTCTAATATACGGTGTACAGGCTCAATAGTCATCGTATTTCAAGACTTTATTAGGAGAATAATTCTTGTATTACTATGATGTTATGGTTAAACATAACAGCGGTATAGTGGGTTCAGAACCCAGCAGAGATAATCGGACTTGAAGGGGAGCGGGAGGAAGGTATTCCACACCAAGTCATACGATGTCGGCATGTAAAAGATCTGACGACACATTGATATTTGAACCCACAATATTAAAATTCAGCCACAAATTCCTGTTTTCTGTATCAACTGAGCAAATCAGTATCGAGATTGACGCACTGGCAGTCCAAATTGCGCCAAATTAAAAATCAAGGAAGGTGAAGCCATATTATTATTATTATTATTATTATTATTATTATTATTATTATTATTATTATTATTATCATCCCACCTGATTGGGTTACAATATGAACAACATATTCCTAAAATCACTACATCTACCTGTAACACTAAGAATATAAAAGGTTTTCAAGGAAGTAAATAACTATCGGTGTTGATCACGTCGTAAAGTATTCTCTTTCGACGATCTCACAGTTTATAAGAAAAACAAGGTAAAGTGAATTCCGCGCGCGCAAAGGTTACGGGGTGTTAATAACTTGTAGCGCCGAATACTGCTAGAATGGGGCCATAAACCAACGACTCTACAAGCTTAGCTTCCTCCGTAACTGCATCTGGTTCGCACCGGTTTCAAGCTCTCATCTTCACGATTCCAGCTGCGTATTCAATTTACAACCCATCACACCATTCAGTGACCCACTTCAACAGGGAAAGGAGGAAAACCTCAATATTCTATCAGAACGGATGAATGAAAAGAGTATATATATACTTGAAAATGAATACATGTAAGCTGTAAGAAGACCGGTTATACTGTTTGTTCCCCCCCCCCACAATTTGCTTTACGCCTCTTCAGCGAAGCTTAGGCTATCTATGGCAATTGATGGCAGAGCTGTTGAGGATCCAACCAGCCTTCACGCTAAACAAGTACTCAACAACATACTATCAAGGAGGCTATTGAAAATCTAGCCCTAATATCTCTACAATTGTGAAGGCAGTAGTAGCTTAGACTTTTTCCAACAGAACAAATGTGACCTAGGCCCATAGCTTAACTGGTAAGGGCATATGACATGAAATTCGAAGGTTGTAGGTTCCTTTGGCCATTTTTGTTCTGTACGTTAACATATTTTCGGTACATACAGCAAACTCCCGATTATCCAGGTGCGGATTATCCGGTTTGCAGGTTATCCGTGCACCCCCAAGGTTTATTGTATTTTTATTTTGAATTTATTTGTCACGGAATTTTGAATACGTGCGAACTGTGCGCTTGAAATTCGAGCTGAGCTGGTGGCATGCTTTGTTGGAAAACTAAAGGCTAAGCAATGTACTGATACCAGTTCTTTGTTAGTGATCTGTGATAGCAGCCATGGCTACGAAGAGAAAGAAAATTCTTTTTTAACTTTAAAAGATTAGCTTCAATTGACAAGTTCGAGAAAGGCGAATCAGTAAAGAAATTAGCGAATGATTATAGGACTGGTGTTCAGACAGTAACACACGCGCGCGCGCGCGCACGCGCGAAAAAGAACCGAATCGCTTAGAATTTAACGTTGTAATTTTTATATTTGTCTACTTTATTGATAAACGTGGTTATTGAATGTGTTAATAGTTTGCTATTGCATTTTCAAGCAGTATTGCATGTTCTGCATTATGAAAAGTTTCATTGTACATGAACATGCACAAAATCGTATTATCCGTTATCCGTGCGAATTTGTCCGGTGATTATGTCTGATAATCCAGAGTCTACTGTTACGTACTCATCACGACCTAATACGCTGAAAGTGTATTTCAAGTACACCAGAATGTTAATCCTTTATCCACTTCAAATTCTCTTCATGCTGATTTCCTGACCTTGGGTCGTCCCATAGACACTATTAATCTTAGACCTCTGAGTATTTGGCGAATGACAAGACTTCGAAGTAATGTGATTCACTCAGTAAACATAACACTAAATTGTTTACCACATGAGTGTGTCACTCTTGTTTAGTCAATCAGCCACGAGCCTGAAATCCATGGTCAAGATTTTGTAGGGACAACAATGCCATTAACTGGATACTTAAGGCTGCCATACGTCCTCGTTTATCCTGGACTGTTACATAGACAAAAATAACCACGTATCCCTGGTCCCTTGTGAAAACCGAGCGAGTTGGCTTCCCGAGGTGGGTCACGTAACTGCGAGCTTTTATTCTGAAAACCGTGGGTACGAACTCCACTGGCCGCAGCTCTGAATGGTCCCCCCCCCCCCCCACATTCACGCTTCCTTTCCAGCGTTATCCCATCGTCGCCACAAAATCTGTCTAAATCGGTGTGACGTAAAAAAAATTCTAGTGAACCTCTTAATCTATTTATAAATGTTGAAGCCATTTTTAAACTGAGGATTATTTGCAACAATTTTACAACTGGTATCCATGCCGGCTCCGTGGTGTAGGAGTAGCGTACTTGCATCATACCCGCAAGACCCCGGGATCGATTTCTCACCAGGTCAGGGTTTTAATTTTTTTTTTTTTACCTAGATCGCCACTCCACTCAGCCTGCGTGATTACATTTGAGGGACTATCTGACATAACGGCCGAGAAGATTCGTTGTGCCGACCACACGACACCATCGTATCTGCAGGCCTTCAGGTTGAGTAGCGTTGAGTAGGGCCGTCGGGGGCTGTTGCGCCATGGGGTTTGGTTTATTGGTATTCCATATAGAACTTCGGCTAGGAAACTGCTTTGACTATCCAATTCAATGATATAAGGTCGCCTTACAGTTTACCGTAGTCAGATTGAAACTTCAGCCAATAACCATTTAAAAGTCGATTCTAATTAGAAAACCACTTTAGACTATGTTCGATAAAATATCATCAAAATAAGAATCTTACTTTAAAATCTTAAAAATTAGATGAACTGAAACTCTTGGAATTGTCACAAATGAGCGAGAATTTTCAGTTTCCTCAAAACTATGATAATACTTCAAATCTCAACAAAATTGTGGAATGCATAGCGTGTTTGCCTGAACTTCAGCACATGTAGAAAGTCTTCATTTATTAACTTTTGGAGAACAGAGGCAGCGTCTGATCCGACTGACTAAAGCTACAGTAACATGCGAACTAAGCGAGTACCTCTAGAAAATACACATGGTATAAATGGAGTAACTCATAACTAGACCATCATCTACCACCTAACTAGTCACACTTAAAATTGGATGGTGTTATGCATCTACTTGACCAAGCGCCGAAAGTAGATTTTGAGATATTGACACAAACGCAAAATCCTTTGTATTAATTCATATTTCCTGTTAAATGTGAGGTATTATATACCAAAATGAAGATAAAAACAAATTTTCTTCTTAATGTATTCAATTTAGGTATATTTGAAGTATATCATCGTAATCTGAGATAATGGTGTTTGGTCACTTAATGCTTTATTGCGGTAACCTTAGTTTTTGTTTTGCATCACTTGAGCAACAAATAAAATTATCATTTAGTGACCGATTTGACTTAAAAATTCAGTGCAGTGTAAAATATGGTACTTATTAACTAATTTCACTGCTTATTTAAGTACGGGATTAAATTATACATAACATGATATAGAAAAAACATGAATTTTAGAATATACAGTAGTATGGAAATTACATTTGTAAATCGTAGTATTAAGGCATCAAACGCACAGTTTTTCCAAGTATAATGCAGGATTTGTTTTCGAGTTCAAAATCCATATATCCACTATCAGACCCATCTATATCATCGTCTATTCCAGGATCACTAAACAAGCCCTTTTAGAAAGGCTATGCATCATTGGGAATTAGCTCCATGAGAGAGTGCAAGTCGTTCAGTTTCGCTTCTGAAACTGGTTTTCCATTGGGCCATAACAGAGTGAGCAGACCATGTAGAGCTGATCCATTTTCATTCTGAAACCGCGACCAACTGTAGATTTCTTAATGTTCACTTCAACACTGCGTTCTGCATCAAAATGTATTTTGAAGAAATTGCTAAAAGGTTTATCTTTCTTCAACTCTATTTCCCTCACATGCAGCCAGTTTAACTTCTCACTGTTTGTGCCTGTCCTGTTTACAATGTGCTTCTTCAGATGAACTGTACTATGAAAATCCGGTCCAGTCATTCTGTGCACAACAAGCGGGTTCTTTCGGCACATAATTACATTTATGTAGTCTTTAGCGGTACAGAGGCGCTGCTGAAATTTGAAAGCACGTTCTATATCTCCAAAGTCGTTAGGGAGGAAGCTATGGCCTGGAAATAGAAATATTTGTGCAATCTTTTCAATGGTAGGGTGTTGTTCCAAAACTCTTTTCAGAAGTAGAACAATCTTTATATTACAATTCTGGCCTCCGCAAGAATCTGACCACAATATGACTTCTTTGGCTTTGTGCTCGTTTTCCATGAGATGCTTGTAGAAGCAGGATCCAACCTCCTGAGCCACTCATTCTGCTTCTCCTTCCAACTAGACATAACAATGGCCTTCATTATCTTTCCCACTATGAATTCCTAAGTTATATAACCAGAACTGGCGCTTGTAATAAACCACATCTGTGGGAATACGGGGCAATGGCAGTGTTTTATTCAATGTCAAAACAAAACGTTTCCAGTTTTTCATCCAACTTCGATTTTTCTATACCGGAGGATTTTAGGTTCTGGGCGTATGCCGCAGGGAAGAAAATCTGTGCGGGAATCTGCTACACGGGAATCTACACGACCAAGCGACTGCACACTTGTGTGGTCATTTGATGCGTAATTCAGACTCAGAAATGGTGGTTGGTCACTTGATGCAAAACTTCAATTTAATGATTGAGAGGTTCGCGTTTGGTCAAAATTCATTTCCCGCTAAATCATATTGAGAATGAAAGTCCTAACAATAACCTACGTAAAGTTTACACCTTTAGCTATCAGATGCTGCAATAATCTAAAAAAATTCATTTTGGCGCTTGGTCAATTGATGCATAACACCATCCAATTAAGGTAATGTTTCACTAAAATGGTTAAGTAGAACTTTTTCTGGTATTGGTTTTGACTCGCATCGACTCAGACAGGTCATATGGCAATGAAGGGATAGGACCGGTTTAGGACTAGGAAAGAAGCGACCCTGGCCTTAGGTTACAGCCCCAGCATTTGCCTGATGTAAAAGTAGGGAAGCACGCAAAACTATCTTCAGGGCCCCAACATCTCCCGAATGCAAGCTCTCAGTTATGTGAACCGAACCGGGCATCCAGTTCGCAAGTGAAAAAAAGAAAAGAAAAAAAAAAAAACGGTTAAAGCACGACATCCATGTTATGCACGGCGGACTTTTCAAAACATCTGCATTGTAACACCAAAATAGATTAACTATTTTGAAACTATTATCGCCGTATGTGTAAGGTCTTGGAACGGAACGAGGAAATGCCATTTATCACAGCATTCCTAATTCTCTTTCAGATTCTGAAAAACACTGGAAGAAATTAACATCTAATTTTACATATGGCCATAATGCTCTCATAAGTACAATAAATTACCTGCAATAGTTACAGCTGTCGCCCAGGTGGCCGATTCTTTATCAATTGTTTATCTAGTCTTAAATATTTTCAACGAACTTTGAAATTTATCGGACATTTCCCTTGATAATTTATTCCAATTACTCCTCGCCCTATAAATGAATATTTTCCCCAATCTGTCCCCTTGAATTCCAACTTTATCTCCATATGTGCTTACAAAATTAAAACCGTATCACTTGAAGAATTTTTCATTAATAAAAGTATAAAACTATCCAAAATTCTATTAATAAATACGGTACTCTCCTGGTTTGCGTGGTTATTAAAACAGTCAATAAGCTCTTAACGAGAAATTTTAGATACTACTCAGCCTTTTCATTAGAAAGGGATTGAAGAGCTGGCCGAGAACAATTGAACGTAGGCTCTGGAATACTATTTGAACGGGAAACTTAGAACCGAACTATGGACATTCATATCAGCAAAGCAACAAAGGAAATTTAACAAACTAATACTGTTATTGGTTTTATGTCCAATTAACTACTTTTACGGTTTTCGGAGACGCCGAGTTATCGGAATTTTGTCCCGAAGGATTTTTTACGTTGCGGTAAATTACTGACACGGGGCGGACGTTTTTGAGCACCTTTCAAGACCACCGGACTGAGACGGGATTAAACCCGCCAACTTGGCCGCAGAAAGTCTACGCCTTAACCGTTTGATGCGCTTAGCTCAGCCACAAAGGAAAAGAAGTGATCAAACCATTATACGTGAATGAATTCGAAAGTCGCCGAGTGTTCAAGTAACACGACGAAAAAGGGCTAATGGCCATTCAAGTCTGATTTGTTAGAACAAAATGTGACATGTAATCAAAAAGTGGGGTTAGCCAACTCCTAGAAACTACTCAATATTGCCGCTTTTGGTATACAGCGCCCTTATGAATGTAGACCAGAACTTTCATTTAAGCATTCCATTGTTATTCTTACGAATGATCAAATTCGTACGTATAATTAGTCGTCTATGGTGTTAATTTCGCCGATAAAATGTATCGTTAATTAGACTTAATCTACCAGAGTGCGAAAACATACCCGAAAGTCCGTCTGTGAGCGACAGTTCGTACGAAAAGTTCTTACGAAAAGACAAGGGATTATTTGCGTGGCGACTTATTTAAAGTACCGAATGTTTCCAAAGGAATTTCTTCGCTAGTTTTCCAATTATACGCGGAAATAGTGTTGCTATATTTTAGTTTTTCACATTTGGAAAGCGAACTTTATAAACATAAAATCAAGGAAAAAACCCACAAAAATGTGTCCACTCACCATGCTAAAGATGCACTTGAGATATCTTGACAAGTATTTTCAGTATTATGATGGATGAGCTATATGTATAAAATTAGTAGATACCACAGAACACTGTTCAATGAACCTGGAGACTATGTGCAAACATTCTCTATTGCTGAAAGAAAGTAGTACGATGCAAAGCGCGAACCAATCACGCCTCAGATTTCTCCAGGCGGTGGATTACATGCCCATTACGGAACAGCAGATCAGAACAGAATGCTAAACGAAGTCCTAGCATTCTTTTACTAGTGTCACTGGTTTTACGTTCCAATGACTACATTTTACGGTTCTTTGAGACGCCGAGGTGGCGGAATTTTGTCCTGCGGGTGTGTGTGTGTGTGTGTGTGTGTGTGTGTGTGTGTGTGTGTGTGTGTCCGTAAATCTACAGACACGAGGCTGACTTATTTGAGCACTTCCAAATGCCACCGGACTGAGCCAAGATCGAACCTGCCAAATTGGGCTTAGCAGGCTCTACCGCCTGAGCTACTCGAGTGGCATTTTTTAAAGCAAACCGTCTGTTGTACGTATGTTTCTTGATGTATGGATTGTCAAGGCTGTAAATAAGATCAAGTATTCAGGGGCAAGAAATCAACATGCATATTATAGTTCACGTGAAAAGGACAACGTCTTCCATTCCCACCCAGTGTCCTCGTAACTAGCACGAGATATTTTCTTTTTAATTTATTACTTTTTCTCTGCAACTTGTACGAATTCTACTTTTGTTTGTCGAATTTTGTTACCTACATTTACAGAATTGTAGGAGAGTAAAATTAGAAGCCCTCTAAAAATGTGTAGCTTGACTTGATTTAAAGTCCTCTTGACCGAGTAAGTGGCTGACCGGTTTGAGTCACGTAGCTATCAAGTTTGCATTCGGAAGATAGTTCGACACCCATTGTCGGCAGTCCTAAACATAGTTTTTCCGTGGTTTCCCATTTTCACTTACCTTAATTAAGGCCACCGTCGCTTCTTTCCTACTCCTAGCTCTTTCCCATTCCATCGTCGTCATAAGACCTATCAGTGTCTGTGCGACGTAAAACAAATTGTAAAAAAATAAAAGCATGTGGTAGCATCTTGACGACAAATTAAAACTTGTTGCATTCAAGTCACAAAATGGACCTATGTAGAGATAACTATGAAACTCCTTTTCAATTATCTATGGTGAACCTTGTTTGAGTCGTAGGACGGAGCCTGTTTAATGAAACGTCAACACGGAAGAAATCACATGTTCAGATCTACCGGGATACGGTAGTTCTTATTCCTTTCGGAGTACCACGTTCTTTTAATTTTTAATTTTAACACATTTCATGTACCGGTATCACAATTTTTAGATTTTCAGTGCCATGTCTAGTCAAAAAAAAAAGTCATCGTCCAACCGAAGATGGTCTAAAGAAAGACAAAGATGTACTGGTGACAAATAATTATTTTAATTATTGTAATTATTGTGAATCTCTTTAACATTGTGTTGTAAGGTGGACACTTCTCGTAAGAGTCGATTTTTGAGACAGTACATCTTAACTACAGAAAATGTAAAGTGTACTTTCATTTTAAATCCCGTACCTAATGTTAAATTCGAACGAAATTTGTTATCAAACGACAAAGTTAAAAACCAAAACAATCAAACTAATTAACAACTACATTCAATACGAATTTTAAAAACAGCTAATATGCATAGTGTAGAGCTTCCAGAGCTGTTCTATAATGCTCATTCTATCGTTCATACCTCATTTGATATAGCAACATTACTTCTAGTTGCCGATGCCCATAAGCTTCAAAATTTGAATATAACTGGCACAGAAACTGAACTGTTCTGAATAAACCATGACAAACTCAAGCTAAAATCTTGAACTTTTCTCAACAACAATATTCCAATGAAAGCTCCATCAATTAGGACCACATAACTTAATATTGGATTCTACTCTAGTCTAACACAAACCCATTACATTCAGCTTTCCGGGTTACTTTTACGTACCGACATGGTAATTTTTCGAAGTCACCCATCCGGAGAGAAACAAGACAATCTGGCACTTTGAATACATTTTTATTATTAACCGTTCTCTTTCCTATCTGCAACTTGTTCCGAGGCGTCTGTTCTATACCCGTCACGTCCAGGGATTAAATAGATAACACCAATACCAAAATATTGGAAGTACATTGAACTGTACATTCAGGCACAATATTTGCCAATCGATTAAAAGAGGAAGTTTAGCGGATGACGTCAACGTGAACCTTATTTCTGGATGTTCCATGTGAAGTTGGAGTCTCGCGAAGTCGAGAAAGTACACTGTAAGGAAGTGGCAACCGCTTCACGTTCACTTGCACCAGAACACATGCAAGCAACCAAATACACTATTTTCTCCTGATTTATAAAGCAATATTGAATTAAAAGCTCGAAGAACCTCTTTCTTTCGTTCCTTCCTCTAACTGAAGTAACAAAACAAAGCGCAACTTCTGCTTCTCCCACGTATGACAGGTCGTAACAAACTCGCAACGTATTTTCTAATCCTTGAATTTAATATTTTATCACACCTAATTATATTATCTGCGCACTTTTTAGTGATAGATTTACACCCTAGTGCTGAAGCGGTCGACTTTGGTTATCTTCGAGATTCGTATTGGCAACCTTTGAAACACAAACTAAGAATCGCTTATCGCTGTGCGCCATCTGGCGTACACTTTAAGTACTCGTACTGTTGTTGTTTACACAGCAAAGCTAAACTATAGAATTCATGCTAGGAACACTTTTCGCAACGGGAAATTTTATATAGTATTAAATATTGTGTGTGTGACAGTTGTTTGCTTAAAATAATAAAGGTTTATAAAATTCATATCGATCGATCATATTATCGATTCAATTCAGATTTCATTTCCATTCAGTTGGCAGTATTAACGGAACCCTTCTTACTTCTCCAAGGAGTACAAAAATCTATCACTAAAAAGTGCGCGGATAATATTTTAACATTCACCTGCTATGTACATAGGAGGCATAATTGAACGAGATGGAAAATAGAAAGACAATCGGAATAGATGAGATTCCTGTTTAGTTGTTAAAAGCGGTAAATAATGAAGGAGAGTTGATTGGATTATGTAATCAAATATACATGACAGCAAAATTGACGCATGGAAAAGGAAAAAAAAACAGTAAAAAATGCGAAGCACATAGGACATTCAGTCTCATTTCACATGCAGCCGAAGTCTTACTGAGAACACTCAACAGAAGGATATATGGAAAGCTGAATAACAATCTGGTTTCAGGTGAGGAGTTGGAACAGGAGATGACATTGGGCTGCTGAAGGTGATAAAGATATACATAGGGAAAAACAGGAATATTTACGCTGTATTCATTGATCTTGAGAAGGCTTCTGACCGAGTCAGATGGGACAAATTGAAGGCAATCCTAACGAAACATGGAAATCTATTTGAGGGAAAGAAGGCTAACAGGAAACTTGTACTTAACCCAGACAACAGGAGTAAGAATAGGAGATGAGATGAGTGAAGAAATTGAAGAAAATGAAAGTTGTAATGGAAAAGTTGGCGTTGTGTTGGGGGTAGGAGAGTGGAGCGTATAAGATTTGCGGATTATATGGTTGTGATGGCAGAAAGAGATGGGAAAAATTATACAAATGTTAGATGAACTCAACACGAAACTAGAAGATTACAGAATAAGACAAGCTGAAGTATGATCATTGGAGGAAGAGGTAGAAAATGAACTAATATAGGGGGTGAAGAAATAGAGCAGTATAACATTTGGGACGTATGATCAGGGAAGATATGTACTGCACGACAGAAATTAAAAGAATTGCCATGGCAATAAAAGGTTTCAAGAGAAAATTGAAATTACTTTGTGGGCCAGTAAAGAAAGATTCGAGGTAAAACACTTGCTAAGTGTTATATCTGGAGCATTGCGCTGTATGGTGCGGAGACTTTCACAGTACGGAAGAAAGACGAAAGAAGATTGGAGGCACTAGAGATGTGGATATGGAGAATAGAAGTGAAATCGGAAGACCAGGTAAGAAATGAAAAGGTATTGCAAAGAGTTTGAGAACTATGTTCAAATCATTAGGAGAAAAAATAACTGGATTGGACATTGAGGGACGGTTTACTGAAACAAGGAATATAAATAATGGTGAAAGGCAAAAGAAACGGGAAGAAAAGATATCGAATGCTGGACATCAAAGGAAAGAAATATTCTGAGATGGAAACTTGGTTATGGTCAGGCAAAAGTGGAAGAGGTTTATTCCAAGACAAGACATGCCATAAGGCAGAATACCTGAATGGAGATACAAACCCTGTGGATACGCACAACAAATTGTTTCTGAGAAAGTGTACCTACGAGGAATTTATAGAATATCATGCCCCCCCCCCTCTCTCTCTCTCTCTCTCTCAACGACTGTATAAACTAATACCAGGACGTAAGGACACTTTTTCCTAACTTTCGCAAGATATGGATATTTCAATGCAGGACAGACAAGGAAGTGTTAACTTTCCACTGACAAAAAGAACGCGAGCCATTTTTAGCCGAGAACAGAGGGACTCAAAAGTAGGTTAACTTAAAAAAAAAAAAAAAAAAAAAAAGGTACAATGCACTGTGGTAAAATCTCGAGTGGAAAAATTCCCAATGCCATCCAAATACAACTGAGGTGACCTTTTAACAATCTGGCAATTGATATGTTAAGTGACGTCTAGCATGAGTTATTTAAAGATCAGGAAGCCAAAGTCACGGCGGGTGTCTCAACTTTCAAATCCTACCAGACTTAGACGGGGTCGAACCTCTAGCCTGGTAACAGAAGGAAAACGAATAACAGACTTTGCCAATGAGTTCGTCAAAAACACGATTGAAAATATTTAAATAAAAGCTCAGCGAGTCTTTTGTTATGAAAAAAAAAATACTGGCGCAACAGCCCCGAAAGACCATAGCCTACCAAGCGACCGCTGCTCAGCCTGAAGGTCTGCAGATTATGACGTGTGTGGTCAACACGACGAATCCTCTCGAGAGTTATTTTTGGCTTTCTAGACCGGGGCCGCCATCTCACCGTTGAGTTCACCAGGAATGGCGCGAGTTAGATTCCCCTTCAGGAAGTCAAATTAGAAACTAGATTTCCACTTCTGGAGAGGCAGATGGCCCCGAGGTTTTCACTCGGTTCATCAAAAGTATGTCCCAGGTTCAATTCCTGGTGGCAAAGGCGCCTGGGCATAGACCTAACCACTACCTCACTTAGTCTAAGGTTACGGAGAGCCGTCAGAAGCAAGTATAAGTCCTTGACGTGGCCAGGAATCGAACGCGGGGCCTCCGAGTAAGAGGCAGGCACTGTACACATACACCGCGGGACCAGGATTGATTTAAACATCAATGATGTATCCCTATCCAGTTAATGTTGCAGAACGGAATAAGAGATCTGGGACTCGACAAGAAAATTCTGCATCTCGAGCACTGAATTGAGGCCACGGGGTATGTGGCAAACATACGAATGCATTGTCCTTAACAGACACCCAATCAGCATGGGCAACTTTCTACGGTGCATCGTGACTAGATCAATGACGCAGCAGAAATATAATGGACGAAGTCAAACACTTCTGAACATTATTTTCACGAGGAATAAATCAAAGTTCCGGTATTACTCGGACACTGGGAATGGTTGACACACATGTCAAAGCACCATCTAACGGAAAACCGGGACTGGGCCAACGAAGCAGGTTCTAGCAAACTTGTTTCACAGTAGCTCACTATCAGTTCAGTCTAACGCATGTTGTGTAACACTGCATTAAAAATCTTAGTGCATGGTGATCATTGTTTTAAGAGGAAGTACAACTAGGCAACCATCCTATCGACACTAAGAGGGGGCGGGGGAATGGAAAGGGACAGACACTTGACAAAAGAAAAATATCAGTCAAAGAGACTATGGACATGAAGGGCTTGCAAATGAGACTCCCTAGGCTTCTATACCTAAAACCGTCGAGGTCGAAAAAAAAGTGTTGACCAAGGGAAGTTAGATAGGACAGATGAAAGTGAGGATCCTGGCGCAAGTGAAAGCAATGCCAGCACTTGGCTAAGGGCCCCGTGGTCGCCAACCCAAGCCCCCAAGTTAAGAACACCTTGTAGTCGCCTCTTACGTTAGGCAGGGGATACCGCGGATGTTCTACCGCCCCCACCCATGGGGGGAAAATGTTAGAGAACCTAATTTTACAATGGTATGACAAAAAGAACGTCATCTCTCTCTCTCTCTCTCTCTCTCTCTCTCTCTCTCTCATGTAAGGATAATTTGAAGCTGTTTAGCCGAGGTGATAAAAGCGTGCCGAGTTCACCAGGAATGACGCGAGTTCGATTCCCCTACAGGAAGTCAAATTAGAAACTAGATTTCCACTTCTGGAGAGCCAAATGGCCCCGAGGTTTTTACTCGGTTCATCAAAAGCATGTATCAGGCCCAATTCCTGGTAGCAAAAGCGCCCGGGCAAAGACCTAACCACTACCTCACTTAGTCTAAGGTTACGGAAAGTGGAAGCCCTTATCGTCCGTAGGAATTACATTAATACCCTGCACGTGTTCCCTAGGTGGTGCTAAGCGAGCAACAATAATTCAATGGCGGCCAAACTATCAACAGTTGTTGATCTCCTGGCCATAATGCACGTGTATAACACTTCAGAAGTAAATATCTGTCCTTTTGAGGACCACCAGACATTGACACTAGGACAGAACATCCATATTTGCCAGATCAACATAGAAGGCATCAGTACGTCTAAATGCCAATATATCTCAAGGCTCTTACGAAAATATAAGTAGACGTACTTCTTGTACAAGAATCTCACATAGAGAATGAAGATCAAGCCAGAAGGAGAGCAAGAATTCCTGGATATGATGTGATAGGGATAACCTACCATCGTCATTATGGTAATATAACATATGTTCGTAGTAATATTGCAGATACCTGTCTATTAACATCAGATTATGACATCCATATAATTACAATCAAAGTTGGTGAATTACACGTCCTGGAAGTTTATCAACATCCATCAGTTTACTGTGGTGATTTCAATAGCCATCATACTGACTGGAAGTAAAACTCAAATGATATAAATGGAGAACACTTGTCAAACTGGGCAGATGAAAACCTTCACCTAATTTTTGATGCCAAAGATCAATCCACCTTCCGGTCAGCTGCTTGGAACAAAGATTTCAATCCTGACCTTATTTTTGTCTCCAAGGATACTACAAATCAACCCCCTTACGTCAACAGAAAGGTTCTTCAAGGTTTCCCCAAAAGCCAGCACAGACCTGTTCTTGAACTTTGTATCCAGGTCCCTGTCATCTCATCTTTTCCTAGACCAAGATGGAACTTCCAGAAAGCTGATTGGCAGAATTTTTCCATAGATCTTGACAAATGCTTGAGATGGATACTATCCATATCATCTAATTATAAGCGGTTTGTATGCGCTGTAATATAACAGCTAAAAAACATATTCCAAGAGGTTATCGAAAGAAGTATATCTGGTTGGAATAAAGAAAGTCAGGATCTTTATTTAAAAAATTCTCAGAAATGGTGACAAATTGGAGAGGAACTGCTGAGAACACTTGATATAGCTCGTCGGGAGAAATGGATGAATACTACAAAAAATCTTGACTTCAAAAATTCCAGCTGAAAAGCTTGGAACTTACTGAAGTTTGGAGCTAGCCCACCTGTTCAGGAGGGAAACCCTGCTATGGTCTAACCAAATTGCTGATCGAATCGTCTCTTTATCAAGATCTCCTAGAGATAAAATACATACAAGAATGGTAAAGCAGGAACTTCAATCAATCAATCAATCAATACTGATCTGCATTTAGGGAAGTCGGCCAGGTGGCAGATTCCCTATCTGTTGTTTTCCTAGCCTTTTCCTAAATGATTTCAAAGAAATTGGAAATTAGAAAAGTCAAAGCTAATTGCCAAACTCATACAGAATATTCACAACCATTTACGCAAGAAGAGGTTAGTACAGCACTTAAAAGTGTAAAACTGGGAAAGCCTGTGGGTTTGATAGTATACATAATGAATTTCTACTGAATACTGGTCCATATGCCAAACTATAGTTAGCAAGGTTCTTTAGTGATATCCTGAAGACTGGTCGCATTTCTAAAGAGCTAAAGGAAACCAAAATAGTAATTCCTAAACCAGGAAAGGAAACCAGGCAGAAAACTATCGCCCTATAGCTCTCCTCAGTGCTTGCTATAAACTACTGGAAAGAAAGATTCTAAATCGAATCAACAGCAAAATTATGGATCATATCCCACATGAACAAGCTGGTTTCCCAACAGGGAGAGCTATACAGATGAAGTCCTTAGTCTTACAACTTATATCAAGGCAGGCTTTCAAGATGGTATGAAGACGTCTGTAGTATGTATTGATTTGACAGCAGCCTATAACAGTATGGAGAGAGGGCCTCCTAAAATTCTTAAGAGTGATCCCCAGCAAAACTCTAGCCCAATTAATAAATAACATGTTATGTGACAGATATTTCCAAGTTATCCTGGGCAAGGAAATTAGTAAGCAAAGAACTTTGAAAAACTGTCTTCCAGAGACCTCTGTACTCACACCAATCCTTTTCAATCTATATATTGCAGACATCCCTCATACTGTAAGCAGGAAATTTGCTTATGCAGATGATCTAGCCATTGGCATCAGTAGAAAATGCATAGAGGAAACAAAGGATATTTACTGACAGACGATCTTTCAGTCCTATGGCAGTATTACAAGTGGAGACTCACACCAAGCCGAAGTAAAACAAGCAAACCGACAACTAAGTATCTATTTTAATGAAAATCTAGTTAAATATAATCCTACTCCAAAGCATTTGGGTGTTACACATGACATCCCTAACTTATCGACAACACCTGCCAACAGCCAAAGTTCGTTCCAGGAACAACATCCTTCAAAAGCTGCGTGGTACATGGGGATCAACAGCTGCAACACTTCGTTGCTATGCACTGGGACTAGTCTATAGTACAGCAGAATATTGTGTTCTGGTTTGGCTAAACAGCAACCATACCAACAAACTCTACATCCAGCTCAATACTGCAATGCGTACAATCACAAGTTGTCTAAAAACTACAACAGTTTGGCTTCCAACTTTAAGTCACATTCATCCACCTGCACTGAGAAGACAGGATGCTTTGTTACATGAATATAAGAAAATATTGGATCACCCGGACCTTCCAATTCATGGCTACATTCCAAGTGCAGTATCTGGCAGGTTAAAATCCAGCCATCCAGCAATAAAATCTGTTCTTGAATTTTCAAAACGGGCTTCAATATAAATGATCAATGGGAAGAAAAAATGGATCCAACATGCACCACCAGACAACCGTTTTAAATGCCCAAATTAAACCAGCTGGTTTTGATCTGCCTCAACGTACGTGGAAAACTGCCAACAGGATTAGTACAAACCATGGAGTATGTAATGACTTCCTCTACAAGTGGAACAAAATTTCTGATTCATCTTGTGTTTGTGGACCGACTCCCCAGACCATCCAACACATTGTGCAGCAGTGTAGTATTACGTCATACTCGGGAGATCTGAAGGACTTTCTATCACCGACTCCTGATGCTGTTAACTGGATAGACAAATTGACTCACTAAGTCCATGCATTGTCATTGTACACTGTTTCATGTCTATAATAATAACGCCCTAGTCGTTTTAGTATATTATTTATATATTGTTCTATATTACAATCTGTTGCCATACGCTAAATAAATAATAAAAAACAATAATCGTCTACTCCATGTCCCAGACAGAGAATGCTGGCTGGGCTTCCTGGCAAGTGGAGATTTACATCCATCTCTGAAATATCTACAGTATACTGTGCGCCACAAACCACAATTACGCACTAAGTCCAAACACATTCAAATCACGAAGAATTATCTCCAAGCCGTCTTTTTAAAAAGATCAGAATCGATATCGCAAAGGCATTGCCAAGTCTAGGAAAAGAAAAATGTCTTCAGTCTTACTTAAACACAAAGCTAATACGCTTAGTGCAAAAGTAGGAAGCCGCTGAATCTAAGATGTTTCGCCCGTTTAACCACAGTCTAATATACTGTGGTTTAATTCTACAGTATCTTCGTGTATTTCAATGGTTTCGCCACTAAGAGCTGCACTTGCTCAGCGATTCATAGCGTAGTTCCGCGAGTTAGTCCCGCAGCCTATAGTGGCTGCGTAAAAATGGGAACATTTGTATGAGGCCTGTAGGTCCCAAACTGCGGGTCTACCACCCCCATATATTCATATTTAAAAGTTCTTTTAATGTACTATGTCAATGTTGAGATTAATAAAAGCTTTAGACAATAGTCTTATACAACTACCTCAGTGGATCAATGGTAGCGTGTCTAACTCATCCCAAGAGTCGTGGGTTCGAGCCCGGCAGATGTAGTTCTCTGGCGGCGCAATCAGTGTCACACGACAAAATTAAATTAACTCAACCATAGTATCCGCCGTAGTAGAATTTCGCTTTCATTGCTAAATAACAGCGTAATCGGAATGTTGAAAGTGGAAGACAGGCCGCATAGATTCCACTAATTTAGATGGTCTGCACTTTTGTAGCCGAAATTGTTTCCAGAGAACAGTTTTGAATCCATCACAGGCCAATTCTATACCTGCACCTTAATATAATTCACGGAACACATTCACCAATTACGAACAACGCAAAATCATCTCTGTATATACCATGAAGGCCCTTGGAGGAATGGAAGGTAAACACTATATATTACAACAATTCTATTGAGCAGAAGAAAGCGGCTATTGAATTATCATACAACAATCTGGAATTTAACAAATATTAACTCAAATTGCAGGCCACACTAATTCATATCCACTATTTTCCACAGACTCTCCCTATGACTATGGCCAAATTTCCAATTCTACCTCCATACAATAAACAAGGCTCCCTCATCACTTTCTCCTGAAAAAGCAGTACAAACGACATCTCATGGCGGAATGTACACTACTTTCCAGAGAAAGATCTGCAGTACATCAACTGCTGAAATATACTATCAACACAGTCAACGTTATCAGCTTCCTGAAATTTATCTTCAACACACTTCTAATTATATGCGTTAGTCCTAGGATGTGACAGGAAGGCAATGGCTATGACAAGTGTTGAAATGAAATTAGCTTGTACAGTGTACAAGTTATATACTGAGACTACCGTTAACAATTACCCGTCAGAAGTCCGTGATTGGTGTGCGGTGTAACCTTATGTTTAATCTGCTTGTTACAGGTGAATCGCGAACCATATAAGCGGCAAATACTTTCAATTTAAAAAGTAAGACACTAGCGTTCCATGATCCTCACAATAGGGATCATCGAGAAACAAAGCGCTATTCGGAGGCTGAGAGCAAACTAACCGTATGACTGATCCATCGCTCTGAAACGAACCTCAGCTAAGAGCTAACTTTAGTAGTACTATACGCTGCGGCGCGTCTCCTCGTGTATTGTAACAACTTTTTTGGTAAAAATATTACATATTAATCAGGACAAATAAGTTTTTCACTTTCGGGAAGTACAATAGCTCAGCAACCCGCATGCGAAATTCAAACAGAATCTCAGTGTATTATCTCGAATCGAAGACTTCACTTGTAAGTGGGATAGAGTGGTTGGTTCTATACCCGACCGCCTTTGCTCCGAGGAGTTAGTTATGTGGTACTCTTTTTGCGTAGGATGGGTGCACTTCCAAAAGTGTAAATGTCGTTTCTTAATTTTGCCTGACTTCCTGGCGGTGACTGACCAACCAAGCATGCCTTTGGGTAGACAGCCCCTAACAATTACAACCACAAATATTTCAGAAGGTACTAGACACTATTAACAGGAAGTTAATATAATAAAAGACAGCGCTGCAGTCAATCAGGAAACAATAACGCGACTAATGCACTTGAAGTTGTCTACCCTTTCTGAATGTTTCTGGATAAGAAGTTCCATAAATAGTTTGAATAAATTTAGGATGATGGACGACAAGCTATAAAGTTATGAATCACGTAAATTGTAGCCGTTATTAATTCGAACACAGGAGAAACCAGGCATTGGAATTTAAATCTTTGTTCATTCCGCTCAGCGAGTTCCACGGTCATTTATTTTATAAGTAATTGGAATTTTCAAAATTAATAAGATTACATTCAAGCATTTTTCAAACTAATCAACTAAAATGAACTGCTGAGCAATAAATAAAACTGATCATTGATATGAATAACTTGTAGATAAGAACAGCCAAGGTATTTGCAGTTTTTTTAAATGTGTGCTTCAGCGAATGATAGTAAGTAATCTGCTTTCAAAGCCATACTATTATCTACTTAAAGGACTGACTGTCGTAATAAGAAATCTTAAGCTATAACTGAACGTTTGCACAGAATTATGCCATGCCAAGTGGCATAGACATTAGCATCTCGGCCAGACTGCCACAGTTCGAATTAAGGCTAATGTAAGCCTATGTGGGATTTTAAAATTACGTCACATCCTTCTGCTTCGCATTCTACAAATTTGTAGGCCCCGTTATTACAATCACGAAGTCAAACAGTCCCACAGAACTACAAGCTTGGTTTTTTGTTTAGAATGTGTATTGCAAACACACAATAGCTCAATTTCCAACTGAATGACAAGAAATGAACACAGGCTAGATTTAACTCATAATACATAATGGCTGTCACCAGCGCGAGGTTCCGGTCGAACAGGAAACTCGACCTAATTCCACACACTGAAATAACATCGCCTCTTTAAGAAGCCACATCGGGGCATCGGGTACCCTCGCATGCACGAAAAACAAAACCGTCACGCAAGGGAAACAGTATACAAGCAATCCCTTCACTTAGTCCAATCCTACTTTATGAGTTGTGTGAGCTTCATGATCGCAATTTGAAAAATAAGAGCTACGTAAGTACAGACTGTCACTGAACTAGTGATATTTAACGGCGTCGAGCTTCCAAGTGCAGTCAGAGAAGGCCGTACCATGGAAGGAAATTTCATAACGGCGTAAAACCTTACTTAACAGAACAAATGTCTAATGAGAAAATTTTTGATTAAACTCAAAGTCTTGCTCAAATTTATGGTAACGTCAATCACTAAATACTGCAATAACGCGCTGGTGGTTAAAATTAAACCGAGTCAAATCAGTGCGCAAAATATAGAGTGTAGTTTAGAGCCTTTTGTTTTTATTTCAGAAGTTTCGCCAGATTTTACAACTTTTGAAATGTCGGGTACATATTTATGGACGTACAAGAATAAATTAGCAACAGCAAGCTAATCTGGCTGAACAGTAATCATCCCGTTACTGAATAATGTTCATGGTTTAAAATATAGACAATAGCAACTCTTACATTAAGAGATTTACTGTGAATGTCAAAAATACTGAACTAATTTCTTAAAGAATTTTGTATCCTGCCAGGAATTAATATTTCAAGAATATTATTTGTTCTAATCATGGAAACAAATTCAGGCATACGGTATTCTATAAACACAGCCAATGACAGAACTGGAGGGAATATACTTGACAGCTACAACAACACCTACATTGTTTTTATTCCTCCCCCTCCGTCTCTCAGGCCAGGAGATTTGTGCTGGTGATGTGTGGAGAAGGTGAGGGTGTTATTGGCCGTGGCCTAAGAGTATACTAGGAATTGTCCCGGCATTCACCTTAGTGCAGGAGAATGGAAAAACCATTCTCAACAAAGTCGATCTGCCGAAGTTAACACAAACATACAGAAAAATAGAAATTAGGTATATTCCGTATCATATTTTGTATTTTCTATTAACAATCAAAATCCATCAGATTTCCGTAACACTTGTCAGGAAGGACACGACTGTCAACTAGTGCCGAAGAATTGAACCATTACATATTGCATAACATATAAAACATCTTCAATGTTTCTGATTTGCCACACGTTACCTGAGCGCTACAACGGCAAACTCGTCCAGGCTGGGTGTGTATCCTTCAGTGTCATGGCTGTGTGTGTGTGTGTGTGTGTGTGTGTGTGTGTTTCGGGCTTAGTGTCGTATTATTTGCCGATCAGACACAAAGGCAAACTGTTCTTCCTTCCGCTACACTCCCCAATGATGGTTTCAAAACTGACTGGCGAGCTATTCTATGGTTGTGACACATATAATGCTTTAAACCGTGTCTTAGGATCATGTAATTTAGTAAGAAAAGTATTTCGAACTGCAGACCAACTCTTAATTAAAATACTTTTCAAAAGATTTTAATGTATCATAGTATGCAGAACCACCGTGGCTTGCAGTAGTAAAAAATTACCCAGACTTTCTGGCCGTGATTATTTTTTTAAATAAAAAAACATACCCGGACCAAAAATTGTATGAAGAATATGGATAGTTTGTGTTCTACGCGCGCGCCATGAAAATTCTAAAAATCATCCACGAATTGAAGTACAAGTAGAAGCAACACAACTTCTGGCGGATCTTAAAATATAGTACTTTCAGGTAATTTTTTTCCACATTTATTATTGCAAATTTTAAAATTCTTCTCTTCTTCGTATAATTCTGTTCATTGGATAATGTATTTGGGAAAACTTTTTTTCCCGTGAAACTTTAGAACTTCATTCTCGCCTCAACTGCATCAGTTTCGGGAAACTGCCACGCCACTGATCATTTTCTTGGGAGCATATATATATTTAAGTAATTAGGTTCACCTAACTGCTTAAGAAGGGAGAATACCACTGAAGCTAGGATTTCGAGTGGGCAGCCCCGGGCTCTCCGTAGCGACAGCGAGCCCAGAAGCAGAACGAAAGCGAGTGAGAGGGGAACGAGTAGTATGTAAGGAACATTTAATGAGACATCGAAGAGACTTGCAAAATAAACCATTAAAAGAAATACGCACGATAAAACTGACAGTTTTTCTGCATTTAGGACAACAGATAGACTTCACGAACTGATGCCAGGGGAAAAAACTTGAGCGGAATGAACACTTAATTCTGCTTTCAGCGCAATATCAGACAAACATGACCTGATTTTACTAGGTTCATGCTAGAATATGCGTTCGCTGCATAGGTATGTAGAACCAAACATGGTAACTAATTTGCATGTCAATGCGTCGATACGAGGAAACTGTGTTCTAACTTCGTGTACAACAATGCAAGGAGGCCACCTGGAATGTGTTAATGCATATCCTTCGAAATGGTTTTACATTGAAGCCACACCAGTTTATCTTTCAAATCTGATTGGAGCCTGCTCAAAATGTACGGAAAAAGGCACGAAAATGTTCAATTCAGGCGACATACCAGCTATATTTCTAAAGCATTGTCGAATTAAGTGCTTCACAGTTAATGTCAGTCTTACAAACGGACAAGGTCTCATGGATTTTAAGCCTGGAATTCTGCAAAATCTTTCTCTTGCATTTTTTAACAGTGGAACTTCCATCTTAAGAGCATGAATTCTGTCCTACATAGCACCAATACTGCTAAAAATGGAAATTTGTCACTTTTCTGGCTGTGTGTTCATAACTCGCATGATATGCATACATGTTGAAATGAAAACAAACCACCTTCTTCGCAACGATTTAAAAAAAAGCGTTCTTTGGATAATCAATGCATGATGCACAACGTGTTAAGTGGTCCCCGGTACATTGCACAGCTGTTTGATGAAATTCCTTCAAGTCTTCTCCCTTCCTGTACAAAAAATCTTTCAGTTAACAGCATTTTTTGTCGTTCATAAGGATTTGAACTACTGCCAACGTCCATGCAATGTCACTAATTGCATATTTCGGCACGTAAGTGATTAATATACCGGTACTCTTAGTAGAGATACACCCTTACGATTTCCCCCTGTGGGCAGGGTCTGTAAAATAAATACATCCATGGTATCGCTTGTCTGCTGTACGATGTGGCAAGTTAAAACTGTACATGATGTACATACCAATAAGTTATTTGAAAAATCTTATATAAATAAACAAAATGTTGTTCGAACACTTCAAAAGTTTCTCATACTTACTTTTCATCTCGGAACTTAGATGTTAAATGCAAAGTACAACGCCAAACATGTCATTACCGCTGCAGTTTTATATAAAAGAACCTGTCAATGACAGGTGCAAAAGCAAGGATTTTTTCCCCTTCAGTTCCATACTCTAGTTCTATGAATGTTTATCTTGTGTACAGTGTTCTATGGATTTGTACCTTGTGTTCGTTAGAATAAAATCTTAAAAATTATATCGACAAAATGGGGTAGCCCTAAAGGCTCTCAAATTAGGAGATACCTTCGTTCTTCGAAGGGCTGGTCCTCTCCAGTTTTTCCTATGATCAGAGTTAAGAGATTATTGCTGCACAATTGTTCTGTCACTTAAAAGAATCACCATCGCCACTCTCCTTAGGGAAAGCAATGCTATTAGGATAATTATCAGGTAAGTAGAATACTGAAAAGTAATGTATTTGATGTAACCTATTTGGTATAAGATTACTTGTTAAGTCTCACGATTGTTCGGTGTGAATACTCAAACTGACAGCAATGAAGTGTATTACTTAAGTTTGCCACTTGTGATTTTTGTAAACTGACCAGATTCCAGGAACACCTCCAATCTAATTTATGTATTTTTTCATGAACATTTTTCTGAGGAGTGAATTTTCTTCAGTAGTAGCTATTTTTTTGGGGGGCATCGGAAAAATCCAGTCACACAATTTGTTTCGGTTATGAGCACTGTTCTAACGGGTTACCTTTATGAACTCAACTATACCAGCCGGACTGAGTGGTTCAGACGGTTGAAGCGCTGGCCTTCAGACCCTAACTTGGCACGTTCGATCCGGGCTCAGTCCGGTGGTATTTGAAGGTGCTTAAATAAGTCCACCTCGTGTTGACAGATTTACTGGCACGTAAAAGAACTCCACGGAACAAAATTCCGAAATCTAGGCGTCTCCGAAAACCGTTAAAAAGTAGTTAATGGGACGTAAAAACAATTTACAACTATACCAATGTTTTAGAATGTTTCTTCTGCAGAGAAAAAGTGCGTTAACATTTCCAACCACAGACACTTCACGCTTGTGTTTTCAGAGTTCCACTTTACTACTTCACCTAACAAATTATGAAAAATGAAATCCAAAACCTGTTTTCCAGTCAATGATCGGGTCAGGGATGAGATGAATGAAGCTCCCAACTTGCGGAAAGGATAGGAACTGTGACGGCTGCCGAGGCCTGTCGCCCTGCTCTGGGGCAACGAATTAATGACAGATGAAATGAAATTATATTTAACAGTGCTACTGGAATGAAAGCTGACACGGAAAACCGGAGTACCCGAAGAGAAACCTGTCCGCCTCCACTTTGTCCAGCACAAATCTCACATGAATGACCGGGATTTCAACCACGGTATCCAGCGGTGAGAGGCCGGCGCCACGGAGGCTTCTACCAAATTATTATTACCATCATCATCATCATTATTATTATTATTATTATTATTATTTGCAAGGTACTGAAAACTTTTCCTTACTTCCTTTCCATCAGTTTTGAAAACTGCTTCATGGATGTGGACGCTTGGTTGTGCAAGCGCATAAGAACAACTTCACAAGAATTCTTCGAAGGACTTCAGGATATTTGAGAATTTTTCCTGCCTCTGAAAAATGTTTTTCAATTGTTCAAAATATTCGAGTACTCTTTCTATTACGCGGGTCAAGCCAAACCATCTCATACTCAGTGTTGCCAACTTAGCGGGTTTTCCGCTAAATTTGTCGGAATTAGAAGACTGTCGGCAGAGAAATATATCATTTAGCGGACAGCGGATTTTTTTGGCAGAATTCTAGATTTATTATAGCGGAATTTTGTGTTTTATCCATTTTACGTTTTTTAAAAAAATTTGTACTCCAGTCTGTCTTCGAGCTTTTCCGGATTTCTTGTCACACGAGGAAAACATGTTATTTGGATTTAATGTTATGAGATCTTGGTATCAAATTTGTAATGCGTGGGGTTTGCACCCGACACTAAAACGCCTACAAGATTTAGCTCGCCGGCAGGGGGTTAATCACAGCGAAACTCACAGACCAGGTGAGTGCAGACTATTATTATTATTATTATTATTATTATTCATTTTTATTGCTCACTATTTGACATCGGATTTCTTGGCGGAATTTTAGCGGATTTTTAGTAGTAAATAGCGCATCTTGAAAATATAAGTTGGCAACACTGATCATACAACTGTAACAAGCAACACTATACTCGTCAAAAAACTCCGTTCACCAACAGATACGAGTGCATGGTTGCCAACTCACCCACGATGTAATTAAATCTAGAAATACGGAAACTTTTGGCGTCCCGAAAAACTGTTTCGAGACAATGTCTCGTCAGTTTATTTTATGGGACAAATTTTACGTTGTTTCAACTATGTTCAAACAATACTCCCAGGGTGCTTTAAGGGACAATGCGGGAGAATTGTTCGTCCCTTCTTTAAATCGGTCCATGTGTCAACTCGCCTAGCAACAGAACAGTTCAGTCGCCCGCCGTCTCCTCTCTCCCTTCCTGCCGTTCACCTTGGGGGATACAAAGCCTTGTCAGCTGGAATGAGTGCTGTATGGTGTACGGCTTCACAAAGACCCACCTGGGGCGAGATATAGAAAAACAGAATGATATATTCTAAACTTAGAACAGACTTCAAACTTTTCACAGTCCCTTTCTTTAATGTGTGTGTGTGTGCTTACATATTTAAGTAGAAAAAGAGTTCGAAAAATTCTCCCAGTCTACCAACAGGTGATGAAAAGCTTTCCAGCAGGTATTAGCAGGTAACCAGACGTCTCGCATTAATCATGTCCCGGTGTCCCGATTATTATATGGGGGCTCCAAAATGTTTCGCGTAGGCAGACTACTTTTTCTTCATGAACTCATTTGAGAAGGAATCTCGCCCCTTAAGTCTTTGCTATTGACGGAGTCGTCCAACTCGGTCACATTTTAAGGTTGAAGAGCGTAATGTAGGGCTGTTTAAGTGGCTTTAGTTCTGAGCGATTTAAGTGAAGTACGTGGAATGGACGAAAAATAGTTTCCTGTCCATCTCTTTTTGTCTTAAAAATTAATTAATTTGGAACACTGCATTTAGTTTTAGTTTTTACCATGCTTGTGTGAGTTAGTATTCTTGACATTTCAAGGATCTGAAAACACTGCCTTGGATGAAAACGAGATTCTATGTTGGAGGTCGCCCATCGGTTTCAGGTATAAAGACCCGCACCGGGCTAACCGAACATGCCCTCTGACACTCACGGCATTAAAAGCCATAAGTTAAATCCCATTTTGGGAATATGTAATATCAGGAATCGGATAAATTCCGTAGTGTTGAAACTGAGTACAATGTTTTTAAAATAAATTAACTACTTGAAAAGTATGTCACTAAAGAGGAAAAGAAGACCGACTTCAAAACTCTTAGACCAACAATGGATGAAAGTGTTGAGCCATTTTGAACAGAGATAATGAATCTTTCGTCTTCCTGGGACGAATGGCCCAGGAGAACGAGCATTCTCCTGGATAAATAACATTAGGACAAAGTTAGTCTCGATTGAAGATTGAAACGTTGAAAGCAATGCTAGTACTAAAATTAATATTAGTCTAAACCTACAGAAGTTTTATGAGCAGTTCAGAGGTGACATACGAATTACAGGAAAAACTGGACAAGGACATGCACCAGAGATTATGTGAAGTGTAGCTGAACTAAATACACTGCCGGCCATAAAGCTTAACACCAAATCGTTTCTGAAATGCATTTAAGAATTAAGTTCATTATAATTTGTACGTATTATAATTTATGTCCGGCTCCTCGACTAACCTTCGTACACACAACACACTACCAACCACCACAGAAACAAGCAATACTGAATAAATCCCTCCACATAGGGTTAGTATCAGGAAGGGCATCTGACCGTAAAACACAGCCAATACCACTTTTGCGACACAGTTTGCTCCCTGTCAGGATGTGGAGAAAGCAGTGAAAGAAGATCTACTGTATTCTTAATTTTGGATACATTAAATTCATATTCTTTGAAGACATCCAACTGGTCCGCTGTTTTTCGACGGAGTAAATTCTAAAAGAATGCCTGTTTTATACAATCTAACAGTTTTATATATAAGGAAACTGTGTCAGATTTTTGTTTATTTAGCCGACAACTAATGAAGTACTTAGTGCACTGCTATGGACTCAAATCAGGATAATTCGACACTATTCAGAGCATGCTAAGTCCTAGCATGGGACTGGTTATTGGCGTCATTTGAATACAATACAATGTAACTTCTATTATGGCCAACAGTGTATCTAAGAAGGAAATGGGATTCTAAAATTCAAACACGCACAACTATAAATTCAAATCAGGGAATAAATCACATCAAAATGAAAATTCGGTGCCTCGTTGACAATATGCTACTTCGTTTGTCTGGGTTACAGTTTCCGATACAAAAACTGAGCGGACTCGAACGGAAGAATCGGCGTCAACTTATTTTTCGATATCCAATATTTCTTGACTACGTCTAACATAGCCTACATTTAGTCCAGTACAAACTTCGATAATAAACCGAGTGTTTACTCACAAACGACATGTCACTGACCTACATTCACTTAATTTCTTGCATACTACACTCACTGCTGTAAATAGCATGGGAAAATATGCCGAGTCCTTAGGGCTACATTATGTTGAGAGGCAGTAAATCAGTACAACAAAATAGGTCTGTGTTATGTTAGAAAGCGACAAGCAGCGCCTAGAGCAATTTGTAGTGAATGAAATAACTGCAACTATCTAAAAGCACATAGTTTACCTTTTATTGGTTAAATGCAGAAATCCTGAATGTATAAACTAGTCTAATCATTAATTGCATTCGTGGTGTTTGTATTCGGAGACGGGAAATGTTCAGCCGATCACATTTCTGTGTCAAGTGTACAATTTTATTTAGCTTTATATCAATTGAGCTTTATAAAGTAATGATTAAGGAAAGAAAAGCAGCTTATATTTCGAGCTAATCCGAGAAGAGTTTAAAGGGAAAGCAAGCTTCTCACAGACTACCCAAAATTCAGCTTAATCTTTCCTTAGTTTTAGGAACTAGAGCCATCAGAACAATGGCAGAGTAAGGGAAGTCAAAGACGTAAAAGTGGAAAACTCGCTAACCTAAAATCCCATTGGCAAAGGGATGACACAGGAAAAGCACAAGAGTAGGCAATGCCGGGCTCAGATGATGTTTTGTAGTAATTCGTCCACGCCCACAAACTGAGAACCTCGGAAGTGGATCTTTTAACTCGAGGAAATGCACTATGAAGTTGCTCGTGATTGTGTTTCAAACAATTCGGGTAAACAAACTGGTACCATTCAGTTAAATTGTCTCTGCATTCCGTTCCAAAGATTGAGAGTTCCCATCACAACTGAATTCCATATTCAAGGGCTTTTAATGCGAGAACTCAGTACCGTTTGCTTTCGGCAGAACTCCTGCAGGACAAACTTCGACACCTTAATGGAATACCATTAAGAGTTAGAATGCACCACAGAACACCAATATGACTAACATATCTATTTTTCTGAACAACTTTTTTCTGTTTTTTCCAGGCTGAGTGACTCAGACGGTTGAAGCGTTGGCCTTCTGACCCCAACTTGACAGGTTCGATCCTGACTCAGTCAGGTGGAATTTGAAAGTGCTCAACTACGCCAGCCTGGTGTGGGTAGATTTGCTGGCACGCAAAAGAACTCATGTGGGACAAAATTCCGGCATATCGGCGTCTCCGAAAACCATGACAGTAGTTAGAACGTAAAAGAAATAACATTTATTTTAATCCAATTACATGTTTTCTTGTATCGCAACTAGGAGCGTTAATTGTAGTTTACAATGGCGCATCCTGATAGCGGAACGGAAATTGGCACAGTACAGAAAGATGTGTCGTGGAATTGGCGCCTCGTCTCAAAATTAGAGTTCGTTGGTACGGTGAAGGTGATGGGTTGTCAATTTAGTTACGCTGCTGCATCCATACGAGGTGAATACAGCTTGTCAGCCGCTGAATATATTGTGTTAATTACGTGTCATGCGTTCTTGGTTAGTTTCCTGACAATGCTCTGCAGGCCTTGTACGCCTGCATGAATTTTTTGAATACTAATCTGAGGATTAGTTTCGTTAGTTTCATTATTTTTATATTCAGGTTAGCAGGAAGAAATGTGATAATATTTCAGTTTGAGTTTTCATATTGCCAAAATTTATTATACAGTGCCCGTATCCATACCCAGATTTCGTACTTGGAGACGGGGCCTCTTATTCAACATTTCTACCAATGAAAATGAAACATTAACCCTCAACTAGCGTTGTGGGGTCTTTAAAGATACCAGTGATTTTGTACAACCCTGGCGCTCTCTCCGTATTCCGGTCTGGCTATCGCCGTTCACTGTAGCCGTTTACGACCCCACAACGGTGTTTGTATTACGAAGTTTGTCGTGACTTAAAATTTTGTAAGTGTTCATATTTCATTCAAAGTGTGTGTTTGGTACTATTTCTTCGTATAAGCCTTGCTATGGCTTCCACATCTCGCCCCGACATGTCAGTGTGTGATCCGAGGATCGCAGTGTTTTAGAGGAAGATGCCGAAGGAAGTGACGGCAGCGATCTCTCCGATGAAAATGATCCAGATTACAATTCCGAGCACGACACGGATTCGGAACAAGAAGGTGAGAAAGACGAAGAGTGAAGTTTCACGGACAACCTAGACGTCCATAACCTGCCGTCATCTTTTTCTGGTAGGAACAGATAGAAGTGGTCAGCTACCGAACCCAACAGGCAAGTGAGACGTCGAAGTCAGAACATTATTGTCAGACTTCCAACCTTTAAGTGTTTGTGAAAATGACTTAAATGACTTTGAAATTCAAAAGTTTTATAAGTTTTGTATACTATAATATTTAAATTTACCTTTGCATTTGCTTTGGAGCAATGAACATTTAAAATTTGTTTTCATTTAAGTTTAATTCATGGGAGTGCGATTTTCTTTTAAAATCAGTGACGGTAAAACAATTGTGCATTATCTCACAATCTATAATCAGTAAGGATATTCATTTCTCATTGTAGGTAATGCAAAAGGTATAAGGAAACATAATTGACATGTATTTATTTTTGAAACTTAAATAAAGGGTGTTTGAGGTCATCCATTCAATGGTATCATTTTCGACCCCACAACGCTATTTACGTACCAAAGTGTTCAGAACGCCAGTCGAGGGTTAAGACAGTAATTTTTTTTTTTTTCTTTCTTGAATTACGTGTAGTTATTTGCCGGTTTATCATTAGCCTCGGATAAAACATTATTTTGAATGTTAGTTCATTTAAAGTTTAACGTTGTCTTATTGCTTTTTGTTGAATGTACTGTATCACTTGTCTCAAGTGATTTCAAAATGAAGTAAATTATTTCTTTATAATATACTGTGACGTACTTACTAGCATATCCACGATCCTTGTTTTCAGTTTATTGCTGCTCATCACGGGATCTTCGTCTAAAACATTAATTCCTTTGTTAGAACTAGTATAGAGTCATTTGTGATAACCTTCCATATTTAATCAATTGCAGTCCATCATCAAATTGCCCCAGCTACCGTGATGCAGACCAGAAGTGGTGCTGTCTGGGCGGCCGAGGCGCCACGAGAGATATTTAACATGCCAACAATGACATGGAGTCCCAAGATTTGAACAGTCTTTCAAAAATATACTACCTCAGCTGAAATCGAACCCGCGAAGTTTAAATTTTGAGTGACTACTCCTGATCCACCGAGACAGCCGTATAATACAGAAGCTAACCACGCGGTCACCCTTACTGACAACAAACCGCTGTAGTTCTGACTTTGTAGTCTTGTCCCTACAGTCAAAATAAGACCTATAGTCATCCAGGAGACAGGAAAAGGTCAATCTTTTGGCAGCCGATACCTATGTTATTTTAGGAGTTATGGACATCAAAGAAGTGTAACCCCTTATTGCAGGCATAGGACAGGAAAAGGCGAGACTTTAAATAACTTACTGTAGTAACTTCCACCGTATGAAACAAGTACACAGCTACTACAGAACATCACCAAAATTTCATAACGCCAAGTTTGAACTATTAAACTGAACATGCTTCCGAGATTATCTAAGCAAGCAGATATATGGGAATTGGGGGGGGGGGTCTGATGTACCAGAATTAACGACTAATTCAATGTGTGAACAGTGACACGTCCAGCTCACTCTGCTCTAATAGAAGATCGACAAACATTACACCGAGTACCATCCAACTACAGTACTATCAAGAACAGTATGCTGTGCCCACGAAAACAGGAGGAAGACTGTACCAGACACCATATCGTCACGTGTATCCTTCACAAAACCTTGACTTGCAACAGTGTCAACCACATCCATACAATTGTCCTCCTGCAAGAAAAACAAACAGCTGATCAAATGGGATAGCTGCCGTGCCCTGCACCGCTAATGCAACTATCACATGAGAATGACAAGTGAATCAACTAACGGTGAATGTAAAACAAGATAACTGCAACTGAGGCGCCACAATGATAAAATACTTTAGTATAAATTAATAAAAACGATGAATGATAATTTCCAATTCTATCCATACACACAGTTGTGAAGGTCATACTGTACTACAATAGTAGACATCAAAGGAAGCAACCAGGAAGTAAAAATCAAGAAGAGAGTAAGACAGGGGTTGCCCACTATCACCGCACGTCTAATGTATTCATCGAAAAAACTATAAAGAAGTTCAAGACGAACACAAAAGGAATTAGAATAAATGGACAACAAATCCATTGTATTTGATTTGCAGATGATATAGCAGTGGTTGCAGACTCAAAAGGAATTATCCCAGATGCTGAATACACTGTCAAATTTAGTAGATTTATACTTAAACATTAATGTGATGAAGACAATATCAGTTGTAAGTAAACATCCTGAGCGAAATTACACCAACAGCAGGCTTGCTAACAAAGTAGTGGAACAAGTCACCAGTTCCCCTTACCTCGGAAGTCTAATCACAAATGATAACCGTTCCAGCAAAGAGATAAGAATAGCGCTTGCCAAACAAGCATTCATCAATAAAAAAATATTCTGACCAATATACATCTAGATATTGAGATTAGGAAAAGTTTTGCGATGTCATTTGTGTGGAGCGTATTCATATGGATGTGAATCTTGGACAATCCAAGAACAGGATAGGAAACTGATTGAAGCGTTTGAGATGTGGGTCTGGAGGCGAATGCTAAAAGTCAGTTGGACTGCAAAAAGAACCAACGGAAGTATCCTGCGAGAAATACAGGAGAAGAAACAGCTGATGATAACAATACATAGAACAGATAAGTTCACTGGAGAGACAGTGCATCATAATACCTTTCTAACCAATCTACTAGAAGGAAAGATCTTACGAAAGGAAAGAAGTGAAGCAATTCCTTCAAGTATTGGTGCAAAACGTTGGATGTAGTTCCTCCTGTGAGATGAAACGACAAGCTGAAGACAGAAGACAATGATTGAATCAACAAGGCACATCCCGATTTTGGATTTGGAGGCAGGAACTCTTATCCAAATAACCAATGGAAACGAAACATCGGCACATTTAGAAACTAAACCAATATCTGAATACTTCAGTCCTAGTTCTGTAGAATAATAAATGATAAAAATGCAATCATACATGATAACTAATAGTCCCGTCAACGATGGTAAAAAACTTGTATCCATACATAATAAATTGTGGCAATTGCTGCAGTTGGTGCCTAATTAATAAAAACATACCACACTCAATTGCAACACGTTTACTGAGAAATGTTCGGCCAATCTGAAAACATAAGTGGTATGCTTGTTGCTGTATCATACATACAGTGTATCACAAAAATGTAATCGGGCACTAGTGTTTTGTGCTATTTTTAGACCTTTATTAACAGAAAAATATATAGGAGCAATACTGGCATAAATTGAAATTGGACACACGTAATAAATAACATAACAGCATTTTCATGCTTTAAAACTTAAAAAACAAAAACAAAATACAAGGAAACATGCCCAATATCTCAGCCAGAAAAGTTTTCGGGCAACATGTGAATGAAACACACCACAGTACATTTCAATACTTGTAAATCCTTTTTTGCTTTATTACTTGTCCAAGAGTTTAGACATGCTGTAGACGTAGGTCTCCATTCTTTTATTATTCTATCCTTTAAAGCTTGCCTTGATGTCACTGGCATTCGCCTTAACTTTTCTCTTCATTTCATCCCATAGATTTTCAATAGGGTTTAAGTTCGGACTCTGAGGAAGTGTAGCCAAAACTAGGGCAATTATACAGCGTCCATAGTCTCAATATCAGATTTATGTTTCGGGTCATTGTCTTGATATAATTTGAACTTGCCCGAAAGTCCTAAATTTTCAGCACTTTTCGGTAAGTTCAGAATATTCCGGTACTTATGATTATCCATTTTACATTCAATGAATATTAATTCGCCCACCCCAAATGAAAACATGGCGCCGCAAATCATGACACCACCTCCATGTTTAAATATGGGCTGCAGATTCTTCGTTTGAAGCTCTTCATTGGTTTCCTCCAAACCATAGTTCTTCCGTTTGAAGAGAACATCTGCACTTTAATAATAAAAAAAATTACTTCGTCCCACCGACTGGCAAGTTTGTTTATGTGTTGATTTACGAAGTCCAATCTTTACTTTCTATTTCTCTTATTTACCATGGGTTTCTTCCTGCTCACTCTGCCACTATACCCTTCTCTTCCGATAATTCTCCGCTCAGTTTCAGGGTGAACTTCCTTCCCGTACCCCTGCAGCACTGCGGCAGTAATTTTCGTTGCCGGTAACTTTGTATTTTTCTTATTACTACAGTTTCCTCGCTTCTACGAAGCTTCCTTGGTCGCCCTGTTTTAGGTCTGTCTTCAATTCTATCTTCTCTGTTGTATATCACCTACAGTACAGTACTCTTATTTGTAACAATGCGTTAATATCTTTCAGAACGCCCTTCAGCATGATGGAAAATAAGTTGTCTCTTTCCAAATTATGTATTTTTTCTTTTCCGCCCCATCGTACTGTAAAACGTTCGTGTTTACAGAACAAGGATGAAGAACATAATGAGCTTGTTCTGCCTACTCCCCCACTCACCTGTTCTCGCCTGCGCGATAAGTGCCCGAATATTTACGTGGCTGCATATTGTAGTATCATAACCAAGATTAAAATTGCATATAATTAATTACATTTTACGGGTACTCGTGTATGCTATATTGTACGTCGGTATTTACATTACTAAATGGACTGGCAATTGCTTATTTTGGACTTCAACTGATGGAAGATGGAAAAATAAATAGGGTGGTCGAATACTTTTGTGATTCAGTGTATGTTGTTTATTCCGCTGAACAGCCTCATTTGCTATATTACGTAATGCAGAGTGGAACGAGAAGTATATTCTATTGACAGAGGCGTACCACGTGCAGTGAGTGTGTACATCGGAAGGTTCTTAGCATGACTCACTGGAATTCTCATTCCTCACAGAATAAGCCTGGGCAGTGTCATCGTTAGAACTTCCACTCTCACGTTGGTAATACGATACAACAAGCAAACCACATGACTGTCAAATGAGCTTCACACCAAGCATGAGTAACCTTCAATGCGTATTATTTCACAAATACCGGCATTCCGCTGTTGCACACTAGTTCTTGTAATGATTTTGAAAAGTTATACCCAACTCTGACTGTAGAGATTTGATGAATTAAAGTAATGAACTGATGAAACAAAGAGGACGAATAATTTAACAACAGTTATCAATAAATCAAGCATTCCCCCCCCCCCCCGGAATATGCATTTATACACCGGTCAAGTTGTCTGAAAGTGTGACTAAGCATATTAACCTTAATGAATTGCAGAACTTTAAATCTTTTTTTTAACATGCCCTTTGCATACAAATCCGAGCTTTAATTAGTTTCAGATTATAGAAAGGGCGTTATGCCGATCGCTTCTCCGATACACGAATGACAAACTGTTCAAGTGTAATCTGATCCTAGTTATCTTTCAAAACAGCAGATGCATGATGTCCGGTTGGCCATTTTTATTCTGTACTTAACATATCTTTAATATGTACTGTATGTACTGAACACTGCCTAATATACAAAGTTTATTTCGAGTACAATGCGGTCGTGAATATTATTCATTTACTTTTATCTTCTTTATAAACTTATACCTTTCAGCGTTCAATCTGTAAGTCTCTGTAAATGAAATAAGCCTCTCCACAATCCCCTATTTGAAATTAGCTCTGTGGTCTTGTTTACTTCACATTTTATCCTTAAATCATTAAAATGTCATCGTCCCTATGATATCCATCTCGTCTTACCCTGGCCGGGCTGAGTGGCTCAGACGGTTGAGGAGCTGGCCTTCTAACCCCAACGTGACAGGTTCGATCGTGGCTCAATCCGATGGTATTTGAAGGTGCTCAAATACGTCAGCTTCGTGTCGGTAGATTTACTGGCACGTAAAAGAACTGCTGCGGGACCAAATTCCGGCACTTCGGCGTCTCCGAAAACCGTAAAAATAGTGGGACGTAAAGCAAATAACATTGTCTTACCCGGCAAGTTCATTCACCACACATGATCCCACCACCGAACCTAGTTCATATGTATGGTTTCATACAAGGAGTTCATTAGACTAACTGCTCTTTCCCAGGTGTTCTCCACTCAATTTATACTTGTTTGTACCAGTAACCATTCTCACTACTTTCATGTCTTCTAGTTTATGAATAAGACACCTACACTGTTGGTTTCATGACGCACTACCTAACCTTTAAAGGTTTTCAGAGCTTTCACTCCTGCAAATAAAGTATATGAAAATACTGTGCAGCAGTGTAAGGATAACTTCAGAGAACACTTACAGAATACAGCAGACCGCAATGTATGGTTACTTCATACAATATTTTCTTTATAACCGAGTCCCTTCTATTTTCTTATTGAGCTACTGTTCGTTCAGAGTGTTTTCAGAGTTCAACCTTGTAAATTAAGGAGTAGTAAATCACTCCGACATCCTTCAAAAATTTCAGATAATACATCCTCTGCATACCAGGAATAAGATACTAAGCAAATCGAAGTGCAAGCAAGATTCCAAGAACGAACTATTTACCGAAATCTGAGACTTTACTTCTATACAGAAATGCTCTTATTGTGGAAGTAAACTTTTTTTCAGAGGGGAAATACTGGGATTATCAGCTTCGAAACGCTATTATCATTGTAAAAGGTTGATTCGACATGTCGTACGATGTCACGTAAACGATCTCTGGTAACATTTGGCGTTTACCGTCAAAATTCACTGAAACTCAGTCATAGACGCCGCCTTAGAGAGATTATGTTTACTCCGCTATCTACAGTAGTAGCCCTAGAGTGAAGCAGAACGTGGAAATTGACGAGCGCCGGATGGCGTCATCTATATATTTTAAAAGTTTACTGAAAACAGCTTCGTCCAGTCGGTCCGTTCTACTGGACCAAATTGTTTAAGTTTTCTTTTGTTCTCTCCGGAATTACTTGCCGATGAATGAGACATTGATAGATCTCTAAGTTCAGTCAACTTTGAGTAATCACAAAATCAAATCATTAAATGATTACTACAATAACTGCAAGCGAAGGCTTACCCTAGCCCGCAAGACATGTACTTAGCGAGTTGCATAAATTAAGGAGCAATATCCTTACGTAAAGATACCGGCAAAGCTTAACGAAAAAAAAAAAAAGACTACCGGCAAACCTGCAATTTCAACCAAACTGTGTACACATATGATTTAATATTATCTAAGGGTCGTATTCATGAACGAGACTTTGACTTCGACTTACGTAAGTTCACTTAGTTGAGTTTTGTGGAAGTCTGTTTCATAGACGCAACTTTTACAAAGTAGACTCTGGCGTAAGTAGACTTTGGTAAGTTACGATGTGAAGAATTAGAAATGAAGTTGGCAATGAAAACAATGGAAGAGCACTGTAGCATCTCCCATCACTCAATGTTTTTTCTTAATAAAGGGGCAGAAGAAGAAGAAATTCAGCTGTTTCCTGCGTTATAGATCGCGTTATAGACTCTAAACTCAATCCAATCCAGTTAATACAGTTAGTTTTTATTTCTCGACGATGGATGGAAAGAAAAAATTGCCAACCTTCAACAACTGTGAAAGGGAGGTGTTACTAGAACTAATGAAAGAGAAGAAAGGTAGCCTATAGTTGAAGTCGAAATTAATAAACTGCATCTCGTGGTTGACTATGCCCTGACAATTGAAACTAGAAAGCCCTTTCCTATTACGGAATACCTCAGCATGGTTGCCACCTGGACTTATTATTGGTATATGGGTGCAATCTATAGCTCCAACCACTCCAGGGAAACGGGATCTTTCATACACACGTCGCGCATTATTTCGACATTCAGCTTCATTTGGGAACGAAACAAACTGTGGTCTCTTTCGGGCAGTCAGGATCGATATTCTTCTGATTATTCTACATACTGAGGGCTGGCTTACTCCTCGTAAATCAGCGGAATCAATTTGGAATTTACCTGAAAACCATGGAAGTGTGAAAGGCTATTGTATTTACCATAAGAATGCATTAATCTGTACTGATCATCCCTTAACCTAACTGGATAACACGATGAGTAGAAAGTGCAAAAACTGTGCGCTGTAGTAACAATAATTTTACTCTTACTTGTAGCATAATATCTTAATGACCGGGCGATTTGTCCGTGCGGTTAGGGGCGCGCGGCTGTGAGCTTGCATCTGGGACATAGTAGGTTCGAACCCCACAACGTACTGAATAATTTCCTGGATCTCTTCAATTTCGTCTACAAAATTAACTGCATGGGCAATATCTGCCATTTTATTATTTTTCTGATCTCAAAGTCTACTTAAGTACGGGACATCGGCGACTTGGAAGTAAAGTCGCCATCTAAGTTTACTTACCTCCAAGTAGCGATCATGAAATGGAAATGGCGACTTACCGCCTTCTAAGTCTAAGTCTAAGTCAAAGTCTCGTTCAGAAATACTGTGTGAGTAAGACACATAGCAGCCCTGGAGAGGAATGGGGCGTGAGCAACATGTAAAAATAATTGAAAACGTCCTATATTAGTGTTGAATTAAATTTTCGGGGTCGCTAAGATGAACATTGACACTCCGGATTACATGTTAAGTCCAAGTTCAGCCTCCATCGCCATTGGGGGTGAGAAGGGGTGAAAAAGAAAATCACCGGGTGAGTTGGCCGTGCGCGTAGAGGCGCGCGGCTGTGAGCTCACATCCGGGAGATAGTAGGTTCGAATCCCACTATCGGCAGCCCTGAAGATGTTTTTCCGTGGTTTCCCATTTTCACACCAGGCAAATGCTGGGGCTGTACCTTAAGGCCACGGCCGCTTCCTTCCAACTCCTAGGCCTTTCCTATCCCATCGTCGCCATAAGACCTATCTGTGTCGGTGCGACGTAAAGCCCCTAGCAAAAAAAAAAAAAAAAAGAAAGAAAAAAAAAAAGAAAATCTCCAAAACGAACGAGATTATGTACGCGTGTACATTCCAGTATAGCTCTCAACCAAACTTTGTACACGTCCGTATGGTTGGGGGGTTGGGAGAGAGGAAAAGACCTAAAACGACCAATCTTAGTTTCGAATCCATACTTCGGAGGTCACCACGGTGAATTATTATGACACTGGATGTCGTTTAAGTTCAGCCTCCATCGACATGCGGGTTAGAAGGCATGAGAAAATATCAAAATGACCGAGATTAATATTGAATGCAGTTTTCGGGTTCACTGGGTGAATAGGTGTCAGTCGGAATCTTACATCATATCCATAGCGCGACGCGTAAATACATACACATTTTTATAATTTACTTGAAAGGATCACTTTTTAGTGATAGATTTTTGTACCGGGTTGAGGAGAAAGGAGGGAGCACTGCCGGTTCCGGCAATACTGCCAACTGAATGGAAATGAAATCTGAATAGAATCCATAATATGATAGATCGATATGAATTTTCTAAACCTTTATCTTACGTCAACAACTGTGTCACAATATATGATACTATATAATATTTCTCGATGCGAAACTTGTTCCTAGCATGAATTCTATAGTCTGGCCTTGTGTGAACAACAGTACTAGTACGTAAATTGTACGCCAGATGTCGCAAAGCGATCATAAGTGAGTCTTAGTTTGTGTTTCAAAGGTTGCCAATACGAATCTCGAAGATAACCGAAGTCGACCGATTCAGCACTAGGGTGTAAATCTATCGCTAAAAAGTGCGCAGATAATACTTCCCACACGAAACAAAATCTAAAACAAACTTTAAACACACAACTGTACTACTACAAAATAGTTCGTAAAATATCAAAGTCAAAATGAAGAAATATATTAAAAATAATGACAAACTAATGCTGCGGAGCAGCACAGGTCCTCTAATACGATTATCATATTTATTGCAACCAATGGCCGTATGTTACTAGAAATACAGAATAAATAGCTAGCCACATAATTCTTTCAAGGACTTCCTCTTCGGACACTTATCGAGATGGTATCGATCACAATAAATTATCGCAGAGAGAACACACAGTTCACGGTAGGTGTATGAAACTGTTGAGCAGCAGACTTTATGGTGAAAACCATTATTATTCCTTGCAATGTACCAAAATGAAAGCGAACAGGGGCATAATGTTTTACAATAAACGGAATGTGTGCAAGGAAGGAATGCATCAATTATTTCAGATTTTTTGTTAATATTCTGAGATGTCAATCTAGAGATTGGCACGTTCAGGTTCTGAATAATAATTTGAAAGGAAAGTCCTGACCTTATAAAAAGAAGCTGGAAGAAATCAGATAGTACCATTTGTCAGGAAGAGATATAAGCTTAGCAGCCAAGGTATGCGAGTGCAGTTGGCAGCCGACAAATCCGCACAACAGTCACTTGGGCAATGTTATGGCGCCGTTCGCGAAAGACCTCTGACATCCTTCAGCGCGTTACAATTACTGGCAACATCAAAGCTATAAACATCCTTACTGCAGATTCGCATCTTGCCAATACGAACTTCCCAGAATATTTTACTGCTTTCTTCGGCTAGAAATCTATGAAAGGATTTTAGAGAAATGAAAGTGGTTGATATTGACCAACATTAGTTTGACTTGGACAATACTATCCAAAAATTGCCACGCGTTTCACGAAAATCATCTACATGACCGTAAAGTTGAGGATACAAAAACTGATTGGACCCCTATAAGTAAGCTCACTGGTAGTCATAGTTCATAGACAGTATGAAACATCTTGATAGTGTTAAGTTTTCTAATTTCATCGTGCTTCATGCCCATTATGTTTAACTGTGATAGATTACTTGATCTCCAGAGAAATCTACTTAAATTTCGTCACGCATCAATCACTATGCACAGAAGGTGATTGCAAGTAATTCCAATCCCAACATCCAATGGAAGGAAGAGTGGGCCTCAAAAATAGAACATCTCCGGCCAGTGCTTTATTCAACCTCGGGATTTGAACTCTTAAGCACTTTGTCTATTCTTAACAGGATCCATTGAAGGTGTCGGCCCTGCAGCTCTACTCAAGGAGTAAAATCCATCTCCCGGGTAAGACTGAAGTGCCTCTCTTCAAACTGCCAAATACACAGGGTGACGGAAGGACCTATCCCATTAAAAATAAATGAATGTTGCCTTGTTTTGACCACGATACTATCTTTGATCAATTTTTGTGTTTATTTACTCGTGTCAGAAGCGTGTTTAATCATACAGTTAAAAATAAAATATAAACTATTTACAAAAATTAACAGACAAAGGAAATTGACCAAATTTACTACACATCTAGATGGTGTCTTTGTATTAAGGCGCATACATATTGTAGGGACTTAAAAATATGTGTAGGATAAAAGGCTATTTATTTTTTATTTTTTTGTAGTTCTGCTAACGTATATAGGTTGTCTGCGACAGTGGTATAGGCAATGGCTAGGATTGGAAGTGGCATGAAAACTGAAACACCTTCCTTAGGGCTATGCTGCGGAGAATCTTCCGAATCCAAGCTACACCATCTGTACTGTTCAGTCAACTTAGCTGGTACACAAAACTGAACGAACAATTTCCCACGAGCTTTCTTTTTTCAATAGCGATTTAACGCCATCCTAAATCGGAATGATTTGTTGGTAACGATGGGATAGGAAAAGGAAGCAACCATGACATTAGGGTACACTGTCTGGTGCGACATCTTCAGGGCTGCCGACAGTGGGGTTCGGAACCTACTATCATCCGAATGCAAGCTCTCAGCTATGCGCCCCCAGCCGCACGGCCAATTCGTTTGGTATCAGATAACTCAGAAGCTTGCAGACTGAACGCTGAAAGGTATAACCGTCTATAATGATTTAAATGAGCAAAATAGCAAATGAAAGTGTAGGCAGGTACTTCGTAGGTGAAGGCGAATTAATCTAGGATAATTGGTACAGTTTTCAAGACGAGATGCCGAAATTTTATCCCGCAGGAGTTCTATATGCTGCTAAATCTATCGACACGAGGCTGGCGTATTTGAGCACCTTCAGATATTACACGCCAATCTGGACTCAGACAGCTGGCGATCTAGCCCACCGTCTGAGTCGCTCAGCCCGGCGATAAAAGGAAAACGTGACCAACATGGCATAAAGATGAGCACACGTAAGTTGAGAGCGATGAATGCACGTCGTACCAATACACACGAACTGAAAGGAAGTCTGAAGAAATGCTTGGAAAATGTACCAAATGAACTGTACAGAGAAGGTAGCAGTGGATAGCAGAAGGGAATGATTAACAGTTTCTAATGGCATAGTCAGTTTACAAATCTAAATAACTGATGTGTGGCCTCTAGAGCAGGTCTTTCTGGTTGAAGGCCATGGATGACCTGCGCGCCTGATTTTATTTTTATTTTTGGCTAGTGATGAGGTAAGGCTGATGAAACCTGGTGTCGGGACAGCCTACTCCCGTCGAGTAACACTAAGGGGTTGCTCAAGGCTTAACGGCCCCATCTGAGGGACGAATCGCCATCAACAGTGTCATATGAAGACTGCAGAGTGGTTTGAAATTAAATCCAGGCTTTTGGCACGCAATTTGGTGACAAGTTGTATTACACCACCTCTCGTACCCTGCCGGCCAACATTCTGATGGTGAAAATTTTCTTCACCAACGGGACTCTAGTTACCTAACCACGGTGTCAGGCCATAAAGACTTTACTAAACGAATTGGAAAGTAGCATTGTGTTCTGTTTCTATGCGGAAATATAGCATCTGGAAAGCTTCCGAAATGAGGTTTACAGTGTAGGATGGCTAGAATGAAATGGTCTTAAGATCAGAAGTTAGGTTACAAAGTAAGTATCGTTTGTCCAGTTAACATTCAGGAAAATGTGACTGAAAAGTTCCAGTGAGAAGGGTACAGCCAGAAAGTAAACTTTAAATTCTATCCTAGATTTAGAGTCCCAAGGTCTGTTAAATTACTATATTACATTCGTTTTCCAGGTTGGACCATGTTTTACGTACAGGTTGCCGACGGTTCAAATATATTGTATTAGTTATCATGGCGACTGATATACCCCTACCCTACAGTTTCTAAAGCTGACTAGAGACATTACCTACCCCTGAGCAGGGGTACTTCAGTCGCCTTCATAACGAATACCGGTACTGCAATGTATTCGAAATGTACATAAAACGACACGGTCCAACCCGCAAAAATAACTTTTGTAAAATCGTAATATCTAAATTTAAAAAAATTAAAAAAATCACTGCATTGTATTCTCGAACACAAGATCAATATTGCCGAGTTCTACATGCCCGTTTTAAAGCTGAGAACATTTTACGTACCTACAAATGTCAAGATGACTAAGCACGTACAGGTATCCAGAGACTGGACACGCCAAAATGCTATGGAGAAAAATTTTCCCTACAAGCTGTGAACTTGTGACCGAAAATAAATTACTCCAGTGACCTACATCTTAAGTACTAACTGGAGGGGCATCATCAGTTCCGAGAAACAAGGAATGGTATCTAATTCACTCGTTCATTCGCTAAATATATGGTTTGATACCAAGAATGCATGACCATTAACGCGGGAATGCAATATACAGCTTTTCTAAGTAATGGGTACACACTTCACTGCACATGAGGAATTATTTCAGAGAAGTTGAAGCTTGTTTAGAAAAAAAAGTTACTAAGAACAAAACTGGTATGTTTACTACGGCTAGCACAATCTTACTAAACAGAATTTCTGCGAGCTCAGTAAATGTTCTCCACAACTATACAGAAAGCCGGTGAAATCGGCTTTACGTAGGACATCAGTGATGCATCAAAGCGGACAATGAACAATAAAGGGGTGCAAATGAGCTCTGGCTCCTCCCAGAAGTAACATCACACTCTCCAAATAACAGTTCTCTGCCGCGATTAATGAGATGTTTACTGTTCACGCCGAGCAACACACCCTAACTACTCGGCACAACTGAAACCAGCTGGTATCGCAAACAAGATGACTAGGCAGAGTGTCGAACGTGTATAATACCGTTCCCGTAACAGAAATTAGTAAAGATATGAAAATAATCCCTTCTAACGTGAGAGTTGTAACATGAAGACAATGGACATTTTAAAGTTCTAAAAACTAGGTGCAAAGAAATTCAAGACCATAAAAACAGTGTTCATTCATATTTTAAATATGACTGGGATAAGTTGCGGTCATTAGATGAGCACTATTTTTCAACAAAAGTTGTGTCATTCATAGTCTCCTGTCTAACGATGTTGCCGCCTTTCACTTCACGGCGCCATTTAATCTAATCATATTTAAGAATCGTTAAACCGTGATTAATAATGCCAAAATTCGATTATATAACGTTGGGCACAAGAGTGGGGAGTAGGAGTAGAGCAAATGTACAGCCGCAGTCTTGGCACGTGCGATGAAGATTATATTTGGACATTCTTGGGTTATTCGCATTTTTGAAATTAACTTGCTAACTTTGAATGAGTATCCCACTACATTTAAAATGCACAAACAAATTTAGACGGTTTACGCTACAATATATATGCAAACGTTTGTGAACACCGTTACTTTACTGCAGTGATTCACAAGTGGAATAAAAAAATGTCATCCGAACATTTACACAGAACTGCAGCGACAAAGGAGAGACAGATCAATGTTCACATGTTTCACCTTGACATTGCACACTGAAGTAAGAAGTTGTTTAAAGTTCAACAGCTAAGGCAAACATGCTGGTATCAGTAAATGATGACCGCTTTCGAGCTTACATTCCCAGTTGCCAAGTCGCTGGAAGTGAAACTTCAGCACTGGATCTGCGAGTGCCACGCCCCTTTTCAACGACAGAAGAAAAGGTTTATATAATGTGTGTATTTGAAATTCCTAGTACATTAAAATAACACTATACTCGAGCTTTAAACATTTTAAACCTTCTGGCGAGTGGTAAAACTAATTCACAGGTCTAGGATAGATTTCTACGGAAATTCGAATCTCGATAGCGGAGGCCAGTCTAGATAAGGTTCATATCTTTCCCTCTTGTTTAGGAAATAGTGTACTTTCGGTTTCAAAGTGAAGAATACAACTAGCAGACTTAATTTGATTTTTAAAATACGAAGGTAATACAAAAGGGCTCTGCTCTATTGAAACCGGAAACCACCTCAAGGCCAAAAGTGACCGGACGTCCCGTTTTGAATGGGGCAGTACACGTTTTGAACCCGATGTTTTGTTGGAAAGTGAAATACAGCCTCCATTTTCTTTAACGTAATGGTATAAATTATTATAAGAACTCAAATAGAAGTTCTTTGTCCACTTACTGATAAGAGGGAATGGTCGAGTTGGACATCGTGCGTTATGAGAAACGACGAACAAGGCAATGCCACTGCGTGCATTTCTTTCATTCCATTTCAGTTTTTGGTTCATTCCCTCGGTTCTCCCAGCAGAGACAGTTGGGATCTGTTGTGTTGCAGCAGTTGTGACAAATGCCGGAACGCATTGCAAGGAAAGTAGGCCTCTTGGAAGTTATAGGTAATGTAATAATATTACTTCTAAGTCTTTAAAAGTATGTATAAATCAATAGATATTTAATTTCTATTGTAGGCACACGTCTGCAAAGAAAACTAGAACCGATGACCGCACCATTTGTAAAACCGACTTGTGTCCGATAGAGGGCAGAACGAGAACAGCACTGGACATAATGCAGGAATTACCAGCGCACTCAAAATCTATGCTATTTCCATTTATATATTTCCTATTCACAATTATACACGAAAGCCTCCGCGGCTCAGGCTGCAGCGCGCCGGCCCCTCACCGCTGGGTTCCGTGGTTCAAATCCCGGTCACTCCATGTGAGATTTGTGCTAGACAAAGCGGAGGCAGGACAGATTTTTCTCCGGGTACTCCGGTTTTCCCCGTCATCTTTCATGCCAGCAACACACTCCAATACTTCATCTGTCAATCATTGCCCCAGGGGAGTGCGACAGGCTTCTGCAGCCGGCACAATACCTATCCTCGCCGATAAATGGGGATTCCATTCCTAACCCAGTCAATGACTGGAAACAGGCTGTGGATTTTCATTTTGTTTTCATACAATGATATACAATTAAGAACAAGTTGGGTTTGCAGAGTCCTTAGTAAGTGCCCCATTATCCGGTTTAGAAAATATGGTCACAACCTATACCAGCAACATAAGTATGTGGACTGCACTACTTGACTTCATAACACTCGCGACTTTTTCTACCGTTTTCCACACACCTGCGGAGTTGTGGGCGCGAACTGTGTTGCACATGTGGATTTGGCCCAGTTTTACAGCCGGAATGCAACTTACCGTAAATTGGCTTATGGCGGCGATAGGACAGGAAAGGGCCAAGAGTGGGAAGGAAGCTACGATGGCCTTAACTAAAGCTCCAGCATTTGCCTGGTGTGAAAATGGAAAACCATGGAGAACCATCTTCAGGGCTGCCGACAGTGGGGTTCGAACCTACTATCTCCCGAATACTGGATACTGGCCGCAATTAAGCGACTGCAGCTATCGAGCTCGGTGACAGTGGGATTCAAACCCACTATCTACCGAATGCAAGCTCACAGCTGCGCGCCCGTAACCGCACGGCCAACTCGCTCGGTGTTCTTAAACTGATCACCTGTTGCTGAGTTGGGGAAAGTACTGGGCATCTTATGTCCAACTAAAGATCTCAGTTTACACAATTTGTCGGCAGTTGAACTCGAGTTACATGATGTACCTCAGTTGCAACTTATACCTTGAAATTTACAATGAAAGTGAAGAAATGACAGATGCCACGTGAATTAAAACATACCAGTTTTACTTGTGCAGACTGGGAACGACTTCTATTTGAAACCGAAATATTGGTCCTAGGCCATTGAGAAAGTTTTCTGCTGTCAAGAAGGCATAACAATTACGGTAGTAAGCTCAGCACTTACCATTATTCACCTCCAGAAGTTTGATGAAATTATTAAAATGTATTTTATTTTAGACGTAGGCCTATCAACTTATGTATGACATTTAGTCACAAAGTTTAGTATTTCTCGTTGACTGAAGTCAGGTGATACAGGAAATACTAGAATGTAGATGTATACTGGTACTTGGTTAATAGAAAACCCTATGATAAGTGGGGAGATTAAATGTACACTACTCCAAGCAAGGATTTGGTGACCTGGACGTAATACGCATATTCGAAAGATAAATGGCACACAGAATATAAACCTTTGAAATGTGGCTTTACCGAAGAACGATTGTGGTATTAAAATAAAGAATAATGAAGGAAGGAATTAATGTAAAAAGAATTCAATTCTGAACTGATTCAATGAAAAAGAAACATTCTCTCAAACTCTCCCTTCCATTGCCCTACCAATTATATTAATTCAAATATGCAACTCTGTAGCTGAGGTCAGATGATTATTTCCTGCCACAGAAAGTTTACCGTTTCTCATGGCCGCGATGGTAAAGCTGGTTTGTTCATTGTTCATAGACAAACTTTACACATAAGCAACAAATTGGTTTGGCTATAAACAATAGCTTGTAGGTGTATTGTAATATAATATGGATTGTGCAGAAACAATTTACATGAATCTGAAAGATTCAAGGTTGAACATACCCTATCCGGTCTAACATTACATAACTGTTTTGAGGAACTTGGCAGTAAAGGCAGGACGTGAATTCCTCGACGTTCCAATTATAAACAAAATTTTTAAGGAATAATTTCCAAGTGCCTGAAAAACAAATTTAAAAGAAATGTTAAAAGCCATAGATGAATAGACTAAACAGACCACATTCTCTCCAAGACAAGAAAAAATGTGCATGAACTGCCTTAGCAAAAAAACTAAAAAGTGAGGCCTACTCAGGTGTGTACACCATGCATGGTAAAGAAAGTAGCCAATTAGACGTAAACAGGAATAAGAATATGTAAGAGAAGGGAATTGCCATCCAAAATATTCGGTACAACGTACAAGTCTTAGGTTACAGATCAGAGGCCAATTAGCGATTGCAGGGATAACGCTTTATGGTCACAAATCTTTCAGACAGTAAATAGGGTTATCCTACACTGCAACAATAACACGTGTTGCGTCTCACGATCATCAGTCCAAACAAAAGAACCGCATTATACCACACAGACTAGAATGGGAAAACTTCTGATAAATTACGGAGGTCGTTACGTAAACCCTCTAAATTCTCAAGAATACCATCTAACAGACGTTTGATTAAAATAACCTCAATCCCTCAAATGTTCAAAGAATACGGCCAGTAATGGCGTGAGAAGACTGCGTGCTACAAATGATAGCCACCAGAAATGCAAAAAGTCTATTCTATGTATAGACAGCATTCCAAGTAGAAACATTACTTGCAAATTTGACGTGAGAAATTTTGTGCTTTATGTGTTGGAACAAATCAAGATATTCCAAGAACAGAAAGCCTATTGACAATTTGTTACCTTGATGTTTTTTTAAAACTAAATACACCAATCACCTTTCAGAAACATTGTATCCCTAGGGTATATAATTATGTCAGTCATCAATTACAGCAGATTTTAACCCATGCAATATAACCTCTCACTTGTCAACCTTTTGAATAATATGAAGAGGTTAGGACAGACATAATCCAATGGACAGTTATAGTTTCAATGTTTATTCCAAGAAGAGTTTTATTTCATATCGCAATCTTTCACAGGGTATTGGTAACATTTAACATGTTACTGCATGCACTAAAATAGGTCAGGGACCCGCCACGAGCAGAACAAGCTTGCACCTACTCTAACAAAACCAAGTACCTTCTGTAACAAGAGCATTAATGGAGATAAATTCGAACTTTATCATTCACATTCAAAAGCACACGTTTAGTAGTAATTTTCTCGTATCATTTCCAAGCAACATTGAGGTGTCATACAAGAAAGGACCTATCAAATTACAAGCCGTCAAAAACAATTTCTTACACCAAAAATACCTCAATAATAATTCCAATGTAAGTAGAGAGGAAACAGAAGGTTCGCCCTGTGACTCAAGACTGACTAAAACAGCAGCAATGCAGCAACATTGGAATAGATTCAAGGTTCTGTCCGATTTAAATAGCTCTGGACTACAGCCTACTTGGCCTGAGACTAGGTGTGTCAAAGCTCTTGAAATGGTTTCACTCAAGCCTTTCAAACGACGTCAATTTATTACTTAAATGGCATGTTGGAAAATATTGACATTGATAGTTGGTTAGGGAGAAAAATGGCCTATAATGGTAGATTTTTTGTTGATTACTCGATTTCTGTATAAAAATACGAAAATGAATATCCAGTCAATGATACATCAATAAACATCTAAGCTACTAAAATTTCTTCGCCCTTCAATGCAACCGCTGTCAATGTCAAATGTTATGAACTTACAGTATCTACACCCTAGAGAAACAATAACAAATCATGAATGAGAATATCTTATTTTTAATAAGAAGAGTGCATAAAACGCAAGTACATACCACCAGAGCCATACACATTGAAGACGGATTGGACGGTTCAGCCGCAAATCCGTGTAAGGAGAGAAAAAACACTCGCGCTAGCTTACAGACCCAACTGGTAACTGAGCCAAAATGGACGACAGCAGACAGACGGCAGGCACAGGGAGGAAGTGACGTCAGAATAACCTTCGGCCTGTCTCTGGTATATGATTGGTGGAAATTTTGATCGAAATTTATCTGTACACAAAGGTTCAACACAACATTGCACACTTGAAAGCAATGTTTTCCTGTTTCAAATGTTTGTGGAATAATTGCACAATCATTTCATTTGATTAGATATGCCAAACTAAGAAATATTTCCCTTTAATATGACGGTTAATGCTGACATTTCAAAGAGAAAGCAGAATTAGCTTTTCTTCAAATAATATCCGCATTTCCAAATTTAAGGTCATCTTACGCTTGCGGAAAATTATTTATACAATTAAGATTTTATCTAGACAACCTTCTGTTTGCCAAATATAACATCCGTTGCATTTAACAAGTCAAATCCACGGTGCGGTGCACACACACACACACCTTCAAAAAAATATTTCGTTTATTGCTCACGTCGCTAGATGGCACGTGACCATCCTTGCCTACGCTATCTGTTGGAGGAAGCAGCAATTGCAAGAGTATGCAACAGTTTTCTCCTATTGGTGATGTCTGATGTGTAGCGTTGCAGTGTTGGTGTTCGGTGTTCTGTGGTTTGTGTTATGGTTGTAAACTGCTGAACGTTGTGAATTCTGGCCGCATGGTCTTCCGAGGCCTAACGCCAATATCATATTTTTAAAAAAGTTGTTAATGAAAATATGATTAATTTGCCATCTTAAAAATATATAGGCTATACGTTTTTAAGTGAATCTGATTAATCTCAGTATTTCCCTTACAGCCACCATAACCGCAGTAAAATTAAAGAAGATACAACCTCTCACTTGATAGATATTATTGGATTGGACTGATATATTAAAAGTTCACATGTTAGTGGTTATAGGTTAGGACTGAAATGTTAGCAATAGTGAGAGGTCTGAGGAAGGGTACCGGTACCTCTTTTCTTATTTAACCCACTGAAATGAAATGGCGTATGGCTTTTAGTGCCGGGAGTGTCCGAGAACAAGTTCGGCTCGCCAAATGTAGGTCTTTCGATTTGACGTCCGTAGACCTGCGTGTCGTGTCCCGACCTGCCGGAAATCGAACCCGGGGCCCCTATGACCAAAGGCCAGCACGCTAACCATTTAGCCATGGAGCCGGACTTTAACCCACTACAATGTCTTTACTTAGCTGCGTATTTTCCCTGAACAATTAGGCTTAAATGAATGGACAGCATTAAATTAGCAAGAAGCTTTATGCGTTACCCTACGTTGGGCCTGTAAGGGGATCTGAAAACTCTTCGCAAAATAAATTTTTAAAAAAAGAGAGAGAAAAAGAAAAATATATACAGTATATAGCTTGATGCCACTCTACATGGAAATGATCACGGCAGTTTTGGAGAATTAGTCGAAAGAGTTCCCTTTTTTACAATTTGTACGGTTTATTATGCTGAATGTAATACAGCACAGCTGTCAACAATGCCTGCCCCACTCCTCGCAACACCGCGAGCCGGTCCTCACAAAAGACCTGCACCAAATTATTTAAAAATGATTACAGTCATGAAAATTGATACCATAATATCGTATTTTAGATAGAAAATTATATTTGCTGATGTATAGCATACCTGAGATCGTATTGTTGAACATTTAACTTCTGTTACACATTTATTCGACAACAATGCATTTATTGGGAATGGATCGTAAAATTGCGTATGCAAAGAGGAAGTATCATTCAGGTTAAATATGAACAGGTGTTGTTGTAGTAACACTATCAGTCAGTTTCTAACGAGCTCTCTTTGCGCAAAGTTAGTAATATACTAGATTGATCAGTTGTGCGGTTTGATATTTTTCGGACTTTACTGAACAGTTTTTTTATTTAATTCTGTTCGTATAATTTTTGTGTAGTAATCGAATAAATTACTGAAACCGAGACTTCGGTATCTGTTACAGTTGTGTAGTTTCTGAAAAATGAAAATAATTAGTTAAGTGCGAAAATATAAGTGGTGCATGGTTGACAGTTCAGCAGCTTAGCCGTTAAATCACGGAGACTGTCAAATAAAACCTATTAAACATCATTTTTTGAAAACCTTACAATAACGAATAATCCTGTTGTTTAGGCAGTATAACTTAACAATAGATTACATTATTTTTACCTGCTCTAATTAAATGTTTATTAATTATATTCATAGGCTTTTAATGTTTTATTTCTGGGGGCCCAAATTTTTATTTTGACAGGTGAACGTATTCATTACGCCCCTTGCGTACAGCAAATTATTAATGTAGGTTTAAGGCCGAGCATTAGCTGTACGACTAATCGTTCGAAAAATGCTGGATTGAGTGACAACCTTCTAACCACAAGTTGGCGGGTACGATCGTATACAATTCCAGTGGTATTTCAAGGTTCTCAAATACGTCAGCCGCATGTCGGTAGTTTTACTGACACGTGAAAGAACTGCAGGACAAAGAGTCGGTACCTCGTCGTCTCCGAAAACCGTGGGGCGTAGAGTCAATACAATTATTAGTAACATAGGGCCCGGAAGTTTATGACATAAAGAAGTGCAAAATACGCTAAAATTAGCTAAATATGACAAAGAAAAGGTAAAATATGCCTTGGAATATTTTAGGGATAGACTGCAAGTACTACAGTATTACTAACATGAAACACGTCAAAAAGTGATAAGCGATAATACACCAGACCAGCAGCGGCGATTGGAAATTAGAAATGGGGGGGAGGGGGATTTTTTTTTTTATTTTTTTTTTTTTTTTTTTTACAGACAACGAAAAGTACCCGGTTTGTTAATTTTTGAGGACATTGCCGAAAGAGGGGCTAATACACCTATACGCCCTTTTCCCGGTAATCACCCTAATCGATTCGCCATATTGTTATTGTGCTTCCCTGAAAATTTCATTAAGATCGAGTAATTTTTGTAGATGTTGTTAATGTTTTAACGATTGCAGTAAAAAAGGGTGTATAACACATTTTAAAACTTTTCTCTATAACAAAGTGAATTAAATATTACAAACTGATAGTTTTTTTTTAACTTTCAGACAAACCAATTTTAAATCCAAAAATAAAAGAAGCTAATTAACCTGCATTGAAGAAAGATATTTCACAACCAAACTGTGATTATCTCAAAACTCAGCTTTTCGTTATACGCCCCTCTTCCGGTAATGTCCTCATCAAAGAAAATAAAGGGACGAATTAGTTGATAAGACAACAGGGCTTGTACAAATTGCCTTTAAAAAAAATATAATTCCTAGTTTCAGGCGGCTAAAATGGCTATAAAAATAAAAATGTAATACTTTCATCACAAAGTATCACCGCCCCTGCATCAGAAGCATTTAATATAGACTGACAGAGCTAAAGCAGGTAGGCCCTAAATCAAAACTTTATACTTCATTCAGTGAGCCTCCGTGGCTCAGATGGCAGTGCGTCGGCCTCTCACCGCTGGATACCGTGGTTCAAATCTCGGTCACTCCATGTGAGATTTGTACTGGACAAAGCTGATGATGCTTGTTGTTTAAAGGGGCCTAACATCGAAGGTCACCGGCCCCAGCAACACACTCCATTTTCATTTCATAGCATCTCGCCCGACCTGAAAGTGATTTTCATGATGTCCCATGTTCAACACCTGGCAAATACCGGATTGGTACCTTAGAGACAGGCCACGGCCGACGTCCTTTCCAAATCCTTTCCATTCCCATCCGTGGGGAAAGAGGCCAAACTCAGCGCAACCTGTTACACATGGATTTCAAAACAAAACAAAGGAACTTCAATATCCCTTCCCCGCTGAGTGTTCACCAGTCATACAATAACATTGCACACCCAGGGTATGTTACGGTACATCAAATTATGTGTACGATAGTTTACAGTACATATCTGGTATCCGCTATGTGGCTGGTATCAATGCCAGGAAACAGCATGCGTAATACGTCTTTGGCCGACTGCACGCTGTCTGATGGGGCATGCAAAAGCCCAAATGCGTTATCTCAAGAAGTAACTGTCCGATTTTGAAAATACTCACATATTTGAACTTGTACGCGGTTGTACTTTTAGGCAAGCTGTATGTATTTGTGCCATTCCATTTAAGAATACGGAGTTAGTATCAATATCTTGATTATTAATCACCCTATGGGAATAAGTAGTACGCTATTTTACAAGTCCCTGGATATCATTTACGAATATGAAAACAGAATACCGATATATTTAATGGTTTAGACATCATCTCTGTGTAACATCTTTAACCCTGTATATTTTCAGTAGTATAGATCCTTTTTGCGGCGCTCACAAGTAACCGATCGTGACAAATGAACATTCAAAAGAAAGATAATATAAATTAGCAGTGAAGAATTGCACTCTCATTTCGTAAATATTATACATTCTTTAAAAATAAGTTTAAAAAATTGTACGAAGTGTGCGATTTGCAAATACTGTTGCTGTAGGGAAATACGTACCATCATTGTTGTCCACTTCATATTTTGGCCGCTGAGTCGCCTCTTTTGTGTCATTATAATATGCTGTAACTTAATTATCAGTTAAGAAAAGAATGATAGTAAAACCAAAAATTACTTCCGGAACATTCGTCAGTATAATAATGCACTTGCATTTGCTTCCGTTCAAATACAGTAGATACCATAAATGTTAAAAATCAAAGATTACATTAAATGGTAAGACTGTCTAATATTGCACTGATTTGTGTATTCCTTAGTTCACCAGGGGGCTACTCCACCAAATACTTTAATAAACATGTGAGATTTCTCGCACGGGTCTCCTAGTTACTTTTACGCAGCAAGGTTGTCAAGTCGAACGGTTCTGCTCAACATCGTCACGGGAAAATGGCGGCACATATAATGGCGAAACTCAGTATTTAATTTCAAGATAAAAAGGGGAAGGGACTACGTTGAAAATTATGTTTAACAACACAAGGGGACGGGGATTTAGAGGGGGCTAATTTTGTATTTCACAGCAATACGGTAAAGCGGTGACGCATACATTTGTGAAAATCAACATTTAAGTTCAAGATAAAAGGGGGAATGACTCTAGGCTGCAAAAATAAAATGCGCTCAAGAAACAACAGCTTAATAACAAAACTAAGCGTAGATAAAAATCGATACGAATTTCTGTATCAGTACAAGCCATGCCGCGATGTTTCACCGCACACCACAGCATCAAAATATTCAGTAATAGGTTAACTGCTGTACAGTACAGGAATATTAGAACACACAAAAATAAACAGATGACTTCTTTTGAACAGTGATATTCGGCCGGCGATTCACAGCGTAACAGATTACGAGTTACATGTACCAAAGCAACTCGGAAGGAAAATGAAGGAAGGCAAGAAAGCGATGGCTGTTCCCGTCATTGTGGTCCCCCCGCCCCAGGAATGTATTTATGAAATATAGAACATTAAGTAGGCCTAGTTATTTTAATAACTCACGGGCAATAAAAAAAGCCTCATCCTGTTTTCTTTCACAATACAATATAAAGTACAGTACTTTATAATATTCCTTAATCGCGAAGTATTACGGGTGTCTGTGAGGTGGATGTGTTCACTCCTTGCAGGTCCATAAGAGCAGTACTGTTTCCTTAACAATGAATGATTTTGCTGGCATCGAGTGGAGCGCGAATGCAGCCTCCTGTGGAGGACAATGCATTGACGGTTCACTAGGGGAGGTATGTATATTGCACCCATAAGCGAGGGCACAATATCCAACCGCACAAAAACCTTCTGCAGGAAAAAGTGCCGGCACATTGGCGTCTCCGAAAATCTCCCCATGTGGATGGGGGTGGTAGAATAACATCCACGGTATACTCTGCATGTCGTAAGAGGTGGCTAAAACGGGCCCCAGGGGCTGTGAACTTGGAAGCGTAGGTTGGCGACTAATAAAAGGATAAGGCCTTAACAGTTGGAAAAATTACCGTATACCTTTTGTTGCTCCTGGTTTAAGGTCACATATTAAAGGTTTTCAGTGACACCAGGATAGTAACGGGCTAGGATTGGGAAGGTAGCAGCCGTGAACTTAATTAAGGTAGCGTCCCATTTCCTGGTGTGAAAATGGGGAAACTACGGAAACCATCTTCAAGGCTGCTGACGGTGGAATTTGAACCCACTATCTCCCTGAGAACTCAGTAATAAGTAAATACTCCCGTGAGAATCAAACGAAATCGGGATCTGGTAGGTTGGTGAACGGAGGTTGGATAGGAAAGATGCTGTTTGCAGACTGTTAATTTCCTAATAAAAAGAAAAATCATCTCCGTACAGGAGATGAAGGCCCTGGGAGGTGTGGAAGGTAAAGGCGTCCACTATCCGTAACCTCGGCACTTGGTGGGGCAGCTCTACGCCTGGCCGCCTTTGCCACCAGGAATTAACCTAGTACTCATTTTTGGTGTAGGCTGAGTGAACCTCAGGGTCATGTGCACCTCGTTTTTTTAATTTCTCGTCTTCCTGACGGGGAATCGAACCCACGTCCTTCCGGGTGAACTGAGCACGCTTTTTGTCGCTTCGACCAGGCAGCCCCTAATGACCTAATAAAGTACCGATAATTATCATTTCTTATGTGATTGTTATTACGCTGTCCTAACATTTCCTACCACAGAAATCGTCGCTTTAAGTACCCAACTTTAGGCTTAAGTGCTGTTGATTGTTATTTGAGGCAGTACAACTGGTCAACCAACCTCTTCGTGTAAAACTCTTTCGTGTACTCATTTTCATATCATCTTATTAATGAAAAGATAAATGTGTTAAAAAGAAATGTTACATTTTTTTCTCAATTTCTAAGTCGCTGAGAGCTTGCAAAATACAATAATATTTCCTAAACGAAATGACTGGTCTATTTTCTTTGAAAAATATCAGGGCCTCGTCGACATACGACCTATACGTGAATCAACTTGTTAAAACAAAAGTTTATAATATTGTCTGTTACCGTGGTGTTATTCTGTATAGTGTAATAAATAAGTTGCAACGTGACCTTGATAATGTTGTGAGATGGACAGCAGGCAATGGTATGTTGATAAACGGGGTTAAAAGTCAGGTTGTGAGTTTCACAAATAGGAAAAGTCCTCTCATTTTTAATTACTGCGTTGATGGGGTGGAAGTTCCTTTTGGGGATCATGGTAAGTACTAGGTGTTAATATAAGGAAAAATCTTCACTGGGGTAATCACATAAATGGGATTGTAAATAAAGGGTACAGATCTCTGCACATGGTTATGAGGGTGTTTAGGGGTTGTAGTAAGGATGTAAAGGAGAGGGCATATAAGTCTCTGGTAAGACCCCAACTAGAGTATGGTTCCAGTGCATGGGACCCTCACGAGGATTACTTGATTCAAGAACTGGAAAAAATCCAAAGAAAAGCAGCTCGATTTGTTCTGGGTGATTTCCGACAAAAGAGTAGCGTTACAAAAATGTTGGAAAGCTTGGGCTGGGAAGAACCGAGAGAAAGAAGACGAGCTGCTCGACTAAGTGGTATGTTCCGAGCTGTCAGCGGAGAGATGGCGTGGAATGACATTAGTAGACGACAGGTAGATGTTCAATAAATTTCCAATTTCTTTGAAATCATTTAAGAAAAGGCTAGGTAAACAACAGGTAGGGGATCTGTCACCTGGGCGACTGCCCTAAATGCAGATCAGTATTGATTGATTGCTAACATCGCGCAGTTGTGAGCTTGTATCCCGGAGATAGTGGATTCGAACCCCACTGTCCGTAGCTCTGAAGATGGTTTTCCGTGGTTTCCCAACTTCACACCAGGCAAATACTCCGACTCCATCATTGCCATAAGGCCTATCTGTGTCGGTGCGACGAAAAGCAAATTACAATTTTTAAAAAACACACCTGGTATCCCCTGCATGTCGTAAGAGGCGACTAAAAGGGCCCCCAGGGATCTGATCTTTGGAGCGTGGGTTGGCGACCACGGGGCCATTAGCTGAGTACTGGCACTACTTCCACTTACTTGTGCCAGGCTCCTCACTTTCATCTATCCTGTTCGACCTCCCTTGGTCAACTCTTGTTCTTTTCCGACCCCGACGGTATTAGAGTAGGCTACTCGAAGCCTACGGAGTCTTTCATTTTCACGCCCTTCGTGGCCCTTGTCTTACTTTGGCCGATACCTTCATTTTTCAAAGTGTCGGATCCCTTGGATATTTTCTCTCTGATTAGTGTTATATAGAGGTTGGTTGCCTAGTTGTACTTCCTCATAAAAAATAATCACCACTACCACCACCCTGAAGGGGGTACAGCGGGCCTCCTAGGAGGTGACGCCCTCTCTCTGGTCAGGAAATATGTTGCTGTGATTTGACTTTCGGAGAAGGTGAGAGGGGAACATCCGCGACCTATGAAAGGAAAGTCCCGGCATTCGCCTTGGCGAGGAGAATGGAAAATCACGGTAAACCGTTCTCTGGACAGTTGACGGTGGGACCAACCACCGCCTCCCGAATGCCGACCTTTGTTTCAAGCTATAACTGCTCGGTGTCGCTTTAGAGGTGAGGGTGGGCTTACGAAAGCGAACTGCTCGGTGTCGCTTTAAAGGTGAGTGTGGGCTTACGAAAGCGTTGTGAATTTCAAGCCGAAGCTACTCTGTTAGGTCCTGAAGCAATATACCCCATTAATCAATATAATTCGTCAGTGATATGGACGATAACACAGACCTAATACAATAGCAAACACTCGAAAACGAATAGGTTGGTCTTCCGTACGTGACTGAATAGCGCAATACGGGAGGCACAGAATTTGCCGCAGAGATGGCAGATAGTCCCAGGTAGAGCAGCCAGTTGTTCTATGGCGTTCATTTGCCTTCCTTCGTTGCCTCTTGTCGTTCGCTACTCGCCTACGGTTTTCTTCAAAAAGTAGTGTACCGCGATGAACTAATGATCTCCAGGATGAAAGGTTGAGGGCTAAGGTCTCCCAGTTGTTACCATCAATGTGGCACATCTTCATTTTAGCCTTAATTACATCCTTAAATCGCTTCCTCTGACCTCCCAAACAACGTTTACCCACTGTTAACTCCGAGTAAAGCACTTGTTTGGGAATGCGATTATCGGGCATGCGTATTACATGCGCTATCCATCGTAGCTGACGTCTTAAGCCATGGCTTCTATACTGGTGGTCTGTGCACCTTCAAGTACGCCGGCATTTGTGCATCTATCTTGTCAGGTTATATGCAAAATTCTCCATAAACATCGATGGTGATACTGTTCCAACTTTTGAATATGCCGCCTGTAGCATGTCCAGATTCAGATCCATATAGTAAGCTGGGAACTACAGCTACCGACCTATTCACTTACTAATGTGACTGTCTTAGCAGCGGAGAAGGAATTATCTACTGAATCCTCGAGCATCACAGAAACACGATTAGCATAATCTCACTTGTTCCTAAAACGTATACGAACAAATTATTTCCTAGAATTCTGAAATATTAAAGCTGAATAGATGATATCATGTGAGTCATCTACCAACTGCTAAAATAACTGAACTAGTCAAAATAGACAGGTACAGTGCACTATTTTTAATTCGAAATCCAAGGGGAATCACAAAACATTCGAATCATCCAAAATTTGAATTAACCAAGAATGACTATAGTACAGTATATGAATATAGTACAGTACTGTACAGTAAGTAAACACTAGTAAAACAACAGTATTTACACGCATTTTAGCACATGTAACAATACACTAATTCAACTGCTCATTTAGAGAAGTTAGTGATTTTTGTTTGTACTGTGTGCAGCACATTTTTATATTTTGAACACACTGAGAGAAGAAAGGTTCAGGGAAGACTTCCGGTGGCCAACTGCGGATGCCCGTAGACTAGCGATGCTCAAGGCCACGCCGATTCTACACTCATTGACAGTTGCAGAGATGAAGGTTAAGTCTGTTAAGAATAGCGACTATCTAACCATGAACGTAAAGCTACAATAAAAATGGAGAATTATTGAGAATTATTTGAAGGTTTCAATTCGTGACACCGTTACAAAATTACAGTAACTTGCGATAAAATCCTGACTCCCAATTATCCAAATTTAACTTTCGAAAATTCGAATTAAAGCATTGATTAGAATAGGAGTTTCAAAAAGAATAAACTCTTATTCGAATTATCTAATATCGAATTAACCAGAGTACACTTTATAGCATTGTTACCAAATCTAAAGGCTATGAAGTTACTGCAAAATATTGGGGTCAATATGAAGTGTCTTGCCTTTACGTTAACAGACCTTCGGAATTGGTAGGAGGGGCTGCTCCTAAGGTAGTGCCGGTGTGCCATGGCAGCACCAGTGTAATAAAGACAGAATACGAGATTCTTTTCCTCTCAGGAACCGTTTATATTATATTTAAATTTCAAGAAAATGTACGCATATCTTATTCTGCCTCCATTTGAACGAGCGCGGAAACTGACATGCGCTCTGGCGGCGCTTGTCTGACAGTGAATATGTGAACCAGATCTCACGGGCACCACTTCCGGACATAAGATCGTGTATAAAAGACTGTTTGTCTTGGGTTTGTGGGCTTTATATGTGTTGTTAAGGGCTAACAGTGCATCAGTGGCTGCGTGACGCAACGCTTCAATTACATCCAGCAGAGAGCGGCATCTAAACAAGCACACCAAGGCTGCCCTTATACCAGGTGTATGCATAAGTCCTTTCCGGTTTCACTAACAGATGGCGCCAGCAAACAGTACGCAGCGTATGAAATTGACTCATACGTCAGTTTGTTCGTCTGACATTAACCTACCAACACACTTAAGCTGAGTCCGCCAAATACTAGTGTCTGTGTTTTATCGTTCAGTGATCATGTGCCTGAAAAAGAACGTTTGCGGCACACATTGCTTTACTTATTTAATAAGAAGAAAAATGCTGTGGAAAGTCATCGTTTGTTGGTATAAACACATGGTGAACACGCTCCATCGATTAGAACATATGAAACATGGTTTTGACAAATCGCTTCGGCAAGAACACCATACTTTGTGTCTGGTGGGACAAGAGCGGTATTGTGTATTATGAACTCTTGAAGCCCGGCGAAACCGTTAATGCACAAAGTTATCACCAACAAATGATTAATTTAAATCAAGCATTGATCGAAAGACGACCGGAATGGGCCAGAAGACATGGCAAAGTGATTTTGTTACACGACAAAGCGCCGTCTCACAAAGCAAAACCAGTGAAAGATATCTTGAAATCACTTGGATGGGACATCCTTCCGTACCCGCCGAACCGCCCCGACCTGGCGCCATCTGACTAGCACCTCTTCGCATCAGTGGGGCATGCGTTCGCAGAGCAGCACTTAAGCAATTTCAAGGAAGTTGGAAAATGGCTCGACGAATGGTTTGCCGCAAAAGACAAGCAGTTTTTCTGGCATGGTGTTCATAACTTACCTGAAAGATTGGCGAAGTGTGTAGAAGGCTATGGCCAATATTTTCAATAAACAGCAAATGAACTTCCCTTGAAAATTATTTGTTTTCTTTACCACAAAACCTGGTACGCTGTTTGAACCACTAGGTGACTAGAGCACAGCATATGGCAAATGCATCGTTGATGACACTCACAATCAGTGTAACCAATATTATATCAATTTTGCCATGTATATGTCGACTATTATGGGCCGATTGCAGAAACGATGACTAGTCTCAAGCCTTAGACAACGTCTACCTAAACAACGTCTAAGTAACCTGTGATGTTCCAATTCATAAACAATGTTCAGCCCATGTTTAGCTAGACGTCGTTTAAGCTTCAATTCAGGTGGGCTTCCATGCGCATTTATTAGATTGACACCACACCGCTAGAATTATGTTGTTGCGACTAAATATTTCTCTCTTTTTTTTTTTTTTTTTTTTTTTTTTTACTGAGAATTTGCCATTTCTTGATGGATGCAGTATTTTTGTATCTGTCTCTTGGCACAGGCCAGAGCAAAGTGTAGCTTCCACCGAAGTCCCAGTCTCATCCATGGCTGTGACAATATGGAAGCTGCTGGGGTATGAGTGGTGCTGAGTAATGACATTTGGAGCACAAATAGGGTCCGAGTGTTATGAAAGGTGTTGCTCATAGGATCAGTCGTGCTGCAGTGGCAGCTTCTGATCCAGTGAGGAAAGCAATGGCAAACTACCTCACTCCTCATCTTGCCTGGTACTCCTCATTTGGGCTCCGCCATTGGTTTTTGTGGTTTTCCTATAACTGCATAGCCTTTGGTGGTGCTATCTGAGGATCCAACCAGCCTCTGGGCTGATGACCTAACAGACAGACAGACTGAGAATTAGCCACTCTTCTCTAGCCACGATTACAAACACACTCAAGCTGTCACTCCTATATTAAGTACTCGTAGTTTGACCACGATATCCCAAGATCCTTACAAGTAGCAGTAACAATACATTCCGGACAATACAAAAATACTCATTAAAGTTTCTGTTCATGCGTGCCCTTAGTAGCAAAGCATGACGGCAAAGAGGCAAGTCATGTTATTGGCTCCCTGGGGTAATTTGTTAGCTGTCAACTATACTTGAGTTCTTCTTAAACTTATTGAAAAACAATTTTACACAACAACGCGCTGGAAATAGCGTAGTGCGAGCAGCAGCATCATAGACCGTAAAGAAGGTCTTCAATAATAGACAGGGATTAACGTAATATAAATGTGACTTTCGTTGATATTTGCCAAAATAATGTCGTGAAATGAAACTGTGGAGAGATGAATAGCTAACTGACGTTTCTTAACTGTGAGGAATAATGGTAATCACTTTTATTATCCATAGCATTTAGATACATAGCAGAACTTACCACAATACTTTTGTCTTATGATGTTAATCCTGATATTAAGAGGCATTGTTCAATAAGATTTTTTAAGTTCTTCAAGTGCTGCTGTCAGGAAGGGGGCGTGATCAAAACATTAAAACAATTTTTTTACTTAAACATTCGGTGTATGGATAACTTGTTAGGTAACTTACCAAACCAAACCCCATGGCACTACAGCCCTTGAAGGGCCTTGGCCTACCAAGCGACCGCTGCTCAGCCCGAAGGCCTGCAGATTACGAGGTGTCGTGTGGTCAGTACGACGATTCCTCTCGGCCGTTATTCTTGGCATTCTGGACCGGGGTCGCTATCTCACCGTCAGATAGCTCCTTAATTCTAATCACGTAGGCTAAGTGGACCTCGAGCCAGCCCTCAGATCCAGGTAAAAATCCCTGACCTGGCCGGGAATCGAACCCGGGGCCTCCGGGTAAGAGGCAGGCATGCTACCCCTACACCACAGGGCCGGCTAGGTAACTTACACGTGTAGAAAACGAGCAGTTTTTCCTGCGGACGTGCTATTTTTTTGATAAGTATATGGCGCATTTATTTCTTAACAGTAAAACAATAATAGAGAGAAACAAGAGAACAATAGCATGCCATGGATAATATTACACAGAAGGTGTATGCAGTACGCAAATAGCGGCATCTACTTGAAGTTACAACCGTTCTCGCCCCCCCCCCCCAACTACATTTGAATTTTATCTGAGAGTATTTTCTTTTAAAGACACAACTGTACATTTTACATGAGCCTCTGTAGCTCAGGTGGCAGAGCACCGGCCTTCATCGCTGGGTTCCGTGGTTCAAAACTCGGTCACTTCATGTGAGATTTGTGCTGGACAAAGCGGAGGCGAGACAGGTTTTTCTCCGGGTATTCCAGCAGCACCCTCCAATATTATTTCATTTCATCTGTCATCCATTAATCATTGCCCCAGAGGAGTGTGACAGGCACAATTCCTATCCATGCCGCTACATGGGGGGCTTCATTCATTCCATTCCTGACCCGGTCGAATAACTGGAAACAGGCTGTGGACTTTTTCAATTACTTTTCCGGTCGATGAACAAAGTACGAGGGCAAGTCAATAAGTATCTGCAATTTTGCTCTAATTGTCTTTAGGTTGGCTCTATGGCGTTATGTGCTCACCAACCATTAGATGGCAACGTTGTCTACGTCTGTGGTAGGTTTCAGCGTTATCACATCAGTACAGCCAAGGCTGAATTGATGCGCCGCTCTAACTACCTCCTTACCGGCCGTAACAATCGGGTCTACACATTGTAATCGGAGTAGTTTCATAGCTCAACACGTGGCGCTGGCGGCCTAAGGTTTTGCGGTAGAAATGCTTACTCCGCTGTGGAAAATATATTGACTTTCATTGCCGATTTTTCTTAATTTAGAGCCATGGAGAATGTCACATAGGTTAATACTGTTAAAATGATTAATCATAAAGGTGACTCCCGTCGATATTTTTTACCAAAATAATGTCGTTGAAATGAAACTGCGGAGAGATGGAGAAGATAAGTGACGTTCCTCAACTGTGAGGAATGATGGTAATTTTAATTTATTTTTTTAATTTCGTGTGGCTAATTGCAGCCCTTGTAAGGCAGACCCTCCGATGAGGGTGGGCGGCATCTGCCATGTGTAGGTAACTGCGTGTTATTGTGGTGGAGGATAGTGTAATGTGTGGTATGTGAGTTGCAGGATGTTGCGGACAGCACAAACACCCAGCCCCCGGGCCATTGGAATTAACCAATTAAGGTTAAAATCCCCGACCCGGCCGGGAATCGAACCCAGGACCCTCTGAACCGAAGGCCAGTACGCTGACCATTCAGCCAACGAGTCGGACAGGAATGATGGTAATCACTTTTATTATCCATAGCATTTAGATACATGGCAGAACTTACCACAATACTTTTATTTCCTGATGTTATAATCTTATGGTTCATGGTGTGGGTTATTGTAGACAAGTCCTAGTTCGTGAACCATGGGCAACGGCTGAGTGGCCTAGTAAGTGGTCCTGAGAGTCGGGATACCAGTTGCTATGGAATGGGAGTGGGCATCTCGGACATATTCTGAGTCGTGGCCCTCCTTGTGCTCAGGCGGCTAGGACTATACAATTCACCGGTGGTCCATAACCCGTTAGAGGAGAGATCCTCACTTGGACTATGTGCAAGTAGGGCAGCATCCTGCTTCATGAATTCACCGAGCTCAGAACACTTTAAGCAAGCCTCGGACCTATGGGAGTAATGGAGTCCCACTCCCATTTGACAGGCGAGGGACTCCTTGGAAACAACTTGGCGAACGAAATGGAATTCGATGGGGAGCTATCAATATTAATGGGGCTTATGGAAGAAAGAAGGTAGAACTGGCTGAGTCAGCAAAGAGGATGCATCTGGATGTGCTAGGAGTAAGTGATATTCGGGTACGGGGAGATAACGAGGAAGAGATAGGAGATTATGAAGTGTACTTGACGGGTGTTAGAAGGGGAATGGCAGAGTCTGGGGTAAGACTGTTTATCAGGAATACCGTTGCACGCAAAATAGGTTCTGCTGGGCACGTAAATGAGCGAATGATATGGATAGATTTGTCAGTTGGAGGAATTAGGACTAGAATTGTCTCCGTGTATTCACCATGTGAGGGTCCAGATGAGGATGAAGTTGACATGTCAGGGTCAACAGCAAGGATTGAATAGTGCTAATGAGCTGGGAATAGAACTAAAGGATACGAAAGGGTGATTGGTAAATGTGGGGAATATATGGAATCTAATGGGAATGGGAAGCGTTTGCTGGACTTCTGTGCTAGTATGGGTTTAGCAGTTACGAATGCATTCTTCAAGCATAAGGCTATTCACCGCTACACATGGGAGGCTAGGGGTACTAGATCCATAATAGACTATATGTTAACCGACTTCGAATTCAGGAAATCTGTTAGGAATGTACGAGTCTTCCGGGGAGTTTTCGATGATACAGACCACTATCTGATCTGTAGTCAACTAAGTATCCCTAGGCCTAGGGTAGAGAAAGTGAAAACTGTCTGAAAACGAATAAGGGTAGAAAATCTCCAGGACGAGGAAATTAAACAGAAGTACACGGATATGATTAGTGAGAACAGTAGACAGTAAGCAGGTTCAGGATATAGAAAGTGAATAGATGGCATACAGGGATGCTGTAGTAGAAACAGCAAGAGAATGCCTAGGAACAACTGTGTGTAAAGATGGGGAAAGGCGAACATCTAGGTGGAATGATGTAGTGAGAGCAGCTCGTAAACGTAAAAAGAAGGCTTATCAGAAATGGCTCCAACAAGGGCCGAGGCAGACAGGGATTTGTACGTAGATGAAAGAAACAGAGGGAAACAAATAGTTGTTGAATCCAAAAAGAAGTCTTGGGAAGATTTTGGTAATAACCTGGAAATGCTAGGTCAAGCAGCAGGGGAACCTTTCTGGACAGTAATAAAGAATCTTAGGAAGGGAGGGAAAAAGGAAATGAACAGTGTTTTGAGCAATTCAGGTGAACTCATAATAGATCCCAGAAAATCACTGGAGAGGTGGAGGGAATATTTTGAACATCTTCTCAATGTAAAAGGAAATCTTCCTGGTGATGTTACGAACAGCCAAGCTCATGGAGAGGAGGAAAATGATGTTGGTGAAATTACGCTTGAGGAAGTGGAAAGGATGGTAAATAAACTCCATTTTCATAAAGCAGCAGGAATAGATGAAATTAGACCTGAAATGGTGAAGTATAGTGGGAAGGCAGGGATGAAATGGCTTCATAGAATAATAAGATTAGCATGGAGTGTTGGTAAGGTACATTTAGATTGGACAAAAGCAGTAATTGCACCTATCTATAAGCAAGGGAACAGGAAGGATTGCAACAACTATCGAGGTATCTCATAGATTAGTATACCAGGCAAAGTATTCACAGGCATCTTGGAAGGGAGGGTGCGATCAGTCGTTGAGAGGAAGTTGGATGAAAACCAGTGTGGTTTCAGACCACAGAGAGGCTGTTAGGATCAGATTTTCAGTATGCGCCAGGTAATTGAAAAATGCTACGAGAGGAATAGGCAGTTGTGTTTATGTTTCGTAGATGTAGAGAAAGCATATGACAGGGTACCGAGGGAAAGGATGTTCGCCATACTGGGGGACTATGGAATTAAAGGTAGATTATTAAAATCAATCAAAGGCATTTATGTTGACAATTGGGCTTCAGTGAGAATTGATGGTAGAATGAGTTCTTGGTTCAGGGCACTTACAGGGGTTAGACAAGGCTGTAATGTTTCACCTTTGCTGTTCGTAGTTTACATGGATCATCTGCTGAAAGGTATAAAATGGCAGGGAGGGATTCAGTTAGGTAGAAATGTAGTAGGCCTAAGCAGTCTGGCCTATGCTGACGACTTGGTCTTAATGGCAGAATGGGCCGAAAGCCTGCAGTTTAATTTCTTGGAACTTGAAAATAGGTGCAATGAGTATGGTAAGAAATTCAACAGAATTGAATGTCAGATTGGTGATACAAAACTAGAACAGGTCGATAATTTCAAGTATTTGGCGTGTGTGTTCTCCCAGGATGGTAATATAGTAAGTGAGATTGAATCAAGGTGTAGTAAAGCTAATGCAGTGAGCTCGCAGTTGCGGTCAACAGTATCCTGTAAGAAGGAAGTCAGCTCCCAGACGAAACTGTCTTTACATCGGTCTGTTTTCAGACCAACTTTGCTTTATTCATAAGTTAGAAGTAACAAACATGAAAGTAGCAAGAATGCTTGTTGGTACAAACAGGTGGGAACAATGGCAGGAGAGTACTCGGAATGAGGAGATAAAGGCTAATTTAGGAATGAACTCGATGGATGAAGCTGTACGCATAAACCGGCTTCGGTGGTGCGGCCATGGAGGCGAATGGAGGAGGATAGGTTACCTAGGAAAATATTGGACTTTGTTATGGAGGGTAAGAGATGTAGAGGTAGACCAAGACGACGATGGTTAGACTCAGTTTCTAACGATTTAAAGATAAGAGGTATAGAACTAAATGGGGCCACAGCTCTAGTTGCAAATCGAGGATTGTGGCGACGTTTAGTAAATTCACTGAGGCTTGCAGACTGAACGCTGAAAGGCATAACAGTCTATAATGAAAATGTATGTATGTAATGTATGTATGTTATAATCTTGACATTAAGAGTCATTGTTCAATTAGAGTTTTTGAATTCTTCACGTGCTGCTATCAGGAAGGGGGCGTGATCAAAATATTTTTTTAAATTTTTACTTAAACATTCGGTGTATGGATAACATAAATATTTTAACTCAAACATGTTTAAATTTTAATTTCAATATATATAGTTTTATTCATACCTTGCACTAGAATTTAAATACAAATTCGGTGAGAGAAAAGTATTTTGAGTAAATACTTGGTAAACTGTTCATTGCACAGGTAACACTTACCTTCATATGTTGGCCTTAACTGTTATAACAGTAATGGTTCCTACCTGTCAGTGTTTAAATGTTAAAGTTCAGATTATGTTGGATAAATATGTGTTGTGTTTCTGTCATGTGGCAAATATGACTCTCCCTAAATGATTATTCAATGCAAGAACATTTAGGGATAATAAATACCCGAAAAACCGGGTAAGTTGGCCGTGAGGTTAGGGGCGCGCAGCTGTGAGCTTGCATCCGGAAGACAGTGGGTTCGAATCTCACTGTCGGCTGCCCTGAAGATGGTTTTCCGTGGTTTCACATTTTCACACCAGGAAAATTCTGGGGCAGTACCTTAATTAAGGCCACGCCCGCTTCCTTCCCCCTCCTCGCCCTTTCTTATCCCATCGCCGCCATAAGACCTGTCTGTGTCGGTGCGACGTAAAGCCACTAACAAAAAGAACTAAAATAGAAACGTAAAAGTAATATGAAAGTGCTATTTCAAGGGTGGTTGTAGGGAGCTATAATACAAACTTCGGTGTTTCAGTCATCCTTGTACTTGTAAAGTCACATCTGCTTCAGGCATATCTTCACTTTATGCTAGTTGTTCTACAGTAAAACCGACATTTGAAAAAGCCTATACCTCCGTATTGGATGTTGAACAGCTTGCAATCAGGATTTTGAAAACGATAAGCAGCTTCAACTCGTTTGCGTTTCTTGAGTGAGGGTGGTGCAGTTCTAATAATTCTTTCTTCTGGGACTTTTGGTACTAGTCACCTTTTAACTAGGATAGTTAGGGAACACTGATGGTACAGAACCTTTCTTTAGTACTCTTCTACTTTTGCCTACAAGTGGATAATCATATTCTTTGAAATGATGGCTGCAGACAACAGAAGAAGAATTAGTGTTAGGGACAAAGTTAGCGTGAGAAATTGCTTAGAGCCACTCTTTAGTTTTGTCCTGGTCTAGAAGGACTTCGTGAAATGATAGTGTCCCTTTTGCTCTTTTTCCTGTTGGAAGTACAGACAGACACACAGAAATAGATGTTCCATTAAAGAAAAACAAAACACTACACAATTTTAAACAAATTAGTGCATAAATTAGAATTCTTGTTATGGACGAAGTTACTGGAAAAATCAGTTTGAGTCACTAATTACATTTGTTCTTGTGTGCAGAATATTTCTGTTCGAAGTATAAAAAGGCACACAACAATATTATCTCATATTCCAAGATTCGTAAACATAATTTACACAATCAAATCACCGCCACACACATTTAAAAAACCCTAATTAGTGCATAACTATCAATAACAAACAAAAAACATCTCATTGCGAACCCATCACCAACATTTAGAACACCAAAACAATAAAAATGAAATTGGAAATACGATCATTACGGTGCACAACTTCCTGTCAGTGACTTAGGTGGCCAGCGCTCCAGCGGCATTATGGAGAAACTTTCCAATTACAGTTTTATGCTGGGCTTCACAAGCAATTTTCAAGGCCGGTACAAGGAGTGCAGTGAGGGATCCAGTCGGCCGTGGTACAGCTTACGCTGTTGCGATTTAAAGATGGCCGCGCCACTCTCTGTTTGCACCAAGGATGAACGGCGTTGTGTAATTTGTGTGTGTGTGTGTGTGGTCTCACGGTGTACCAGGAGCGGAAATTCATAGAAGACTTTCAGCACAATACGGGGACAATGTTTTTCCACAGCGGATGCTTCCATTTCATGCTCTGACGTTTGCTCTCTGGTTCGAAGTGGTGAACACGTGTTTCATCTCCAGTGATGATCCGTTTTAGAAACGTTTCACCTTCATTATCATAATGGTCCAGTAGATGCTGACAGATTATCATACGATTGCTCTTCTGCTCTTCACTGGGTTGTCTTGGAACCCATCTCGAACAGGCTTTGTGACAGTTAACATGATTTCATATTCAGAACCATGGCTAATGTGCATATGGTTTGCCTCGTCATCAACAGTCACTCGTCTGTTATTCAGGATCATATCACGCACTTGTTCAATACTGGCATCAGTTACGGCTGCAGACGGACGCTCGGATCTTTCCTCATTCTTCACGCTCGTGCGACCCTTTTTGAACTGTTCAATTCACTGGTAAATACTTCGCCGTGGCAAATAATTGTCCCCGTATTGTGGTGGAAGTCTTCTTATAGATTTCCGCTCTTGGTTCGCCCTGAAACCACAAAAAGCGGGTTACGGAACGCCTGTTCTTCCTTGGTGCAAACAGAGAGTGGCGCGGCCATTTTTACGTCGCAACAGCGCAAACTGTACTGTAGAGATGGCTGAAAAATAACGTAGCAGTTACTGGTCACAGTTACATGCCGGTCACTGTTAGAAATGTAACGAGAACAAAAAATAACAGGTTACCGAGTAACGGCAACAGAATAACGTACTAGTGAAAACAGTAACTGGGAAGTGGGAACTGTCACTAGCACTCTATAGTGTATTGCTCTATAGTTGCTGCTGTCATCTGGTAACTAAAGTGCAAACTGTTATGACATATTCAACTGGTAAGGGGTAATCGTTGACTCAGACTTCGCGCAGGGCTACCTACATTATAATATTATTTTAAGTTTCACCCGTATAATTATTCTTGTACCATAAATAAATTAGTATGCTAACTTTCCATATTGATATTGTAGATGACATATTATAGATAACATAACTTTACTCCATTTTACTTAATCGACCCTCTTGTACCGGTTTGTGTCGAGCTTTGGCAGACAGATCATCATGTTTTCTTGTCTTCTATCCTTGATCAGGGCATTGTGAAACTCACTCCTCTAGGTTTCAGAAAATAAGCTATGTTGTCTTCTCATTTCATCCGTTGTCTGCGTCTCGTTAACTTTATAGGAAATAGGAATGCGTGTTTTGCTGCACCGACTTTCAGCAGTGTAGTGATGCGCGCGCGCATGTACGAATGAATGAATGGGACTTCGCAACACAGCTGTAAAGAGACAAGCTTGAAGCTGTGACCAGGTTGTAAGCAATAACAGGTGAATAACGTTGGACGTTATTTTTAATTGTTACTTTTCACAGTTACTGTATTGTAACAGCGACAGATGTAGCAGTTACACACAAAAATAACCGTTTGTCACACCTCTACTGTACTGATCTGATAACGGTGAAACCTACCACAGACAAGGTCTAGACAGACCTTGACCACAGACGTACACAACGGTACCACCTACCGGCTGGTGAGCCAACCTAAAGACAATTAGACTTGCCTACACACTACCTGCCTCACGTGAAATCGCGGCGGTTTGTATGTACGGCACGAGTAATAGCTACAAACATCAGTCGTGCCAGACAGTGCGACCTTTCTGAATCAATGCATATTCCTTATCAAAGTTTTCAATGTGCAGTAGGCCTACATAAAGTAAATGTGAAACTAAGGCAGAAATTTACGAAAGCACCTCAGTTCGCAAGAGTCACCACGGAAGGAACTGATGTTTATTATCAGGCCTTGAGACTTGAGATGGGCGCATGCGCGTTACCTCTTACCTCGCATTCTCGTCAGATGATCTTAGTAGCATCCTTCAGTCAATTACCACACACAGAGGCACGTACGGAATGAACAGACTGAGTTTCGGCATTAAGACGGCCTCTTCAGAAGTCAACAGCACAATGTCGCAAATTCTGTAAAGTCTATCGAAATGCGAAACATATTTTGACGACATGGTGCCACCATAGAAGGATGTGCAAAACCCTTCAGATCGTCAGACCATGCTTACAAAGACTCTCCGAGAACGATCTACGTGTAAACAGAGCGAAATGTTCGTTAAAAAAAAAAAAAAAAAAAACACGAATGGAGTACCTGGGCCATAACAAGATCATAAAATCTGCAGATAAGCTACGAGCCGTCTCAAAGATGCCACGCCCCACAAACATAAAAGTAGTTCGGCGGTTCCTTGGAATGATAACATATTACCCCCCGCTTTATCCCATCCTCGTCGCCACTTGCTATATTTTTGAAAAACTATGTATATGGCGCATTTATTTCTTAACATAAGTGCGGCCAGTAACCATTATTCGGAAATTAGTGGGTTCGAACCCCACTGTCGGCAGCCCTTCCCATTCCTAGCCCTTTCCTGTCTCATCGTCGCCATAAGGCCTACCTGTGTCGGTGCGACGTAAAGCAACTTGGAAAAAATCGTAACACAATAACAGAAAGAAGCAAGAGAACAACAACATGCCATGGATAACACTGCACAGGAGTAGGGCCTAATATACAAATAGCGACATCTACTTGACGTTATAAGAGGATGTAAAAACAATTCCACAGATTATAAGAATACAAGCAAAAAAGTCCGTTGCATGGAAGAATATAACAGGTTCTAGAAAAATGTTCTTAACAATTTCTAAAACTGTAAACCGAAAATGAGTAGTTGGAGGTTTTCCTTATATGGAAAGAGATCACCTTTCGAGCTCTTTTCCATTGCATTTTTCCAATTTAAAGGAAGACGGTGATTTGCTTTATTGTAATGACTTGAGTTCTTTATTTATTTTTTTGTTTACAGTTTGCTTTACGTAGCACCGAAACAGATATGTCTTATTACGACGACCGAATAGGGAAGGGCTGGAAATGGGAAGAAAGAGGGCGTTGCCTTAATTAAAGTACAGCCCCAGCATTTGCCTGGCGTGAAAATGGGAAGCCACTGAAAACCACCTTCATGGCTACCGACAGTGGGGTTCGAACCCACTATCGCCCGGTTGCAAGCTCACATCTGCGCACCGCTAACTGCACGGCCAACTCACCCAGTTTGAACTCTAAACGTAAAGGCATGCAGATCGCATCGTCCTTGAAGCACAATTCAATCCATATTGAGCAAGTTATTTTCCTAATATCCAAACATGTCAACTTTCACGCAAAATGTGTGAGTTACGCGCATTCAAACATCAACTCATAAGCGGCCGAGGCCTTAATTAAGGTACAGACAATGGGGTTCGAACCCACTAACTCCCGGTTGCAAGCTTACAGATGCGCGCCACTAACCGCACGACCAACTCGCCCGGTAACATCAACTCACGCTCTCACGCTAAGAATCTGTAAAGCCACGCATTTTGAGAAAAAGGCAACTAACGTCTGCAGGGGCGCAACAGAGCCGGTATGAATAAGAACTTTCAAGTGAGCTTTTTAAGACTGTCATGTTTGTACTGAAATCAAGATATATATATATTACAATTTGTTGTGGTCCGCCTCTGTGGTGTAGTGGTTAGTGTGATTAGCTGCCACCCCCGGAGGCCCGGGTTCGATTTACGGCTCTGCCACGAAATGTAAAAAGTGGTACGAGGGCTGGAATGGGGTCCACTCAGCCACGGGAGGTCAAATGAGTAGAGTTGGGTTCGATTCCCACCTCAGTCATCCTCGAAGTGATTTTCCGTAGTTTCCCACTTCTTCTCCAGGCAAATGCCGGGATGGTAGGCCGCTTCCTTCCCTCTTCCTTGTCTATCTCTTCTGATCTTCCCATCCCGCACAAGGCCCGTCTTCAGCATAGCAGGAGAGGCTACCTGGGCGAGGTACTGGTCCTATTCCCCAGTTATACCCTCCCCCCGACTCAAAGCCTCACGCTCCAGGACATTGCCCTTGGGCCGGTAGAGGTGGGATCGCTCGCTGAGTCCGAAGGAAAAACCAACCCTGGACGCTGAACAGATTGCGAAAGAAAGAAAGAAAGAAAGAAAGAAAGAAAGAAAGAAAGAAAGAAAGAAAGAATCGTCGCACCGACACAGTTAGGTCTATGGTGATGATAGAATTGGAAAGGGCTAGGAGTGGGAAGAAAGCGGCCGTAGACTTGCGCTTGTTTCAAAGTCCTCTTAAGTCACTTTCTCCCAAATCCCTCCTAAGTCACATCCTCGTTCTAGATCTGCGTTCATAGTTGACTGCCAGCATATAATAACGATTGTGATGAATGATAGCCTGATAGGACGCTCAACAAGAACAATGAAATGAAAAATCCACAGCCTGTTTCCAGTCATTCGACCGGGTCAGGAATGGAATGAATGAAGCCCCCATCTAGCGGTGAGGATAGGAATTGTGCCGGCTGCCGAAGCCTGTCACACTCCTCTGGGGCACTGATTAACGAATGATAGATGAAATGAAATGACATTGGAGAGTGTTGCTGGAATGAAATATGACAGGGCAAACCGGAGTATCCGGAGAAAAGCCTGTCCTGCTTCTGCTTTGTCCACATGGAGTGACCGCGAACCCAGCGGGGAGAGGCCGGCGCGCTGGCGCCTGAGCCATGGAGGCTCTTCAACAAGAACAATATCTACCTTAATTTTACGCATAGGCTAGATTGAAAATGACTGACCGAACGGACAGAATGAAGTGGTATCTTGCTTAGCAAATTCCTTAAAGGTATTAAAGTGAAAATTCAGCCCGGCCAGTACACTAGTTTGAAACTATATGCCGATTCGTGCGTCGGACAAAATAAAATGAAGACCATAGTGGCATTCTTATTACCTGACATAGAAGGAAGTCCTTTGAACTGATCTAAGGAGAGAGACAATAAAACAAATCTTTCATAGGAGTAAAAAATGTGCTTAAGTACACAAACCAACAAACAATGGCTACAAGTACTCAGCATACTTGTGGCTGATGTTCAAGTGCACTATAGAATACATTGGGGCATGATTTTTTCGCATTATTTTACGTTCGATTTCGCGAAAAGGAAACAATTTTTCGCGTTATTTCATGGCATTTGCCTGGAGGAGATGTGAGAAACCACAGAAAACAATTTCGAGGACCCCCCCACCCCGCCTCCAACTCTACTCAGTTGACCTCCCGAGGTTGAATGGACCCCGTTCCAGCCCTCGTGCCACTTTTCAAATTTCGTGGCAGAGGCGGGAATCGAACCCCTTCACTTTAATTATTTCCTAAAATAATCCATTACAAGTTTAATTTGTGAGATTCGTGAATTATTTATGTGAAAGATAGATACTAAATAAAGAGAAACAATACTGATAATCATTCATTATTCCTTATGTAATCTTGATTAGAACTATAATATAGCCCTAATCGAGATTAATAACAAAGTGCCCTTTCACTCTACATGTTCGTAGCTTTTACCCCATATCGCCATACCATTAGGCCTAAAGGATTTTATATAATATTAATACGAAGAGATACTTCAGTCGAATTGAGAAATATTTATTCTGTCTTCTGTTCTCTTTCACACGTGATATTGGAATACAATTTCAACATCGTTATTTTCCATGAATTTCGCTGCATTTTCGAACTTATCGCAAAATAGGAAGATTTCACTTTAAACTGGCCTTGTCGCTTTAATTCCCTATAATTTGCGAAAACAAAATCACTAATTTCTTAACCAGAACCATATCGTCGCTGTGCGAATGAAACCTCGGAGTCTACAGAAGTCCAAAACTGAGCGCTTAGCAATGGCCGGAGAACTGTTCCCGGCATTTTCATTGCTTAATGATAGTCAAATACAGTAGAGATAACACGCGACACTGAGCGAGATATCGAGGGACAGCTACTGGAGCTCACTCTAGCGGATAGACCTGAACAGTACTGATTCTCTCATAAGAGCACGTGTATTTTTGTGTGAAGTTTTTGGTATTATTTATGCGTTTTCAGTCAGTTGACATAAATAAATAACAGTGTGTGTCATTCCTTGATATCTCTTCTCAACATGAGGGGAAAGGTATGTGCTGTGTTTGGCTGCAGTAATTACGAAGTAGAGAAAAATGAGCGGTCGTTCTTCAGGTTCCCTCGTGACAAGAACATGTAAGTAATATTGGTTTGCATATATATTCTTCCAGTGACAGGGATTTTTATAGTACTTCATAATCTTCTGACCTGCTCGACCCATATTTTAACTGGCTTAAAATGTAATACGCATATTTTAATCTATAGTGCAGCAGTTAACCTTCAATACCGATGTGTTCTTGTACACCTAGGTGTGATCTGTGGGTTTTGAAATGTCACAGAAGCGATTTGGATAAGGTGTACAAGAAAGAAGGGACGTTACGCTTATATAAAAGAATTATAAGATCTGTTCAGATCATTTCCAGGCCAGCGACTTTAGAAATCCTCGACTATACAGCCAAGGGTATGTTACATTTTTGCTCTAATTGTACGTAAATATTCCTTAAAGCATCACTATCGACAACGTTTTCATACTTTTCTTTCTTTTATATATTCTCTTTCTGTTAGTTGGCTTCATGTTAGGAGGAAAATTGTCCAGCTATTAAATGTTAATTCGCCGGGCTGAGTGGCTCAGACGGTTAAGGCGCTGGCCTTCTGACCCCAACTTGGCAGGTTCGATCCTGGCTCAGTCCGGTGGTATTTGAAGGTGCTCAAATACGTCAGCCTCGTGTCGGTAGATTTATTGGCACGTAAAAGAACTCCTGCGGGACTAAATTCCGGCACCTCGGCGTCTCCGAAAACCGGATGATACATGACCTTGTAAAGAATGAAATCCTATTAATTGAAGTTGGAATCACAAACAAAAATATCCTAAAACAGACTGAAACCACTAAAGGAAGAAAGTACGAGATGCTAGCCAACGAACTCTCACTTATGTACAATGGGGCCAAGGTGACGATGGTCCCTGTGGTAATAACATGGGACAAGCTAGTTACCAACTTGTTCAAGAAGCACATGGACAAATTGGAAGTGAGCAAACAGCTACAGGCCTACCTACAGACCATTGTACTAAAAAGAACATGTGAGAGTGTGCTAATCGACTTCAGACGAGGCAACTTGGATAACGAGTTGTGGACGGAGGACTTGCAAACAATGATGGACCAGATGGAGGCGGTCCTGGTACCGTAAATGGTGTGCAAGAAGTGTGTATACAAATGCGTAGAATCATTGGATGTAACATGGACTTAAAAACTAATTGAATAAATTTATTATTATTATTATTATTATTATTATTATTATTATTATTATTATTATTATTATTAAATGTTCATTCATTGCATCATATGTGTAAGGAATGTGCCGATATTTTTATTGACAAGTGTCTTAATGTGATGATACAATGTTTTTAAATGAGAAAAAAAAAACAAATCCAACCGTAAGAGTTCAGGCAGAATGCTAAAGCTAAAAAAGTAATGCATAAATGAAAGATCAAGCCATTTCACGCCAGTCCATTTCACTTTTTGTTTATGTGTCTAATTTCAGTCTTTGAATAATAACCTTTTAAATAATTCTTCATTCATTTATCCAGAATTGATTTAGCAACTTCGAAGTTAATATCTCAAATAACACTTTCTTTCTAGACGTAATTTATTTATCCATTTCCGTATATACATTTCCATTGATATTTGAATTTAGCGCGATTTGTTCAGGTCAAGTCACTGGGAGCGCCACCGTCGAATTGTCTCCCATTTTAGCAAGGGGAAATCCGTAAGTGTCGCGTATTATCTCTACTGTATTTGTGATAGTCCAGTTATTCGACCACCGGAGTCTTTTCTTCCCTTCTCACGCAACACTACAAGCATTCACAAGGCAGAGAAACGTGCCTTTCTCGTAAGTGGAATTACGAGGTTGCCATTGGTTAGCAACAGTATGATTATCGTTAATGCGACAAAATCATGCCTCTACCCTTTCCCAGCCCATCGTCGCCATAAGACGGAATTCTCACAAAAACTGTCTTTGTGGTTTTCCCCAACTGAAGTCACCATAGGTCATTACAATGACGTCAGTAGGAATGTAGCGATTGAAATGAAATACCGAGTGGCCTCCAGAGAGGCCTGGTGCAGGTCTTTTGACTTGACTTCCGTAGGCGACCTGCGCATCACGATGAGGATGAAATTATGATGAAGACGACATATACACCCAGTCCCCGTGCCAGCGAAATTAACTAATTAAGGTTAAAATTCCCGACCCTGCCAGGAATCGAACCCGGGACCCCTGTGGCCAAACGCCAGCACGCTAACCATTCAGCCACGGAGCTGGACATGTAGCGATTAAAAACAATGTTATCACATAAAATACTCCATCAAGTAACAAAAAAAAAAAAACCGCACATTTTCTCACTTTTAACGAAAAGTACTACGGTGCCGATCTAACAGTCCAAATTCCAGTGCTGGAATGACCAGGCTGCAGACGGCCGTGAATACTCCTCTGCCATTATTCCGTTAAATATGCACACTGTTCATTCCAATCAGTGCCTCAGAGGAGGGATTGAATTGCTTGAATGCTATGTTGAACCAGTGTGTTACGTATCAGTAGTATCCGAGAATTTACGAACCAGAGGAATGGCATGCTAAAAAAAAAAAATAATAATAATTTTCTAACTCCCCAGATACTTCCCGCCCATATTCAGGCAGGCTGTTATACTCGTTACGACCAGACGAGTTGGCCGTGCGGTTAGGGGCGTGCAGCTGTGAGCTTGCATCCGGGAGTCCACCCCACTGTCGGCAGCCCTGAAGATGGTTTTCCATGGTTTCCCACTTTCACACCACGCAAAAGCTGGGGCTGTGCCTTAATTGGCCGCTTCCTTCCCATTCCCAGCCCATCGTCGCCATAAGACATATCTGTGACGGTGCGACGTGAAGCACATCTTAAAAAAATCTAGGTACGCAGCAGTAATCCCATCTATCGGAGATGAGTGGCAACAGAAGACACAAAGCACATCACGACAAACAATGATCAATATAACGTTATTGTTGATCAATTTTGTGAGTTTTCTGTATTGTAGGCCTTCACATTTAGTTTTCTTTCGACTCTGTGATATTAGGGCGTCTTATAAAATTAGTTATGGCGTAGATTGTAGTTCCCTATTCCCGAATTTACATACCGATTGTAATTACATTCTATTTAACCATTTTCTCGTGACTCAGCGCTGATATGGATTTAACAACAAAAATTCAAATTCATGAATATCTCTGTTACCATAGCCAGTACGGTAAAAATGTATGACATAAATGATCGAAAATGTAATACTATATATAACTTTAGTATGTAGTATTTATCGACAGGACCACTAATAACACATATTTGAGAATTACATTTTAGACCTTCCCCTAAACTGCCATTTCACTCAGCGTGAATAATATTATTTATGGCCAAGGCTGTAGCGACTTATTCCCCGACTTTACATACCGATTTTCATTAAATTCTCTTCAACTGTTTTCTCGTGTTGCGCGTACATACATATAGACAGACAGACAGACAGACAGACAGACAGACAGACAGACAGACAGAATTTACGAAAAATTAAAAAGTGTATTTCCTTGTTATTGTGGACACAAGCGGTACAGAAATAGTATCCTTTTGAAAATTCTGAGCAATGTACAGACAAAACTGTTATTTATATATAGATAGATGAAATGGCGTATGGCTTTTAGTGCCGGGAGTGTCCGAGGACAAGTTCGGCTCGCCAGATGCAGGTCTTTCGATTTGACACCCGTAGGTGACCTGCGCGTCGTGATGAGGATGAAATGATGATGAAGACGACACATACACTCTCTCCTAAAATACTAAGCTGTTTGGAAGGCTCCAAAACCTTTTCTCCGATCTGAAGTGCCCTGGAGTACCATTTCTATTTCGTTTTATTACCGACCGACTAATTAAAAATGAGACCAAAGTTCAATCATTACAATTTGGAACACCGCCACTTGCCTGGAGGAGAAGTGGGAAACCACGGAAAACCACTTCGAGAATGGCTGATGTGGGAATCGAACCCACCTCTACTCAGTTGACCTCACGATGCTGAGTGGGCCCCGTTCCAGCCCTCGCACCACTTTTCAAATTTTGTGGCAGAACCGGGAATCGAACCCGGGCCTCCGGGGTTGGCAGCTAATCACGCTAACTACTACACACAGAGGTGGACTGGAACAGAGTTATACGAAGCAAAATATGTTCATAACATTTCTAAGCTCCTGCGTTTGTCTATTTCATTGCTACTTACTGATGGTAAGTAGCATCTCTAGCATATATATATTACTGTCGTGGATCTCATAGTGAGATTCCAGCCATTCAAATACCTCCGAATAGATCTCTAACTTTGAAGAAGGTGGTACGTAAATATCGCAAACATACCAGACCTTTCCTTAAAAGAGGAATTTTAAAGCAAGCCTTCGAACCTGTCGTTACTTGCTCAATTTTCATGACAGATAATCCGCTTTTGAATGCTGTGAGGACACCACCTCCCCTCCCCGTCCAACCCCTAGGTATATCGACTCCGTACACTCAGTACTGCCCACTGTTGACCTCCCTGCCATATACGCTAGGGTCCAGCCAGATTCAGTAAATATATCAATGACAGTACATAATCACTGGATGATGATGATGCTTGTTGTTTAAAGGGGCTTAACATCTAGGTCATCTGCCCCTCATTCTGGTAGTAAATGGAGAACCCAGTACTATTCATCACACTTACAAATTACATTAAAAAACATCCTGCCTGTAACTGACAATTATGTATGAACCTTTCGTCTTATGTATTTTAATAACCCCGTTTCTTACCCAGATATAGACGTAATCCTCTCGACGCACCGTCCTTCTCTTGGCTAGCAGCTTCTCTTGCGGAGAAAGACTCGTTGACGCCTCGGAAACCCACGTGCCTCGTGGAGAGGTTCCTTTTCACCCACCGTCGCTCCATGAAACATTCTTTTGTCATTTCGCCGCACGAATTTCACAATTATTCCTCTCTGGTTTTGATTTGATGACTTCGGAAGGCGATGACAAGCGTCAACCATTTCTTCAGTCACCTGAATGTCTAGAGCCTGTCCAACATTTTTTAATGTGTCCAAGACTTTGAACATCACGAATACCACGTATTTCAATGGTATTCCTCCTACTGTATTGTTCTGCGACTCTTACACGACATTATAGTAATTTAACTTTTTCTTTTCACACGACCACTCTGTCAACCTACTAAAATTGTTCTCTTGTGACACCACTTTTGACATGAATCACACTGTACTTTAACAGCAATGCCCAGATCTCCCTTGCATTCCTCACAAGCCCTCATTCTTGTGTTGAAGACTTTTGCCGTTATTTACAAATATATCGGTATTAATTTATTTCCTGAGGTTTCCCCTTATGTTATCCGAAGAGAGATATCACAAGCTACAGCCTCACCACAAAACACAGTCGGAAGCTCCGATTACACACTTTAAAATACACAATTTAACGGAGAGTCTTACTTGCCTGTCAATCACTCAGCCGCCATCTTTTTCTTGTTACCGTGCGCTGTTTCTGGTTGGCGGTCATCCGAAAATTTGTGTAACGTATTATTGTTTTAAGATGACTGGTTTCATTTCATCTGAAATTAGCAGCCGTTGATGGATGGCCATGACGAAGAGACATATTTATGATCATTTGACTTTTGCAAAGGGGAAAAAAAAGTTTATTTTATTTTATTGCCGTTATTCCGTGAAGTCCTCTACAGGTTTCCATCTTCTTTCGTCCTTCACCGCACTCGATAGCTACAGTCACTTAAGTGCGGCCAGTATCCAGTATTCGGGAGATAGTAGGTTCGAACCCCACTGTCGGCAGCCATGAAGATACTTTTCCGTGATTTCCGATTTTCACACCAGGCAAATGCTGGGGCTGTACCTTAATTAAGGCCACGGCCGCTTCCTTCCCAGTCCTAGCCCTTTCCTGTCCCATCGTCGCCGTTAAAACCTATTTGTGTGGGTGCGACGTAAAGCCAATAGCTTTCGTCCTTCCAACCCATGTCCTTTCTTCTTACTAACTCTGCAACCGACCCTTACCAGTTATCGTTGCCAATTTTGTTACATTGTTATTTTTGTTAACTGTTCGGCTCCATGGCTAAATGGTTAGCGTGCTGGCTTTTGGTCACAGGGTCCCAGGTCCGATTCCTGGCAGCGTCGGGAATTTTAACTATAATTGGTTAATTCCGCTGGCACGGGGGCTGGGTATATGTATCGTTTCATCGTCATTTCATCCTCATCACGACACGCAGGTTGCCTACGGGAGTCAAATCAAAAGACTTGCAATTGGCGAGCCGAACATGTCCCCGAACACTCCTGACACTAAAAGCCCTACGCCATTTCATTTTTTGTTAACTTGTTGTTGATTCTTAATATTGTTGTTTATCCTGATTGTTATTATACTTATTTTAATGTGTTATACTGTTAGTGTAAAATGGCCCACCATTGACTGTATCTAATAAATAAATAAATAAATAAATAAATAAATAAATAAATAAATAAATAAATAAATAAATAAATAAATAAATGTCCGCCTTTGTGTTGTAGTGTTTAGCGTGATTAGCTGCCACCCCCAGAGGTCCGGGTTCGATTCGCGGCTCTGCCACGAAATTTGAAAAGTGGTACGAGGGCTGGAACGGGGTCCGCTCAGCCTCGGGAGGTCGAGTGAGCAGAGGTGGGTTCGATTCCCACCTCAGCCATCCTGGAAGTGGTTTTCTGTGGTTTCCCACTTCTCCTCCAGGTAAATGACAGGATAGTACCAAACTTAAGGTCACGGCCGCTTCCTTCCCTCTTCCTTGTCTAATCCTTTCCAATCTTCCCATCCCCTCCATAAGACCCCTGTTCAGCATAGCAGGTGAGGCCACCTGGGTGAAGTACTGGTCATTCTCCCCAGTTGTATCCCCCGACCCAATGTCTCATGCTTCAGGACACTTCCCTTGAGGCGGTAGAGGTGGGATCCCTCGCTGAGTCCGAGGGAAAAACCAACCCTGGAGGGTAAATAAATAAATAAATAAATAAATAAATAAATAAATAAATAAAAACGTTATCGCATAAACATACTTCCTTTTAATTTTTATGTTTGTTTCTATTTTTCTGTGTACTTTTACGTTTTACGTATTTTATTTTATTACACAGTCTTATCGATAGACCCGAACAATTCTTTCCTCTGTGTATTTTAATTATTAGCTCAGTTGGACTCGGCTCATACCTTTACCCTTGCTTCAAATCCTCCACAAGGATGTTTCAGAAACTTGTTGAGAATTACCCGGCGGGATAAACGTACAAATGTTATAGTCTTCTGGAGGAAGCCGGTAGTATCGTCACATCATGTGCATGGAGGCGCAAGCCATCAGTCCGCCTCCGTAGCGTAACGATTAGCATTATTACCGTCCTCGGGGGCCAGGGTTCGATTCGCGGTACTACCAGACATTTAAGAATGGCAGGAGAGCTGGTATGTGGTTAAAATAGTACAATAGCGATCACAAGAATTCCGGGTGGAAAAGGAAACAGGTAACGTTTGGGAGAAGATTTTGGCCAACCCTGCGGATGAAGGAGAAGTAATCAAGGCAATGTCACATGTGTTCGTCTTCCAGGAGGTGTGGCTTGTGACGTTGCGCACTCAGAGGCCACTCCCAACGCCATTTTTTCGGGAACTGATTAATATGTTTTAACATTCTGGCTATAGGCCTACTAGCTTTTCGTAATCAATAAAAGCAATTAATCAACTGTAATTTACACTGACTGACAGAGCAAATGCAACACCAAGAAGGAGTGGTCAGAACTTTATGCCAATTGCAGGGTAGGCTGACGTCACTGAGGTATGCTCATGATGTGAAATGCGCCGCTGTGCTGCGCACGTAGCGAACGATAAATGGGACACGGCGTTGGCGAATGGCCCACTTCGTACCGTGATTTCTCAGCCGACAGTCATTGTAGAACGTGTTGTCGTGTGCCACAGGACACGTGTATAGCTAAGAATGCCAGGCCGCCGTCAACGGAGGCATTTCCAACAGACAGACGACTTTACGAGGGGTATGGTGATCGGGCTGAGAAGGGCAGGTTGGTCGCTTCGTCAAATCGCAGCCGATACCCATAGGGATGTGTCCACGGTGCAGCGCCTGTGGCGTAGATGGTTGGCGCAGGGACATGTGGCACGTGCGAGGGGTCCAGGCGCAGCCCGAGTGACGTCAGCACGCGAGGATCGGCGCATCCGCCGCCAAGCGGTGGCAGCCCCGCACGCCACGTCAACCGCCATTCTTCAGCATGTGCAAGACACCCTGGCTGTTCCAATATCGACCAGAACAATTTCCCGTCGATTGGTTGAAGGAGGCCTGCACTCCCGGCGTCTGCTCAGAAGACTACCATTGACTCCACAGCATAGACGTGCACGCCTGGCATGGTGCCGGGCTAGAGCGACTTGGATGAGGGAATGGCGGAACGTCGTGTTCTCCGATGAGTCACGCTTCTGTTCTGTCAGTGATAGTCACCGCAGACGAGTGTGGCGTCGGCGTGGAGAAAGGTCAAATCCGGCAGTATCTGTGGAGCGCCCTACCGCTAGACAACGCGGCATCATGGTTTGGGGCGCTATTGCGTATGATTCCACGTCACCTCTAGTGCGTATTCAAGGCACGTTAAATGCCCACCGCTACGTGCAGCATGTGCTGCGGTCGGTGGCACTCCCGTACCTTCAGGGGCTGCCCAATGCTCTGTTTCAGCAGGATAATGCCCGCCCACACACTGCTCGCATCTCCCAACAGGCTCTACGAGGTGTACAGATGCTTCCGTGGCCAGCGTACTCTCCGGATCTCTCACCAATCGAACACGTGTGGGATCTCATTGGACGCCGTTTGCAAACTCTGCCCCAGCCTCGTACGGACGACCAACTGTGGCAAATGGTTGACAGAGAATGGAGAACCATCCCTCAGGACACCATCCGCACTCTTATTGACTCTGTACCTCGACGTGTTTCTGCGTGCATCGCCGCTCGCGGTGGTCCTACATCCTACTGAGTCGATGCCGTGCGCATTGTGTAACCTACATATCGGTTTGAAATAAACATCAATTATTCGTCCGTGCCGTCTCTGTTTTTTCCCCAACTTTCATCCCTTTCGAACCACTCCTTCTTGGTGTTGCATTTGCTCTGTCAGTCAGTGTAATTGCGATGAAGTGTGCACTATGTAATCCCACCCCAATATATGGCATTTAATTGTTTGATCAGCGCTGACAATAACTTCATAGGAACGGTTTTCCAAACGCCCTTGCGTATCTGATAATCATAATTATTTAATGCCAGATTATTGTTACTTTAGTTTTTGAGGATAACAATTATAATTATTATTATTAGTAGTAGTAGGAGTAGTAGTAGTATAGTAGCAGTAGTAGTAGTAGTATTTAACAAGGTCTATATTGACGAAAATAAGGGTCATTCTTTCTTACAGTGTTTGAGCGCGATGCCATTTTATAATGAAGTCATAGTCGAGACCGTTAACATTTCAGTCAGACTTCGCACACAAGAATTACAAAGAAATTGGAGAATTTGACCCTCAAGGAGTTAACATACACATTATGTCTGTTGCCTTGAAGGAACCGTGTGGTTCCTCCCTTTATTCCCCTCTCCCTTCATTTTCGAGACAGGGGGACGTGTGGTCAGGCGGGGAAGTAAGAACCTTACCCTCCGCGTGTATTTCGTTCATGCTAGATATCCTAGTACTTCGTTTTCTACACCTCCCCTCACTCTTCAGATGTGTGCATGAATGGCCGGACTACACTATAAGGCCGTGACAGTTGAGATTCGACAACGTCGCTTGGAGTCAAGCATGTGACTGTGTTCGTAATTTGTAAACAAATCTAACGTGGTGTATCATAATATTTTGTGTTGTGCGTGAATTAACTTGATGGCATTGTTTTAAATTCAGAGTATACTGAAGATATTCTATGTGCTATAGTTTTAAAGATTAGCCTACACGCTATGTGGTATCCTGGAACGACATTAATTTACGGCAAAGGTGAGCTTTCTCATGGTGCAGTATGTATAATAGTGACAATCCACATTGTTTTTAAATCCATCCTGTGGTAGAATTTTCAAATTGCAATAGTTTAAAAGTGCACCATGATTGTGTTATTTTATTTTACGTTGCACAAGTATGACAACCACAACTAAAGTTAGGCTTAATCTCAGATGCCAAGGCATTGCTGTTTTACAAGTTTTTGAAGCTGAGAAGAAGATAAAGAGTACAGTGTTTGCTAGGATTAAGGTCTGCAAAATATAAAGAATATCTCTAAGCAAGGACATGTTTGAATTTGGTTCCGATTCATTGAACATAATTGACGAAGCAGATATATGCAGTGAATTTTCCTATGTGCTAGTTAAAGTAAATAAAATAGAAGTAGACTTCGATAACATGTTTCCTGTCATTTACATTTCAGGTTATGTAGCCAGTAAACTTAATTGCAGATACTGTATCTCAAACATATCAAATGAATCAATGGAAAATGCCATGTTTAATAGCTTAAACAGAGGTGGGTTATCGGCCCCATCAGAATTGCTCTTAAATGTGTGTACAAGTGTATATATATATAAGATCATGCAGATTTTAATCTCTGAGGAATATGAAGTAGAATTCTTTCGGAGTAAGAATCAGAAGTGTGTATTGATTCAGCTTACAAGGCAGAGTGTAATTGATTCAAGGGAGTGTTGCTCATATTGTGAAAAACCTCTATATGAACTTCTCTGCCTATCTTTGTCCTATTTTGCAAATATTTTAATCAACAACTACACAAAATATGCTAATGATGCTGGTGCTATGGTTGAAAGTCCTGGCAAGAAAAGGAAACTGATGACCCTGGAGTGATTATGTTGTAAGTTGATTCCCAATGTTAAAATTGTATTTTGTTTGTTCTCATATTTACATTGACGTATTTATTTTAATTTTCATCTTGTTTTATATGTATCCAATTAAACCTGCTCTCCCATCAACATTTTATTTGAGAAAACATAATTGAAGGGAAACTTCCCATATGTTACATGTAAGACTCCAAGGAGTAGCAGTACAGTGTTGCCAAGTTTCAATGTCACGGCCTTAGTGTAGTCTGGCCATGGTGCACGTGTTACACATCTAATGGATGTGACCAGTGAGAGAGAGTGTGTAAGCACGTACTGGGTGGTTCTGAGGGCTGTACTGTTTTCTTGCCTGAAATGAATATTTCTGGCCACGAGATACTGAAGATTCGAGTGTACATGCAGTTCACCGCCACTGGGGGTGTGCCTGCAAGGAGCTGCACCACGTAGGGACAAGAACACTAGTTTACGTTTACCTTGTCCCAAAACAAGTACTCAAAGCGAAGGTAGCCGCTGTTTGGAGGTCAGAGGAGGAGGTTATAAAGACTACCTCAAGAACTTATAATAAACCACCTGTTGCAGTTTCATATTCCCTAACTGTAAATCCATCCATCCATCCATCCATCCATCCATCCATCCATCCATCCATCCATCCATCCATCCCTGCACGGTTCTATGGTTACACTTCCGTCGCACATTTCGTCTGTTTACGTTGCACAAATTTTCGGATGACCCACAACCAGAAGATCCATTTATGTGAAAAGGGATATGGCAGGCTGCAGATCACTCAGGAACTATAAAATTTGTGGACATTTCTGGATCCATTTTTTCATACGTTTTTTCCCTTCTGTGATGTACCCACTCCTGGAATTTTACCCTTAAGATTTGATACATCGTATATATATTAGACATGTTTGCTTACAGTGTTACGGTACAGCTAACATTAACGGAGACCAAAGCTCATCAGTGTTATAGAGCCATAGGGTAATAGTGCTCCGCTGTTTATACTAGTCGAATGACAAAAGACATAGGATACCCGTCTAATAACGTGCTCTAGCTCGAAGTATAACAACTCGGCGTGACATGGACTCCACAATTTTACGGAAGACCTCTGCAGGGAATCTTTCTGAATAGTTTTCCAAAGTTCCTTGATATTTCTAGGTGCTGGATCTTGGGTGGTAATGGCTAACACGTCTCATAAATGTCGATGTTGGGTACATATCGGGGGAACGTGCCGGCTAATTTATTCGCTGCATCTCTCCAGAATGTTCGTCGAACTATTCCTGGACATCCACAGCCCGGTGAGACGGTGCACTATCATGTTGGAACATCCCGTCTTTGTAAGGGAACATGGAGTCCATGAACGGCTGCAAAAGGTCACCGAGGACGGTTTTGTAGCTGTTGCCACTGAGTTTTGTGGTGGGTACATGGACAAGAGGACCCAAGCGTGCTATGTGGATACATCCCACACCATTACAGAACCACCATGAACTTGCACGGTGCCTTATTAGGCAGTAAATGTGTTGGAAGGATATAGCATTTTTATAAATGGTGAATTCAAGTCATGAGATGTTTTATATTTTTGAACGAGAAATACCGTGAGAAATACCTTACAAAGTGGTCAGCCAACTTCGTTCGCGCTCCCTATACTCCGTACGGCTCTACTTCTAAATTGACGTTTCAGCAGATTTTGGCTCTCTCTGGTGGTTATGCGCTGAAGCATAGACATCCAACCTATCCGAAGCTGCCATTCATATCGATTTATATCGGCAGAGCACGATCTCGAAACCTAGTTGCCAACTCTAATATTTACATTTGCCACGTGGTTAACCTATCTCGCTCAGCGTTTGTGGTATTCGGTACGGTTCGCGATCTTTTGCGTTTTCCTTCAATATTTAATGTGTTTTTCATATTGTTGGAGGGTTCTAGTGACTCTGAGATCAGTAGTGTGTTCCCATTGTAGGCCATAACCTCCTTTCTGTGCCAGCCATTAGCCGTTAGTGACGTGTTATTTCCTCATTCTCTTTTATTGTTAATAATATATTCTCTTTTAGTGCCAGATATTGTTAGAAAGTGTAGTTCTTGTGAATTTGTTTTCAATCCATATTCATTCGTTTTTCTGAGTACTGTATTACAATTTAAAAGGGCTGTTTACCGCGGTCGTATTGCATCAGCTGTTTTCGTAGGCGTAGCGCGCTGGCAACAGAGGAAAGGCGATGCTCATTTGTTTTGCGAAACTTCAATTTAGAAGTAAGGTCGTGCGGAGTATAGGCTATAAAACTGTCAGACGGGTCGGCTCGCCCGTTCCTTTTTTTCTTTTTCCTTCCCCGCAAAGCAAAGCATCTCAATTTACTTGCTATTTTTAAATATTCATATTATCGCAAAATAACTCTCTCTCTGCGATTCATTAACGCTATCAGCGTAACATCATACATATGGCCTCAATCATCTTGTTCACGAGACGGCATTATCCATCGTCCCAAATATATGTTCTACAGGGGAATTCACATATTTAAATACCACTCTACTTTCATACTCACGAGCTTACAAATCAAGTACCGTCCTTTCAATCCTCATATCCCGAAACCATGCACATTTAAATAAAAGACTCTAGCTTTCAGGATAATTTTTTTTTCATAGTTAATCGCGATCTATGTAATTCAATTACACCCCACAGTTGACTTTTTGTCGTCTTGAAGTATGCAGTCTTAAATCTATACAGGAGGAATTTCTACCATTATATGACATGCCATCTAGAATAACTAATCGGGAATTCTTGTGATGAATCATAGCATTTAAACATAGCCTTGGACGATCAGATCATATTACGAAATTTTATTCCCTTTCATTTACGTCACATCGCCTGTAAATTATACAAGGGCCTTATAACGACCATGCACTATATCCCCTAATTAATGAAGTGAGTGGTTCAAGCCACGAAGAAAATCTCACCGAAAAATCTTACAAACTATGATCCCTCTGAAACTTTTGTTATACTCAAATAATATTCAAAGTATTTTCATGCAAGCCATTTATCTATATGAATGTGACTTTAACTGTCATGCCAAAGAAATTCAAATGTACTCAACACTCAGGTATCTGCAATCAGCTTTCCTCAGGGAGTACAGCCATGAGCTTAAGCTGTCATCGGGACGTCTTCACTTGCGAAGGCTTCCAGAGTCGTCCTATGTCGGTTCGCCTGCATGCTGTTTGAATCCTCAGCTGGCGTCAGAAGGTCCAGAGTATCCCTGATGCGTTGGAGTGACTGTACGGCGGGCCGCTCACCAGCTCTCTTCAAACTCGAAGCTCTCGGAGGTCAAATATGCAAATGAGGAAGAACTAATTTGTTATAAATGCACTAATTGTGTCATGCATTATAACTTTGATATGACTAAGGATACTCATAAATTTAAGCACCTTAGCCCCATATCGGTATTTGTCCTGCAGTCGATATCGACACCTTCATTTGCATACACTAGTTCTCCACAATTAGTTTGATCTCGGAGTACCACACACTAACCGGTCGCACTCACAGGATATGAATATTATGTATTAATATATTTTTTATCGGTCATCAGTCGACCCACTCCACTTCACTAATCATTGATACGATGTACAACTCACTGCGTTTGAGAGAATACGGAGGGTGCTGCCAGATCTACAAAAATGATGGCTGATAAACCGCTCACTGTTAGCGTTGGTTCAGGCCTTACTGTAACACTGTGATCGAACTATCTCTTTATTGGATTACTTCCTTCATTTAACCTCGTTTATACGATCGTTTATATATATCTCGTATAATGCGACACAGTCCACTATATTCACTTAGATCAGTTTCGTAACTGTGCACGTAATAATTTACTTCAACCGATCACCTCGTTTTACCATCCCGTGCCTCTCTGACCCATAATCAAGGTAACATTTTACCACATCCAGGTCATAGCAAACTGCATTAAGGAAGTAACAAATATTTAGCACGCAGCGCACTGTCACTTACTGTGTGTTGTCGCTTATCACTACATAACACTGTTCGATAAGGAATCATCACAATGTTAAACACTGAATCTTAAAACTGACTGTTCACTAACGAATAGTTCTGCTGATTAGACCGAATGCACTGGATATACTGGAATATACTGCCTTCTTGCCACTCACCTTTATAGTGGAAAGCCTTATTTTCTGGAGGGGGAATTTTTTAGTTTTCCTGGTCCTGTCAGAATTGGGCATCTGGTTTTACTCCCTTCATGCCATCAACTATCTGCGTACTTCCTGTTATTCTTGTTATGTAGAATGGTTTTCTGCATGATAAATCCGCATAAAATCTCCTCATTCACCGAAGCTGTAACTCGAAATTATCTATCAAGTATTTCCGAGTTATTAACGTTAATACCCTCGAAACAGTTGACAGCTACGCATTGGTGCCACTAAATATTTAGGGGAATACATGGGGTGATATCGTCTCGTATGTTGAGACGACTTCTTTGAGGCTGTTTCGTGACTTCACTTCTCAGTCATGTGACATCTTGCTTGCTCCAGCTCTCTCGCTCAGAGAGAGAACGAACTCCACTTACGGGCGCATGTACTCCCTCTTTTCTCAATTGCGCGCAACGAGAGGAGGGGCGCGCGACTCTACGGTGTGGGGAGGTCGGCTCGAATCCCGGAACCGTCAAGAATATCCTCATTTGGGGGCTATTTAACGTAGAACTGCGCGGAAAACGGCATATTCTCTATGCAGGATGTCTCTATATACATATGACGAGGTCATGAAGGGTCACAGTACCTCAATTAGAGCGAAAAATATGATAACTTCAATGAGAAAAAATGTTGAAGAAATGAGACGTCAAATTGAATGTGCACCCATAACTTTCCTCAGAATTAACAAATTTGATTAGTTAAGAGCTGAAATGAAAGAACTTGATCCACTGAGTGTTCTTAGGCCAAAACGAACTCCGTACCTCAATTAGAACCAAGGATATGACTGCTTCAAAGAGACAAAAAATTGAAAAATCAAATAATTTCAGGAAGGCGGAAATTAAGTGATTTATAGTACCCTATGGCAAATCTGTGCATGAATACTTTCTTTTAGTTAAAAAAAGGAATGAAGGAAATCGACCGGATAGAATGGCCAGACTGACTTTAGTTTTCATAAAAAAATTAATATTGCACCCATAAGCGAATGGGCATAATGAATGTATAAATTAAATTTTTAATAATTCGCATATGGGAATACTGCAGTAGGCTGGGAAAAGCTTGCAGTCTCACAAAGCAACAGTCAGGCGCCGTTCAGACTGAAAATATATCCACAGAATACGTCTTAAGGCACGAACAAGAAGTAGCTAGCCTGAGTGGTACGTCCAATTATGTTTTATGATGCCGACGAGAAGTGGAAACTTTCTATCCAGTTCCCACGGGAATCCGCACATCGGTATTTGCCCTGCCTAAGAAGTGCGAGTGAGAAACGAATAATGCCCGTCATCCCTTGGGAGAAAATGGAAGAATCCAAACTACTAAGAGCGCGAACGTCTCAGCCAATCACAAAATTGCAAATTTTAATGTCTTGTCATAGTGGGAATCTACCGCTAGTATTTCGCGATTTGGTGCCCGAAGTACTGTAGCTGTGAAATATTGTGTCCTGACTTCCAAACAATATTTAAGGATTTATCAGTGCAAATGTGTGGTTAATCAGTGGTTAAATAAAAAAATTCAATTTTACATGGAAGAGTGGTATCGCCCATGAAATGAACAGTCATGGCGGGAAGGCGCCATACTCTTACAGAAAATAGAGCCAGAGACGCGCTCCGTCGTATAAATTAACCTGTGATCGTTTCTCATAACGCAATGTAACACGTAAATCGGACAAAAATTAGGAATGTTTAGAACATATTTCTTAGAATTCTAACCTACGGACGTATCTTAAATCGGTCCCAAGTGCAGGATTATTACGCCACATCCCTTCCACAGAACTATTTTCGAGGTGGGGGGAGGACTGTTTACAAAAACGACGACACCAGTGTGGTGAACTTCAGTCTTGGGGTTAATCTTCAGTCTTGTACGAACTTTCAGTCTTGTAAGAATCTTCAGTCTCGTACAGTTGTTGGCATCCGAGTGAGTAATGTATTTATTTGTGTGAGTAATATCTTAGCCGAAATGAACACTTTGACAAACTTTTATTCAACTTTAGTTTATGCAGATATAATCAGGCAATTAAATTAACAAATAACAATGGTAGTTATATTCTCAACACTTGCCATGAATGAACTTAAAGTGCTAGGACCGAGATGAACAATGAATCTCGTCGTAACACGTAGCTACGTAACATTTCCCTAGTTCATGTGTAGCTTGTATATTTCGTGGAAAAGTCATATTTTGGAGGACGATTATTATAAAATTCTCCACATCATCGGGAACATTACATTTAAATTTTTCCACACTCTCATAGAACTATTATTGCAAGTGAGATATTTGGGAGCAGAATTAGTCAAGCCAGTTACAGGGAGAAAAACTTTGTTTTCACAAGTGGAATGCTGCCACACTAAGACCTTGAGTCCAGTGTTATGGTCAGAGAAGGTGAATAACCAATAATCCTTTACACAAACAAACTAAGAGGGGTGAGAGAGAGACGACAGCAGGCAGGTAGCGGAGTCCAGACTTTCAACTTCACGTCAGGTGCTCAATGCAGTGTCATTGAATATTCTTCGTAGGAGTGTTAAAAATGCGAGTGCTAATTAAATATGGACGTGTGCAACGCTATTGTAAAAATGCATCAAGTTTGCGTGTGTGACCTATTGGATAACATCAGCTTGAAGATGGAGTACTAAATTCATCATGACGGAGTCCGGAGGAGGATCTGACCTGCCTCCAGCACAAATAAGGTAAATGAGCAGAATGTAAATATGTAAATAGGTAGGACTATGAACAATCGATGATCAAAAATGTAGTTTAGAATTTTAGATAGGATTATAAATAATTCACGGATCGGATGGTATTAATTATAGTTTGATATCATTTTTATTTTGAGTTAAACTTGAGACTACAATTATATTTGGCGATTCCGAATATAAATGCCATAGTGTCACGATAATTGTAATTGTGAAATTAGGATCGTAATAATAATAATAATAATAGTAATAATAATAATAATAATTAGCGAGTGTTATTTGCGCAGTTTCCTTAAGTAAATGTTTTTCATATTATTTCGGAATCATTTTGAAGTAAGTCATTTTTGACATATGAGAATCCTGTTTTTAGTAAGAAATTTACATACGGTGTAGTGCAGATTTTTAAAGTGATGATAATAATAATAATTGTGGTAATGGGGCCGATGACCTTCGATGTTAGGCCCCTTAAAACAACAAGCATCAATTGTGGTAATGAGTGTTATTTTGTTAACGTTTTGATCTTGTAGATGCCGCCATGTTAGTTTAAATGTTTATTTTTGCTGCTAGCGCATTCAGTTTATTATTTCATGTTATGTAATCATTATTCAGATGACCGTTTCCGGTAGCTCTCATACTTTGTATTTCGCGACGATCTGGTTGATACGCGTAGATTAATTTCTTTATGTAACGTGGTTACACATTTCGATAGCCGTGTTTTTGAGAGGCAATCTCGTTGTTTCAGTTAAATAATTAGTGACAGGAAGCCATTGATAAGTTAGCTCTGATATTTCATAATATGTGAAGCGGTAGATGAACAAATAATGAGCAAAGTAATAGTAATATCCCTGATGATCTGCGTTGAAAAATGGAAAATGTGATATTTGGGCATGTCATAAATAATGTCGTAAAAATTGATGTGTGAGCGACACAGTTATTTCGCCCGCCGGATACGAGCGAGGCCGTATTATGAGTTACTACGTCGAGAATATTGATGAATAAACAGAATTGAGAGATGAATAATTTAACCGAGAGTGTTAAATATGCGACGACATGTGTTATGGTTGTAGGCGGAAAGCCTGTATTGTTTCAAATAGTTTCCAGGGAAAATAAATGCTCGGAAAATATGCAATTTAGAGTCCGAGGTAAATTGTGAACAGAGCGTCCAATCAATGTGTGTTTCGACAGTCATGTATAATCATTGATGACATGTAATACTAATAATTATTGTCCGTAAAGATTTAATAGGGTCATGTCCAGACATTTTTCGTCTGAGGTTAGAAGATTGCCATCAAATTCACATAATTTTACTACTTAAATCAGGGTAATATTTTATACTTCGATATTGCGTATTTTTATTTTAAATTTTATTAAGCAGCGATTTTTAGGATCTAGATTTTATTATGATATCATTTCTTTGTATATATTTTGTCACCGTATTATTTTAGAATCTGATACGTGAATAGTGTTTGTATTTAATTTATGTAAATAAAATAGGTGTAGTCAGGTTATTTTAATTTCAGTATTTCTTGGGAGCAGTGTTTCTCCATTGACATGTTCATTTATGTAAATAAGATTTCATGTGTTAGGGTAACAGATCATCGATTAGTTCATAGTCAAAACCATAGTAGTGGTATGCTCATACCAAAAGACAGTCAGTAATCACCAAGCCTTAGAAATCCACTACATTTCAGTTAGGCAAATGAAGCGATCTTTAATAAGCAATTGTATCACAAATGCCGCAAATGAGTCACATAAATACGATGGGATCTGCCTCCATCTAGAGTTGGTACCACACAAATATGCATTCGCAATGAAAATGCAGATAGCGGCAAACTAGGTAAAATTAACGATGTAAAGGGATCGCTTTCATTTAAGATGTAAACTTGAGGCACTTGGCCTAATTAATTTAAGTATGATAAGCGTCCAGACTATCACAGTTAAGTAGATAAAGTTTTAACAAATTAAATGAGTGGTGGTAGCACTTAGATGTTCAGTTCAATGAATTTTCTTGTTTTCAGCCACGAGTAGTTTAAATAGGTGGCAAAGGTTATATAACGGATAAAGTACCATGTTCATGGTTGTTTTATTTTCCCTCTTTTTCTTTTATTGTTACACATGGTTAATGCATTCTATTATTATTTTAGAGTTGGGTGTTTCCCAATTGGAGTTGAATATGAGGTAAATATTTGATAGACACCTTAATGTCAATGTCAATTGGATGAATTAATAAATAAATTAATTAATTAATTACTGAGTTTATTTTGAGAGGACTTTTACCAAGGTATTATAAATCATTTATTCAAATGAGGCTGTATTTCTGACCAGTGTTTGAATGTGGTCACGTCATCATCATGGAGACAGTGGTTCGATGTAACCCAGGATACTTAAATCTAATTGACCTTCAGTCGAAATTTATTAAGGCAGATAATTAACTTATTGTAATGCAGATCCTTTAATTGTTTTATAATTTTAATTTCATTTCATAATATTTTATTTTACACCATTTTACTTTCATTTCACACCTTGCAAATTTTGTTCAATAAACCATTTTATTTATTTAAATTTTAATTCAGTCTTTGGGTACCGTCATTTAATAGTTTAGTTTACCACATCTTTCATTTCCTCACCCCCCGATCGACGTGTGGCCCATCAACCCGAGGGATTCACGGACGCACCACGCCTGAGGAGAAGAGTCTACATGAGGCGGTAGGTATTTTTTAAATGTCATTATTTACAGGAGCAGCCGGCGCACTTATCAAGAAAGAAGACCACCGCATTGGATGCCTTTAAAAGGGCACAATATATAGATTGTGATTTTTCATTTTAAGGCTAAGCTTAACATTTTCTTTGTGAGCCTGTTATTATCCATTCTATATAAGTGACCATAAAATTGTAATCATCGTTTACTGATTGTGTCTGTGATTTTTTCTGTAACTTGATGGATTTCATGTGATTTCTTTTTCATCCAAATTTCACTTTCGCATTTTGGTTCCAAGATTTTCCTGAGGATTTTTCTTTCTTGTTTTTCGATCATCTTTATTCGAGATTTGCCACCAGTTATAATAGTTTCAGATGCATATAGTCAGTGGCGTACCAAGGCTACTTGGCACCCGGGGCTAACTAGATGGTAGTCGCCCCTGACACTAAAAGGTTCAACGATCAATGAGTTTAATTTAAACACAGTTTACTGTTCATAAATATTTATTTTTAATAAGTAGTATGTCATTTTAACACATTCTAAAGAGAAAAATATGAATAAAATACAACTGTAAGTATTAAAAGGCCAGTGTGTTTGAAAAATAATAAAAAATAAAGAGAAAATAAGTTTCAAAGTCATAACAAAAATACTGAGCTCGATAGCTGTAGTCGCTTATGTGCGGCCAGTATCCAGTATTCGGAAAATATTGGGTTCGAACCCCACTGTCGGCAACCCTGATGATGGTTTTCCGTGGTTTCCCATTTTCACTCCAGGCAAATGCTGGGGTTATACATTAATTAAGGCCACGGCCGCTTCCTTCCCATTCCTAGCCATTTCTTGTCCCATCCTCACCATAAGACCTATCTGTGTCGGTGCGACGTAAAGCAACTTAAAAAAGTACATAACAAAAAACTAAAAATGTATCTTCCTAGCCTTGATGGATGCAAACGTATTTATAATAGAGTAGAAGTCTATAGTAGCAGCCACGTCACGTTTAATTGATACAATTTGCTGAATTACTTAGTCTTTCTTGCGTCATTGTGGATCGTAAATAATTTTTCATAAGCTTCAGCTTACTGATAGATCGTTCACAAGATGCCACAGGCAGTGAAATCGTTAAGAGTAGTTTGAAAGCGATGATCAAGTTACTGTATGCCTCTAACCCCAAACAAGATAAATATAACAAAATATCTTTGTGTTTCTTAATGTCGATATTTTTTATTATTTTTCTTTGATCTTCGTAATAAAGCTATGACATCTTTAATATCTTCAAAGAGTTCTTCTCCGTTCAAATCTTCAGAGTATTTCTCTGCAAGTTCGAACATTTCCTCTTTAGAGTGTTCAAAACGTTTTCATTTGGCGTTTCATTATGAATGTATTCATCAAAATTACCGAGGAAGCCAAAACGTCCATCCAGTTCCTTGATATTGGCGAACCGTTCACTTAATTCACGAATAAGTTTATCTGAGACCTCTATTGTGCTCCGCTTTACTTCATATTTCCAGGGAAGTCCAACATCATCATCAGTGGCTTCCCCTGACATTTTCCGCTTCACTCTTTGTCTTCGTTCCGTGGGTTCTCCCCATTCCTCACACTTCTTAGTAGCTTTTGTTATAACATCAACTGGAAGGGGTTCTCTCCACATATTAAGCTGATCTTGGAGAGCTTGTAGACAAGTTATTACATAAGTGAATTCCAGCTCCATGGCTAAATGGTTAGCGTGCTGGTCTTTGGCCACAGGGGTCCCGTGTTTGATTCCCGATAGGGTCGGGAATTTCAACCATAATTGGTTAATTTCGCTGACACGGGGTGTATGTGTCGTCTTCATCATCATTTCATCCTCATCACGACGCGCAGGTCGCCTACGGGAGTCAAAGCAAAAGACCTGCATTTGGCGAGCCGAACATGTCCTCGGACACTCCCGGCACCAAAAGCCATACGCCATTTCATTTTTCATAAGTGAACGAAATGCATTCGATTTGCAAAATTTTCTGCGTTCGGTCAATTTTTGAAAGTACCTCAGCCCAGAAAAATAGCAGAGTTACAAAGTCAGATCTTTCTATTGCATTAATATTAACAGCGCTGCACTCTGTCTGGTATGGACGGTTTCAGTTGCGGTGTCTCTCTAGAGCATGAAGCACTCCATCTAACTGAGATGATAAGGCTTCTGCTTTAGAACTCCATCTTGTATCTGAGTGGTCCTTGACCAATAAGCTGACATGTTCCTTGAGAACACTCCAGCTGTGAGTGGAACTAGAGAAAAATGCATACACTTCTTGAACTTTTCCAGAAAACGTCACTGCACAAATGTTGACATGAGCAGCATGAACACCAACCAAATTGAGTGAGTGGTTGTCACAGGGAACAAACACGGCTTGATGGTTCAATTCTTTTAAACGTTGTTGGACACCATTGTGAATTCCAGCAATTGTCGCCTGATTGTCGTAGGACTCACCTCTACAGTCTGCAAAGTTCAAGCCATCTTCCTCCAGTTTCTTTTTTATCACCTCAGCAATTCCATTGGCAGTTTTGTCTTTGATTGAAATAAAATCTATAAAATATTCCTTGATTTCAGCTGAACTTTGCTTTACTTCCTCAAATCTTATTACCTGTGACATTCGTTCGTCATGTGACGTGTCAGGAGTGCTATCAAATAGAATACTGATGCACTTAGCACGCTTGCAGGAAGTAATAATACAGCTTCGAACGTGGTCCCCTAAGAGGTCTATAATTTCATTCTGTATTCGAGGCGAATGATATGATAAATGTTGAGGGTTATTGGTCACTGATAGAAAATGGGCCCTCATAACAGGATCAAATTTAGCCAAATATTGCGATAGAGCAAGAAAATTCCCTGGACTGCATGTATAGTTGGATCCACGAGAGTTGAAGTCTGACATTTGAGCGGCGAAAGCATTAACTACGAAGTACGCTGCGTTGTCATAGTTACCTCAGTCTTCGGTAAATCACCCTTTCATACAGGCTGAATGGTCAGCGTACTGGTCTTCGGTGCAGAGGGTCCCGGGTTCGATTGCCGGCCGGGTCGGGGATTTTAACCTTCATTGGTTAATTCCAATGGCCCGGGGGCTGGGTGTTTGTGCTGTCCCCAACATCCCTGCCGCTCACATATCACACACAGAACACTATCCTCCACCACAATAACACCAGTTACCTACACATGGTAGATGCCGCCCACCCTCATCGGAGGGTCTGCCTTACAAGGGCTGCACTCGGTTAGAAATAGCCACACGAAATTAAAATTAAATTAAATTAACAGGCTGAATATTTAATCAACTATGTTGGCCCAATGCAATTCAATAAACTTTGACCCGTTCCTAAGCTCGTGTTAACAATCCCTGCATTTAAGACAGAACACGTCATTGCCGATAAATATGAGATTCCATATTCACTAACCTCACAATAACCTCAACAAATGTGCATATCAAATAGAGAATAGAACTGTACAACTAGCCAACTAGCCACTGAAATGTCGTATGGTTTTTAGTGCCGGGATATCCCAGGACGGGTTCGGCTCGCCAGGTGCAGGTCTTTCTATTTGACGCCCGTAGGCGATCTGCGCGTCGTGATGAGTATGAAATGAGGATGAAGACAACACATAGGCACACCCAGCCCCCGTGCCGTAGGAATTAACCACTTAAGGTTAAAATCCCCGACCCGGCCGGGAATCGTACCCGGGACCGTCTGAACCGAAGGCCATTACGCTGACCGTTCAGCCAACGAGTCGGACAACTAGCCACTGATTAACTTACAAAAAAATAACAACGAAAATAATATTCAGGAAACAAACATGTCAATAATTACATAAACCAGCAACACCTAACGCAGCTAACACAATACTACTCCTAATAATATCACTACAGCGACTGAGACCAGGCCAACCCACGTGGCGATAGCGTTCTTCAATATGGCATCTCTGTTATTGTTTCCATAGCAACATACCATTTTCGAGCATCGTTAGTCAACTTTTTCTCGCCGGTGGCGCTAAACGTCCGACTTCAACTCTCGTGGGCCCTACTGTAGTTTCTTCTAAAACTGATTCTCTGTGGCCTCTTAGGGCTAAGTTCTGTTGAGCCAATGTCTGTATGGTAGCAATTATGCGCTCCAGAACTTCTCTCCAAATTCTGCTTTGTTCTAATACTTGTTGTTGAAGTGTTGTCAATTACTGAGCCTTCGTTCTAAGATTTTCCACTCCATAAAGGCAATCCTATGGACAGGGCCGTTTTCATGATCTTGAACGCGCGGATTTAATTTTCTCCACATTACAAATCCTGACTCATTGTTAAAGCTAGATTTCATGTTTCTTTGAGGAATTAACACACAACAAAAACAAAACACACCTTTTTTGGACGGAGAAAAACACATCCATGGTCTGTTAACCTTTCCACCGTTATTCAAAGTTTTTCAAACCAGTTTTTATGCAGAGAACGCCATGAACAGGAATTACTCGTACTTTTCAACTAAAAGTGTAAACACACTGCATATTCACAATTCATTGATACACAGCGACTGCGAAATGAACGCAACTCAGCTCCACAAATGAATAAAGTAAACTAAGGATTAAGGTTAAGGAATACATTTCATGACTAGCAATCGTCAATTCTGTTGTGACTTGATGCCCCCACCCCGCACCGGCCGGCACCGTCATCAACCACGCATCCCCTCTCCATCACGCTCTGATTCCGGCTCAGGCGCTCTGTACGCCCGTTCACCGTAAACTTTTCCTGTGTGCTCGGCCCCACAAACTATTTCGTATTGTCTATAAATAGTTTAAAACGAAACATTTCTTTTATTTCTAAATAATATTACTGCAGTATTTAACAAAGTAATAAAGAAAATTTAACCAATAAAACCGTATATTTTTCCTGAAAAAAATAATATTTTCTTATACTAAAAAATATGTTTTTCGATTTTGGATTTTGGCGCCACTCCCCCATTTTAACGGCGGGTACCCCGTTCGCCCCACCCCCCTCCTTGGTACGCTACTGCATATAGTGCTACTGTTTTAACTACTGTGTTATAATGTCGTAATTTTACATGTTGCCTTTATTGTATCTGTTCCAACTAATTGTGTATGTTCTTTGAAGTTTTGCAATTCTTTCTTTGTTGGCTTGCTGGTTCAATAATGTCACCTAGCTACTTAAATTTGTCTACTTGAACGATATTTTCAAATTTGGTGATTAATGTTTGACTCCTGAAAACTGATCTATTCTTTTCCATATACTTTGTCTTTTCATAAGAATTTTGGAATCCTGTTTTCGCTGATATTTCATGGAGTGTTTCTGCAGACTGGATTGCTTCCTGTTTGTTGATGGATAGGATAGCAATGTCATCAACAAATACTAAGCAATCAAGGTGAATTTTGTTTTGGGTTCATCTACCAATATTATATACTTACCTTTAATTTCATTTTGCCAGATCCTAATCACTTTTTCCAGAACTAAATTAAACAATCCACCCCCTTGTCTGACTCCTGTTTCAAATGGTTCAGAAATTTATCTTTAAACTTTTACTTTCGATATTTTGTGGTCAATGCTTGCTTGATCAATTCCCTTGTTTCCTTGTCAACTTGGAATTCATCTAGCACGTTGATCACTGTATGTCGGTCTACGGAATAGTATGGCTTTTTGAAGTAAATAAATAAATAAATAAATAAATAAATAAATAAATAAATAAATAAATAAATAAATAATAATAATAATAATAATAATAATAATAATTTATTTTTACGTCGCACCGACACAGATATGTCTTATGGCGACGATGGGATAGGAAAGGCCTAGGAATTGGAAGGAAGCGGCCGTGGCCTTAATTAAGGTACAGCCCCGGCATTTGCCTGGTGTGAAAATGGGAAACCACGGAAAACCATCTTCAGGGATGCCGACAGTGGGGCTCGAACCCACTATCTCCCGATTACTGGATACTGCATCCTTGACTTTGACAATATGAAAATGACTGAGGTATGAGCGATGCTAGTAATACCATTCCTTATGCAGCCAGTCCCTATTATGAATGGTTTGAAAATATCGCTCATAGGGTCGGTTGGCGCATGCATTTCAGTGGGCTTCGTCAGGCAGACCTTGTCTTCCTTTGGTCGATACCTTCATTTTTCGAAGTGTCGGATCCCTTCCATGTTTTCTCTCTGATTAGTGTTATATAGAGGATGGTTGCCTAGTTGTACTTCCTCTTAAAACAATAATCACCACCACCACTTGGCAGGCTGATATGTAATAGCAACTTGTGGCTCGGTGAGTAAAGCAGCGGGAAACTACCTCGCACCTCATTTCCCTAGTACGCCTTTTCAGTGACGCCTAGGCTATTTATGACAGCTGTTGGCGGAGCTGTGGAAGATTAAACCAACCTTCGGGCTGAATACCCAACATACATACATACATACATACATACATATTATTATTATTATTATTATTATTATTATTATTATTATTATTATTATTATTATTATTATTATTATTTGATTCGTTGTGCCCAGCTGTGGAGCGCGTTTGAACTTATTTTGCACAATGTTTCTTCTTCTTTTCTTCCCAATATCTCTTCATTTTTTCACTGTGTTCCTTTCTGCGTGTTTCTGCCCAGCCTGTATTTTTTCTTGTTGGTTTCTCTGCAAATTTATGTTTGTTTACTAAGCTTCTAAATTTCATTCTATCTTGAATGGTTTCGTCTTCAATACCCATTTCTTGTAGATCTTCATGAATTTCTGCTAACCAATTGTTGCGGATTTTCAGGGTTAGAGCTAGATTTAGAATTTTCTTTGTCAGCCTGTTGTTATCCATTCTGTGTAGGTGTCCGTAGAATTTTAGTCGTCTCTTTCTGATGGTATCTGTGATTTTTTCTGTGAATTGAAAAATTTCGTGTGGTTTCTTTATCATCCAAATTCCATTTTCGAACTTTGGTCCTAGGATTTTTCTGAGAATTTTCCTCTCTTGTTTCTCAATGCTTTTCATTTGTGACCTGCCGCCAATGAGCAGTGTTTCAGATGCATAAAGTGCCTCTGGTTTGATGACTGTATTGTAGTGTCGTAATTTTGCATTTTTTGATATACATCTTTTGTTGTATCTGTTCCATGTGATTTTGTAAGCCCTTTGCAGTTTAGCAGTTCTTTCTTTGTTAGCTTCCTGATTTAACCCTGCTGGCTGAATAATTTCACCTAGATACTTGAATTTGTCTACTTGGGAAATTATTCCACAATTGGTGATTAATGGTTGATTGTCGAATCTTGATTTAGTTCCTTCCATAAACTGCGTCTTTTCAAATGAAATTTGAAGTCCGGTTTTTGCGGCTATTTCATTCAATTTTTCTATGGATTGGATTGCTTCTTGTCTGTTGTTCGAAAGGATCGCAAGGTCATCTGCGAAAGCTAAGCAGTCAAGGTGAATTTTTGTAGCAATTGAGGCTTTCACGGCCGGCGTTACAATTCATGTCAGCGCTTTCCGGGCTTGTAGGCCGTGGTCCAGGAGCGAGTGAGCTATCGAAGTCAGTCGGAACCCTTGACAATGCCGAACGCAGTCTTCGGTGAAACGTCGGGACATTCACTCGCTCCTGGACCACGGCCTACAAGCCCGAGTCGGAACCCTTGACAATGCCGAACGCAGTCTTCGGTGAAACGTCGGGACATTCACTCGCTCCTGGACCACGGCCTACAAGCCCGAGTCGGAACCCTTGACAATGCCGAACGCAGTCTTCGGTGAAACGTCGGGACATTCACTCGCTCCTGGACCACGGCCTACAAGCCCGGAAAGCGCTGACATGAATTGAAAGGTGAATTTTGTCTTTAAGAAGTCTGCCAATGTTTATACCTTTAGTTTCTTTTCTCCATTCACGAATCACTTTTTCCAAAACTAAATTGAATAGTAGTGGGGATAGTCCATCTCCCTGTCGGACGCCAGTTCTGATTTCGAACGGTTCAGAAATTTCTCCCAAGAACTTAACTTTTGATGTTGTGTTGGTCAGAGTTTGTTTAATCAATTCCCTCGTTTTCCTGTCGACTTGAAATTCCTCTAGTATGTTGAACAGGGTCTGCCGATCTATGGAATCATACGCTTTTTTGAAGTCAACAAAGGTGATTACTGTTTGTTTGGTTTTGCGAATCTGTAGTATGGTTTTTAGGTTTAGGATTTGTTCTGCGCAGGATCTCCCTTTTCGGAATCCAGCCTGATAATCTCCGATCAGGTGGTCTGTTTGTTTCTCTAATCTATTAAGTAGAGCTTTAGAGAAGATTTTATATACGAGTGAGAGGAGAGAAATTCCTCTGTAGTTATTAATATCTGATTTGTCTCCTTTCTTGTGAAGCGGATGAATCAATGCACATTTCCAATCCTCCGGAATTTCTTCAGAAAACCAAATGTCCTGTAAGATTTTTTGAATACTCTGGGCCAGTTTGTCACCACCAATTTTCAACATTTCAGTGATTATTCCATCTTCTCCTGGTGCTTTGTTGTCTTTTAAATCTCTGATTATTTGTTTGACTTCTTGTAATGTGGGGGGTTCTGAATCTGGATTAGGTGTTGGTTTTTCATAGGTGAATTGTTCCTTTGGAGATTCACAGTTTAAAAGGTCCATGAAATGGTTTGCTAGGAGTTCACAATTTCCCTTATTACTTGTTTCCAAAGTCCCATCTGTACGTTTGAAACAGAGACTAGGTGCCTGGTAATTGGATAATTCTTCTCTGAATATTCTGTAGAAGTTCCGTGTATTGTTTTTCTTGAAATCTTCTTCTATTTCTACCAGTCTGTTTTGATCATATTTTCGTTTTTCTGATCTGATGATTTTTGAGGTTTGTTTCTGTGTTTTGAAGAATTCATCACGATTTTGATCAGTTTTATGGGAACTCCAGTTTAGCCAGGACCTAATTCTGACTTCTATGGCCTTGTCACAGGTGTCATTCCACCACCTGTGTTTGCGTTTCCTTGGGGGATTGCTGATGTTTTGTGAAGCTTTCAAGAGTGTGTCCTTGAGTTCTAGCCAGTTTGAAGGAGCATCGTTGGAGATATTCGCAAGGAAATTGTCTGAGTTCTGTCTCAGAAATTCAGGGTCGATTCTTGGGTTTCTGATTGTTTTGGTTTTCTTCCTGTTGGGTTGAAACTTTACTTTAACAAGAGATAGGTGGTGGTCGGAGTCAATAATTCCCTTTTTGATTTTAACGTTCATAATTTCTTTTTTGTTTTTCTTGGAAATAGCCACATGGTCTAGTTGAAATTCTCCTAAATGCATGTTCGGGGATCACCATGTCATTTTCTTTTGTGGAAGTGCCAGGAAATGGGTTGACATCAATTTTAGATCGAAATTCTAGCAGAAGCCAATTAAACGTTCTCCATTTTTATTGGTCCTTTTGCGATGAGGGTAAAGTCCTACAGTGGTCCTAAATTTCTTCTCTTTGCCAATTTGTGCATTGAAGTCCCCCAGCAGAATTTTGACATGATGTTTTGGAACTTTGGCTGTAGTTTCTTCTAGTAATTCCCAGAAGTCATCTTCCTTCTGTGGGTCTTTTTGATTGTAATTGTTTGTTGGTGCATGTGCATTGATTAGTGTATAAGCTTTGTTTCCTGATTTGATTGTCATTAGCGAAATTCTTTCAGAAGGAGATGTAAAGTATAATACCGAATTTGTGATATTTTTTCTCACTGCAAAACCAGTGCCAAATTGTAATATTTTGTTAGGGAGGAGGGTAGCTGGTTTACCTTTATAAATTCTATAGTTTCCTGATTCAAAATGATTTTCGTCACTGTACCTAGTTTCTTGGAGTGCCAGAATTTGGATGTTGAGTTGGTCTAATGTGTCTGTTAAGTGCTTCAACTTTCCAATTTTGCGAAGCGTGTTAATGTTTAAAGTGCCAATAAAATGTTTTTCCTTTGGGCGAAGAGATTTGGGAAGCTCCGATACATTCCCGCATGATGTTCTCGGTCCCTCAGAATCCGATGACCGAGAAAACCTAGTATGAATACTAGGGCCTGGGGTAGTAGTATCATTAACTGACGTTGCCATCATGCTAGTAAGTTGAAGATAATGGGGAGATTGATCTTTGTCAATCTCATAGTTACAACTAAGGTATTGAGCCTCAGAGGTTGCCTCAAGATGTTTTCTGGCTGTGCCTGTTTTTGGTCCGCGAGAGGTATTTTATTTCCCTCAAGCCCTCCGGACAAGTCCGGCGAGCCCCCCGATCCGCCACCTGGGACGCGCCCGATAGGGGAACAGTCAAAACCCCCTATTATTATTATTATTATTATTATTATTATTATTATTATTATTATTATTATTTATGAATTGCAAGAAAGCCCATAATAAGTCTTTAGCAATCGGAGGTGTTACAGTTACTAAAGTAAAAGGGATAAGGTATCCTCATTCGAAAAGCCACTGAGATACACGCGCACATTAGAAGCACGATAATAGACTCTACTGTATGTATAGCCTTTATTGAACTATGGCCTGTTCGATATTGCGCAACGACACTGGCAGTCTAGGCGTGAGTTTGAAATATTGTGCAATATTCTTTCGTAATGATTTTATGACGAAGTGGCGAAATGTTGCATTTGTGTTGTCATTATTAGACAACAATCTCCTCAGTATTGTGCACATGACAACGTTGTAATAAGTGAGGCCCTGTGTTTCTTGCTATTTCTTTCTTTCTTTCTTTCTTTCTTAATCTGTTTCCCATCCAGGGTTGGTTTCTCCCTCGGACTCAGCGAGGGATCCCACATCTACCGCTTCAAGAACAGTGTCCTGGAACGTGAGACTTTGGTCGGGGGATACAACTGGGAAACAGGACCAGTACCTCGCCCAGACGGCCTCATGTGCTATGCTGAACAGGGGCTTCGTGGATTGGGGGATGGGAAGATTGGAAGGGATAGACAAAGAAGATAAAAGGAAGCGGCCGTGGCCGGAAGTTAGGTACCATCACGGCATTTGCCTGGAGGAGAAGTGGGAAACCACGGAAAACCACTTGGAGGATGGCTGAGGTGGGAATCGAATTCACTCCAGCATATGGTCCTTTTTCCTGGCATATTTTCCTATTACAGTCCGGATCCATGGCTAAATGGTTAGCGTGCTGGCCTTTGGTCGCAGGGGTCCCGGGTTCGATTCCCGGCAGGGTCGGGAATTTTAACCATACTTGGTTAATTCCGCTGACACCGGGGCTGGGTGTATGTGTCGTCTTCATCATCATTTCATCCTCATCACGACGCGCAGGTCACCTACGGGTGTCAAATCAAAAGACCTGCATTTGGCGAGCCGAACATGTCCTCGGACACTCCTGGCACTAAAAGCCATACGCCATTTCCATATTTTTTTAAACCTATTACTGGAAACGAAAGAGGCGAACACGTGGGCAAGTAGCTCCGCACTGTAACTCATTGTTGACTCAATTGATCTGGTCTAACAAGTGTCAGTAAAGCACCTGACTGGGGTTGAGTGAGTAATTAGGGTGTCTAGGAAGTGCTGCATCCTGACGTTACTGTACTGTCTAGAGGTTTCCTACAGCATGCGCAGAAACTACCGCAATTCATAGTCTATTCTGTAATGTCCTTTTCGAGATGTCACAAGTTAGGTTATGTATATAACTGAAAACAATTTTCCATGTATTATAGGCTAGGTGATGTATTAAAGTTTAATCATCTATATGAAACTCATCTACATTTATTGGTTGTAAATAATTTTTCATGGAACTGAGTCATTCAGAAAACTTCTGATTATATGTACTACTCAAGAGTATTTAGGTTAAAGTTACAAAATGTTTATCACTTCCCTAGTTGCTCAGGAAAACCCCCAGTGTGTGTGTTAACGCAAGTGCGCTCTCTACAGAGCAAGTGGTTGTGCGGTTTGGGTCACGTAGTTATCAGCTTTCATGGGTTCGAACCCCAGTGTCGGCAGCCCTGAAGAAGGTTTTCTGTGGTTTCCCATTTTCACACCAGGCGAATGCTGGGGCTGTATCTTAATTGAGTCCACGGCCGCTACATTCCCAATCCTTTCCCATTCTTCCGTCGCCGAAAACCATCGATGTTTTAGTGCGATGTAAAACAAGTAGCCAAAAAAATTAATTCTTAGAAATCAATGAAAAAAGGCCCAGGACCACGGCGATGCTGAGAAAAAGGTACATCAATATGATCAAAATTCAAATTTGAAAAATCTTTTTCAAAAAAAAATTAATTTAAATTAACTGATTAAAGTTTATAGCTAAGAAAAATGTATTTTAACATATCTGCAAAGTTTCATGGTTCTAACTCTACTCCCCAAAGCCAAGCCTAATCATCGTCACCTTTATCTCCCTCTACTTCTCTTATCTTCAATGACCAAGGTCATTATTCTCCATCATTCACCTGACTTGACAAAGTCAGTTTAAACATACAGCTTCTTTAATCGAGTTTGTTCCTAACGTAGCCTTCATCTCCTCATTCCCACTGAACTCCTCAAATGTTCCCACGCGTTTTTATTAAAAGCTAAACATACAGTAAATGTAATTTAAGCTTTCTGTCTGCAGGTCATCATTCAGGAGGTATGTAGGATCCTCAAATAGCTCCATCAAATGTACAAGGCGGGTGCCAAAATTAGGCGTGCTAGGCAAAGTGAGGAGTGATTAGTTTGCCATTGCTTTCCTCACTGGGCCAGAAAGTGTTATTTCAGCGCGACTGACCCTATCAGGAGCGCACTTCACAACATCCTCGCACACTGATTTTGCTCCAAATGTCAATACTTAGCACCACCAATACCTCAGTAGCTACCAAATTGTCACAGGCATAAATAAGTCTGAGACTTCGGTGGAAGCTACATGTTGCTCTGGCCTGGTAAATGAGACAGATGATAACAAACAATGATCCATAAAAAAACCACAGACGCAATTTAGACTTACTAGTTTCGATATTAGGTTTCGTCAAATCCTCATCCAGACCTTTTCCTGTAATGCTGAATTAAGAAAACAAACACATTGATTTCGGGAGATAATGGGTTCGAATCCCTGAAGATAGTTTTCCGTGGTTTCCCAATTTCACATCAGGAAATGCTGAAGCTGTATCTTAATTAAGGCCACGGCCGCTTCCTTCCCATCGTTCCGTCGCGGAGAACCCTCGATGGGTTGGTGTGACCTTAAACAAGCAGAAAAAAATTAAAAACACATGAAACTGTACCCAACATATTTACCGTGTCTGTTATAAAAGTTAAGTGTCTGGATAACGATTAAAAAGTATCTTGTAAGTGTGAGGCGATATGTTGAATTGAACACCTCACGTTGCGCAATCTGAGGCTGATGCTGATAACAGTTAGTTTGCACAACATTGGCGTCGTCTGAGCCCGCTTGTGTACCGAGCTATGAGTCATAGGCTCGAGCAATCTGCGAATACTGATTATACGAGTACGCACGAAGCTGTTAAATACAAACATTTTAAATAAACCCTGGTCTGTTTATATGCCACGTATTTACAAAGAAACACAACCTCGTGATCAATGATTTCGACACACACAAACAAAGTTAGGAACCAATATCGTTTTAATTCCTGATAAATCTGCTACAGTACATTACAGTCCTGATGATAATTGGTTTGTGATTAAAAAGTAAGTGCTACAAAGTAAGGATAATGAAAAGCGCGAAAATGAGTAACCGTAGAACAATTGTATCCAGTTACATCGAACTAAAGACTCAGAGGTATAAATCCTTTCCTTACCGTTTCTTACGCACAAAAAATGATGGTCAGTTTGTTTGGTCATGAAATATATTTAGCATATTTAACCAAATGTAAGAAAAGAATTTTTTTTTGTTACCACTTGTGGACTTTTATCAGTCTGGCAATAAAGAATACATGTATGGTCGTGACTTCTACAGTACGTTCCGTCGAAGAATTTCTTTGCTCACTGTCGGAGGCAAACCTCCATATACCCTGATGAAGGCCAATGTAATTTGGCAGAAAGCAGTGGCGGCGATAAGGCCCCCGCAGACCCCACGGGGCGGGGGGTTGACTTGTGAGGGTCCCATAACTGTTTCTTAATTCAGTAGCTGAAGAGTGATTTTACATTCTGATAAAGCTACAGCACACAACACAGTACAATTTTTATTGCAGAGGGTTATTCCAAACTTAGGCAGTCGTAGTACAGAGCTTCTTTTGTCAATAATAGTACACTAGTTCTTTCTGAAAGAATGGGTGTTTCCCAATCTGTTCCAATAATAACCACCCCTTGCTGCCACTCATAACCATCAACAACGCTTTTGAAGTAATTAGCCAGTTCTGAGATCCCAGTAGTCAGCGAAGATGCGATAACAAAGTCATCCTCCTTATCTAAACTCTAAATACTGAAGTTTCGAGCCTGTTTATAACTCTCGTCAGTCAGTGTGTAGGTAAGTACAGTAGATCTACAATGGACGGTTGAGTTGTAAATTATTTAGTCCTAGGGAAGAGATTATTTCTTAATACTTCTTAATATTTATTTATTTATTTATTTATTTATTTATTTATTTATTTATTTATTTATTTATTTATTTATTTATTTATTTATTTATTTATTGGTTATAGAATGTTCCAATGAGCTAGTGGCTCAAGGAGGGACTGCCCTTTAACAATCACACTTTGGCAGCTTTCACTTTCAATTAACAGACAAGGTATGCATATAACAAGGAATATGTTACAAATATTGATTTTCATATCATTATTTTACATGGAAAAATAGGATATTCAAAATAAAATAAACTTAGGTAGAAAAATAGGTACACAGTGTTAATTGATTTACTCTCGGACATATCGTTCAAGGAAGTACCTGCGTACTTCTTTTTTAAATCTGTACAACTTATTGATTTGTTTCAATTTGGGAGGTAGATTGTTGAAGGCTGTGCTTGCTGTGGTTGTTCTTTTCCCTCAAACTCGTAAACTCGTATTTCTCCGTCATATCATGGGGAAGGGGGAGAGAAAAGTGTAAATTCCAGTAATTGATACTCCACGGTAAGAGTGATGGGAAACACGAATTTACTCCAGAAGTTACTGAATCTGAAGTTCAAAATGGCACCTGAAGAAGAAGAATGGTCGAGGAAGCAAGTAGTTTTGTCATAGCGACAGCAAGCAGACCGACTGGCGTACAGGAAGTTCTAGAAGACTTCAGTTCGTGGAACACAGAGATATGATAGTCTTCACGAACAAACAAACGCTCCTGTAAACAGCGACATGACCTTCGTAACGTAACTGTGTATTATGTTAACTCGTACGGTGATAAGCCTGTCACCCTCACGGAGGATGACACACCTCCATTTCACGAGGTACAGTACGCGCTTCCTGCTCAGACTTTTGTACAGACAGCATCAGCAATGGTATGTATGTATGGTCCTTCACAATGTGTGCGATCGAACGGTCAAGAGGCGAGGACAAGTTATTTACACGTTTAAAAATTCGATATTACTTTATCTTTAAAGGCATGACACTTGCAATTCATTTTAAACAACATACATACATACTGAACCCATAATTTACCCTGCTAAATATTGCAACTAGAAAATTGTAACTACAAGATTTAACTACAAGTGCAACCATAATTCTTTATTGCAACCTTATCTCACGTTCCGTGGCACCAGAAGTCACCGTGGGAGCGAGCGAGCCACCCATTCGAGTGAGCTCGGAATACTTCGGATGACCTCGTGTAATTATTTAACTTCTACATAACAGCCTTCATTGCGAGAGATCCGGCAATATCATTAACCATGAAATATGTAATTAAGAATTTTAAGAAATATCTAATGAAGCTAAAGTCCACAGGGTGGAAATGTGTTTAATTAGTCTTGGAGAAAATTTGGCATTCATACTGTAAGATTAGAAACACGTGCCAAGGTCACGCACGAAATCATCTACACGAAATTAATTAATTACGCCCGTTAAAGGTACGGGAAAATATATAAACAATTTGTGGGCTGAGTCTCAAAGAAATCGGTCCAGTGGTTATGAAATTGTATGATTACACCACAATACATCACAACCAGGAAAGCATCCCTAGAAAAGCTATAAGTATACGCACTTATGGACAGCAGCACACTCACTTGGTCGTTGTTTGCGAGGGTGGATCTGCGTTGTGTTAATATCAAGTAGAGGTCCTGAAATATTTATTTAATAGACTTGTGATATTTACTGGATTAGTTGGCTCGAGATAGAATATTTTACCAAGTGGTAAAAAGGGCAAAACAGCAATATTAATTGAATTAATATAGGATTCCCTAAACTTCTCTAATGGAAACAGCGAATTAATAGATAGCTTTCGAGAATTACTGTATGTGTTTTTGTAGTCAGCGAAGGGAACCGTAGACTGGCCAAGATAAGCTTCGGGTCTCATATCTGTACAACACCTGGCATAAGAAAGGGGAGATTGGTAGGTTTCCACGAGCAGTAGTTGGGCCCTCGGCGAGGAGAGAAGCAGTTGTACATATTGTACGTGTCTAGAATAAGTTATTATTTGCGAGTGTTAGAGCAATTAGAGTGTAGTATCTGTGTAATCATAAGTCATATAGAATAAAGAGGAAGAATGTGCTCTCCAAATATGAAGGGCTAAGTGTGTGAAGCAAGCTGGCCCCAGTGGAGCCGGGATGGCCCTATATCTATGACGCAGTTACAAGGTCTGTATAATTTGAATATAATGTTTTGTAGTTAGAAATTATACATACTTGTCCCGTTAAATTAATATGTGGCGTGTGTAAAAGTTAAGTGTATAGGAAATGTTGAGGCCAAGTGTCTATTACTCATGTCAGTGCGCGAAACTCTAAAATGAGTTTAAGGTTTTTGTAAGAAAAATGCAATCGCTGAAGTTTAAATATTGTAATGTGAAAATCAATGAAATAATGTTCAGGCCGGGAACAGTTGCATTAATGATAATGAAAAATGGCTGCTGTTAGCGTGATAAAGTAAAATACCAAATTAATAATAATGATAATAATATTCACGTCAGGATAAATTTTAAATGATAAATTATGTGTTCAGCAGTAATCTCAAGGGAGATTTGCGATTTATACCGAAATCCAGTGAAGTCTGGTAAAGTTAGTACCGGTACTTATTTTGGAAAACTTAAATTGTGTGACACCGTGTATTTGTGATACATAAAATCACGGTATGTTATTTTGTTCTTGAGGTCAGAAAAAGAAACGTAAAGAAATTAATTGTGAGATTCTTATAAAGTTGTTGGTCATGGGAGTACGTTTCGAACAGGAAGAAATGGATTGTAATGGAAATGAAATATTATGAGAATAGTAAGGAAGATATGGAAGACAGAGGAAGCCTGTATTTATGAGTGATGTATAATGAACAGGTGACTGAGGATAAGAGGTCCTGTTTTACGACGGAGAGGAATTTGTGTAGCAAGGTGTATGTCAAGAGGTAATATTTCTGAGACAAGTTGTGTAAGATAATGATGTCCTGTAAGCAATCCCGAACAGTTGACTAATTTAATAGTGGTCAGAACCCAAGTGAGCGCGCAGTAACGCCTATTTTAATTACAAGTCGATGTTCTCCCATGATTATTATTTTATATGAGCGTAGGTTTTGGCAATTAAGTCCAAGTGACGATTCTATGTAATACCAGCAAAGTGCATTTTTTACAGTCGACCTCACGAACAAAATACATTCTGACGCACGGTCAAGGCAATATTTGATTATTGTAAATTGAATTCTATTCCGTATTTTTACGAGACGATATTATCGCTGACTAGAAACATTGCGGGCGTGAAAAAAATGAATGTTAATAGAATGAGAGTGTAGCTTGAGTAAATTGCTGGAAAATTACTTCACTGGACAGTTCACGGCAATACATGTTTGGAACGTTGAGATGATAGGGTATTTGGAACCTCACCCTCGAGTTATATTGTGTGTTTCGTGATTGTGGTGATTACTGTTTTCCGTCATATTACGTACAATCAAAGGAGAGTTGAATTTATTTTTAATTAGCGGACCTCACTGCATGTGTGGAGATTGTATTGAGGAATGGATTAAACTGTTCGGACATGTTTAATTTTGAATTTCACGCGTTATTGTAAGAAATGGACATAGTTATATTTCCAGGTTCGAGTTCATTCTGTGGCGAATTTCATTTCATTGAGTTAGAGTTTCGACGAGGATTAGATTCAAATATCCGGGATTGTGTTTGAAGTTTCGATTTCGCCTGATAGTATTAAATGATGTGTAGACATCCCAACATTGGCTCAACGATACATTTAGGATGCTGCGCGTATTATATAAATATACTGATGTGGAGACACAACGTAGGCTCAACGACAGGATTAGGGTATCGTCTGTATATAGTCAAGTCATAGGTTAGTCATTTTTGCGTATCGACTTGAATGATGTTAGTGTTTGCAGTAGCAGGTATTATTCAGGCCATGCTTCGGCATAATTCTTACTAGCCAGAAGGTGCTCCCATAATAGCGTTGCATTAGTGGTGGCATGGATGTGAGGGTTGTCCCACATGGAAACCTAGCTAACGGCTTAGCCGCGCGGGTTCAAGTTCGATGAACTTTCGTTTCTATTCATTTTTCTTTGCCTTATAGATTTATTGTTTGGATGTCCGGTATCTTATGATAGTACCATGTGTTGATACTTAGTTGATCTATATAGGATTTACGCTACGAATGCGGTTTCGATTCGTCAGCTGTTAATATATTTTATTTTCAATTTTCGTTATTTCACTTTATATTAGGTGAGGCGTTGATCTACCGATCACTTGTAGTTTAGTTTAATGGGACAAGTGTAGGTAGACAGATTTGTAATGGTAGCCGTTGTTCTAGAATGTTGGAAAGATTTCCTTTTAGGTGTTTTATAGTGTGGATTTGTAATTTAATAAATTTAACGACGTAACCGTTTATGACCAGAAAGTTGGTTCAGTAAGAACATTTTCAAGTGACTTGTCACGTTTCTTTAACTTCAGTGTTTGGCATTTCTTACAAATGCATAATGAATTAATGTTTCCTGCCTTTCGCAGTTTTGTTCCTTCAGGACGACGTAATGTAAGATCCCCTTGGAAAAAGTTGTTGTTGGTTCCTTATGGACATCTGTTTGGGGTGATGCATGTTTCAGTATCGGGATTATTCTGTAACTTAAGGGGGTCGTGAGATGACAATACATGGTGGAATTTTATTTTTGATTGTGACCATTGTTGTTAACTTGTAGGGAACACCATGCTTTTTAGTTATGTTTCGCAACCTATCCATAGCAACTGATAGTCGATTTGGTTCGATTAAGGGTCCATTCGGGGGATGTTCCAATATCCGATAGGATACTAGACTGGTGGATAACTTAATTAAATATAAATATGGAATTCTACTTGTTGAAGGTCAGATTTTCCACGGATCGTGTGCATTAACCCTCAGCTATTATTTGGATAAATGTTGCCCGATTTTCAGATTTTGTTCTCGTTTTTCTAGTTTTTGCTGTCCACGATTTTTTACTAAATTTTCATTCTTTGAAATATATGTTAAATAATAATATGAACAGGATAACACTCACGTTATGTATTGTGACTGCGTTAAAACGTTGTAAAATTATTAAGTGATTTTTCTAACTTATTTAATAAATATGTTCATTGTGATTAAATTTGAATAAATACTCTAGTTAACACATTTTTCTCCTCATTTAAAGTAGTTAGGCTCTCTACTGAACCCCATCGTTTGGTCAATGTAGTGACAGAAAAAAACCGCTATGATCCCCAGATCTAAGAGTTCGATATTGCTCTATTGTAGCAGCCGAGGCCGACGACCAACGATGGAACGGTAATTTCAAGGGTTCAATACATCAATACTTACATACTGCCCCATATTTTCTGGTCAAGCTCAACCAGTAGATGAGAGATCCCAAGGTGGACAGTTCATTTGCAAGCTGTCCTAATTTTGGAGGCATTTAAAGGACAAGGGTTGACTAAAATACAAGAAAAAGGAACAATTTAAAAATAGGCTTGAAATTCATTATAAGATAGGCACAAATAATAAATTTAAAAACAAAATCATTCTTATTGAAATTATTCTTGACCCTCACGAAGGCATAATGGTTGAGTAAGTTCACAAAACAAATTAGTTCTCATATCTTGAACATCGTTGGCATATTGGCTATTCTGTAAAGAATAAAAATTGCCTTCCTATGGCTGCGCAAAAACAAAATTGAAATGGTGAACCCCATCCTAAACCATCCTGAATCTCAATGATACATTAACATTTGATTTGAAATGTATCAGTTTAAACACAACAGAAACACTAGGCGTCCACTCAAACTGGGTGGTGGATAACCATGGTATCCCTTTCAACTCTATCTGTACAATATTTACAAAAATATATGTTACTTTCTCTCTTAATGATAATTTCTCAAATAACACACGTTGAGATTAACTGAATTATTTGACTTATCGAGGCTCTTAAAATATTATTGAATGAATTAATTGAAGTTGAACACATCATTACATGAAATTAATAATCGCTAATGACATTTAACGTAACAATTCTTTCTTTAAAATCATTAAATGAATTAATAGAAATTAATCATGTCATTACATGAACTAAATAATCGCCAATTATATTTAACATAAGAATTCTTTCTTTTAATTTTACAAACTTGTTTATGCTTACGCTTTTAGAATATTTTATGATCTTATTCACTTACATGAAATCGCGTTATGATATAATTACATCTGTCACTAACATTGTATACAATTATTCAACAGCATTCTCAAAGAAATGAACAAAACACAGACAACGCTGGAATAATCTGATCCACTGTGCTGAACACGTGGTCTGGTTAAGATCCACATTTCAAGAAATAGCACTTCAAAAATATCAGTAACTACTTCACACACACACCATATAGGCAGTGGCGTGCGGTCAACACATTCGTCACCCCAGCTGCAAAAATAATTTTTTAAATGTAAGCAATCGTAGCTCCACTACAATACACTCTCAAAAGTCAACATTACCATTTATAAGGCTGAATATTTCGTGGAATGGTCTACCGGAGAAAGGTATTTCAAGAATACATATTTCTAAATTGATATTCACGGCAGTGACGACACCATCATGACTTAATCTAGAGCAGATTTTCAACAATCACCCGGTGATGCTTCGTAGTAGTACAGACATGGTTTTCGCAAAAATATACTGGGACTAAATATTTGTTTTTAACTTAAGAAGCCTAACCTAAACAGAATCAGCAAAATTTAACTGGTATTTTACCGTCGCCGAAGTTTTATAATTTCACTCGCATACTGAGTGTACGTGCATCAACGACAAACGAGGAAAAATGTTCATCACGACGTATAACACACGTTATATTCATGAAGAATGGCACAAAACTCACGAAAACTTCACCTATAATCCAAGAGGAACACTACAGAACTTCACTATATACCACTATACAAAATTATTTTACTTCGCGCTTAGCTCTGTGTTCATACTGGGCAACCTAATTTTTTTCTGCCGCTATCGGAAAACATACTCTACACGAGCCATCAATAAATTGCTCAAAATAACTTTATACATGTCGAAATCCAAAAATAAAATATATTCAACTATATTACGATTGATTTCATAAACTGGATCTATTTTTATTAGCACGACGATGTTCAAGTGGCTATACTGTTAACATATTGATATTTTTCTTCTAGTCTCTAGTGTGCTGCGCTGAACAATTCGAATGTCAAGTATTAATACTAACATCCTTTACCTAAGGTAGGTGGCCTGTCGCCCAACCCCGCCCCGCTTCCAGAACAAGGAAGCTTTAAGTGCATGCGTCAACCAAGCGATTTAAATTTCACTGGGGCAGTTCTCTTTCGCGACGGCAAGGAAATCGAGCTCGTTGGAGAAGCTGAACTACGGTAGTGCGAGCGGATTGTCGAGACATCTGTATTTGGCTTGGTTTAGATGTTCTCAATCTTTTGAACGTTATAAAAAGCGTTCTAAGTAATAATATATAAATGTAAATACAAAATTATTTACCGGAGTTCAGTGCACGCCTCTGCACATAGGATACTCGGATTTTATATGCAAATTTACGCTCGGATCCTGGGATTTATTTTTATTTATGATTATTATCATGAAAAGAAGGCTGAATGGAATAGGAAGATGGCTTCCCTTTTAAATTCCACTTGTCCAACTATTGACGTGATTCGTGATAGAATTAGAATGATCACTTAATTGAACATTATCTTGACATTACAACGGCGATATCTTCGAAAATCCAAAATATTATTCAGGAGACTTGGTAGAACAATAATCATGCACATCGCCTGGGTTAACACTTATCATCGGACATGTGGTCATTGAGTGTCGATAAATTATTATTATTATTCCTTAAACATTGAAATATATCTCAACACGTGCTCCATATTTATCTCGGAATGCATTGTAACCCGTGACACATGCTTCTAAAATTCAATAAATATCCCGCAGGATTACCATTTTCCAGGCAAAATTACACTATAATTGAGCACACATAACATATTCAACATGAAAATTTCCAATACTATTTATCACTCAAGACCATTATAATTTCATTTAACCCTATCTCAAATCATTCCTATTATTATTAGCAATGATTTTTAAATCTACCATCAACATCCGAATTAATATGTAAATAAGTTGACACAATCTTCATAATCGCAGGCACTAGATGAAACACAACCTAAATCTCGTCCCAGAATGTTTCATAAAAATCTGAAATAATCATTTTAAATTCTTATTTATCCGAGAGGTCATTGATTAAGCATGATTTTAAATAATTGCACTGAGGTGGAAATATTCTCAGAAGACAAACTACTCTACAGCTACTCTAATAGATCCCAATTCACACATTCTCATTCTCCAAAACTACCTTTACCAAGACTGAAAAATGCCACTAAATTACTCAAATCTAATAGAAATATTATCTTAGAGAAGATCGTTAAATTTTCTACAAAGATGGAAGGAAATATTATAAAAATGTATTTAAATTTTGCAACGAAGCTCGATTCCCTGAGCGGCCTATTATGCTCCCATGATGGTAATATCCGTCACGATCTCCCTCCGATGTTAGAGGCGCCTACATGCTTAGGACCACATGGCTGATGTAGGCTTCAAGTCCCACTTCGGATGAATCATTCCTCTTGAATTTAAAGTAGATATTCTGAAATTTGTGTCGTAATTATGCTGGCGGTAGTCCTCTTCTTTCTTCTAAAGTTATTTCTGAGCTGAAACTGACACAAAATTTTTAGATAAAGTTCGTGGTAGGCCTGACTGAATTATTCAAATGTACACGTAACTTGGCTCGTAGACTTCTCGGCGCATAAGGGGTGTTCTAAAGAATACACTGAGGTTTACAGCCTCTCATTTGGAGGTGTGCCTCTCGGAGTAATTGTTATTGGCTGTGTACGCGTAGTTGTACCTCGTAATTGTTTCAGATTGTTCTAGAAGTTACATGAAGACGGGCGAGTGAACGCACGAGGCAGTGGGTTTAACCTTGGGGCAGGCCAACTTATCATGTGATCCCCACATGTTATCGATCGATGAGGGTGAAGAGAAAAACCAGTAATCTGGAATTCCAACTCGTCGAACAGCTGGCTAAATGAGATGGCAGACTGTTGCAAAAAAATTGCATGAAACTTCACTCACATTGAATGGATGACACTTGCTATTACAGGTACCTAATTAAATACTCAAAAGCACAAAATTGACGGGGATAATACATTGATACATACTGTAACCTTATCGGTCATGTACATATTTATTTATTTATTATTTTGCGGTGAAAAACCTTTGTAAAGCTCCCTAGTACTTGTTACAAAAAGTTGCATTAGGTTGCACCTGCTTACACAACCTTTGTAGCCTGCTAAACACCACTCCGTCATAACTAAAAGAATACACAGATAGAGAGGGAGAGAGAGAAGAAAATGTCAAGCCAGAAAAATCGATAATGATACCTTCACCCGTTGAAAAAATGGCTGAAACACAATGTTGCCAGCTCGCGAGTTGCATTTGTATGATGAGATTTCGAGACATGCATAATATTTAATATGGGAAACCTCGGGATGTTATATGATTTCATTATAGACATCTGCCAAAATTCCGATTCTTTATAATGTATTAACGTGTGGAAGAATACGCAATCGTTGCATTATATAACACGCTAAGCTTCAGGACGCTTCCTTTGTACGCAGCGCCATTATGGAGGACATTGTAGGGGCATTATTTTGATAATTAATTTTAAATAAACCGGGCGAGTTGGCCGTGCGCGTAGAGGCGCGCGGCTGTGAGCTTGCATCCGGGAGATAGTAGGTTCGAATCCCACTATCGGCAGCCCTGAAAATGGTTTTCCGTGGTTTCCCATTTTCACACCAGGCAAATGCTGGGGCTGTACCTTAATTAAGGCCACGGCCGCTTCCTTCCAACTCCTAGGCCTTTCCTATCCCATCGTCGCCATAAGACCTATCTGTGTCGGTGCGACGTAAAGCCGCTAGCAAAAAATTTTTTTTAAATAAATGGCTGAACAATCCAGGTTCCGCACATAACCAGACTACTTAAGAATCTGAGTCACACGTTTGAGTGTATTACCGATGTCATACGACACGTGGAACTATTAATTTTAAAAAGTAGTGGGGATTAGCCACTGTCTCTTGCATGAGTGGGGGAAAGTTTATAAAAGGAATAGCGGTAATGACAACAGTATCCACTTGACGCGAAGGATCCAAAGCAGAACCACGGTTTGATTGGTGTTCTGATCTATTTAGTGTTTCAGACTACAAATATACAGTTTACATCTTCGAGAATATTATAACTGTCTACAAACAATAGTATTTAAAAAGATTGAAGTTATGTGACCGTATGAACGGTATAATTGTAATTTTTTAAGTGATGCAACAAGTGTTAATTTCATTAAAGTGTAATAATTGTATTTTTTGTGTTAAAGTGACGCAACAAGTGTTAATCTCATAAAAGCTGTTATAAGTGTAGAAGATTACCATTGGATTATGAACGCGCTCAGCGGGAGTAGCAACGGACATGAACCCGTGACCAACGTCAACACCATGGAAGCTTAAAAAGGAAAAATGAGGGTCTTCCCCAGGACCCGAACCTTGGATTGTTACGACATGATGATAAGTACTAAAATGAAATAATTTTTTAATAAATGCGCGGTTATTCATTATGCAGATCACATAAATTAGGTTAGACATGTAAATTGCATGTATTTTTAATTAGAGAGAGAACTTGTGAGTGGTCTTCATATTCATTTATGTTCATTTCATGGAATTAATAGTCTACTCCATGGGCTTAAATATATATATAATTAACGTAATGCATGTATTTGACGTGATGATAAAATATTAGTTAGTCTGAGAGTGCTTAGATTAAGTAAAAATAATAGAATGTAGATTTGTTTTGGCACTGAGCCAAACAGTAATTTTGTATAATTTATTTACGTGATATCCAAGCTTATTATGATAATGCATGGTGATTATGCTTGCAAAAATGGACTATCGGCTGGTAACATCAGGATAGGAAGGCACTCTTATTTTCACGCAGTTTGCATGATAATATTTGTAGATGGCTCTATTAATTATATGCGTAACTTGTGACATGCCTGGACATCGAACAAACGCCCTCCTATTGAGATTAGCGTTTTCCTTTAATGTCGAATATTTTTCCCTTTCTATATATGAGAATAACATTATGGATATGTTTAAAATCCATATTTGATTTTATTGGTTTGAGTTTAAAATGTAGGAAAAAAACTAGGCTGCATTCTGTAATCGGATGGAAGCGAACCTGGTCATTCTAATTCTGAGGATGTGAATATGATAAGATAAAAGGTGGCCTGATATTGAGTTAAAGAATTGTGATAAGGCAGTGAACTAATACGCCAGTGGAGCTTTGGAAATCTGATATGAGAATACGTAATGAAATTTGATTATTTAACAAATATGTGTTCCAAGGGAAACGATTTGGTTTCGCCTTGAGATGTTGAAAAGATATTTCTGCCACAACAGGCCATTATTTGCTAGGGCTTTGACGTCCAGAGATTTACGACCTGAGGGGAGTCGGAAGAAGGCTTGCCCCTTGTAGAGGATTACTCTATACTGTATTGTTCTAGCTATTCCACTTAGAATGAAGGCAGTATTATTATTTATTTGTTGACCCTGTGATTAATTAAGAAAGGGAGTTTTTATAGACCCGTTTGTCGATGCCATCCTGGATATCATCGGTTCGAGTTCTGAGGCAACCATGGATTTTCGTTGTCACATAATTTTTTTTACAGCCAATTGCATGTGTATATTGTTTATTGTTTCTTTTCATATTATGTGTACATATTTTCCTTTTTTATACATTCTTTTAGTCGTGTTTCACTCTTTATGTGGATGACAAATCGAGTTTTATTTTCGTAATTTTTGTCAATGGATTCATTGGGATGTGGGTTCGATTTCTGGACCCGACATCAGTCATTTTATTTTGATTAGGATTTTATCGACTAGCATTCACTTATTCTTTGTTTACTTTTTGTAATATAATTAATTTAACTAGGTGACCACTTCATGTTATCTTCAATTTTTTTGTTGTATAAATAATTGCTTCTTCTGATAGTGAAGAAAGTTCTTAATGATAACCGTCGCATTTATAAGGATATTTCTGATTTAAAAAAAGTATGTTATAAAATTATAATGTAATATTTATCATCATGTCGGGAAGAAGAAAGAGGTAAAGGAGAAATAAGATTTTGACATTTTACAATTTGTATTTAGTCCATTGGACATTGCATATTCAACTATGATAAACTATAAATATTCAGGGTCAACTTTTAATTAATTTGATTTATCAAGGCTCAATAAATAGGTATTTAAACTTTTGTCTGCCTGTCATTTTGCCAAATAACATTGTATCCCAAGTTTCCTTCCATTCATTTATGCCTTTAAGCTAGTTATGTGTTATTTCCTTTGATCTTTTGCCGCGAACGCACCATGGCCCTGGGAGGTCGGTGGTTTGATTCTATGGAACGGAAGGGTGCAGTAGACCCTTGCACGGTCGGAAGAGCTTTTGCTCACCCATCATTTCTGAAAAATTTTCTTTTTCGTTCCTTCCTGATGAGGTGGCATCTGACTCTAGACTAAAAAGGTCCCTTTCCATCAAGCGCCTTGGCGTATGGTGCTATATGGCGGTATCCCGATATTTTAGGGATTATCATGCAGTCATTTGGTTCTATGCGGCAAATGGCGTGGGGTGGAAAGGTTGCAATACATACATACATACATACATACATACATACATACATACATACATACATACATACATACATACATACATACATACATACATACATACATATGTATGTTCAGTCCGTCAGCGCTTCCGCTGGTGGGATCCTCAACAGCTCTGCCATCAGCTGTCATAGATGGCCTAGGCATCACTGAAGAGGCTTACTAGGGAAATGATGAGTGATGTAGTTTCCCGTTGCTTTCCTCACCGAGCCAGAGTTGCTATTACATACCAGTCTGCCAAGCCCACTGAAATGCATCAACCGACCCTATGAGTAACATTTTCACACCATTCATAGCAGCAACTGGCTGCATAAGCAATTCGCATTACTAGCTCATACCTCAGTCACTTTCATATTGACAAAGCCAAGGATAAGACAGAGACAGATCTCTGAAAGTAACAAAATTGCTCTAGCCTATACCAGAAGACATAGTGCACTGTAAACACTAGGTCCTGCCAGCAAAGGCATACATACATACAGAGCTTATTTTCATCGTTTTAAATTTTTAGATAGTCCGATATGTCCATGTAATGCCAGTGATCAAACTGTTGAATATTTAATATTTCTCTCTGAATTACTTCAGAGAGAAAGCATTATTTTAATTAAAGATATTTTAGGTACAGGGTCATGGCCAGTGAGCAAAAGTAGCTTAGTCAACAGATATTTTAAACAGTTCTTACGTTTCACAAACTCAATTGTATTTGAAAAACTGTGAAAAAAGACATAGTTTTGTTTATATTATCATTTTGTTTACTTATGTACATTACAAAAGCCATCGTATTAAGAAATCATTTCACATGTAATTAGAAAATTAAGTTTCATTTGTAATATGATTACTCAAGTATGTAGTATTACTGTCATGTAGTGGGGCATGCTATGAATAAACGGTAAAAAACATACATACATACATACATACATACATACATACATACATACATACATACATACATACATACATACATACATACACTACAGACTGTTATGTATTTCAGCGTTCAGTCCGCAAACCTCTGGGAATTTACTAATCGCCGCCATGTTCCTCTATTTGTAACTAGTTCTGTGGCCTCGTTTCGTTCCATACCTCTTATCTTTAAGTCGTTAGAAACGGAGTCTAATCATCGTCGTCTTAGTCTTCCTCTACTCCTCTTACCCTCCATAACAGAGTCCATTATTCTCCTAGGTAAGCTATCCTTCTTGATTCGCTCCACAAATCCCACCACCAATAATGTACCAGCAATCATTGTCGCTACTTTCATGTCTGTTACTTCTAGCTATAATAAGATATCCGAGTCGACCCAGCTTTCACTCCCGTAAAACAAAGTTTGTCTGAAAACAGATCGAATGTATTAATGTTATTTCTTTTACGTCCCACTAACTACTATACGGTTTTCGGGGACGCTGAAGTGCCGGAATGTTGTCCCGCGGGAGTTCTTTTACGTGCCGTTAAATCTACCGACACGGGACTGATCCATCGATGAGGGTGAAGAGAAAAATCAATACTCTGGGAATTTCAACTCGTCGAGCAGCTGGCTAAATGAGATCGCAGACTGGCGCCAAAAATAAAATGAAACTTCGCTCACATTGAATGAATGACACTGGCTATTACAGGCACATAATTATATACTCGAAAAACACAAAATTGACGGTCTTCGGCGGACGCCTAGATGCCCTTCCCAAAGGAGAATGGAGGTCCACTGAAACCCTGTCCTGAAGTGAAGGTTGAAGTCTGTCTTTGTTTGAAAGTGCTCTTTACAGCAACTAATGTGGGTACTGCAACTCGCGGTACTCCTATTATATTCTAGGCACCTTCAAATTTCACCGGACTAAGCCAGGATCGAACCTGCCAAGTTGGAGTCAGAAGTCCAGCGCCTCAACAGTCTGAGCCACTCAGCCCGGCGACCGAATGTAGAGAAGGAAACAAAACTGAAGCAAATCTGTCGAGTAGAAGGGACGGACGAACTGGACAAAGCTGTTTCTAGTGAAATTTTTTAACGTATAGATGATAATAATAATAATAATAATAATAATAATAATAATAATAATAATAATAATAATAATAATTGTTACCGTGTTTTGGTGGTAGTTATGCATGAAAGAAGGTGCTGGGTGGTGAATAGGTCTCAAGCTACTAAAGTGAAATTAATTTTAAAATTTAACAAGGTTATATTTTCTTTGAAAAATTAGGTAACAACAAATAGAACAGGTACTTAGTAGCCGAAACACGATTGAAAAAAAATACATTTACATAGGTACCCCATTTGGGGCTTCAAAAGTCAGAAACATAATTCTTGGGCAATCAGCTCAGTTTTACCCCAAACACAATTTTAACAGAGGGGCAGAAAACCCCATTCATACCTAGGAGCCCTTGCTCCACATTACACTGAAAAGCCTCCTCGAGGCATACAACATACAATTTTCAAAAGAGCCACTCGCTCTCAAATTTAAGCCTCTCCCAGGCCACACCAAACTCCACCTTTAAGCTGTCCTCAAAGGACATATACACAGGGGTAAAATACCCAACCTACTGAGGTCTATTAAATGACAAGAAGGTTAATACATGACCTCTAAAATACAATTTGAGGGGAGGCGAACTTGCACTACTAATACACTTTGTTTAAGACCTACTTGGCCTTAGGCCGTTAGCGCAAGGGCTAATCCCATACTACAGAGGTGACTTAAGAAAATAACAATTTACATTACATAACGGAAGAATTGGTTGAGAAAATAAGTTCACCTCAAGACAATGTGAGTGGGAGCTCGAGAGGGTTAGCACTCTCTATCCCAGTATGTAGCTTTACAAGAGAATGGATGAAAAGAGAAGTTACATTTTAGGAAAAGGTTACATAGTGGAACGCTTAGAACCCGCCCCGAAAGTTAAACTGCTGAGCTAGCAAAGAAAGAATTTATTAATCGGCCATTACCTTGTTGTTGACCGCTGCCGAGGAAAGAGGCGCTTCCCGCCTCCTGCTAAGTACTTAATACACTGAAAGATGGAACAGAAGTGGCCGAGAGACCCAAAAATCAGCAGTTTAAATACTCTCGCGGAAGTTTCTAGGCGTTAGGGGAATGAAAACACCCTCCCACAAACACTTTATTGGGTAGGACACAGCAACATATTCAAGTTGGGGGAAGATACATCAGATTGGATAGAAATTAATTTAAGAAATTCGGGATTGGTTAGGTTCAACACAAGGGGAAAGAAGGGGTGAATATTGCCAACTTAAACAATGACTGAAAGAAATTTAACAAAGAACAAACTCTTGAAATTAAATTTTCTCCAAAAAACAGTTCTTTCACTTCGCACTAGAGTGCACCGTTGTTGATCTTCAGTAGTGTCCTCTAGAAGAGAAAGTTCACACTTCTAACTACAAGTGAAACAAAAACACATCAAAAATGACACAGTTCAAAAACTCAAAATTTTCCACGTGGTGACATCTTCTGAGAAAGTAGAGAATTAATAGCGTAGATAAAGTTCAGACTTCCTCCAGCAGAGAAGTTTCAACTGGCGCACATTTTAAATTAGCGGAGTGGAGGTGTACCGCCCGGTACAAAAATAATAATAATAATAATAATAATAATAATAATAATAATAATAATAATAATAATAATAATAATAATAATAATAATAATAATAATAATAATACATATGAGTCTGCAAAAGCGCACCTAACTATATTAACACACATTATGATAAAACTAGTCCGCCTCTGTGGTGTGGTGGTTAGCGTGATTATCTGCCACCCCCGGAGGTCCGGGTTCGATTCCCGGCTCTGCCACGAAATTTGAAAAGTGGCACGAGGGCTGGAACGGGGTCCACTCAGCCTCGGGAGGTCAACTGAGTAGAGGTGGGTTCGATTCCCACCTCAGCCATCCTGGAAGTGGTTTTCCGTGGTTTCCCACTTCTCCTTCAGGCCAATGCCGGGATGGTACCTAACTTACGGCCACGGCCGCTTCCTTCCCTCTTCCTTGCCTATCCCTTCCAATCTTCCCATCCCTCCACAAGGCCCCTGTTCAGCATAGCAGGTGAGGCCGCCTGGGCGAGGTACTGGTCATACTCCCCAGTTGTATCCCCCGACCAAGAGTCTGAAGATCCAGGACACTGCCCTTGAGGCGGTAGAGGTGGGATCCCTCGCTAAGTCCGAGGGAAAAACCGAACCTGGAGGGTAAACAGATGATGATGATGATGATGATGATGATAAAACTAGAAGAGTGGACAAATTTATTTAAGAATATGGTAGACATCACACAGCCAAATGCACTCGACAAAGATGCAAACAGAATGAGAGCCAAAAACAGAAATGGAATTGACATACCAACTGACCAAAGATGTTCACAACAAGAAAATTCTATCCATCAATGCAAAAATCAGACACTACAACACTGTGGTCAAACCTGTCGTTATGCTAAGGAATGGAGAGTCTGGGGACTTGGGTACGTTTCTCGGTTGAATAAACAAAAAATCAGATTGACCTGACACTAATTAATATACACTTAAGTTAATAACCTTCAGCAAATCTACTCAACCCTTCACTATATAGTATACACAATATACAAAATAAACTCTTTTCAGTATTGGTTCTGAGGGAACTCCCTACTCTCAGAATTGCAACAGATTTAATAGTCTATTCAGTTGATTTATCTTGAAGTATACCTTCCACTCATAAGTCTATAAAACACATTTGATACTTAGCTCGGGTATGTTCTCTCTTCTTTCTTGCGTCCTCCGGTCGCTGGTCCTCGGCGGACGCCTAAATGCCCTTCCCGAAGAAGAATGCAGATCCACTGTAACCCTGTCCTGGAGTGAAGGTTGAAGAGTGTTCTTTACAGCAACTGATATGGGTACTCCAACTCGCGGTACTCCTATTTTATTCTAGGACAGCACTTCGCCCAGAATTATGTCCTATTCTTTCTCTGTGCGGACTACACTGCCGTACTAGAATCTCTAACATCTTACGGAGCTTCCCTGTGCGAGGTTCCCTCTGATGCTTCTTATGGAGCTTCTCCCTGACGCGCCCCAAAACTTCAGTTTATATTTTCGTAACTACACTAACTGACAGAGCAAATGCAACACCAAGAAGGAGTGGTCAGAACTTTATGCCAATTGCAGGGTAGACTGACGTCACTGAGGTATGCTCATGATGTGAAATGCGCCGCTGTGCTGAGCACGTAGCGAACGATAAATGGGACACGGCGTTGGCGAATGGCCCACTTCGTACCGTGATTTCTCAGCCGACAGTCATTGTAGAACGTGTTGTCGTGTGCCACAGGACACGTGTATAGCTAAGAATGCCAGGCCGCCGTTAACGGAGGCATTTCCAGCAGACAGACGACTTTACGAGGGGTATGGTGATCGGGCTGAGAAGGGCAGGTTGGTCGCTTCGTCAAATCGCAGCCGATACCCATAGGGATGTGTCCACGGTGCAGCGCCTGTGGCGAAGATGGTTGGCGCAGGGACATGTGGCACGTGCGAGGGGTCCAGGCGCAGCCCGAGTGACGTCAGCACGCGAGGATCGGCGCATCCGCCGCCAAGCGGTGGCAGCCCCGCACGCCACGTCAACCGCCATTCTTCAGCATGTGCAAGACACCCTGGCTGTTCCAATATCGACCAGAACAATTTCCCGTCGATTGGTTGAAGGAGGCCTGCACTCCCGGCGTCTGCTCAGAAGACTACCATTGACTCCACAGCATAGACGTGCACGCCTGGCATGGTGCCGGGCTAGAGCGACTTGGATGAGGGAATGGCGGAACGTCGTGTTCTCCGATGAGTCACGCTTCTGTTCTGTCAGTGATAGTCACCGCAGACGAGTGTGGCTTCGGCGTGGGGAAAGGTCAAATCCGGCAGTAACTGTGGAGCGCCCTACCGCTAGACAACGCGGCATCATGGTTTGGGGCGCTATTGCGTATGATTCCACGTCACCTCTAGTGCGTATTCAAGGCACGTTAAATGCCCACCGCTACGTGCAGCATGTGCTGCGGCCGGTGGCACTCCCGTACCTTCAGGGGCTGCCCAATGCTCTGTTTCAGCAGGATAATGCCCGCCCACACACTGCTCGCATCTCCCAACAGGCTCTACGAGGTGTACAGATGCTTCCGTGGCCAGCGTACTCTCCGGATCTCTCACCAATCGAACACGTGTGGGATCTCATTGGACGCCGTTTGCAAACTCTGCCCCAGCCTCGTACGGACGACCAACTGTGGCAAATGGTTGACAGAGAATGGAGAACCATCCCTCAGGACACCATCCGCACTCTTATTGACTCTGTACCTCGACGTGTTTCTGCGTGCATCGCCGCTCGCGGTGGTCCTACATCCTACTGAGTCGATGCCGTGCGCATTGTGTAACCTGCATATCGGTTTGAAATAAACATCAATTATTCGTCCGTGCCGTCTCTGTTTTTTCCCTAACTTTCATCCCTTTCGAACCACTCCTTCTTGGTGTTGCATTTGCTCTGTCAGTCAGTGTATCTTCATCCCTCTAGCATAACTACCGCTCTCCATACACGTGACTGTTGTATAGAGATCTGATTGGTCCTCGTGATTCTCTTACCGTGTAATGGCAGTTAGAAGGGGGGGGGGGGCGGATGTACCGATAACAACAAGCACCCGCGTTTGTGAGATATGAAAAGAAAAAGCAACAAAGTGGTTCGAGACTCGCTCGACAATAAAGGACGGAAGAGCGAGTTATAAGCCGCGGTCGTAACAAACCAGCTGCAGAATGAATACAAAAAAGATCTTGAAGATATCAGAAAGAAAGAAAGAAAGAAAAATAAAATTGCGTATGACTTTTAGTGCCCGGAGTGTCCGAGGACGTGTTCGACTCGCCAGGTGCAGATCTTTCTATTTGACTCCCGTAAGCGACCTGCGTGTCGTGATGAGGATGAAATAAATTTCACAGTTTGCCAACTTAAGTGCGGTAATAATAGTTTTTTGATATTTTGATTCAATACCGTACAATAAAACTTTCACCAAAGGAACAATATTACACAAGTATTATAATTAAACAGAAGTACGGCGTGAATATACAATTAAAAATCATTTAGTATTTTATTTAGAAAACCCATGGCACTACAGCCCTTGAATGGCCTTGGCCTACCAAGCGACCGCTGCTCAGCCCGAAGGCCTGCAGATTACGAGGGGTCGTGTGGTCAGCACGACGAATCCTCTCGGCCGTTATTCTTGGCTTTCTAGACCGGGACCGCTATCTCACCGTCAGGTAGCTCCTCAATTCTAATCACGTAGGCTGAGTTGACCTCGAACCAGCCCACAGGTCCAGGTAAAAATCCCTGACCTAGACGGGAATCGAACCCGGGGCCTGCGGGTAAGAATGCAGGCACGCTACCCCTACACCACGGGGCCGGCTAGTATTTTATTACACATTAATACATTAACAGACACTAGAGAGATTGGCGTCTATCACCCATTAATATAAATCACTTTGGGAGTGGCGACCCCATCGTAATAACAGCCTATATATGATTCATTCATTACATCTCTGACCCGGTCAAAGACTGGAAAACAGGTTGTAGGTTTTCATTTTCATTTTCAGAGAGATCGGCGGACTGACGAATGCGCGCGGCGAGCGGGTGAATCATACCTCAGTGTCACCAACTGCTACCCTTCCTTACAGCACATGCAAAGTCTCCACTCTAGGGATGGGCATGAGCGCAGCTCGAGCGGCTCGAGTTGATGACGTCACTGCTCGATCTAGGTCGAGCAGTACTCGAGCAGGAGTATGGCCTGCCATCTATGAGTGATTACCTTGTACTAAATCAGATGAGTGGCAATCTTCTTTGCTCTTTTAATACTAATGAAATGAAACCAGTGTGTGTACAGGAACACAACTGAACTATATCCTCACCCAGCAATTTCAGAAATAGCTTGTTACATTTCGTACCATGAAAATAATATTTATAATGATAACGCCTTAACATTATTAACGGAATACATTGAATCCCTTACACAACATAGGAGTATATGGATTATATGGTTGTTATCCTAGAGTAATATTATCACCTGAGAAATGATACGGCGTAATATGTAAGTAAGTCCGCCTCTGTGGTGTAGTGGTTAGCGTGATTAGCCGCCACCCCTGGAGGTCCGGGTTCGATTCCCGGCTCTGCTACGAAATTTGAAAAGTGATACGAGGGCTGAAACGGGGTCCACTCAGCCTCGGGAGGTCAACTGAGTAGAGGTGGGTTCGATTCCCACCTCAGCCATCCTCGAAGTGGTTTTGCGTGGTTTCCCATTTTCACACCAGGCAAATGCTGGGGCTGTAGCTTAATTAAGGCTACGGCCACTTCCTTCCCACTCCTAACACCGTTCCTATCCCATCGCCGCCATAACACCTATCTGTGTCGGTGCGACGTAAAACCAATAGCAAAAAACCCAGTTATATTATATCGGACGCAGGACTTCAGGTCTGTTCACATTTTTTTATTATGTAGGAGAAATAGTAAATATAGCATTATAATAAAACTGAACAGACTATATTATTAAAATGATACATACATTGTTCAGAAGAACCATCGCCATGTCGAGCAGTCACTTCCTTTGATTAAAAAAAAAAGTAATTCTGGACATATATGGATTTAATAAACTGATGCGTCCACTATGCCTTACGGTACGTATGTATTTCTGTAGAATGGACGCTATCGCTAATTACTCTACTTCTACTCTACGCGTAGTGCCGGAAGGTGCATATCAACGCGAATGAGTGCAAACGGAATTGTGGCTCGAGCCCTAACACACACTCCTGCTTAGCGCACATGCAAGCCTACGTCACGAGGGAATTCCGTGTTGCTCGATCTGGCTCGACCACGCTCGACACACCAGTTCGTGACGTCAGCACTCGAGCCTGCTCGAGCAGGCGATCGAGTGGCCCATCCCTACTCCACTCACTACCTGCTGTGACGCTATACAAATCGGTTAGCCGCGACGAACGACATTTTGTGCGTATTTCCGAAAAAGAAAAAAAAACAAATGAATAATATAAAGAAAATAAATCCAAGAATTGGTTGATAAGGAAACAGGGCTTGTGCAAATGTCTTTTTTTTTTTCCAATGCAATGCTTTCTCCACGAATTGTGGGTGGGTGGGTGGGTGGGGGAGGTGGCGACTGCTCACCCTCGCCCCCTTAATCACCGCTACTGTGTAAGGGTGTGGGTGGTTCTGGAAGTCCAGCGAGCAAGTACGTTTCCACAACGCCATAATTCTGCATATAATAATAATAATAATTTTATAATAATAATAATAATAATAATAATAATAATAATAATAATAATAATAATAATAATAATAATTTCGTGTGGCTATTTCTAGTTGGATGCAGCCCTTGCAAGGCAGACCCTCCGATGAGGGTGGGCGGCATCTGCCATGTGTAGGTAACTGCATGATATTGTGGTGGAGGATAGTGTAATGTGTGGTGTGTGAGTTGCAGGGATGTTGGGGACAGCACAAACAACCAGCCCCCGGGCCATTGGAATTAACCAATGAAGGTTAAAATCCCAGACCCGGCCGGGAATCGAACCCGGGACCCTCTGAATCGAAGGCCAGTACGCTGACCATTCAGCTAACGAGTCGGACATTCTGCATATTTACTGGTAGGTGTAGGCTACGTGACAAACTGCACCCTTCCCACAAGTTTTGCGACAACAAGACATTATATTTCATCATATCGCACACAACGCTGTCTCTACTGAGACTTTGCTCCGTACTGAATTCAGTGCATTGAAAATACTCGAATACACTTAAATATGATAGCCACAAACTTACTCACTTTAAATAACACTTGAAGCTCTATCACTTGATAACGCTGGAATACACGTTCCTTAAATTTAGGTACCTTTTTCTAGACCTTTCTCGTTTGGAGGTCGCGGGTTCGAGACTCGTTCGAGTCGGTTCGCTCGACAATAAAGGACGAAAGGGCGAGTTATGAGCCGCGGTCGTAACAAACAAGCTGCAGAATGAATACGAAAAAACGAACTAGAAGACATCAGAAAGAAAGAAAGAAAAAAATAAATGGCGTATGGCTTTTAGTGCCGGGAGTGTCCGAGGACATGTTCGACTCGCCAGGTGCAGGTCTTTCGATTTAATTCCCGTCAGCGACCTGCACTTCGTGATGAGAATGAAATGATGATGATGACACATACACCCAGCCCTCGTGCCAGCGAAATTAACCAATGGTGATTAAAATTTACGACCCTGCCGGGAATCGAACCCGGGACCAATGTGACCAAAGGCGAGCACGCTAAACATTTAGTCATGGAGCCGGACAAAGAAAGAAGGAAACTGATAAAAAAATCGCAGGTGCACGTAAGAAAGATGAAACATACATTAAGAGAAGTATTGAAGAATAATATAGACAGTGAAAGAATAACGGGAACAGTGAAAAAAGGGAGATTTTAGTTTTACACTTATTGTTAGTAAGAATGAATGATAACAGGCCGGTACCAAACGACTGATAATGTCTTCTTCTTCTACCACTTTTCCCACACCTGTGGGAACGTAGCACATGTGGACTCGGCTCTGTTTTACGGTCGGATACCCTTCCTGACGCCAATAATAATAATAATAATAATAATAATAATAATAATAATAATAATAATAATAATTGTACCGGGAGGTACACATCTACGCCGCACATTTAAATCTTGCGCCTATAAAACCTCCTCTACAGGAGAAGCACTGAACTTGAAACTAGACGTACTTAAACTTTTACTCAGAAGATGTCACCACCTTAATTTTGTGATTGTGAAGTTTCCAGTACTGTATGAAATTCTACGTGTTTTGTTTACCATTTATCAGGAAGTTTGAGCTTTCTGCAACATATGTCACTACAAAAACTATGATCATGCACCCTGGTGCGAAGTGAAGGAACTTTATTTGAAGAAATTTTGTATTCATAAGTTTGTTCTTTACTAAATTATGTTCATTCATTTTTGGATTGGCAATATTGATCTTTTCTTTCCGCCAGTTTTGAATTCAGCCAATCCCTAATTTCTGTAATTAATTTTCGGCCTATCACAGGCTTCTTCTTCGATTTGGTGTGTAACTTTACGCTAGCCAATAAAAGTAAGAGGGTGTGGCTTGATTATTCATGAAAGGTCTCGAACTTTCCCCGAGGGTTTTTATACTGCGGATTTTCACGGCTCTCGGGCACTTGATCAACATCTAAGTGTGTGTATGTGAAGCAGGAGGTGGGAGGTGCCTCTTTCATCAGGCAGCAGTCCTTCAGCAAGGTAATGGCCGTTTAACATCTTTATTTCTTGCTCGCTCCGCAGTTTAACCCGAGGGATAGGTCCGAAACTTTAATATGTAACCTACTTCTCTAAAATGTAAGTTTCTGCCGGCTAATGTGAAAATTTCCTAAAATATGCAATTGTAACTCGGGGATAGAGAGTGATTTACCCTCTCGAGCTCCCCTTCATATTGGTTTGAGGTGACTACGTTTTGTAACTGGTTTTCTTTCTTTCCGTAATGTCTTAAATTATTCTGATACGAGTCACCTCCATAGTCTGGGAATAGCCCCTGTTTCATCGGCCTAGTGCCTTTTAGGTTTTAGAATGCATATCTAGGAGTGCAAGTACTCGCCTCCATTCAATTTGGTGTTTCGGGCCATTTACTTAACCTGTTCTTTTCGTGCTAAGGCCCAGTAGGTTGGGTGCAAGATACCCCTGTTTCTTTTCTGTAAGTTATGCCTTGAAGGCAAGTAATTGTAAGGTTCTGATATTGCCTTGAATAAGCTTGAAAAACTGAGAGCGGGTCAGCTCTTTTCTTTTTTTTTTTTTTTTGCTAATTGCTTTACGTCGCACCGACACAGATAGGTCTTATGGCGACGGTGGGACAGGGAAGGGCTAGGAGTTGGAAGGAAGCGGCCGTGGCCTTAATTAAGGTACAGCCCCAGCATTTGCCTGGTGTGAAAATGGGAAACCACGGAAAACCATTTTCAGGGCTGCCGACAGTGGGGTTCGAACCTACTATCTCCCGAATACTGGACACTGGCCGCACTTAAGCGACTGCAGCTATCGAGCTCGGTCAGCTCTTTTCTAGTGTTCTAAAAGTGCCTCTGGGAGGCTCGATATTGTGTTAGGAGCAAATGCTCCATGTTTTAGGGTTTTCTGCCCTTTGAACAAATTAGTGTGTTGTAATGTCGAACTAGGAGCTCAAAATTGTAAAACTAGGGGTTTGTAGCCCAAGAGTGTTAAAATTCTGAAATCTTGGATCCTTCTAAATCTTGTTTCCAAATTGTTATTTCACTCAGTGAAACGTTGTTATAATTTTGTTGTTTCTTCTGAAAATATAACCTTTGTTAAAATTTTAAAGTTAACTTTGACCTTGTAGTTAGACCCATTCATCCCAGCCCCTTCTTTCACCTCTGCGTTCCACAGATAACCCCGGAACAACATCAATAATAATAATAATAATAATAATAATAATAATAATAATAATAATAATAATAATAATAATAATAATAATAATAATAATAATAATAATAATGTATTTAATAAGTGATCTGCCTCCAATGATCGAGGTTTCCGAGGCGTATAGTGCTTCAGGTTTGATAACTGAGTTGTAATGTCTTAATTTTGCGTTCCCGGATATTGAGTTTCTGTTATATTTGTTCCAGGTGAGTCTATAGGCCTTTTTGAGATTCTCTTCTTATCTCCTTCACGATTCAAGCCTGATGGCTGAATTACTTCTCCTAGGTATTTGAACTTATTCACTTGATTAATTTTGCCGAATTTAGTCTTTTGAGGTTCCCCATCTAAATAACGAGCGGAAAATCTTTGGTCCAGTCTACTCGGACGGAATCTGGATGACACGGAAGTCTCGGGAGCTTTATCAGCATTCTGAAAAGATCACCGACACCATCAGGAAAAGACGATTAAAGTTCTATGGCCACGTTCTCAGAATGAACAATGACAGGATCACCAAACGGATTCTCAATCTTTCTCTCTCAATGAAAAGAAAGAACAAGTGATTTAGTGAGATAGAAAAAGACCTTCAGGAAATTGGCATCCCTGAGGAAATTATTGAAGATCGACTCCAGTTCAAAAAAGCAGTCAACAACCATCATTTTGCTGAGAAAAATAATTCCAGGACCAATAAATCATGGACTGAAGAATAGAGGGAAATGTTTAGTGGCCAGATGAAGAGATTTTGGGAGAAGAAAAAATCAGCATCAGCTAAGTAAGTTCTATCGCGCTCCACAGATGGGCAGAATGCTGTAAAATATAATAAAGTGTGTATATGTTCAGTCCTCAGCGGAAGGCTTGTCGGATCCTCAACAGCTCCACATTAGCTGTCATAGATGGCTTAGGCACCAGTGAAAGGCGTACTGGGGGAAATGAGGAGTGAGGTATTTTTTCGTTGCTTTTTTTCACTGAGCCAGAAGTTGCTATTTTATATCAGTCTGCCAAGCCCACTGAATTTAGGGTTGCCATAAGGTTCAGGATGAAATTCAGGACACCTTCATCGACAAGTTCCAAATATAGGCGCCGACTCCGCGGGAGCACATGCACATAATGGTACGGGGAGGCAATCGTGTTTTTGCTCCCGTAAAAATATTTTATACATTCATCTTTGCCTTCGTGCCCATGGGTAATTCCATGAGAACTGTCCCATCTATTACCAAAAGAAACACTTGTTATATGACGTTAATGTTAAAAATCAAATAGAGAAATAACAAGAAATCGTACTTTAAATAGTTTTTTTTTTTGCTAGGGGTTTTACGTCGCTCCGACACAGATAGGTCTTATGGCGACGATGGGATAGGAAAGGCCTAGGAGTTGGAAGGAAGCGGCCGTGGCCTTAATTAAGGTACAGCCCCAGCATTTGCCTGGTGTGAAAATGTGAAACCACGGAAAACCATCTTCAGGGCTGCCGATAGTGGGATTCGAACCTATTATCTCCCGGATGCAAGCCTACAGCCGCGCGCCTCAACGCGCACGGCCAACTCGCCCGGTACTTTAAATAGGGTTGCCATAATTGTCTGTCACAAAACCGGGACAACTACATATTAGCAAATAAGTTCAAATGTAAGCTAGTGTTTGGCATACTTTTAATGTGAAACTCTTTGCAATATATCACAAGATATGTTTTATAATGGCAGTTGTACTTTTGTGATGACTGTACAGAGTCAAGGTATTTCAACATTTTGATACTGGTGATTAATGTATAGAATTAAAAAAAACTTACGTTTGTCATATTATATTGTATGTCAAGAATGGCCCTAATTAATAATAAATGTAACCTATTTCTTTCTTCAGTCCAGTGACCATTCATTAGTGAGAACACTCTCTCTCTACATTAGCATCGTGTTCAGGAAGAGAGAAGTAAAACTGGACTATTTTCAGCAATTCGAAGCATTGCTCTTCTGACATATATCTTTTAGAGAACTACCCACTTCTTGCTAGCTAAGAAACCACTGAATTCTTCATTTCATTTATTTTATTTCATAAAAGACTTTAATTTCGTGACCTGATCAAACAAAATGCTCTCATTCAATTTACGGTTACTATGCTCATGTATCCATTTGAAAGAACATTGTCATCTGTAGAAGCAACCAATCAAAATGTTGCAATCGTGAGAGGGACTCACTCCATTTCAACAGATATTCACTAGTTGTTTCATAAAATGGCATACATTTATCTTGTAGCGTCTGACATTGTGCTTTTGGTAGGTCAGAACTAACAAAACCTGCATTCTGTCTTTCTGTTAAAGTGTCAATTACTTCCTGTAGTACCACCCTAACTTCATTTATTGAAATTTCTTTCGTTTCAATCCTGGCAATGGAGTTCTGAAACAGATTCATCTGTGCCATGAGAAACCAGAAATAAGCCTCACCAACTTCATTTGAGAAAAAAAGACTTCAGTGGAACTAAACATTTGTCTTATGACATGAAATAAGATTTCAATGGCTGAAACATACGTAAAAATCTTTCAATTGCCGGAAATAAATGTAACCTGCCATTGGTTTACTGAAAGTCATAGGAGAAAGATACACAGAGAAGAATAGAACAGTATACACAGTCTTTGTAGACATAGAGAAGGCATTTGATAGAGTGAGGTGGATAAGCTCTTGGAGATACTTAAAAAACATGGAGTGGAATGGAGAGAGAGAAGACTGATCAAGGAATTATACTACAACCAAACAGCAAGAGTGAGAATAAGAGAATTAACAGAAGAAAGCCGGCCCCCGTGGTGTAGGGGTAGCGTGCCTGCCTCTTACCCGGAGGCCCCGGGTTCGATTCCCGGCCAGGTCAGGGATTTTTACCTGGACCTGAGGGCTGGTTCGAGGTCCACTCAGCCTGCGTGATTAGAATTGAGGAGCTATCTGACGGTGAGATAGCGGCCCCGGTCTAGAAAGCCAAGAATAACGGCCGAGAGGATTCGTCGTGTTGACCACACGACACCTCGTAATCTGCAGGCCTTCGGCTGAGCAGCGGTCGCTTGGTAGGCCAAGGCCCTTCAAGGGCTGTAGTGCCATGGGGGGGGGGTAACAGAAGAAATCAGACTGGGGAGAGGTGTTAGACAGGGTTGCTGCTTATCACCAACTTTGTTTAATATTTACTTGGAGGAAATTATTTGTGAATGCTTGGATGGTAAAAGAGGTATCAATGTTGGGGGTAAGAGAACTGAATGTATAAGATTTGCTGATGATAGCTGAAAATGTGATGGACCTCTGAAAAATGCTGAGACAATTAAACAAAAAGTGTGAAGAGTATGGAATGAGCATAAACAAAAAGAAAACCAAATTCATTATACTTGGAGGTAAAGGTGAAAAAACGACAATCAAGATAGGGGGAGAAATTATTGAACAGGTGAATAAGTTTAAGTATCTTGGAAGTATTGTGACTGAAGACCTTCATTCTATAACAGACATAAAAGCTCGAATTGCCTTAGCCAAGGAAAGCTTCAACAAGAAGAAAAAACTGCTTTGTGGCCCGATAGAGAAAGATCTGAGGAAGAGGCTTGCAAGGTGTTACATATGGAGTATAGCTCTATATGGCGCTGAAACATGGACATTACGGAAGGAAGAACAGAGAAGAATAGAGGCATTTGAGATGTGGATTTGGCGAAGAATTGAAGGTGTAAAGTGGGAAGATAAAATATCAAATGAGGAAGTTCTGAAGAGAGTGGGAGAAGTGAGGAGCATACTGACCGTAATCCAAAATAGGAAGAAAAACTGGATAGGGCATAATCTAAGACACAAGATTCCTGTGCTTCACTGTACCTACGTGATCTTTGATGTCACTTTTCCCCCCCAATGTGCAATCGAAAAATAGCAACTGTAAAGAAAACTATTTTTTTAAATTACCAAGTCTGCCTTCATGTTAACGGTAAACAGTAAATGAAATTCTTTTACCAATCGTTTGTTCTATTCCTTATATAAAACATAAAATAAACTTATCGGTACTTGCATAATTTACATTCCGCTTCATATTCACTTCTACCTCGTTTTGTTGAAGGAAAATCTGTGGTATATTCATCCTTAAATTTCGTTCTCCGTTTCGATACCATGCTTAAAATGTTAACTATTCACTCAGTCAGAATATCACACTGAATTTAATCGATTCCTACAGATTCTTCTTCTTCAAACATAGAATAGAACAAGATTATTTCCAGTATTCTAATTGAAAACAATCTGTAACACCAGAAGTACGAAGAGAGAAGCGATAATTCGATAGTTTACTTTGACTACTTCATGGATAAGATAGATAAGGTAAAATTTAATGGATACTTCTTGAGTCTCGACCATTCAATTTACTCGAAGAGATTGGGAGGGCGTTTAAATTGTATTTTCTTTAGGAGTAAAGGGATTACTTTTTAAAAATCCGGGACTTTTAGTCAGCCGGACGGGACATTATTTATACCACTCTAATCCGGAAAAATCCCGGTTTTCCGGGACGTATGGCAACCCTAACTTTTAAGTAAAATACCTACTTTACAGATCACTCCAAAATTAAATAATATTCCATGTTATTTGCCTAGAATTTCAAGTAACAGACAGGGCATTTCCTTTCAAAAGCATTTGAGGATAATTTTAAATAATTTGCTCTGATTTTTAAAATTCAGGACATTTAAGGATTTTTTAAAATTCAGCCAGGACATCGGGACACATGCTCAAATTAAGAACAATCCCGCTTTTTCAGGACGCATGGCAACCCTAACTGAAATGCATGCACCAACCGATCCTATGAGCAACATTTTCACACCATTCATAATAGGGACTGACTGCTTAAGGATGGTATTACTAGAATCGCTCATACCTCAGTCACTTTGATGTTGTCAAAGCTAAGGATGACACTGAGACAGATCAATGAAAGTAACAAAATTGTTCTAGCCCATATCAGAACACATAGCGCACTGTAAACACTAGGTCCCTCCAGCAAAGGAATAATAATAATAATAATAATAATAATAATAATAATAATAATAATAATAATAATAATAATAATAATAATAATAATAATACCGGGCGAGTTGGCCGTGCGCGTAGAGGCGCGCGGCTGTGAGCTTGCATCCGGGAGATAGTAGGTTCGAATCCCACTATCGGCAGCCCTGAAGATGGTTTTCCGTGGTTTCCCATTTTCACACCAGGCAAATGCTGGGGCTGTACCTTAAGTAAGGCCACGGCCGCTTCCTTCCAACTCCTAGGCCTTTCCTATCCCATCGTCGCCATAAGACCTATCTGTGTCGGTGCGACGTAAAGCCCCTAGCAAAAAAAAAAAAATAATAATCCCCATTGCGGTGACTGTATGTTGAACTAATTGCAGTGCGGGTCACCCAAGTGGTTTGTTGATACAGTCAATATTATTATTATTATTATTATTATTATTATTATTTAACTTCCAAAAACTCTCCAGTTAATTATGAGTTACTCATCTTTTCTACGAAGTTAAGAAATGCTCTTCTGCTTGACACACGTGCTACTACGAGCCACGTGTCGATGTTCTAATTTGCACCCCAGCGATGAATGGAATGCGTCACTGAACAGCGTCATGAACACGTGCCAGTCTTCGTCTAGACTAGATAGCACTGCGCTTGCACAGGCTGTCACCCCTTCGACAAACTTAAGGTGAATCTTGCTGCTATCACCTAGAACACAATAAGAAGTTATTTGGGTCAGAGAGACACCACGTGCAAGACCTTGGCACGTCATAGGGAAATAAAGAATTCTATTTTTAGCCTAACGCTGTCATAGTTTCCAGTATTAAGAAATATGTGCGGGAACTGAGTCGAAGACTCAGTCATAGGTCTTTAGGACTCAGAATATCTCGCCTGGGTGTTTTGAGGGTATTGTGTGGTAGTTGCGTAGAAGTTGTGTGAGTGGGTGTTGTGATGGTGTCGCGAGTGTAATACACAAGAACCTCGTTTATCCGGAATAAGTGGGACCGGAACTGATCCGGATGATCGAAAATCCGGATTCCCGGAAAAACGAGAAAACAAAAACAGTACATGTTATATAATATATTAAGATAAGTTGCACAGTGATACCTTTTTTCAATTGTACAAAAAATATATGTATGCTAGTTGCTTTACGTCGCACCGACACAGATAGGTCTTATGGCGACGATGGGATAGGCCTAGGAGTTGGAAGGAAACGGCCATGGCCTTAATTAAGGTACAGCTGTGAAAATGGGAAACCACGGAAAACCATCTTCAGGGCTGCCGACAGTGGGATTCTAACCCACTATCTCCGGGATGCAAGCTCACAGCCGGGTGCCCCTGACCGCACGGACAGACTCGCCCGGTAAAAAAGTATAAGAACACTTTTCTTACATTGACGACTCTGTTTTATGCACTAAAATAATGCGTGAGCCTTTTCTGTTTTACATTTGTATAGCGTTTGCACGCAGCACGATCACGAAGACGTTTGACTAATAACAGTTCTGCCGGTGTGGTTTCAGTCTGTGATTCTAAATAGGCCATCAGTTTGTCCAGCTGCATTGTTGCATCTCCATGAGCCATTGTTTCTTCTGATGGATCGCCGGTTTCATTTTCGAATTCACCACCACTCTCATCAATACATGCGCAGGAACAAGAGGCAATAATTTAGTCATCTGTCAACCAGTCATTTGCGTCGTTCACATCTAGCATCCGAGCATCCGGGCATGCGTGCAAATGTGTCAAGGAACTCAAAAGACTCCATGGTTTCCCGTTCTCAATTCCAGGCGAATGCCGGGACGGTACCTTTGATAGACCGCGACCGACTTACTTCCAATTCCTGTCCTTAACTATCTTTGGCGGAAAAGACATTTAAGAAGAATCGACCCCGTAAAAGAAATACTGTACAAGTAAAAATAAATTATTACTATTATTATTATTATTATTATTATTATTATTATTATTATTATTATTATTATCATCATCATCATCTGTTTACCCTCCAGGTTCGGTTTTTCCCTCGGACTTAGCGAGGGATCCCACCTCTACCGCCTCAAGGGCAGTGTCCTGGAGCTTCAGACTCTTGGTCGGGGGATACAACTGGGGAGTATGACCAGTACCTCGCCCAGGCGGCCTCACCTGCTATGCTGAACAGGGGCCTTGTGGAGGGATGGAAAGATTGGAAGGGATAGGCAAGGAAGAGGGAAGGAAGCGGCCGTGGCCTTAAGTTAGGTACCATCCCGGCATTCGCCTGGAGGAGAAGTGGGAAACCACGGAAAACCACTTCCAGGATGGCTGAGGTGGGAATCGAACCCACCTCTACTCAGTTGACCTCCCGAGGCTAAGTGGACCCCGTTCCAGCCCTCGTACCACTTTTCAAATTTCGTGGCAGAGCCGGGAATCGAACCCGGGCCTCCGGGGGTGGCAGCTAATCACGCTAACCACTACACCACAGAGGCGGACACTATTATTATTATTATTATTATTATTATTATTATTATTATTATTATTATTTTCGATCCGGATAAACCGGAGATCAAAGGGCCGGATAAACGAGATTCTTGCGTAATAATAATGTTATTGTTTTTACGTGCCACTAACTACTTTTTCGCTTTTCGGAGACGGTGTCCCGGATTTGTCCCGCATGATTTCTATATTCACTATATATCATACATGAATTAATATTTTGGGAGAAGCTTAGGTGTTTTATTTCAAGTGTTTGCGATCTGTTTCTCCAGTTCGTTGCAAGTCAAGTCAAGTCCGAATAACACACACAGAAAAGAGAAACGCATTCCTTCAGTCACAGCCACAAAACCATTCGTGTTTTTTTATGCACATTGTAACTTTCTGATGATAATAATAAATGTTACGGTGTTTTCCGTGGTAGGTAGAGGTGAAAGAAGGTGCGGGTGTGAATGGGTTTCAAGCTACGAAATTATAGTGCGACGTAAAATTAATTCAAAATTCAACAAGGTTATATTTTCTTTTCGAAAACAAAGAAATAACAAGCATGGCAGGTACAAAGTAGCAATTCAAAAGGGGTTAGTTACAATATTTACAGAATTTGGGCTTCGCGCCCTGACTTCACAATGCTTGGGCAATCAGCTCAGTTTTACCTCAAACACAAGTTTTAACAGAGGGGAAGAAAACCCCATTCATACCTAGGAGCCCTTGCTCCAAATTACACTGAAAAACCTCCATGAGGCATACAACCCAGAATTTTCAAAAGAGCCACTCGCTCTCAAAATTTAAGCCTCTCCCAGGCGACACCAAACTCCACCTTCAAGTTGTCCTCAACGGACATAAACACAGGGGTAAAATACCCAATCTACTGAGGTCTATTAAAAGAAAAGCAGGTTAATTAAATGACCTCTAAAATAACAATTTGAGAGGAGGCGAACTTGCACTCCTAATACACTTTGATTAAGACCTACTTGGCACTAGGCCGTTAATACAAGGGCTAATCCCATGCTAAAGAGGTGACTTAAGAAAAGAACAATTTGTTTTACATTAACGAAAAATAGGTTGAGAAAATAAGTTCACCTCAAGACAATGTGAGTGGGAGCTCGAGAGGGTTAGCACTCTCTATCCCAATATGTCGTTTTAAAAGAGAATATATGAAAGGAGTAGTTACATTTTAGGAAAAGGTTACATGGCTGAACGCTTAGAACCCGCCCCGAAAGTTAAACTGCTGAGCTAGCAAGGAAAGAAGTTATTAATCGGCCATTACCTTGTGTTGAACGGCTGGAGAAGAAAGAGGCGCTTCCCGCCCCCTGCTATGTACTTAACACACTGAAAGATGGAACAGAAGTGGCCTAGAGACCCAAAAATCAGCAGTTTAAATACTCTCGCGGAAGTTTCTAGGCGTTAGGGGAAAGAAAACACCCTCCCACAAACTCTTTATTGGATAGGACCCCGCAACAGATTAAAGTTGGGGGAAGATACATCTGATTGGATAGAAATTAATTTAAGAAATTCGGGATTGGTTAGGATCAACACAAGGGGAAGAAAGGGGTAAATATTGCCAACTTAAACAATGATAGAAAGAAATTTAACAAAGAACAAACTCTTGAAATTAAATTTTCTCCAAAAAAATAGTTCTTTGACTCCGCACTAGGTTGCACTATTGTAGATCTTCAGTAGTGTCCTCTAGAAGAGAAAGTTCACACTTCTTACTTCAAGCGAAACAAAAACACATCAAAAATGACACAGTTCAAAAACTCAAAATTTTCCACGTGGTGACATCTTCTGAGAAGGTAGAAAATTAATACTGTCAATAAAGTTCGGACTTCCTCCAGCAGAGGAGTTTCAACAGGCGCACATTTTAAATTAGCGGAGTGGAGGTGTACCGCCCGGTACAATAAATATAAACAATAAAATGTCATAAAATATATCATAAATGAAAATATTCAAAAACTTCATAAAATACTTGAAAATAATTTAGATTGATAAAAATAGTTAACTGAAATGTCCGTAGTATGGGTGCCAGAGTTCACCAGAATGGATCCCTCGAATTTTGACAGAGCATGATAAACTTTATATCCCAGGGCGTGTACATAATGCTGCGTACTGGTACATCTGCTGCAGGCCTTACCTAACCTCCTGAAAAGGACTCTATAGGTAGGAACTGCACCTAGGTTCATCAAAAACTCCACTGATTCTAAAATAGCTGAGTATATTCTTAACAAAATCCGTGCATGAGCACCTCATCAACACACAAAATTATACATATAATACACACACAAAACATTCCTGGAAGACTCCATATTTACAACAACAACAACAATAATGAAAACCGTGGGAAAACGAAAGCGAGAACTAAGCTACCGTTTGTAGATAGTCCGATGAACAATGTACATATATGTAGATAAATACCCTTCACTGTCTCTGTATCAATACTACTTGCCAATTCTCATAATCAGCACTTCTAACATCACACAGATACTGTACCTCGTAATACTGTGTTCACAGACTTTAACACGTGTTGTAAAGATATATACATTTAAGTAACACACGCTTGTCAACCCTGAACATAAATTATGGGAAGTCTGAGATAGCTTTCACCAACATATAATTCCAGGCCGCCACAAGTGCTACAATACTTAATGCGCAAGCACTCCACAATCATCCACTTTCCACGAACAAAACAAGACTACGCTCCACGAACGTTTTGAAGTCCAGTCCATTGCAGCCGTGTCACTCCAGTACTGTGTATCAGCACCACTTCCTTCCCGTACAGTGTGTCAGTACTCCTTCTCGTCCATACCGAGTGTCAGTTGTGGTTCTCTTCCGTAGTGATTCGAAGTTTTTATAAACATCCTCTTCTCCCTTCCTCTCAGATGATACGTCTGGATTGGTCCTTGCCAGCCAATCATGAGTAATGCTCTCGTCAAGACCATGCCCTGAACTCATACTTGGTCCCAAGAAATAAATAAACGCTGGGGTATATCACATGACTCATAGAACTTTCCTAGTACAATAACATCAACAAACACATCTCATCAGACACTGGGATGCCCGCATGAGTCATCCAAATTACCAGAGTCCAATATAGCAATGTTTTCCCACTCGTGCAAAACAAATTACTCATACCTACATATCTGGATATCTCCCAGCTTACAAATATAAATGACAGAATATACAAATGAAATACAGATAATAATAATAATAATAATAATAATAATAATAATAATAATAATAATAAATCGAATACTGACAATAATATCTCTAACTTCTAGATATAATTCGGGGATGTGATATATGTACTATCACAACCTCTTGCTGAGACCTGCGTCGTTATTCGCGCCGTTCATATTGTCCGTTCGTCTCAGTTCTAGTTTTTAATCGACCGAGTGTCTTTATTACTATATTTACAGTTAGGGACAGTTGCGAATCTAGTCTGTTTAAAATATTATCAACAGAAATCATCATTTTAGCAAAGTCATCTCCGTATAAGCCGTGAAGGCCCTTGGAGGGGTGGAAGGTAAAGGTAGCTCTACGCCCGGCTGCCTTTGTCCCCAGGAATTAACGTGCTACTCAATTTTTGTGTAGGCTGACTGAACCTCAGCGTCATGTGCACCTCCGGAAGTGGAAATCTCGCTTCTTAAAGGTTTGGACTTCCTGACGGGGAATTGAAACCAGTTTGTTTCGGATGAACCGAACACGCCGTTACCACCTCATTTTTTTCCAATTGGCTTTACGTTACACCGACACAGATAGATTTTATGGCGACGGTGGGATAGGAAAGGGTTGGGAGTGGGAAGGAAGCGGCCGTGGCCTTAATTAAGATATAGCTCCAGCATTTGCCTGGTGTCAAAATGGGAAACCACGGAAAACCATCTTCTGGGCTGCCGACAGTGAGATTCGAACCCACTATCTCCCGCAAACAATCTCATCTCATTGTTTTAGAAGAACTACAAATTTTATGTATGTCACCTACAGCTTAATCATACGTACGATTAGATCTATGATATCCCTTATGCAACTCTTCAATGGAATGTTGTATATTCACACAATGCATACGACAGATTAAATCTTAGCTACACCACAGTAAATTTAATAATATGTAACATCCAGACTAGCGCAAGCAAGGCAGGCCTTTCTTAAGAAAAGTAATTTGCTCACTTCGAACATTGATATAGGAATTACACAGATGTTTTTGAAGACTTTCATTTTGAGCGAGGTGTTGTATGTATGTGAAAAAAGGGCCATGACTAGCTCAGAAAGAAATATTATATAAGCTTTTGAAATGTGGTATTAGAGAAGAATGCTGAAGGTGAGACGGATAGATCGAATCACGAATGAAGAGATATTGAATCGAATTGGTGAGACGAGATCGATTTGGCTACATTTGACGAGAAGAAGAGATAGAATGATAGGACACATCTTAAGACAGCCAGGACTTGTGCAGTTGGTTTTTGAGGGAAGTGTAGGTGCTAAGAAAGGTAGGGGTAGAGCAAGGTATGAATATGACAAGCAGATTAGAACAGGTTTAGGATGCAGCAGTTATGTAGAAGTGAAAAGGTTAGCCAGGATAGGGTGGCATGGAGAGCTGCATCAAACAAGTCTATGGACTGATGACTCAAAGAACAACATTATGTAACATGATATTGGCAGCACGAAACGCTTCTCAGAGGACAGGCTTGCACCACTTGCATTTGAAACAGATGTTGGACATGACGCGATAAGCAGGCGCGAACCAAACTTATCCAAGAAAAAGTCAACAGAGGAGGGCAGAGACCGAGATTGATAGACCAACAAGCCAGAGCAAGAAAACTACGCGTCAGATGAAAACATTGCCTCACTATAGCTCATTCCATGTTAAGAAAACGGTATTGCTCTTACGGACCTACAAGGAGTGAACACCCCCCCCCCTCTAAGACACCCATAATTCCTCGTGATTAAGGGATATTATACTGTACTTTGTAATGTATTATGAAAGACAGATAAAAATGATGAAGCATTTTTGCCCGCGAGTCATTAAAATAACTACACAACATTTTTTTCATTAGGGAGGAAGCACAATGGCAGGAACAGCCATCGCTTCGTTGCCTTCCTTCATTTTCTTTCTTCTGTGTTGCTCTAGCACAAGCCTCGTGTAGTCCCTCTCTCTGTGAACCGCCGGCAGCTCACTTCTGTAGTGAAGTTATCTACAGTATTTATTTGTTGCGCGTGTGTTTTTAGGCTTTACATCAATGCGTAATTGTCTTGTGTTGAGTGAGAGCTGGTTGTATATTGCATAGCATTTGTGTGTGTTCTATCGTTTTCCTACTGTACAGAAGTTGTTACTCGGGAGTTTGGTGTTGTGGTATGCAGCGATACGTCATAGCATAACTTGTACTGATAAAAAATTGCCTGTGTTTTATTTGTGCTTGGTTTTTGTTATTTAGCTGTTCTTTTTTAAGCACATTTTGATTTTAATATTTTTTTCACGACCGCATTCAATTCTTAGTATTGTTTGTGTGAGCGATATGACAGCACAGTAGTACCCCGGGTTGCCTGGGGAAATTTATTAAATGAAATTAAATGCATCCCTCATTTCTCGAGCCCATAAAAATATTATTTTCCTAATTTCCCCCCAGTTTGCCTTACACTCCAATGCTGAGGTTTCTTATGAGCCGTAGTTTACCCCTGATTCCGTATAACCTGAAAATAGCTGCTGTAAACACCCCGTCCCCTTTAGTTCATAAAAATAAGTTGCAGCTTAGCTTCTTCCGCTTTTTATCTTGAATTTAAATACTGAATTTCTCAAATTGATGTGCCGCGGTGGTGTTGAGCAGAGCTTTTCGATATGGCAACCCTGTTGTCATAAGAGCAATACTGTTTTCTTAACATGAAATGAACTTATAGCTGCATGCGGCACCTTGCACGAAAACGGAATACTTCATCATTCAGAGTGTCAGTACTTTTAAAGCAATACAATAATAGTTACTTAGCTGAAGGGGCACGCGCTCCTCTGCCGTTAGAGCAGCTAAAATGTAAACAAGAAGTAAATAGCGTGTGGCACGTTCACACTTGAAGGCCTGGGATGTTGGCAGCCGATCTTAATTCTTTAAGCGCACGTAGCACCGAAACTAATTACCGCAGACCTATTCCTATATTCACACTACGTATATTTGTACCCTCTAATACTCCTTTCATGTAGGAAACAAAGTTTTGTTAGAAGTTTAGACAGAACAAAATCATCCATAGAGCGTAGAATATAACTTACATAGAAGGTAAAGGAAATCAGAGAGGAATCTTGAAAGGGAATCGCAGCCCAAGGAGGGAAATCAAATCTCTCAAATTTGCGGATGATATTGGTATTTTATCTGAGTCTGCAGAACATCTGGAGAAACTGATGAACGGTATGATCAGAGTCGTGGAGAAGGAGGAGTACAAGATGAAAATAAATAAGTACAAAACCAAAGTAATGGAATACAGTCGAACGAAGTCAGGTGATGCAGGAAATATTAGATCAGGGAATGAAGTCAAGGAAGGTGATTGAAATCTATTTGTGAATAATGGATACGGTCCTATTTACCTTACTACTGAGGATCGTATTGAATCCGGCAAGCAAGATCGACGCAAATAGAGAACGCAGGGCCAGTTTCATCAACCGCTGTTAAAAATCCGCTGACGGAGAGTTAGCCAACACCTTGTTAAGATTTTAACGTGAGTTATGGAAATCGTGTTTCACCGAACACTATAACAAGCTCGTTAACTAACGCGGCGTTAACGTTAACAATCAAGTCAATGGTGTGCAGCATTAACAATATTTTGCTCTTCTGAACTATTTGCACCTTTCTCCTGTACGCTTTGTGACATTACAGGTTCCAATTGAAATTGAACTTACTGGGTGATAGGAATAGATAGTAAATTAGACTACGCACAGAAGAAAAATATTCATAACGGAAGGCGACGGGAAAAACTCTTCGGAGCAGTCATTTTACTTCACTGGATAAAAATATTGCCAATTTACTTTTGAAAATATGTGGGAGCGCAATAGAATATACAAACGCGAATGGTACACCCCTGAAGGGAGTAAAAAAGCGTGCAATGAGTTAGTAAATGTATTTAATAGTCACACGAATATGACCGCGCGGTTAGCAAAACAAATAAAATACCTGTACAACAACCTAAAAAAAGCGCAAAAGAAACGATTATTCGAAGGACAAGTTGGAGCGGGACGGGAGATGGTACGTTTATTCCAGCATTTAAATACATGACTTCGAAGACCATTGCATTAATCGGCGACGAAGTTGAGCTACTTCGTAATGACGTCGACTGAGATGCAGAATATCACTGCAAGCCAGCATTATTTCTTTACCTTGAGACATTAGAAATGACGTTATATGAAATGATGCTTTGGTTTCAATATAAAATTTAATGTTTGTTACATGTTAATACGAGAGCAGATCAGGAAGTAAGTTGCACTTCCCAGTTATGGCCATTTATTACACCACCTATACAACAGCAACACGACTATAACGACATACACTGTAACGTCACTTTTCCACATACTGTAGTTTCCAAGAGACTCCAAACATTTCTGCGAATGCACAACCAACTTGTCGATGCCGGATGCATAGAAATTTCCTCCAGCGTTCTGCAACCACTCGGAGACAGCGGCCTTCACCTCCTCATCGGTCTGGAAACGTCGACCACCGAGCTCCGTTTTGAGCTTACCGAACAGATGAAAGTCACATGGCGCTAGGTCGGGACTGTAGGGTGGATGTTGCCAGACCTCCCACTTGAAACGCTGTAGCAGTTCTCTCGTTTGGCGGGCCTTGTGAGGTGTTGCGTTATCGTGCAACAAAATCACACCGGCGCTCAATTTCCCCCGGCGCTTCTCTTTAATCGCTTTACGCAACCGGTGCAACGTTTGACAATACCACGCCGCGTTGATCGTCGTTCCTTTCGGCATGAATTCCACGTGCAGCAAACCCTCCATGTCAAAGAACACTGTCGCCATAAGTTTATCGGCTGAAAGTTGAACCTTGGCCTTCTTTCGTTGTGGTGATGAGGAGTGCACCCATTTCACTGATGTTCGCTTCGTTTCGAGGGATGAAGTGGTGGACCCACGTTTCGTCGCCTGTGACGATTCGTCGCAGAAACCCGTTGCCGTCTGCGGCATAGCGTTGCAAAAATGCCAGGGAGGATTGGAAACGTTGTCCCTTGTGTTCATCGGCGAGAAGACGTGGGACCCATCTTTGACACAGCTTACGATATCCAAGGTCCTCGTGAACAATGGCGAACACACTGCCATACTACAAGTTCAGCTGCGGTGCGATTTCTCTCAGTTTAATGCGCCGGTTCTGTCTAATGATGGCATTCACACTGTTGACCTTTGCACGGGTCCTGGACGTTGCGGGCCTGCCTTCGCGAATTGCTTCGAATTGCTGACACCACTTCACGATACCTTGCCGGGAAATGGCCCGCTCCCCATACACAGCACTAATTTCACGATGAATGTGAATCGGATTGTCGCACGCACCTCATATTTGGAGTGAAAGTCCAGTTGACGCGCCATTGCATTTGGCCGCTATTCACATAATACTAGACGAGACACCGCAGCGAGCTGCCTAACAGACGTGTGGGCAGTGTCTGTCCCTTTCTTCGCTGTGCCCACGTTTGCGACACACAGCGCGCTGCTGCGGCGCGTTAGTGCAACTAACCTTTTGATCCACCTACGTAAGTTAATGGAATACCAGTATATGTGACTACCTCTCTTCTACAATTTCAAACATTGAATTTTATTTTAGATTGTAATAATAATAATAATAATAATTTCGTGTGGCTATTTCTAGTCGGATGCAGCCCTTGTAAGGCAGACCCTCCGATGAGGGTGGGCGGCATCTGCCACGTGTAGGTAACTGCGTGTTATTGTGGTGGAGGTTAGTGTTATGTGTGGTGTGTGAGTTGCAGGGATGTTGGAGACAGTACAAACACCCAGCACCCTGGCCATTGGAATTAAGCAATGAAGGTTAAAATCGCTCACCCGGCCGGGAATCGAACCAGGGACCCTCTGAACCAAAGGCCAGTACCCTGACCACTCAGGCAATGAGTCGGACTTAGATTGTAATCAAAACGTGGTTAAGTGTAAGAGACGGCCTAGAGCCCTAACTTCGTCACTGAACAAATCAGTAAAAAACAAATAATATCTCACTTAATGTCTGAATCACCCTGTTGCATAATATCTCAGTGCAATCAGTAATTACTGCATTGGAGATAGAGGTGAATTTCTTCCTGTGGCGTACACTAACCTCTCTCTTCTCCCTTCAAGTACTTTTCCCACGACAGACTTTGATAACCTATAGCCCTATCACGCCGAAAATTGGAGGTAAAGCACACAATTACTTCTGCGAAAAATGTCTTGTCACAGCATTGTGAAAATAGTCTACTAAATAAAGCAACTAAGCACGAAACACAAAATCTCTTATTTTAACACGACGTTAAGCAGCATAACAGGACGAGAGTTCTACGTTAAATTAACGGAGAATTTAACGGCGTGTTAACGTTAACGAACGTTGATGAAACAGACATTCTGTTAACAAGTCCGTTAAAGCAGTTTAACGTGACGTTAAGTCCTTAACGGAGTTTGATGAAACCGGCCCGCAGAGATATGTTTTGTTGTTGCTAGGGGCTTTACGTCGCACCGACACAGATAGGTCTTATGGCGACGATGGGATAGGAAAGGCCTAGGAGTTGGAAGGAAGCGGCCGTGGCCTTAATTAAGGTACAGCCCCAGCATTTGCCTGGTGTGAAAATGGGAAACCACGGAAAACCATCTTCAGGGCTGCCGACAGTGGGATTCGAACCCACTCTCTCCCGGATGCAAGCTCACAGCCGCGCGCCTCTACGCGCACGGCCAACTCGCCCGGTCCGCAGAGATATAGCGAGAATTCTATTTTAAATTAGGATTAAACAGTTCAAACTGAAAATGAGATTTTGGCTATACAAACATGCTCCACACAACCCGTTTGATACGAGTACTAGCAAATGTACCCGTGCTTCGCTACGGTATTCTACACTGTATACGGATTTCTCCGTAAATTACTGTAAATGCATTGAGTAAGACTATATTAAATTGCACCTACAAACGGACATCACCATCAGACGACTCGTTCAGTGTTCTACATGGTTGGTCCCATGACGTCTTCTCGTACCTCCTATATGTATGGTTTGATAGAGTTAGAGTCATTGAGTCAGTTTTCACATACTACTTTATATTTTTGATACTCATGTGACGGATAGAATCATAAAATTTGGCTATCACATGGCTACTGGTCATGTTAATGTCATGATTCTATCTTTCCTGTAAGTGTGCCAAATGATAACATATACGTGTAAAAGTACAAAATTAACATGAAATCGAGAAATACAGTTCTATTTAACGTATAAGGGATAGTAATACGACAAAACGTCATAGGACCAAAGTTGTAGATCTCTCCAAAATGAAAAGCGATTGTGCTTTCTGATTTGTGATACGACTTACCGATTAGCCACCAATTATCCCGAAACGAAGGTCTGCAACGTCGTTAAAATTGCATCCATATTTCGATATTTACCGGGGCCAAAAGTTATACATTTGCTTATAATATTTCCTCAAAGAAAAGAGTGTCCAGCTTTCAGGATTAGCACTCGCATACATACGGAGTAATTAAGGAGGCAAAATAATATATCTAGGAAAGCTGACATTAATAGAAAATGGATTATAACTGAGGATAGCCGGATGATGACAAATATGTAAATACCAAGTGAATGTATTGGAAAATCAAATGCCCCTCAATAAATTATGCTGGTGTGAGTTATGGATATAAGAAAGCGGTGACAGAGGAGAAATTTAGGCGCAGGGATTCTTAGGTAAACAGATAAGATGAGTAATGGTGTTATTGCTTGAGCTATTCGAGGACGGTTATAACCTCCAAGGATATACCGCCAATATCCCGGAGAATGGCCGATTGACGCCTCTCTTGCCTTCTACCCAAGGAACAACCACGAATTTAAAGGCATAATGAGGAAAATGCCAATACGTTACTTCCCTGCTGGCATGCAGTAAGAGACGTTGCCACGGTAACCTGTAGGTCCGTTGTCGGTCTGTCGGTCACTCAATGCAGAGCATGATACCCGCAGAAAATAGAGAATTTCTCCGTCATTTGAAGAGTAGGGTAAATTATGAACATAACGAAAGTTGTTTATAATGAAGATGCGTTTCACATACGGTCCACGGAGTTTACAGAAAATCAATAGTATAAGAGAAAATGGAGGAAAACCGTTCTGGTTTTCCTATAAACCCCCCGTCTGTTCAAAGATTTTAATATGATATGGATATTGAAACCTTCCTCGGGATGAATATAATCTAAATATGAAGTTTGGTTGAGATCTATCCAGCCGTTTCGCCGTTTCTCTCCCTCATGATCCTCTGCAAATCTCTTGTCGCCTCTCCTCTTCTTTGTTATTGTGCCATGTTCAGAATAGTATCATATTGCTTTCATGACAAGCATGTTGCTGAATTTCTGTAGGTCTACTGTGTTTTGTGCAAAGAATCCAGGTCCATATCCAAACTCTGCAAGAATGACAATCCTGTCTTAATTTATATCATTGAAGACTACAGCAGCTTCGAAAGCAGCTAATTTTACCAAATGGCTGTGAAGAAAGGTTGTCTATGGACATCTCTTCCAAAGTAAATTCTCTTTAGGATTCTGTGTATTCACATATGTGTACACTTCTTGAGGAGTTCAGGTGAGGCTAGTGCTCTGTACACTAGCTTAATAACTATAGGAAAAGCTTCTGGAATATTGTTCTAATAAGTACGTTGGCAGTGTAATAGACTGATACTTGTCAAAACTACATGTAAATTACACACAAGGTCTTGTTTATTACCCTCATCACTAAGCATAAAGGACTGTCTCCCCAAACTTTGCACTGGCAAGCTGACCTAATTGCTCACTTGGCAATAATAAGCCAATTAATATAAATCCTGCACTTCCATCCAAGTTACTGGTAAACTCCTTGGTACAGAGTAACAACTTTTTCCACAAAGGTCTGGTAGGACTCTCTTTCTTACCTCAATGTTGATTTTGCCTTTCTGTGTATTGTTCATATGTAACTTCTTTACTGATATGAACATGACCAAGCCTATCTATCCATCCTGAAATACTTTCCTTATGAATCAGTTCAAGGAAAATGAAAACTTTGCCTTCAATTTCACCAAAAATGAGAACCAACCACTGCAAAAAATAATAGGTGCTAATAACAAGAACCTTGCCTTCTATTTTTAGAAGTGAAGAGTATGCCTTTCTAACAACTAAATAGACTACTATTGCCGTCTACAGTAAAATGTTATTTAGGCCTCAGGTGGTAAATGATTTAATTTTGCTATATCTTACATTGCCTGTCAAAACTGTTTGTAAATACCAATTATATAAATGAATGTTTGACAGAGTAGGGTGTATGGGCCTTGTAAGATCTTGGATTGACTTACAGGGTAATTAATCTACTCAACCTTTTATTACAAGCATGTAACTGTCATATGAATATATTTTTTATAAATAATGTACATATTCTGCCATCATATCCCCTTAATATCACATCACACAAAATACAGTTTTTTATGTTGTAGATTAAAATCTACAAAACTTTGGTGGAAACATCTGTCAAAATAGTTACAAATGAATTTTTCATCTTTGTTTTTCATTGATTATATGGATCTACAGCACAAGAAATAAAATAATCAGTCTACCTTGATGCCCTCTGTAGGCCTATATGTTATTAATAAATTATAAGTACAGTAACAGACATGAAAGTAGTGATCGCTGGTGCAGACAGGTACAATGGCAGGAGAGTACTTGGAATGAGGAGATAAAGGCTACCTAAGTTACAAAGTTATAAGGTGGCAGGGAGGGATTCTGTCAGGTATAACTGTAGTAAGAATTTTGTCCTATGCAAACAACTTGGTCTATTGAAACTGTGCAATCTAATATTAATGGATCTACAGTACAAGAAATAAAATAATCAGTCTACCTTGATGCCCTCTGTAGGCCTATATGTTATTAATAAATTATAAGTACGGTAACAGACATGAAAGTAGTGATTGCTGGTGCAGACAGGTACAATGGCAGGAGAGTACTTGGAATGAGGAGATAAAATAAAACTGAATGTCAGGTTGAGAATACAAAACTGGAACAGGTAGATAATTTCAAATAGGTATTTAGGATGTGTATTCTCGCAGGATGGCAGTATAGCAAGCAACATTGAACACAGATGCAGTAAACCCAATGCAATGAGCTTGCAGTTGTGATCAACAGTATTCTGTAAGAAGGCAGTCAGCTCCTGGACAAAACTACTAATGTCTTTACACTGGTCTGGTTTCAGACCACCTGTGCTGTACAAACCTAGTGCAATGAGTTTGCAGTTGCGATCAACAGTATACCGTAAGAAGGAAGTCTCAATACGCTGGTCTGGTTTCAGACCACCTGTGCTGTACAAACCTAGTGCAATGAGTTTGCAGTTGTGATCAACAGTATACCGTAAGAAGGAAGTCAGCTCTTGGACAGAACTATCAATACGCTGGTCTGGTTTCAGACCACCTGTGCTTTACAACTGCTTACTACATACACACAGAAAGGACCTACTACATGTATTTCGAAAACTCCTTTCCTTGTAAACCATACCTGTTCTACCACATAAAATATACAAATTAAGATGTTGTAATAATGCTAATAATTAATAAAAATTGGAGTTAAGGTTCTTTCCCATCAGGTCCTAATACACATAACTCACTGAGTATTCCAATAAATATTGATAGATAAGTATAACAAAAAATGATTTAATTTAAAAAGTAGAACATTTCTCAAGAACATAAATTTTATTAGATTCTTTCTTGGTCTAACACTGTATACAACAGTTTCTGAATTTTAACTTTGAAAACCCTTCGACCTAGTTCACTCATTCTTTCCATGTCATCATGAAGACACTAAAAATAACATTGATTATATTTTCTTTTCAGTTTTCAGTATCTTTTCTAAATATTCACTTAACACATCACTGTCACATTTCTGTTTCTTTTATTTTTAACTGCTGGCAAAGCTGTTTGTAGAAGCAGAAGCCACTGGACTGGAAGTTGAAGTCCCTTCAGTAATTTCTGAACTGTAGGAGTTAAACCCCTCCAACACAAATTATTTCTGCTTCCTCCTCCTATATTTCAGCTTGGTGAAAAGGCTCTCATACACCAGGTGCCACTTCCATAGATGTGTTTGTTATAGAACTGAAAAAAATAAACAACATATTAATGCAATTCTTCTAAATTGGAGCTACATTTTAGTCTGGACACAAGCCTTCTGTTTAAGAAATTGTTACTTTCAATAATTATTTTAGTAAGATGATTGCTAGGTTAGATTATATTATATTACTTTCAGTTATATCTGATAAATTAATGAACAGATGGGTGGAACTTATGGCCTACAGACTGAATCTTCCCCTCACTCTTTCACAACTAGAACACTGGTCTGTAATGTAGGCCTACTTTTAAAAATAAATATTACAGAATTGTACCTTCTTCCAGCAATGAAGAGTTCCAGAAAGTTGAGGGCATTGAAGTAGACCCATTTTATGTTTTCTGTACAGCAGAACCTGGGAGGAGAGGGAGGATGTTATCTCTCCAAGTTCGATATCCAGCCCTCAGAATTTGCCATGTTCTGGCACAACTTTTTCCTGAAACAATGAATCAGAATATTGTGACAAAGAAAATATACATGTAGTAGGCCTACTTATGGCATAGGCCTACACTTATTTGTCATTAAAGCAAACAATGGTATTCATTTCATTAGGTACGAGATGGAGGTTAGGAAAGCACTGCTTATGTTTTCCAAACATTTCTTCAATTAAGTTACAAGAATGATAATTACTACTTCTCCTAGTGTAACTCATTTTACCACTCTATTCCGTATAATATACTTTATCAATAAATAATCTAAGATAACACTATTCATAAGATAATCGTAATAAATCTAATAATTACTTACCAGTTTTTGTCCCAATTCTCCACACTATAGAATGCCATACAAAATTCACGGTCTCCCTATTACTATATCCAGGGAGTCTAGGATTATACACCACTTTGTTTTCATACACTAAGGCCCGGTTGTATAAAACATTTGATCTGAGTTTAACGAGGAAAAATGGCTGCCAGTCAAGTTGAACTTCGATTTTCCGTTGTATAAACGCTAATCTAAGATCATCTCGTCTCGATCTAAGTTCAGATTTGACTGGCGAATATTCGTCGGTTAATCTCCTTGAACTTAGATCATTATCATTCATATTAAACATTGAACTAGCCCTGAAGACTTGAGAAGTGTTTCCTTCTATCGTATCTGCGTAAGAATACCGCACCTTAATAATATCGAGATGAGTTATAAATATCTTGAATGCTAGTAGTTAAATGATATTGCTAAAGATCGCTCGATTTTTCAGAAGTGAGGTTATGTGAATATCATATAAACAATAGACTACTGCCATACCAACGCGTTGTTGTTACTTAGTTTTATGATACTGCTTCAATAATGAATTATTTTAAATTATGTTTCAAGTTTACAAAACAAAGCAACTGTGTAATATATACATTTTTTTATTTAGCAGGGATGTCAGATTATTCCGACTTTTCGTCTGATGAAGAAGAGTTGATTTTACGAGGAGCTCCTCGCGTCTTTCGGTACAGACGGAATCCGATGATTTAAATGAGTGATCAAATGTTCAAAATGAGATTTCGTTTCTCGAAAGATGTTGGGGAACGACTGGAACTGGAGTTAAGGGACACACTACAAAAACCTACTCAAAGAAATTATCCCCTGTCACCCATGTGTATGTTTTATGCTACAAGAAGTTTTCAAATGGTTGTTGGAGATCTCTTCAAATTGACAAGTCAACGGCTTTCTCTTTCAACTTTGATGTCACCATATCGGTTCTTTTATTTTTTATTATATGTTTGTACCTTGATAGTACAATATCCACCAGATCGTCCTTTTATTTCGGTGTGAAATTCGCAGAACGCTCCTTTGAATTTCCTTCCATTTCATTATCTTCTTCTCCTTCTTCGACAGTCACGGCAGTTTCGTATTTCATTTATTTACAGTCACGGCCAGGTCAATCCCGCCATTTATGTATTATCCAAAGGGCCAAGCTATTTCGTATTTCATTTGTTTTGCGGTGTTGCCACGTCCACTTTTTTGAACTCCGATTACATTTGAACTACACATGTGTAAACCGAGTTCAGTTTTATACAACGCGATGAAGTCGTAATCTCAGTTCATTTTCAGAACTAAGTTCTTAATTGATCTCCAGTCAGATGTCTTTATACAACCGGGCCTAAGCAAATTAATGTTTCGATTTCATCAACAGATGACTATGTTGCGTCCGCCATTATCGAACGACTGCGACTGAAAAACGGACACGTTTGTTTTTACAAACCAGTCGATCTTCATCGCTCGTAGTTGATCGCTGACGATCGATGCTGTGTGACTGGTGCCACTGCCCTCTGTAGGTTTGTTTTCTTAGTCGGTCGATCGCAGTCGTTCGATCGAGCCTGTGTGACAGCCCCCGTAGTGTTGCTTAAATGAAACAGTGCATTGACTCGCATTAGCTCTCGTAGTGTTGCTTAAGTGAAACAGTGCATTGACTCGCATTAGCACTCGTAGTGCTGCTTAAGTGAAACAGTGCATTGACTCACATTAGTACTCGTAGTGGTGCTTAAGTGAAACAATGCATTGACTCACATTAGCACTCGTAGTGGTGCTTAAGTGAAACAATGCATTGACTCACATTAGCACTCGTAGTGGTGCTTAAGTGAAACAGTGCATTGACTCGCATTAGCACTCGTAGTGCTGCTTAAGTGAAACAATGCATTGACTCACATTAGCACTCGTAGTGGTGCTTAAGTGAAACAGTGCATTGACTCACATTAGCACTCTTAGTGCTGCTTAAGTGAAACAATGCATTGACTCGCATTAGCACTCGTAGTGGTGCTTAAGTGAAACAATGCATTGACTCGCATTAGCACTCGTAGTGGTGCTTAAGTGAAACAGTGCATTGACTCGCATTAGCGCTCGTAGTGCTGCTTAAGTGAAACAATGCATTGACCCACATTAGCACTCGTAGTGGTGCTTAAGTGAAACAATGCATTGACTCACATTAGCACTCGTAGTGGTGCTTAAGTGAAACAATGCATTGACTCACATTAGCAATCTTAGTGGTAAAAGAGGCAAAATGCTAATCTAATCGATCGGATAACAATGATTAAGAAAAGAATTGTAATTTTTAGGAATAAATAAAGAATATATTCTCATACTTTATTATATTTACCTAAAATTCGCAGTTCACATCGCTAGGATGTTTTTAACATTGATTTGCTTGCCTGGAAGGCAAGAACTGTGAACTTTTTAATATAGCAATTTAAACAATAGTGTCGAAAAAGATGTAGTTATGATCGAGTACAAAATATTGTGTATTCTCCCCAAATATCAGTCATCACTGTTGAGAACAGCTTGTAAATAAAGAATGGGGAATTAATTTTTGATAACAAAGTAGTGGAGGCATTGTTCGAACTTGAGAGGGGGTAGCCAAGACGGAGCTAGATGCGCCTAGCTGCATATGCAGTCATCATCACGCACGAGTGGAGCGCGTAATTTAAAATGCCCGTATTTGCTCCAATTCGTTCGACAAGGCATGTTGGAAACAAAATTTGCTGACTAGGGAGGACCTTGCTTGCTTTACTGACGTTGCAAGCAATGTGATTCATCCAGAGATGAATAAGCGCCCTTGTTTACAGCGGCGGGAATTGGGAGATATAAAAGGATGGTGGAATGGTTGAATTAACCATTAGTTTTGAGCTGAAGTTAACCATTGCACGTGAATCGGACAGCGTAATGGCTAGAATTCAAAACAGTGAATATGAACTAACCAAGAGAAATGGGTTCAGTTCTGTTGTTTGGAAGGAGTTCCAATCAGCGGACTGGGTATGTTTCCTGTGAAACGTGTCATGCACTATAACAGGGCTGGCCACAACGAGGCTCGCGAGCCGCATGCGGCTCTTGAGTCAGTCTTGTGCGGCTCTTGACACCAACCTTAGACTTAAATTAAATGATATAATTAATGGAATCTAACGACATCTCGCGGCTGGCGTCAGTCAGTAGCAGTGATGTGCGGCTTAACGTTATTAGCGCTATAGGTCAGTGGTAAGACATGGGAGGTGAAGATAGTTCCGGCGCCTTCCATTTGATAGTGCTTTGAGCGGGAGAGTGTGTCAGTGAGCCAGTGTCGTGAGGTGAAGCCAGTCGCGTTCACGTATAGGCAGTCGTGTACTGTGCTGAAGAAATCAATGGCAGATTTAATGATTTGAGATCATTCCTAGAAAATCCTTTCTCTGTTGATGTTGTGGGCTATGGCAGTCCTGTTTCATCGCCATTAACAAAGGATACAGCAGCTGTAGAGTTGGAGCTACAAGAGCTGCAAGAGGACGAAGGATTAAAAGGACTCAAACGAAGTGGCATTTCTACCATAGAATTTTGGAAGAATGTTCCAGAAGAAAAATACACACTAACAAAACAGTGTGTCAAAAGACTAATCTCAATCTTTGGGACTACTTATGTGTGTGTGAATCACTGTACTCAACGATTAAATTAATTAAATTTACATATCGATCTGAACGAACCGATGAACATTTAAGTGAAATTGTACGAACTGCGCTTACCAATTATCAGCCGGATTTCAAAAAACTAACAGCAAAAATGAACACTCAGAAAAAGCAATTCTCAAAAGTAAAATCTCATTCCTTGATGTGTTCCTGAAAAATAATGTTCTGTGTAGTGTAGAAAATAAATGTTCCTTCATTTGTTATAAAATGAAAAACGTGTCTTCATTTTATAAACCATTTTCTAAACATGCTCCCAATTGTTTGTCTCCTAAATTTGCGGCTCGCAGAAGTAACGTTAGTGGCCACCCCTGCACTATAACATATACATCCGGTACAACTCATATTAAAACATATTCATTTAAACATTTTATGTCAGCGCTTCTCGCCAAGGATTGCCCGGATTTTTGTCGTTGTTTGGGTCATCAGTCCATAGGCTGGTCTGATGCATCTCTCCATGCCACCCGATCCTGCGCTAACCTTTTCATTTCTACGAAATTACTACATCCTGCATCTGCTGTAATCTGCTTGTCATATTCATACCTTGGTCTACCCCTGCCGTTCTTACCCTCTACACTTCCCTTAAAAACAACTGAACAAATCCTGGGTGTCTTAAGATGTGTCCTATGATTCTATCTCTTCTTCTGTTCAAATTTAGGCAAATCGACCTCCTCTCACCAATTCGATTCAGTATCTCTTCATTCGTAATTTGATCTACTCTTCTCACCTTCATCATTCTTTTGTAACAGCACATTTCCCAACCTTATATCATCATCATCATCATCATCATCATCATCTGCTTACCCTCCAGGGTCGGCTTTTCCCTCGGACACAGCGAGGGATCCCACCTCTACCGCCTCAAGGGCAGTGTCCTGGAGCTTCAGACTCTTGGTCGGGGATACAACTGGGGAGAATGACCAGTACCTCGCCCAGGCCGCCTCACATGCTATGCTGAACAGGGGCCTTGTGGAGGGATGGGAAGATTGAAAGGGATAGGCAAGGAAGAGGGAAGGAAGCGGCCGTGGCCTTATGTTAGGTACCATCCCGGCATTCGCCTGGAGGAGAAGTGGGAAACCACGGAAAACCACTTCCAGGATGGCTGAGGTGGGAATCGAAGCCACCTCTACTCAGTTGACCTCCCGAGGCTGAGTGGACCCCGTTCCAGCCCTCATACAACGATTCAAATTTCGTAGCAGAGCCGGGAATCGAACCCGGGCCTCCGGGAGTGGCAGCTAATCACGCTAACCACTACACCACAGAGGCGGACTCCCAACCTTATATTCTCTTTGTTTCTGAGCTAGTTATCATCCATGTTTCACTTCCATACAATGCCACACTCAGACCGAAAGTCTTCAAAACCATCTTACTAATTCCTATTTCAATGCTCGAGGTGACGATATTTATTTTCTTTCGAAAGTCCGTCCTTGCCTGTGCTAGTCTACATTTATTATCTCCTCCTTATCTGCCATCGTTAGTTGTTTTCCTACCCAGATAACAATATTCATCTACTTCCTTCAAGACTTAATTTCCTAATCTAATACTTCCTGCATCACCTGTCTTCGTACAACTGCACTCCATTATTATTTTGGACTTATTTATTTTCATCTTGTACTCCTTCCACACCTTTCGGCAATTCCCCAGATCTTCTGCAGACGCAGATAAAGTATCAATATCATAGGCGAATCGCAGAGTTTTGATTTCCTTACCTTGGACTGTGATTCTCTTTCAAAATTCTTCTTTGATTTCCTTAACCACCTGTTTCATGTCAACATTGAAAAGGAGAGGGGTCAAAGAGCAGCCTTGCCTCACTCCTTTCTGGATTGCTAATTCTTTTCCTTCATCTTCCATTCTAGTCACTATGAGTTTGAAATCTTATTGTCGACATTTTATTCTTTGATTCTAACAAATTCTAACAAATTTACGCCTTCCTAAGGTCATGAGTTGAAAATGTTTATCATTTTATTCGTTTTTGCTTATAATTGTAGAGATCAATGAAACAAATCAAATGACACTTCACACGACGCGCTATCACGACAGAGTCTAACTGTTAGCCGCAGGGCTGAGTGGCTCAGACGGTTGAGGCGCTGGTTTTCCGAACCCAATTTGGCAGTTTCGATCCTGGATCAATCCGGTGATATTTGAAGGTGCTCAAATGCATCAGCCTCGTATCGATAGATTTACTGGCACGTAAAAGAACTCCTGCGGGGCTAAATTCGGACACCACCGAGCGCGATAGCTGCAGTCGTTTAAGTGCGGCCAGTATCCAGTATTCGGGAGATAGTAGGTTCGAACCCCACTGTCGGCAGCCCTGAAAATGGTTTTCCGTGGTTTCCCATTTTCACACCAGGCAAATGCCGGGGCTGTACCTTAATTAAGGCCACGGCCGTTTCCTTCCCACTCCTAGCCCTTCCCTGTCCCATCGTCGCCATAAGACCTATCTGTGTTGGTGCGACGTAAATAGAAAAAAATCGGACACCTCGGCATCTCCGAAAACCTTAAAAGTAATTAGTGGGACGTAAAGCAAATATCAATCAATCTTCAATCAATATTGATCTGCATTTAGGGCAATCGCCCAGGTGGCAGATTCCCTATCTGTTGTTTCCTAGCCCTTTCTTAAATGATTTCCCCTTCCTATAAACAAATATTTGCCCCAATTTGTTCTCTTGATTTCCAACTTTGTCTTCATATTGTGATCTTTCCTACTTTTAAAGACACCACTCAAACTTATTCGTCTACTAACGTCATTCCACAACATCTCTTCGCTGACAGCTCGGAACATACCACTTGTTGTGTTGTTTGAGTCATCAGTCCATAGACTGGTTTGATGCAGCTCTCCATGCCACCCTATCCTGTGCTAACCTTTTCATTTCTACGTAGCTATTGCATCCTACATCTGCTCTAATCTGTTTGTCATATTCATACCTTGGTCTACTCCTACCGTTCTTGCCACCTACACTTCCTTCAAAAACCAACTGAACAAGTCCTGGGTGTCTTAAGATGTGTCCTATCATTCTATCTCTTCTTCTCGTCAAATTTAACCAAATCGATCTCCTCTCACCAATTCGATTCAGTATCTCTTCATTCGTGATTCGATCTATCCATCTCACCTTCAGCATTCTTCTGTAACACCACATTTCAAAAGCTTCTATTCTCTTTCTTTCTGAGCTAGTTATCGTCCATGTTTCACTTCCATACAATGCCACGCTCCACACAAAAGTCTTCAAAAACATCTTTCTAATTCCGATATCAATGTTTGAAGTGAGCAAATTTCTTTTCTTAAGAAAGCTCTTCCTTGCTTGTGCTAGTCTGCATTTTATGTCCTCCTTACTTCTGCCATCGTTGGTTATTTTACTACCCAAATAACAATATTCATCTACTTCCTTTAAGACTTCGTTTCCTAATCTAATATTCCCTACATCACCTGCCTTCGTTCGACTGCACTCCATTACTTTTGTTTTGGACTTATTTATTTTCATCTTGTACTCCTTACCTAAGACTTCATCCATACCATTCAGCAACTTCTCGAGATCTTCTGCAGTCTCAGATAAAATAACAATATCATCGGCAAATCTCAAGGTTTTGATTTCCTCTCCTTGGACTGTGATTCCCTTTCCAAATTTCTCTTTGATTTCCTTTACTGCCTGTTCTATGTAAACATTGAAAAGGAGAGGGGACAAACTGCAGCCTTGCCTCACTCCTTTCTGGATTGCTGCTTCTTTTTCAAAGCCCTCGATTCTTATCACTGCAGACTGATTTTTATACAGGTTGTAGATAATTCTTCGTTCTCGGTATCTGATCCCTATCATCTTCAGAATCATAAATAGCCTGGTCCAACCAACATTATCGAATGCCTTTTCTAGATCTACGAATGCCATGTACGTGGGCTTGTCCTTCTTGATTCGATCCTCTAAAATCAGACGCAAAGTCAGGATTGCTTCACGTGTTCCTACATTTCTTCTGAAGCCAAATTGATCTTCCCCCAACTCAGCTTCAACTTGTTTTTCCATTCTTCTGTAAATAATACGTGTTAAAATTTTGCAGGCATGAGATACTAAACTAATAGTGCGGTAGTTTTCACACCTGTCAGCACCGGCTTTCTTGGGAATAGGTATAACAACATTCTGCTGAAAATCGGATGGGACTTCTCCTGTCTCATACATCTTGCACACTAAATGAAATAACCTTACCATGCTGGTTTCTCCTAAGGCAGTCAGTAATTCAGCGGGAATATCATCAATTCCAGGTGCCTTGTTCCTATTTAGGTCACTCACAGCTCTGTCAAACTCTGACCTCAAAATTGGGTCTCCCATTTCATCAGCATCAACAGCCTCTTCATGTTCCAAAACGAAATTATCTACATCGTTACCTTGATACAACTGTTGGATATGCTCCTGCCATCTTTCTGCTTTGTCTTCTTTCCCTAGAAGTGGCTTTCCATCTGAGCTCTTAATATTCATGCACCTAGATTTCCTTTCTCCAAAGGTTTCCTTGATTTTCCTGTATGCAGCATCTACCTTTCCCAGGACCATACAGCCTTCGACATCCTTGCACTTCTCCTTCAGCCATTCTTCCTTAGCTACCTTGCACTTTCTATCCACTTCATTCTTTAATCGCCTGTATTCTTTTCTGCCCTCTTCATTTCTAGCATTCTTGTATTTTCGTCGTTCATCAATCAGGTCTAGTATCTCCTGAGTTATCCACTGATTCTTAGTTGATCTTTTCTTCCTTCCTAACATTTCTTCAGCAGCCCTACTGACTTCATTTTTCATGACTCTCCACTCTTCCTCTACTGTGTTTCCTTCGGCCTTTTCATTTAGTCCTTGTGCAACATGTTCCTTGAAACAATCCATCACACTCTTTTCTTTCAACTTGTCTAGATCCCATCTTTTTGCATTCTTTCCTTTCTTCAATTTCTTCAATTTCAGATGGCATTTCATGACCAACAAGTTGTGGTCAGAGTCCACGTCTGCTCCTGGGAAAGTTTTGCAATCCAACACCTGGTTTCTGAATCTCTGCCTAATCATAATGAAGTCTATTTGATACCTTCCAGTGTCTCCAGGTCTCGTCCACGTATACAGCCGTCGTTTGTGGTGTTTGAACCAAGTATTGGCGAGGACTAAATTATGGTCAGTGCAGAATTCAACCAGCCGACTTCCTCTTTCGTTCCTTTGTCCCAATCCAAATTCTCCTACTGTGCTACCTTCTCTTCCTTGGCCTACCACTGCGTTCCAGTCTCCCATCACAATTAGATTCTCGTCACCTTTGACATATTGTATTAAATCTTCTATCTCCTCATATATTCTTTCAATTTCTTCATCATCCGCTGAACTAGTAGGCATATAGACCTGCACTATTGTGGTGGGCATTGGTTTGGTGTCTATCTTGGCGACAATAATTCTTTCACTATGCTGGTCGTAGTAGCTTATCCGCTGCCCTATTTTCTTATTCATTATTAAACCAACTCCTGCATTACCCCTGTTTGATTTCGTGTTGATAATTCGGTAATCGCCTGACCAAAAATCCTGTCCTTCCTGCCAACGTACTTCACTTATACCGACTACATCTAACTTTAGCCTGTCCATCTCCCTTTTCAGATTCTCTAACCTACCACAACGATTCAAACTTCTAACATTCCACGCTCCGACTCGCAGAATGTCAGTATCCATCTTCCTGATGATCGCCCCCTCTCGTGTAGTCCCCACCCGGAGATCCGAATGGGGGACTAGTTTACCTCCGGAATATTTTACCCGGGAGGAAGCCATCATCAGTACATCATTCATACAGAGCGAGCTGCATGTCCTCGGGAGGTGGTTACGGCTGTAGTTTCCCGTTGCTTTCAGCCGTGTAGCAGTATCAACACAGCTAAGCCATGTTGAGTATTATTACAAGGCCGTATCAGTCAATCATCTAGACTGCCGCCCTTGCAACTACCGAAAGGCTGCTACCCCCCTTTCGATGAACCATTCGTTAGTCTGGTCTCTCAACAGATACCCATCCGGTATGGTTGCACCTGCGGCTCGGCTATCTGCATCATTGGGACACGCAAGCCTCCCCACCGCGGCAAGGTCACATGGTTCGCAGAGGAGGACATACCACTTATATAAGAAATAATAACATGTAACATACCACTTAGTCGAGCATCTCGTCTTCTTTCTCCCAAGTCTTCCCAGCCCAAAGTTTGCAACATTTTTGTAACGCTAATCTTTTGTCGGAAATCACTCAGAACAAATCGAGCTGCTTTTCTTTGCATTTTTTCCAGTTCATGAATCAAGTAATCCTGGTGAGGGTCCTATACACTGGAACCATACTCTAGTTGGGGTCTTACCAGTATATGCCCTCTCCTTTATATCCTTACAACAACCCCTAAATACCCTCATAACCGTGTGCAGAGATCTGTACCCTTTATTTACAAACCCACTTATGTGATTACCCCAATGAAGATCTTTCCGTACACTAACACCTAGAAAGTTACTATGATCCCCAAAAGGAATTTTCACCCCATCAACGCAGTAATTACAGCAGAGAGGACTTTTCCTATTTGTGAAACTCACAACCTGACTTTTGTATTATTATTATTAATAATAAATAATAATAAATGTTAGCCACGCGGCACGGCTATTTCAGAATCTCAAAATGACGTCATACCGAAGTCAGATTCCTGTTTGTGGGTACACTGCTCATTCCTCATTGAACACTGTGTGGTCTTGAAATTACTTCGATTTTAAAATGTTCATGTTTCGTAACGCACTACGGCCCAAGAATTGTTTCGAGACTACAGACGTGTTCTACTTGCAAACGCTATTTGTAAAAGAAATTTGAAGGGGGCCATGATGGCGTCACGGACGGTAATGTATCTGCGGAGTGAATACAGTAGATATTGCCGACATCTAGTCAGTGTGGGTGTGAGAGTTTCTTATTGACACTTTATTTCTTCACTCTAAACAAGTTTACGTATTTTCAAGACCATGAGTTCGAAACCATCTTTCATCACTTGGGCAGTGCTGCTCCATGGCTAAATGGTTAGCGTGCTGGCCTTTGGGCACAAGGGTCCTGGGTTCGATTCCCGACAGGGTCGGAAATTTAAACCATAATTGGTTAATTCCCCTGGTACGGGGACTGGGTATATGTGCCGTCTTCATCACCATTTCATCCGCATCACGGCGCGCAGGTCGCCTACGGGAGTCAAATCAAAAGACCTGCAACAGGCCTTACCGGAGGCCACACGCCATTTCACTTGTCCGACTCGTTGGCTGAATGGTCAGCGTACTGACCTTCGGTACAGAGGGTCCGGGGTTCGATTCCCGGCCGGGTTGGGGATTTTAACCTTCATTGGTTAATTCCAGTAGCTCGGGGGCTGGGTGTTTGTGCTTTTCCTAACACATAACCGTATCCTCCACCACAATAACACGCAATTACCTACACATGGCAGATGCTGCCCTCCCTCATCGCAGGGTCTGCCTTACAAGGGCTGCACTCGGCTAGAAATAGTCACACGAAATTATTAAATTATTATTTATCACTTGGGCAGAAGATGTGCTCGTTTGGAGCTCCAGTAACACACGACGCTAAGCCATCTTAAGTGTGAGAGTTTTCAGTCACCACTGATCTACATTTACGGCAGTCGCCCAGATAACAGATTTGCTATCATTTGTGCACCTAGACTCTTCTGAAATAATTTCGAACAAGTTGGGAATTTATCGAACACTAATTATTCCAATCGCTAAATCCTCTTCCTATAAAATAAAATTTGTGCCGATTTGTCCCCTTATTTTCACCTTTATCTTCATACCTTTCCACTGTTAGAAACACCACTCAAGTTTGTTCCTCTACTAATGCCATTCCACGCCATTCCTCCACTTACAGCTCGAAACATGCCACTTAGTCGAGCAGCTCGTCTCCTTACTCTTAAGTCTTCCCATCGCAAAGTTAGTGACATTTTTGTAACACTACTTGTTTGTCGGAAATTTTCCAGAAGAGATCGTGGTTCTTTCCTTTGAATCTTTTCCAATTCTCGAATCAAGTAATTGCTGTCTTACCAGAGACTTATATGCCCTCTCCTTTTTATCCTTACGATAACCGCCAGTCATCCCCTCCTTTGCAGTCTGCTGGGAACTTCACCAGCGTAAGATTCAGTTTAGTCGAATTGTTCTCGTGTTTAGTGCTCTGTGTGTTGTTCGAATGCCATTTTCATTACATGTGTATATACATAATATATTCAAAAAGTACAGGAAATCTTGTGCGAAAACACTCCATGACTCAGAGCCGGGCGACCGCTGGCTGCATTAACAGCAAAGTGTTCGGCGGGAGACAGGCTCGCAGCGCAAGCGACCGGGAGAGCGACACTAACCGTCATAAATTAGACAATGCCCCTGTATATGAAGAAATACGTACCTTTTTTTCACAATCTCCTTAATATGATTACTCCAAAGCGTATATTTCCTTATATTAACACTTAAGTGCTCACAGCAACCCCATAAGGTACTTCATCCCATCAGCACAGACATTAAAATTGAAAGGATTTTTCTCTTCGTGAAACTTAAAACCTGACTTTTTATCACGTTTACCATCATACCATTGTCTGCTGTCCACCTCGAACATTGTCGAGGTCTTTCTGCAGTCGCTCACAATCCTGTAACTTATTCACTACTCTATACAGTATAACATCATCCGAAAAGAAATCTATTTTCGCTGATTCCAGTCCTTTACTAATATTATATATTGTAAATTATAAAGGTCCAATAATGGTGCCTTGCGGAACTCCTCTCTTTTTCATTACAGTCACATTCTCTGAGTTTTAATTTCTTGAAATTTAGCTACGCATTCAGTCACTCTTTCGTCTAGTCCAATAGCCCTCACTTTCGCCAGTAGTTTCCGATAAGCCTTTTTGATGCTCAGCTTTCCTGATTTTGTGCTTTCGAATTGTGAAGATCCGCTTTATCCCCCCGAATGCGTTTTCGATCGTTTTGAAACCATTTATCGTTCATATGACGCAATACATTAAGAAAGGAAAGAGATACGTTTTGCATTTTGATTTTTCGAATGTTAACTATTTGAGTTTTAATGCTGTATGCATATACAACGTATTCAAACGACATTTTACGCGATATGCTACCATACTGAAGTCTAGAACTACACTAACGGATATCTGCGTGGGACGTCAATTTTAGTACTTCAAGATGGCAGTGCTATTGCGTCAAAGATGACGTCATAATGAGGTCGGACACGGACATTGTCGTCGCACGTGTTGTCTAGAAATTACTTCGATTTTCAAAACTTGGTCTAACCCTCATCACCCCAGCTACGCCTTCGAAACTTATTCTTAGCCAAAAATCGAACTCTTGACCTCTAACCGGTGGCATCCTCTCATAACAATGAATTGAATCGCGGCTTGAGCTGGTTGCTCGCCAGGAATCTTTCAGATGCATTTGGCAACTAAGTCAGTCGTCAGTGTCTTGTCTTGTCCCGGACAGAAATAGGCGCACGTCTCCATTTTGTTGAAGCTATATTTATTTGGCTCACACCTACGCTTCGCCCTTCAGGTGCCTGACTGGATGGCTACGACGTCACGGTCAGTTTCTGAGCTCTTGCGACGTACCACAGGAAAATCAACACAGGATTTTATCTCAAGGGCAATGTTGTGTTCCTATTTGAGTAAACATTCACCCATTCCTCATCCCTCCGAAAAATTGCGTCATGAAAATTGAAGATATTACTGTCTAAACACGACGAGGGTCAATTCTGTAAAAATAACGTGATGGGAAAATTACAAGATAAAAATAATTGGAATGAATCCGAGTTACAAGAAAAATATTGTACTCAATTACAAATTAATTTTTCAACAAGTATTCAATAAAATTACAGTTATTACACAGTCCGTCAGTCTTAAGGGAATCATTGACTTTTTTTTTTTCAAATGGCAGTCTTAGAACTTTGGCGAAAAACTTTGGAGACAAATGGAATCAGAATACCGTAAGAAGACCAATACATGTTTGTTAGCGGGTGAAGCACTGGCAATGACGAATAAATTCGAGTACGTGGGCTCCGTTATTACCACAGATACGACGACGGATGACGACGTGAAGCATCGCATCAACGTTGGATGGACGAAATGGCGTTTGCTGACAGGCGTCTTATGTGACAGGCGGATGCCTATAAAGCTCAAGGGACAGATATACAAGACTGTGGTTAGACCTGCCCTCACTTGCGGCTCCGAGTGTTGCCTCTAGTGAGCTCGCGAAAATTCTGGATGAAATCATCAGAGCTATAAAAACGGAGGCTAGCCGCGGACAATCAGTCAATGCTGGACTGTATACAGCATGATCAGCAAGTGCATGTAATGCTGCGAAGGTCAGCGGGTGTCACCCTCTTGGACCGAGCGCGCAATGAGCATATAGGAGGATAATTTAAAACGGTCCCTATCAGTGAGAAACTGGAGGAGCGGCAGTTGCGCTGGTACGGACACGTACAACGTCGTGATGAAGGTCATCCCGTTCAGAGAGTTCTTGCAATCGAGGAACCGAGGAGGGCAACATGGTGGCGTACAGCGGAAAAGAAACGGCATTCTAGTGGCGGAGACATCCAACCGCAAGGAGTACTCTCTAAGGATCAGAAGAGCCAACACTGAACAAGAAGAAGAAGAAGAAGAAGAAGAAAAAGACCTGGAATAATACGAAAGTTTGTAAATATAATACATTCACATTTTTAGCATAGAGTCATTAAGTGGCTATCACCATGATACCTTGGAGCTTTCAAAATTATTTCCCCCCCCCCACGTTTTTATTTTAGTTGGCGACTTCAAATAATATCAAATAATTTTCCACTTTCTTTACAAAGCAATTGGTTCTTAACATTCTCATGGTTACTCTATATTACATTTTTGCATTTGCTGAAAACACGATGTAGGCAGAGCATACGTGAGAAATGAGAGAACCCCACTCATTGAGCTAACGACATGACCGCGGGAAGAGCCGAGAGCAGCTGTCTTCTAATAGTTCGTGCTGTAGAGACTAGATGGCGACATGCGGAGTCAAGGCGCAAGCAACGCTACAGCAATGTACCTGACTGGGTATACAGTCGAAACCTGTTATAATGACTCCGAAACAGCCGCGGCTCCATAATATTGTTACGTGCCAGCCCCATGGTAGCCCCGTTTGGTGCTTCCACGAAGGGGCCGGTGACTCAGACGACCTGGGATCTCCCAGTCGGCATGTGGGGTGGGGATGGCCTTTCCGTGTATCGTTCTCTTCGGACGGCTTACCTGTGAGTTTCTTGGAGATTCAATGGGAATGTTCTGCCTCTAGTGACCTCGCGAAAATTCTGGATGAAATCATCAGAGCTATAAAAACGGAGGCTAGCCGCGGACAACCAGTCACTGCTGGACTTGGAGTGACAGTTGGGCTCCGAGGTGGAGTCAGTGTGAGACTCGGTGTGTTAGGGTTCGGTGGCTGGTCTGAGGGAGCAGGGGTGTTGGCTGTCGCTAGTGTCCCACTGAGGTCTGAACCAGGAGCTGTTGTTGTGTCGGAGAGACCCGTGAGTAGGTGGAGACGAAAGAACGGAAGACTGTACTGTGTGTTCGTGTATTTCTGTGAACTGAGGTTCAGCGAGGGAAGCCGCTATCGCGAGTGTGAAGGCAAATGGACCTGTATTAATGTTTGCTGTTGTGAGTATCGTCCTGCTGTTGAGCACTGCTGAGCTGTTTGATTTTCACTGCATGTGACTGTGTGAATTACTGGACTATCTGTGGAGTCGAACCAACGAACAGTCATCGTGTGTTGTTTAGCTAATGGCACTGTGTTCAAATCCAGCGGTCTACACACAGTTGCTGTATGAGGTGACTGGACTTGGGGAAGTGAAAGTAAGGATTAAGCGTCCGCAGGTAGCCTATAACAACGGGCTGGACCGCCTGCTGCGGCGTAAGGAAGACAGACTTGTGAATAGACTTGTAATTTGTAAGTGTGGCCATTCATAACTGGTTACAATTGTGTGTTTAAATATGTGTGTGTACATTTATTAAGTCATACTGAAATAAATTAGAGTAATGAAACGGATGGAGTTTTATTCGTAACAATACGATATGCAGAGCTGGAGAACGACCAGAATGAAAGATATATTACACAGCGATTAGCGATCTCATCCTTCATACTAAGTGTTGATATCGTGCCAGAGATCGATACCCATTCAGATCCTGTGATCTGGCAACCCTGTTTAGATCTGTGAAGTACTGTACATTAGGAGAGCACACTTAACTACATTTTTTTCCAAAGGTGGCTAAGAGTCGCCCATAAGGTTCGGTATGAACTGCACGCCTTCCAGCACGGCTGTGTGTCACTGAGACCATTGAGTAAGTAAATAAGACACTAGAGGTAGCACCAGCGCCACCGTAGCGAGCGAGCATGTTGCAATCTAGCTGTTTCGCAAAAAGCTCCCTCCACTGAACTCATTAGTGTAAAAAGGGGACTTTTAAAACTGTGTGGATATTGATATGCTTTAAAAGTCTTATATGTCAACATTCTGATATACTGCAGTATAGTTGTGATACTTCTATTCAGTATAAAGAAATCCCAAATATTTTAAATACAGGAGAAATAAGTGATAAAAGAGGATGGTTGTGATTAAGTAACACAAAATCGATTTACCGTTCACGCTAAGTAGTTTAAGATTGTGGGTATGTATATTTCTTTATCTTTTGTGTGAATGGCCAGGAGCCAGGACTTAATCATCATTCTATCCAACGACCGAAAACATTCTCTCCCGTACGAAACAAATGAGCGAATGATGCTTTAATAAAAGAAATTGCAGTGACTGCCTTGAAATATTCCGTACAAATCCTGAAGAACCATATCTCCCAAACTTTGTAGTGCAACAAAATACAGTATGTCAAATGTTGTAAACAAGATAAGGTTTACAAGAACACAACTTATTTATTTGCTTCACACAGAATTCTACAGTATGTACAGGAATAAAACATAAAATTGTCTTGAAGCAAAGTAGATGATTAATCTTGAGAGAGTTTCTGTTTCTATACACTATGTACACTCTGAATGTATTTACACTCACTGCTATCTTGAAAAGATAGTTCTTGGGAAAGATATAGTTCGTGATAGTTGAAAACTATCATTTGCACTAGCATAGATTAGCAAAGAGAGTTCCTTCTAACTTGAAGTGTCTGAGTTCATAAGCTTGTACTAAATGAAAGCTATGTTCACAATTAGAGAATCTAACGTGTGTGTCGGAGCTTGAGTGAGCTTGGGGATGTGCGGCATACAACATCGGGGCTCAACATGGATGAAGGAACGGGAAAGTGGAGTAGTGACCTGAGGTGAAACCTCATACTACCAGAATTCCGTCCACCTGGTCGAGACACATTTTTAAGAGGAGTAGCCTCCGTGTTCGACGTTCAGTGTATTCTGGAGCAGGACACTGGGGAGAATCCTGATAAGTGACAGACAGGGAGCTCCTTATATACTGCACACGACGTAACAGACACGCGCACTGAAGACTGCGCGTCAAGTCTCGAATGATCCACGCTTGCGTGCGTGCGGCTGGCTGACGCTGAGCGAAGAGAGCGGAGGACATACAACACCCTCCCCTCCTAAATACGCCGATACGGCGTGAAGCGGCGGCTACGATGCTGGGCAGGAGCTTCTGACGTCTCTATTGTATTGTCCGGAGCAGTGACTGGGCGGAGTGGCGCTGCATCGTCCTGAAAGGAACCCACGATTATTAAATGGTCTAAAGCTCGTTCAGCAATAGATTTATCTGGCTTAACAAGAGAATCAATAGCCGGATATGGACGGTAGCGCAGGCGTATCTGGTCCTGGTGGCGGCAAATGCGTTTCTCAGCAGTCCGAATCTCGTAGAGACGATGGCCCAAAGATCTGCGGATGACACCAGGTAACCAGAGCGGGTTTGACTTGAATGTCCTTACGTAGACCCTGTCGTTGACGGTGAACTTTGTTGGCGAGGTCTTAGGCTGGGCCGGAAGAGGCTGCAACAGAGAAAGTAAAGTTCTGTGAGGTCGTCCATGGAGCTTTTGTGCGGGAGTGACATTATCAGCGCCGGGCAGAGTTCTGTAGTTGCTTAAGAGTTGTAACAATACTTGGTCTTTAGTTAAGCCTGAAGAGACAGCTTTTTTCATACTTTTCTTACAAGTTTGTACAAAGCGTTCAGCTTCACCATTAGATTGAGGTTGAAAAGGCGGTGCTAGGATATGACGAATGCCATTATATGTACAGAAGTTCTTAAAAGCAGTAGCTGTAAATTGCGGTCCATTGTCAGAAATTAGGACTTGAGGTAAGCCTTCAGTTGTAAATATTTTCTGAAGAGCACGAATGGTAGCTTCTGTAGTAGTAGTCGAATGCATATCCACTACATAGGGAAAGTTCGATAGAGAATCTATGACGATGAGCCACATGGAATTGAGGAAAGGACCTGCGAAATCGGTGTGAACTCGTTCCCATGGAGAAGTAGCAGGAGGCCATGAAGCTAGATCAGAAGACGGGGCGTTCTGATTAATTTGACATTGTTCACAATGGCGGATGAGTTTTTTGATGGCGGCATCAATACCAGGCCAGTAGCAGTGTTGACGTGCCAGTTGCTTAGTGCGGGATATACCCCAATGACTTTGGTGTAACAAGTCGAGAACTTGTGTCTGTAGACTAGGTGGGATAACCACTCGGAAGGTGGAGCCGGTTTCGAGGAGTATAACTCCGGCACGAGTCGTAAGACGATGCTGAATACGATGATAAGGCGCAAGGTGGGCAGGAAGTTTGTTCTGAAGGGGCCAACCATTGCGGATGTAAGTACGTACCGTAGCAAGTGTACTGTCCTTATCCGTAGCTTTAGCAAGGCAGGTAGCGTCAATAGGAAAGGTGGATACGGTGTCTTCGAGTTTTATGTCTAACTGAAGACATTCGGATTCTTGAGAATCGAAGGCGGTATCAGGACCGACTGGTAAGCGAGAGAGGGCATCAGCATTACAATGCTGGGATGTGGCACGATAGGCGATCTGATAGGAATAATCAGAAAGGAACATGGACTATCTTTGAAGCTTTCTGAGGGAATGCTCAGGGATCTTATTACTAGGATGGAATAAGTGTACTAGAGGCTTGTGATCAGTAATGATCAGGAAATGGTTGCCATAGAGATATTCATTGAAACGGCGAATACTAAAGATGATTGCTAAAGCTTCTTTTTCTATCTGGGAGTACCGACGTTGATGCTCATTAAGTGTCTTCGAAGCAAAGGCAATGGGGCGTTCTTGTCCGTGACGATCCTTCTGGGAGAGAACGGCGCCGACGCCGTAATTTGATGCGTCAGTAGCTAGCGTGATGAGCTTGCCAGGCTGAAAATGAGTGAGTTTAACAGCTTGAACAAGGGCTTTGTTGATCGTTTGCCAGGCCTGGTGGCATTGTGGAGACCACTGAAATTTAACACCTTTTTTGCGTAAGGCGTTTAATGGAGCTGCAACTGAAGCGAAGCAGGGAATGAACTTGTTATAGTAGTTCGCTTTGCCTAGGAAGGATTAGAGCTGCTTGATGTTCTGTGGTACAGGCATGTTTACAATCGCCGAGACATTCCGTTCACTAGGTTGAATGCCGTTTTTATCGAGGATGTGTCCCAGGTAGTGAACTTGCGGCTGAAAGAAAATGCATTTAGCGAGATTCGCTCGTAGGCCATTGTCTTTCAACTTCGTGAGAAGGAGGCGCAGATTATGGAGATGTTCTTGATGATCTGCGCCAGTCACAATAATATCATCAAGGTAGTTAGCACAACCGGGAATGGAGGCGGTGAGTTGAGATAAATAGCGCTGAAAAATAGCAGCTGAGGAAGAGACGCCGAACGGGAGACGCTGGAGCTGGAGCAGTCCGACAGGAGTGTTGAGTGTGAGAAATTGCTTGGATTCTTCGTCTAAAAGTAGCTGTAGATAGGCTTCTTTAAGATCCACTCTAGAGAAGAATTGTCCACCAGCTAGACGACGGAATGAGTCCTCTGGACGGGGAATTGGAAATATATCTATGTCGATTTGTGCGTTGATCGTAGATCGGAAATCACCACAAAGTCGTACATTGCCATCAGGTTTCTTGATTACAACTAGTGGAGTGGCCCATTGACTGGAATTGACTGGTACCACTATTCCGGCTTCTACCCATCTTTCTAACTCCTTAGCGACCTGGTCTTGAAGTGCCAGGGGTACTGGACGTGCTTTGAAAAAGCGCGGCTTAGCTCCTGATTTCAGCTGTATGTGAGCTGTATAGTTTTTGGCAGTTCCGAGCGTAGAGTCGAAGACTTCAGGAAACTGCTCGAGGAGAGCCGTAATATCAGAAGTAGGTTGCAAAGTAGATACCACGTTGATATTGTCATGAATCTGGAAGCCGAATAAATTAAAGAGATCCATGCCCATAATGTTCGATGCGGTGTAGTTGTTGACTATGAGTAGTGGAATGACCTTCCGAATTCCTTTATAACTGGCTGGAAGCGTGATTTGGCCTTTAATGTCAATCTTCCGTTTGTTAAATGTAACAAGCTGGATGACAGCTGGAGAGCATGAAGGTGAACCTAAGTCGTGATATGTAGCCAGGTTAATGATAGAGACAGGTGATCCAGTGTCTAACTGAAAATCGACAGAGCGATCAGAGAATGATAGAGGAACGATGATCTTGTGAGAATTCTTGGTGGGAAGAATAAGATTTATCTGATCAACTTCCATGTCCTGTCGGGGCTGTATATGCTTCGGCCGCGCTGCAGGAGTCTTAGCAGGGCGGAGCGAACTCTGACATACAGTCTTGATGTGTCCTATTTTATTACATCGTTCACAAGTAGCTTTGAAAAAACGACAGGCACGACGTTCATGATGTTTGAAACATCCTCTGCAGGAAGGCAGGAGTTGCGACTTACTCTTAGATGTGGGCTTCCTTTGAGAAGAACGAGAGGGAACCGGGCGAGAATGCTTGGCAGAGAGCGACTTGGCTGCGCGGTTCAAGGTAGCAGAGGACTGGCGGGCTGGAGTAGAGACTTGAGCGACTTCGTGTTTAGAAGCTATTTCTGCCGCAGTCTTGGTAGTAAGTTCGTATACCGTAGCAATACGCTGGACGTCTTCTAAAGAAGGGTTACTCTTCTTGACAGCGTCAAAACGAACTTTGTCCTCAGGAGTATGCAGAATGAACATATCCCGAATGAGGGAATCGGTATAGGGCGTACCACAACCGTCCTTGGAACATAAACTGGCAGGGTTTAGCTAGATCTCGCAATTCTGCTATCCATTCAGCATGAGTCTGATGCAGTTGCTTCCTGCTCTGAAAAAATTTGTAGCGAGCGGCCACTATGTGCGGGGCTTTAGCATAGTGTTCAGTGATACGGGCCAAGAGCTGTGTGAACGGCACTTCAGAGAGTTGCTCCTCTGGACTTAATCTTTGTAGTAATTCGCACGTAGCATTGCCAACCGAACTGAGAAATAGTGCATGTTGGCGCTTGTCATCCGTGACGGAATGGCATATGAAATGTTGCTGTAGGCGGGAGAAATAGACTGACCAGTCTTCCTTAGCCGGATCAAAAGCAGAGAACGGAGGAATTGCTGAGGGCTGTGTAGAAACAGAAAGAGTTTGCATAGCTGTGAGCAATGCCGCTTGTTGTTGCTGCTGTAGAGCTTGCAATACGGCAGCTAGCTGCTCGGCTGTAGCCATGTTGAGATGCGTGAGAGAAAAGAACTTGTCTAGCAGCGTGTACTAAGCTGGCTGTAGGCGAGACCTTCACCGGAACAGCTGGGAGTGTGTGAGACAGCAAGCAAGCTGAAGCGTGCCGAACAGGTGCTGCGAGCGAGAGAGAGCCTTGGAATGTCGGCTGACTGTCCGTAGGTCGAAGGAGGCTAATAGTTGCACTGGAGAAAAGGCTAACTGCTGGTAGAGGCCGTACAGGTTCCAATGTGGAGTGGTGATAGTTACGGAGTATAGTGTCACTGTGCCAATGAGTGGACGATATCCTGTAAGAGATTGTTGCCCTGTCGTGAATGAGTTGACGACAGAATGTAATCAGTTTTGTACCTCGTTTCGAATGAGTGGGCGACACACTGACCACTGTTTGACTTCGTCGCCAATGTGTTGGTGGCAGATGGCACGTAGTTTTTTTACCTCGTCGCCAATGAGTTGTGTTGTAAACAAGATAAGATTTACAAGAACACAACTTATTTATTTGCTTCACACAGAATTCTACAGTATGTACAGGAATAAAACATAAAATTGTCTTGAAGCAAAGTAGATGATTAATCTTGAGAGAGTTTCTGTTTCTATACACTATGCACACTCTGAATGTATTTACACTCACTGCTATCTTGAAAAGATAGTTCTTGGGAAAGATATAGTTCGTGATAGTTGAAAACTATCATTTGTACTAGCATAGATTAGCTAAGAGAGTTCCTTCTAACTTGAAGTATCTGAGTTCATAAGCTTGTACTAAATGAAAGCTATGTTCACAATTAGAGAATCTAACGTGTGTGTCGGAGCTTGAGTGAGCTTGGGGATGTGCAGCATACAACATCGGGGCTCGACATGGATGAAGGAACGGGAAAGTGGAGTAGTGACCTGAGGTGAAACCTCATACTACCAGAATTCCGTCCACCTGGTCGAGACACATTTTTAAGAGGAGTAGCCTCCGTGTTCGACGTTCAGTGTATTCGGGAGCAGGACACTGGGGAGAATCCTGATAAGTGACAGACAGGGAGCTCCTTATATACTGCACACGACGTAACAGACACGCGCACTGAAGACTGCGCGTCAAGTCTCGAATGATCCACACTTGCGTGCGTGCGGCTGGCTGGCGCTGAGCGAAGAGAGCGGAGGACATACAACATCAAATGTGCTAACTAACTCACAATTACTTTTAGTATTCATACTGTCTTTTTGTATACTTTGTCCTCAGGGGCAATATCCAATTGGGGAAAGTCGAAATAAAAAATATATATTTGTCCGCAATGGTAATAAGGTAAGGTAAGGGTGTATTCTGCCCGAAGGCAGGTCCGAACCTCCGCAGAGGTGTGCCTGAGCCGGAGTTTACGTGCGGTAGGGTGGCCAGTTCCTTTCCGCTCCTCCATTCCCTTACCCCCACCAACAGCACGTGGCAACCCATCCAAATCTTGACCACGCCCAATGTTGCTTTACTTCGGAGATCTCACGGGATCCGGTGTTTCAACACGGCTACGGCCGTTGGCTGCAGTGGTAGTGAATTATTCAAAATTAGGTAGTCACGACAATGAACTTTTAGTAGCATTAGACGATGTTCGTCCTCCATTAAGAAAGCCGGCTCCCAAAGATGTATGCAGCTGTAGTGGAGCTAAGAAGCTCGCCGCCCCCCTATCGCAATAATTGAAAACGGGCCCCTCGTTTCGTGACAAGGCCTTTCACCGCTGGGTTCCGTGGTTCAAATCCCGGTCATTCTACGTGAAATTTGTGCTGGACAGAGCGGGGACGGGGCACTTTTTTCTCCGGGTGCTCCGATTTTCTCTCTCGTATTTCATTCCAGCAACAGTCTCCAATATCATTTCATTTCATCTGTCATGTACCTACACACACAAATCGCTACCTTCATGCAGATCCTCACCACCATCCAGCACAAAAAACAAGGCATTCTCACGACACTCGCCAAGAGGGCGAGACGAATTTGTGAGCCATCAAATATCCAGGTGGAGATTGACACGCTCAAAGTCACGTTCAAGGGTAATGGTTACAACGATTTGCAGATTGATAGAGCCCTGCACCCCATAGAAACGACCAAGCAAAGCTCACAGAAGGAAGAAGTGAAGGAAACTGCCTACTTGCCTTACATTCACAACATCACAGATCGAATTGCTAAGGTCCTCTGCAAACACAATATGAAAATCGTGTTTGGCGCCGCCTCTATAATTGTTCACAGTCTGAGTAAAACCAAGGACAAATTGTCCCCACTTTTACATCCTGGGGTATACGAAATTCCCTGTACTTGCGGTAAGGTATACATCGGCCAAACATGCAGGTCCATTGGTACCCGTATCAAGGAACATGAACGTAATATTCGTCTCAACCAGCCAGACAAATCAGCAATAGCTGAGCACGCTCTATCGTCGGGTCATGATGTCATGTTTCAAGATGTTCGAGCTCGTACCCACACTAGACACTACAGGTCCAGAATTCTACGGGAAGCTGTGGAAATACTTAGAAATCCTAACAATTTCAACAGGGACACCGGCTATCAATTAAGTAATACCTGGTTGCCAGCCATTAAGGATTTACGTAGGTAGTTTCCTTCCCTGTCCCTTCACTATTGTTATTTCGTCTGGGTGTTTTCCAAATTCGTACGTTCCTCATCGCCAGATGTTTCATTCCAGGCTTGTGTCAATGTCATATGTTACGTGCACATGTTATGTGACCCTCTTAGACTGATTCTGATGGTTCGGTCAGCTTCCGCTTCGAACGCTAGCGCTGTGCCACGTCCGGGGAGCCATCTGGTGACGAATGGACGTACCATTTCCACTTCTGTTATAACGTCTAAATTTCAAAGTGTCGTTGTGTAAGAAGCCTTTCTCGTGGACAGTCGAGATCTTCTTCTGATGACGCAGAGCACAGTTCTCTGCGAAACGTAAAGAATTTCACCTTATTTTCTTGACACGGCATAAGCCCAAAAGCCTATATAGCATCATGTCTTTTCATTGTTGTTTTTTTGTATAAGTCAGTTATTTATATCGTCGATGGCCCTCGAAATCGGGGTCTTACAAATTACGTCTACCTGCACCTCCCGTATGCAATACGAATTGAGATGTGTCTGTTACACTTACTGCAATGGACTGGACGTCACAGAGCAGCACGAGCCGCCACTGCTCCGAAGGGACCGCAGTAGTCGCAAAAAGCGGTCTTTCTTTGTTGTTACTAAGTTTATGCTGCACACTCTATCGTAATCACAAAGACGCACACACGAGATGCGGTCAATTGTGTACACTATTTACAATTTATATACACATTAATAGTTGCACATCAAATGTGTCACCATAATGAACTCAATCGACTGCCACGGAACACTTGGCAAAATAAAATGTGGTACCAACACGACATAACCACTTCAACGGCAAAACCACAACATGAGTTCACATACTTAATTCGAATATTCTCTCTCACAACTCAACTAAACAACCCAAGACTGTCCTTTTATATACCTTGCCTGGCCGGGCTTCCAGAAAAGTATGACACAACATGCTTTCTCGTACCTTCTCGTGTCTCATATGAAATGAATAGAACATTCTGTAAAACTCGAGTGACAAAGGTGCCCTCTTACCCTGTGTTACACGATATTACATCGGATTTATACATCATATTTACAGGTAATAATAAATTATATACTATTAATTACGTATACTTACATTAAATAAAGTCGTATTAATAAACATACTGCAGAATATCGTGACATGACCTCACATGTAGAATTAAAACTGACATCTGCTCTTGAAGAACTAGCTGTCTACTATGATGAGAACCACCTGAAACCCAATCCGGAGAAAACTCAGGTATGTGCATTCCATCTGCGCAACAAGGAAGCAAGAAAAGAGTTGAATGTGACCTGAAAAGGACACAAATTAAACCATTGTGATCAACCCAAATATCTAGGGTTAAAATTGGACTGTGCCCTAACTTATAAACAGCACTGTATAGATACCAAACAGAAGGTATGCAGCAGGAATAATTTCATTCGCAAACTCACACTCACAACATGGGGAGCACAGTCTAATGTCCTCCGTACATCTGCCCTTGCCCTGTGTTTCTCTGCTGCAGAGTATGCTGCTCCAGTCTGGAGGAATTCCGCTCATACAAATCAAGTGGATGTTGCCCTCCATGAGACAGGTCCCATTGTTACAGGCTGCTTACGACCAACTCCTGTTAATAAGATCTTTCCACTTATGGGAGTAGCGCCTCCAGATGTTAGGAGACAAGTTGCAGCAGAGACTGAGAAGAAGAAGCAAGAAACAGATCCTAGACATCCAATGTTTGGACTTCACGCCCACCCATCAAGATTGAAATCGAGGAGGAGCTTCCTACAAACAACAACGTCAATCCCATCATCAGCCGAATCTCGGCGAAAGGAGCTCTGGAGAAGGAAGTCGCCTGTAGGATTATGGGACGTGAAAGAGAAGCCAGCTGCAGGACATCATCTTCAGTACGTATATTGGAAGACACTTAACAGATTAAGATCTGGAGTGACACGTTGTAAAACCAACCTGAAAAGGTGGGGGTATGGTGATCAAGATTTGTGCGAGTGTGGTGAAAAGCAAGATCATGGATACGTTCTCACCTGTAGAAATCTGCCTAAACCATGTAGTATAAAGGATTTGGTGGAAGCCAATGAATGTGCAATCTCGACAGTTGAATACTGGAGAGACAAAGTGTAAATAGAGTAGTTGTAGATATATTGTAGTGATTTCGGACACGGATAAATAAAATGACCTCACATGTTCTGTAACACAAGACAGATCATACAAAACACAAATAATAAATTATACGACCACGATTTCTACCAAATAAAGTCCGTATTGACAACCTGTCGTACATAACTACGTAGATAATAATCATATAATAATAATAATAGACGTAAACAAATTCATAAATCGAAATACCAGCGTATATAGCGACATCTCACAAGAAATAATAATAATAATAATAATAATAATAATAATAATAATAATAATAATAATAATAATAATAATAATAATAATAATAATAATAATAATAATAATAATAATAATAATAATAATAATAATAATATGTAAATAAAGGGTACCGATCTCTACACATGGTTATGAGGATGTTTAGGGGTTGTAGTAAGGATGTAAAGGAGAGTGCATATAAGTCTCTGGTAAGACCCCAACTAGAGTATGGTTCCAGTGTATGGGACCCTCACCAGGATTACCTGATTCAAGAACTGGAAAAAATCCAAAGAAAAGCAGCTCGATTTGTTCTGGGTGATTTCCGACAAAAGAGTAGCGTTACAAAAATGTTGCAATGTTTGGGTTGGGAAGAATTGAGAGAAAGAAGAAGAGCTGCTCGACTAAGTGGTATGTTCCGAGCTGTCAGCGGAGAGATGGCGTGGAATGACATTAGTAGACGAATAAGTTTGAGTGGCGATTATAAATGTAGGAAAGATCACAATATGAAGATAAAGTTGGAATTCAAGAGGACAAACTGGGGCAAATATTCATTTATAGGAAGGGGAGTTAGGGATTGGAATAACTTACCAAGGGAGATGTTCAATAAATTTCCAATTTCTTTGAAATCATTTCGGAAAAGGCTAGGAAAGCAACAGATAGGGAATCTGCCACCTGGGCGACTGCCCTAAATGCAGATCAGTATTGATTGATTGATTGATTGATTGATTGATTGATTGATTGATTGATTGATTGATTGATACTAATCGAGATCGATCTTTTCACCATTTACCCATGGGTTTAGAGAATTGTTTCGAAGTTATACTAGTCCATTACACACTTGCATCAACTTACATGGTTAAGTAATAGAATAACGTTAAAATTTTAAAAAGTATAGTGAAACAAGTCCTGTATTTGCAATACAGTATTTGTGGACTGGAGCTGAGTGATTTTTTTTTTCCTAATCTTTACACAGTATGTACAGGTATAATATGCCAGCAAGATATACAATAACTAGCTGATGTACCCGTGTTTCGCTACGGAATTCTATATAGTATACAAAAATATATCTGTTAGGTAGTGTACACCTTGTGAGTAAGATTGTATTAAATTAAATTGTATATCTCTTAACGTTTCCTCAGAAACGCGACGGGGAAGTCACCATACGTCTTTTCTCATGTGAAATATTCATTGTAATGGTAGGCCTTCTTGCCTGCCATTAGTCGCGATCACGTTGGGGAGTTTTCATTATAATGGCAGACACTCACTCTCCACCTGCCTTTTTACATCCTTAGCTAGACTATGCTAGTTTTTTCCCAACTGAAATAAATATACGTCATTACAATGACGTCAGTAAGAAAGTCGCGATGAAAAGCAATGCTATCATATGAAATGCTCGATCAAATGGAAAACTACACATGTTCTCACTTTTAACAAACAGTGCTATGCTGCTGATCTAACAGTCCAGTGTTCCAGACCACGCCGCAGAAAACCGTGAACCCTCCTCTGCCATTATTCCGGTAAGTGTGCACACTGCTCATTTCAATCAGCGCCTTAAAGTAAGAATCAAATAGCTGGAATACTATGATGAACCAATGTGTTACGTACCAGTAATATCAGAAAATGTATGAACCAGAGGAATGGCATGCTAAAGAAGGAAGTTATCTAACTCCTCAGCTATTTCCCGCCAATATTCAGGCAGGCTGTTATACTCGGTACGCAGCAGTAATTCTATCTATCGGAGACGAGTGGCAGCAGAAGAGACAATGAACATCACAACAAACAATGGTCAATGTAATGTTATTGTTGATATTGTAGGCCTCCACATTTAGTTTTCTTCCGGCTCTGGAATACTACTCTTATCATAGTCGGTACGTTTAAACTGAACAAAACATCAATGATCGGAAATTGTATTCTTTATAACTTTTGTTGTGTAGTACTTTTTGATAGGACCAACAATATAAGTATTTAAAAATTCAATTTTAGGCATCTTCCCCCTAAACTACCATTCCATCCAGGGTAAATACAATTATATATACCGGGCGAGTTGGTCGTGCGGTTAGGAGCGTGCAGCTGTGAACTCGCATCCGGGAGATAGTGGGTTCGAAACCCACTGTCGGCAGCCCTGAAGATGGTTTTCCGTGGTTCCCCATTTTCACACCAGGCAAATGCTGGGGTTGTTCCTTAATTAAGGCCACGACCGCTTCCTTCCCATTTCTAGGCCGTAAGACCTATCTGTGTCAGTGCGACGTAAAGCAAAAAAAAAAAAAGACAATTATTTATAGCCTAGACTGTAGTATCTTATTCCCGGAATCTACATCCGATTTTCACTAAATTATGTGTACCCACTTTCTCGTGGCTCGGCGTACGTATGGACTTACAACAACAATACTTATTCACGAATATCTCTGTTATCATAGCCGGCACGGTAAACATGTATAAGACATAAATAATCGGAAATTTAATTCTATATAACTTTTGTTCCTTAGTATTTACCGATAGAACCAATAAAAACATAAATATTTGATAATTACATTTTAGGCCTTCCCCTAAACTACCATTTCAACCAGCGTGAATAAAATCATTTATAGCCTGGATTGTAGTATATCATTCCTCGACTTTACATACCGATTTTCATTAAATTATCTTCAGCCGTTTTCTTGTGATGCCCGTACATACATACATACAGAAAATGAAAAAGTGCATTTCCTTGTTACTGTGGACACGACCGACACAGAAATACCATTCTTGTTAAATTGTGAGCAATGTACAGACAAAACTATTGTATTACATTACATTATATTGAGACACAATTAAATTGAGAGGTTTTCAGTCCCCTCCTCGGTGTTGGCAGGGAGGTGAGGATTGACTTGTAGAAGAGGGAGAGGAAGGGATTTTTACCTCTCCACTACAAGCCTCTTATGTAGGAAAATTCAGTGACGGTACACTAGGGGAAGCGTGTGCCTCCACTTGTATGAATGCCTGCCTTTGGTCTTTATACCAAAAATTAAGTTCCCAGAAGGAAACCATAATTTAATTTCATCGATTCCAAATGTTAAAAACATTTAAGCTATTTAGGCTTTTCATTACTGAAATTACCAGCGTTTCACTGGCCACTAGCGTCTTGGAAAGGTGTAGCAATCCAACTGATGAGCCCACTGCTACAAAGGAGCGAACCGCTGGTAATTTCACGATTGAAAACGTCTGAAGAGCTTTAATGTTATCAAATCAAACTGTTCACACAAAATGTAGGGTAATTATTGGGAATAGTGTGCCGTTGCCAACGTTTTTGTGCTTTTCGTTTTGTACATACACCTTTTTCCAGTGCAGTATTAGTCCTGCTATTTATTTCTTAAATCACTTGAAAATAAAACCATACAATCCATTTTTCCTCTCAGTTTACTTTGCAAGTAATACAACCGGCTCGTTAATCACTGCAAACATGAAAGTCTTACACACATTTGCATACGCATATTTATACACACAAATTTAATTTTTATTTCCATGTTAAAGGTAATACAAAGTAAACACTGATTTATACGACACAAGATGACGGATCTGACGTGGTTAGGACTGTACATTTTGCAGTTGTTATGGCCTTAGACCGACTCACTTAAATCTTTATTTTCTTGTTCTGTAGTGCTGCATGACTTACGGCAGGCTTGTCCATCATCATCATCATCATCATCATCAGCATCAAACGGCGCCCGTGCTTCCATAGCAAAGTGTCGGGTGCGGCCAACTACATGAAAAGCCTGGTTAGCCCTGATTTAGGGCTATTGTTTGTATTATACTCTACTGACACTTTGACACATATTGTTGTCAAAGCTTTTGCACATTTTTTGTTATCTTGATTGGCATTGGACTACGGTAGCACATAAGTAATGTCATTGCCATCTAGTGAGAGGGTTTCAACGCAAGATTTAGTCAAGTTCGGACTTGACCAGTTTACTAAATGCACATTGGTGATGCAGCCAAGTCCCCCTCTATGGCAGAGACATTACTCAAAAGTGAACGTATCAGATTCTGTTATCAAATGTGTGGCATCTGTTTCTCTACACAGTACACATCAAATGTAATTTTTTTTAAACAGTTGGACTTGACCGGTTTTTGTACCGAGGTCTTCAATTGTCTACAAAGCAAACACCAGAGAACTTATCATCCTAATAGGCTGACCCGGTTCAGTTTAAGCCTGTATTGCTCATACTATTTCGACTTGTATCAACCCCCCCTCCCCCCTGCAACCCGAACTTACTTTCTGGTGTTCAAATTAGAACAATCTCTTTCAACTATTTTATACTTCACTTAAAGAATTTGTAACAATTGATAATAAATGGTGTAAGTAACGAAATCCCGGGCCATTCCATAAAGAAACAACAATACCACCTCTCGGCTTGTCAGAGAGAGTTCTCCTTGCCCTCGCTCGTGTTTTCATATTCCCACAGAAGAATTGCGGCCTTCAAACTCTTCCAATATTGATGGAAACTCGCTACACTGTTGTGTGAGCAAAAAGCTTGAGGAACTGCAGATAACAAAGTAAGATTTCGCCTCTTTGAAACGGTTATTTGGCCAAGAATAATCATTTGACGGAACATACTGAACTGCTGTTTGGTGGTAAAGCAATTTATAAATAACGGATTTTGGAGCTCCCCTAGCGAGGTTAACTTTCCACCTCTCATCATCCACCCACCAGCCATTCAAAATATAAAGCTCTTCTTTCTTTCTTAGTGGGTTTACCGTCCAGGGTTGGTTTTTCCCTCGGACTCGGCGAGGGATCCCACCTCCACCATGTCAAGGGCAGTGTCCTGGAACGTGAGACTTTGGGTCGGGGATGAAACTAGGGACGAGGACCAGTACCTCGCCCAGGCGATCTCACTTGCTATGCAGAACAGGGGCCTTGTGGGCGACGGGAAGAATGGAAGGATAGGCAAGGAAGAGGGGAAGGAAGTGGCCGTGATCTTAAGTTACGTTTCATTCCGGCATTTTCTTGGAGAAGAAGTGGGAAACCACGGAAACCCACTTTGTGTTTGGCTGAGACGGGACTCAAACACACTGTACTCAGTTGACCTCCCGAAGCTGGGTGGACCCCGTTCCAGATCTCGTACCACTTTTCAAATTTCGTGACAGAGCCAGGAATTGAATGCGGGCCTTTGGGGGTGACAGCTGATCCCAGTAACCACTGCACCACAGTAGCAGACATATTGCACCTCTACGGCACATAATTCTAGTAGTTTTCCCCCATTTCTCTTGCATTCTTTATCCCGGCTCTGCTTGTTAACTGTACCAGAGGTACAACTTCCCCGGCTAGTTAAACCGTGCGCCCTGTCTAAGTCCATCTGTGCCAACGGACTTGAACTTGTAACCTTCCAAAGATTTTGTCGTCCACCGTTAGATGGCTAGCCCATCGATTGGTAATTACTTGCTTGAGTAATGTTCATCTTGAAGTTTGTAAACCTGATTCACCTGGTTCCTCCTCGATGGTAATCATCCTATCAGATTCTTGGAAATATGTTCTCTAGCCATTTAAAACCGAGGGTGTGTACAGGAATCCAGCCTATCAGTAAAGAGTTTTGGAAGCTTCCCCTTTATGCTACTACAAAAGCAGGGCGCTTTAGGACTGTTTTGCCTGAATTGCTCCACTCCTTTGAGAGCGTGACGTGACCTAGGGAGGCAGGAGCGAGGGCTACGTGAGGAAGATCCAGCGACAGAAGGTAATGGCAGAATTCACTTAGACATGTGATAGCTCCTGCGAATAGCTCGAGGGGAAGGTTCCAACCTCTTTTCTTCTAATGTAATTTTGTAAACTGGTGGTTTTAAATGTAGCATTTTCGGCAAGTCTGAGGGCTCTAGTTGTATTCCCCACGTGGAAATACGTAATGTAAGGGAACAAAGAGTGATGACTGATGACTGATGACCCTCTGCCGTTTCCCATTCAACCTTGCATTGGGTGATTAAAGCTTTCAACCTTTAAATTTCTTTAAATCTTGTCTTGGAATTAACGTTTCTCCTTTAGTCACCCCGGTGTAGTATAGGATTAGTTTCTGTATCTTCGGGCCGTAAGCCCACTTAGAGTTTTAACTATTTCTAGAATGAGTACAGGTGTTTCGCCTCCTTGCATTTTGTTTTTGGCCGGTTATGTGCATCCATTTTCGTTTTTCATTAAGGCCATGTAGTATGGGCAATTATGCACCTGTTTATTCGTTAACTGTTTCTGCGTCGTGGTTCCCTGTAGGAACAGTGCTTAATGTTATTGTTATTGTAGAGCTATTCTTGAACACTCTGAAGTGAAGTCACCCGATGGATTTCCTAGTGTCATTTCTGTGTATGAACGGAAACTGACTGTCTCGCCGAGACTAGATTATGGTTTCTCAGAGTTCAGATTCCTGAGTAATGTACCTGCTTGGAGCAAATCCTGCTCTTATAATATATTTGTACCTGTCAAGAGCAATAATGCTCTTTTCTATGTAAATCAACAAATTGATAATTATCTCAAGTTTTTTACCTGATTGCCGCCCCCGTGCTGTGGGGGTAGCGTGCCTGCCTCTTACCCGGAGGCCCCGGGTTCGATTCCCGGCCATGTCAGGGATTTTTACCTGGACCTGACGGCTGGTTCGAGGTCCACTCAGCCTACGTGATTAGAATTGAGGAGCTATCTGACGGTGAGATAGCGGCCCCGGTCTAGAAAGCCAAGAATAACGGCCGAGGGGATTCGTCGTGCTGACCACACGACACCTCGTAATCTGCAGGCCTTCGGGCTGAGCAGCGGTCGCTTGGTAGGCCAAGGCCCTTCAAGGGCTGTAGTGCCATGGGGTTTGGTTTGGTTTGGTTTGGTTTGTACCTGATTTTCGGACTTCTAAGTCCCTGCTATTGTTAGAGCTGAGGAGCTCATTAATAATCTGTTCTATTTGTTTTCTTTCCATTCAGGTTTCCTTTCCTTGAATTTTAACAAAAGGAAAGGAATAAGATTTCAAAATTTGTTGTGTTAAGTTCTGCTCTAGTTGATTCCTTGTCCAGCCATTCAACACAGATGCTTCTTAACCCTCTGCGAACCACGAAAAACACGTAACATTAAGTAACATTAAATATATCCTTATCTTGGTTGTAAAATAGCTTTTTCTCTATCTTTGCGTTAAGATCATGCCGGCCTGTTCAAATGTACTTCTCATTCGGCCGATTTCTGCTGCTAAATTCTAAAAAAAATCTATTTGCACAAATGGCGAGCTCTGAAGTGGATTCCAAGGGAGGTCGGATTGAAAACAGGAAAGTGAGGAGTTAAGCACGAAGTAAGTGGACACAATGCCTGGACTGAGCTGAGGTCCCCCTGGTTGCCAACATACGCTCTCAAGTTCAGAGCGCCTAGGACCTCTTTAAGTTGCCTCTTACAGCAAGGAGGGGATACCGTGGTTGTTATTCTACCACCCCTACCCACAATGGGATATAATGGACAAATATATACAGATAACATGCTTTCTTCCTCTTTGTAAAAAGTTACTTCAACTATTTCAACTTCTGGGTCGTGTTTACAGTACTATACGTTTCTTTCCTTACGGTGTAAAAATTAGAATTTTGTCCTTATATGGTACTCGTTTTTAAGCGAAGATGTAGACCAGGGCCTCTCAAACATGCAGGCGCAGAGGTTTTGTGCACTGTGCATTGGTCCGACTCGGCTAGCTTCGGACCAGCGTTTTGTTTCGGAGCGACTCGGCTAAACTCGGCTCAACTCGGCTTGGATGGTAGAGTGCTGCAGAGCGAGTGAGGAAGGGGGAAACAGGCGGAGCGAGAGAAACGGGCGTAAGGAAAGAGAGAGGGAGAGAGAGAGAGAGAGAGAGAGAGAGAGAGAGATATTGCTCGAAATCGAGGAGCGGGGGTCTGCTCTCTGGTCAACCTCGCGAAGTCGTCTTATGCACCTTGCGCCGCGCAACAAACTGGTGCATCCACCCTGAGAGACCCTGATGTAGAATCTGTCCGTTGGAATTTGCTGTTCGCAACTTGGTACTCTAAGATTACTCAGCTCCATGGCTAAATGGTTAGCCGAGAGGTTACGGATTCGATTCTTGGCCGGGTCGGGGATTTTAACCTGGCTCGGGGACTGGGTATTTGAGATGACTTCAACGTTAGAAATCACCTTAGGTAGGGCCCTATCCTCACAGACATGCAGATCGCCTATAGACCGTCTACTAGGAAGAGATCTCCACCAGGCCTCTCCGGACGCCATACGCCATTATTATTAGTATTACTGTTACTATTATTATTATTATTATTATTATTACTATTATTATTATTATTGTTATTATTATTATTACTCTAAGATTAATGTTATAACCGCGCGGATATATTCTTGTTTTAAATGACTTAAATAATGCACTTCTTGCATTCTTATCCCGTCAGAATAATAATAATAATAATATAATAATAATAATAATAATAATAATAAGTTGGCCGTGCGGTTCGGTGTGTTCAGCTGTGAGCTTGCATTCCGAATATAGTGTGTTCGAAGATCACTGTCGGCAGTCCTGAAGATGATTTTCTGAGGTTTCCCATTTTCATACCAGGCAAGTGCAGGGACTGTACCGTAATTAAGGCCATGGTCGCTTTCTTCCCACTCCTAGGCCTTTCCTATCCCATCGTCACCGTAAGACCTCTCTGTGTTGGTGCGACGTAAAGCCAATTGCGAAAAAAATTACGCCCCAGTAACAACTAAAATGTACGTGCCAGTAAATCTATCGAGAGGAGGCTGACGTACTTAAGCACCTTCAAATACCACTAGACTGAGCCAGGAACGAACCTACCAAGTTGGGGTCATAATCTCAGCGCTCTATCGTCTGAGCTACACAGCCCCATAATAATAATAATAATAATAATAATAATAATAATAATAATAATAATAATAATAATAATAATAATAATAATAATAATAATAATAATAATAATAATAATTGTACCGGGCGGTACACCTCCACGCCGCTAATTCAAACCTTGCGCCAGTTGAAACTCCCCTACTGGAAGAAGTCTGAACTTTGTCTTATGTGTTAATTTTCAAGTTATCCTGAAGATGTCACTACTTGGAGATTTTGAAGTTTCTGAACTGTGTTGTTTTCGACGTATTTTTGTTTTGCTTGTAGTAAGAAGTGTGAACATTCTCTTCTAGAGGACACTACTGAAGAACTACAACGGCGCACCCTAGTGCGAAGTGAAAGAACTGTTTTTTTTGGAGAAAATTTAATTTCAAAAGTTTGTTCTTTGCTAAATTTCTTTCAGTCATTGTTTAAGTTGGCAATATTAACCCTTTCTTTCCCCTTGTTTTGAATTTAGCCAATCCCGAATTTCTTTAATTAATTTTCCACCAATAATGTGTTTCTTCTTCATCTTGTGTAGGGGTTTTCTTTATCCACCAATAAAATGTTTGTGGGCGGGTGTTTTCCTTCCTGAAACGCCTCGAACTTTCTGCGAGAGTATATAAACTGCTGATTTTAGGGTCTCCGGGCCACTTCTGTACCATCTTTCAGTGTGTAAAGTACACAGCAGGGGGCGGGTAGCGCCTCTTTCTTCGGGCAGCAGTTCAACAACCAGGTAATGGCCGATTAATAACTTCTTTTCTTGCTAGCTCAGCAGTTTAACTCTCGGGGCGGGTCCGAAGCTTTTCCACCATGTAACTTTCCCTAAAATGTAACGAATCTTTGTATTTATTCTATCTTTTAAGCTTCATATTGGGATAGAGAGTGCTTAACCCTCTCGAGATCCCTCTCATATTGCATTGAGGTGAACTTATTTTCACAACCGTTTCTTCCTTAACGTAATGTAAATTGTTTCCTTCTAAAAGTCACCTCTTTAGTATGGGATTAGCCCTTGCATTAACGGCCTAGTGCCAAGTAGGTTTTAAACAAAGTGTATTAGGAGCGCAAGTTCGCCTCCTCTCAAATTGGTATTTTAGAGGCCAGGTAATTAAATTTTCTCACTTAATAGGCCTCAGTAGGTTGGGTATCTTTACCCCTGTGTTTAAGTCATTAGAGGAAAACTTGAAGGTGGAGTTTGGTGTGGCCTTTGATAGGCTTAACCTTTGAGAGCAGATCGCTCTTTTGAAGTTTGTTTCTGCGCGCCTCGAGGAGGCTTTATGATGTAATTGGGAGCAAGTGCTCCTGGGCTTGATTGGGGTCTTCTGCCCCTTTGTTGAATTCTGTATATCGTAAAGTTGGGCTAATTGCTCAAGAATTGTGTGTCTGGCTCTCGGAGCCCCAAATCCTGTAATTGTACATTCTCGATTAGTGGTTTTGCTACTCTGTACCTGCCATTATTGTTATTTCTTGTTTTTGCTAAGAAAATATAACCTTGTTAAATTTTAAATTCACTTTAATTTCGTAGCCTGAGACCTGTTCACCCCCCGCACCTTCTTTCACCTCTAACTACCACGGAAAACTCCGTAACAATAATAATAATAATAATAATAATAATAATAATAATAATAATAATAAATGTGCTACTTTCAATAATATTAATATATTATGATTGAAAAGTCTAAATACATTTAAACAATTTTAATTTTTGTGGAATTTGCTATTAGGTCTACTTTGTTTATTATTTGGAATTTTAACATAATTATATTACTATATCTAATACTCCTTTCTTCTTCCTGGCCTTTTCCACAATTTCCTGGGTCAGTGCTTGATGGGGATTTGGTGAAGTTTTACGGCCGCATGCCCTTCCTGGCGCCAGCCGTTTGCGGATGTATGAATTCATTATGGTGAGTTTCTGTTGGGATTTTGTACTGTGGTGTGTTGTATGTAAATGAGGAGTAACACAAACACGCCCCGAGTGAGAGGAATTATCTTTACGCAGTGAAAATTCCTGCCTGTTCGGTAATCGAACTCAGGCCCTTTGAACCGAAGGCCAGTGCGCTGACCATTCAGCTAAGGGGCTGTACAATACAGTAACTGTTAATGACAGGGATGTGTAAGCTTAGGCAAGAAGATGACAGAATATCATCTGATCGATAAGGCCTACATTACTACGAGGTTTAGTGAAGATTACCAAAATAGACTAAATTTTCAAAAATGTGTATGGCGGAATAGGCAGTTGTTTCTATATCACAGGGGTTGAATACGATACTCTATAGTGATGACGTCCAACTTTACTCGATTTGCGCACCTGTTCGGAGATTGGGGTATGACATTAGAGTTAATGAAATTAGAAAGCCATATTGGTCTTAGAAATGAGGGAAAGATGCACAAATATGTTCTCCCTTCTGCAAGGTCTCAGTGGACTGCCATTTCTGTAAAATAATGGACGCGCCTGATAAACAAGAAACGTGCAACCTGCTATACAGTAACGTACGGTGGGCTGCAGTCCTTGTCCGAATTTCTGTACAGAGCAAAATAATCTTCTATTCATAGGGTGGGCCTTCGATTGAACCGTTTTTCAGAAAAACCTGATCATCAGGATAGTAGAATTATTGCCTATTCGGAAAATCTACAAGAATTGATTTTCAGAGTATGAAGCCTTGAGAATGTACCAAATAAGGAGTGGGAAGAAACTGCAGCCTTGCCTCACTCTTTTCTGGATTTTTGCTGTGTCTTTTTCATAGCCCTCGATTCTAGTCACTGCAAACGGTTTTTTGTACAGATTGTAGATACTCCTTTTTTGTGGATATCTGTTCCCGATCACTTTCTGTGTCTCAAATAGCTTGGTCCAATCAACATTTTCAAATGCCTTTTCTAGATCTACAGATATGTACGTGGGCTTGTCCTTCTTAATTCGATCTTCTAAGATCAGATGTCAAGTCAGGATTGCTTCACGTGTTCCTACATTTCTTATGATTGTAAGCACACCAACCAAAATCTAGTTTGTTTTTCTCCATTAGTCGAAGTGGGACAAACGAGTGTTAGCATACGTCCCCTTAGATTTTCTGAAATACATTTACAAGTTATGTTTGATGCCTTGGACAGTTAGGTAGTGGCAAAATGCTTAATCAGTTTTCCAGTTTACCTTGAGTTAAATCCTGGTTTACCGCAACCCCTACTATATTAATAATGCAGTTTCAAGTTTTGCATTACAACTGAAATTCTGGTGTGATGTTTGTACCGAGATTTGTTGGATTCACGAGGAGCATCTGTAGAATTGACAGGCCCGACTCCTTGATTGAGTGGTCAGCGTAGTGCTTTCGGTTCTGAGTGCCTGGGGTGAATTCCCGGCCAGGTCGGGGAATTAAATTGCGTCTGATTAATTCTACTTGCTCGGGGACTGGGATTTGGTGTTTGCCTCAACACTCTCCTCTTCATATTTAGATAACATGCCACACTCCCAAACACGCAATAGTGATCACACCTCTCCACATAAGGCTGGTATCGGGTCGTAGAAGAAAGGTCACATCCGACACAGTTCGCATCCGAGTCCCCCGGGTGTGGGAATATGGTAGAATAAGAATAATATTTAATTGAATATAGAATGGAATAAAATACTAAAGCCTCCGTGGCCAGGCAGCAGCCCGCCGCCCTCTCACCGCTGGGTTCCGTGGTTCAAATCCCGGTCACTCCATGTGAGATTTGTGCTTGACAAAGCGGAGGTGAGACAGGTTTACCTCTGGATACTCCGGTCTTCCCTGTCATCTTTTATTCCAGAAACACTCTCCAATATCATTTCATTCCATCTGTCAGTCATTAATCATTGCCTCAGAGGAGTGCGACAGGCTTCGGCAGCCGGCACAATTCCTAACCTCGCTGCCAGATGGGGACTTCATTCACTTCATTCCTGAGGCGGTGGAATGTCTGGAAACAGGCTGCGGGTTTTCAGTGAGTAAAATACTGTACGCAACAACCACTAAAGTGGTTTTCTTACAGTTTGCTTTACGTCGCAGCGATACAGACAGGTCTTATGGCGATGGGGGTTAGAAAAAGGCTAGGAATGGGAAGGAAGCAGCCGTGGCTTTAATTAAGGTACTCGCTCATTCCACTGAAATGATTGTAATTAATAACGTGTGGCCTCCTGATGGGAGACCTGCACATCTGCGAGGATGGCACCCGACCTATGATGAATTCTAATGCTGAAGACGGCACACTTACCCAGTCCCCAAACCACTCGAATTAACCAATTAAAGTTAAAATCGCCGACTCTGCCGGGAATCGAACCCGGGACCTCTTGGACCAAAGGCCAGCACGCTAACCATTGAGCCGGAGTGAAGTGATAAGTTTTACCACACTCACTCGCACAGTGAAACATCGCTCTCCATGGCTGTTGCATAAATATCTGAGATTGATTGTATTTTTGATACATACCGGGCGAGCTGGCCGTGCGGTTAGGGGTGTGCAGCTGTGAGCTTGCATCCGGGAGATAGTGGGTTCGAACCCCACGGTCGGCAACCCTGAGGATGATTTTCCGTGATTTCCCCATTTTCATACCAGGCAAATGCTGGGGTTGTACCTTAATTTTTTTACACATTGCTTTACGTCGCACCGACACAGAAAGGTCTTATGGCGACGATGGCATAGGAAAGGGCTAGGAATGGGAATGAAGTGGCCGTGGCCTTGATTAAGTTACAGCCCCAGCATTTTCCTGGTGTGAAAATAGGAAACCACGGAAGACCATTGACAAATGGCGTATGGCTTTTAGTGCCGGGAAATCCCAGGACGGGTTCGGCTCGCCAGGTGCAGGTCTTTTGATTTGACGCCCGTAGATGACCTGCGCGTCGTGATGAGGATGAAATGATTGTGAAGACCACACATACGCTCAGCCTTCGTGCCAGGGAAATTAACCAATGATAGTTAAAATTTCCGACCCTTCCGGGAATCGAACCCGGGACCCATGTGCCCAAAGGCCAGCACGCTAACCATTTAACATGGAGCCGGACACGGAAGACCATTTAGGGCTGCCAAGAGCGGGGTCGAACCCACTATCTCCCGGATGCAAGCTCACAACTGAGCGCCCCTACCCGCACGGCCATCCCGCCCGGTGTGTACCTTAATTAAGGCCACGGCCGCTTCATTCCCATTCCTAGGTCTTTCCTATCCCATCGTCGCCATAAGACCTCTGTGTCGGCACCACGTAAAGAAAATCATTGTAAAAACAATAATAATAATAATAATTGATAGCCTACATTTTCTATAAATGACCACAAAATTAGTTTCCACACGGGTAAAAGCTAGTCTTTAATAAAATTCTTATAACTAGAGCCCGGATTTCTAGCCAGTAACATGTTAGTAGGCTATGCAAACTTATTGAAGCGAGTAGCAAATACCTTCTACCCTGCACAACGGTTTACATAAACATTGGGGGTACGGTCCATCAGAACCGCTAGAATCTCTATTACTCTCACTACATTACGTAAGAGCGGACTACGCGACACTTCCTACCAACCAAATTACTCATAATTTCCATTCAAATCGTGCTTACGGCTATAGTTTAATACCACTCAACAGTGCAACGCGAAATGAATTCATATGACTGCCTCTTGCTTTTGATACGCCGGTCGCTTGACGCTTTGGCGGTTCTAAACGAGGGCTGTTGGGTGATAATATTAAAATACTTCCACAGCCAAGCCACGGCAGTGTCGTGTTACCCAAACAAGCGTCAGGTTCCACGCGTCACACGGAACAAGATCAGGTGGCGTACAGTGACGGCTAGCGTTACAATATGCCTTGCATGTGTACCGCGACGAGGTTCTTCTTCCAACAGTTCGGTGTTATGTGAAGGTGCTCACAATTGTCGGTAGATTTACTGGCAAGTAAAAGAACTCCTGAGTGACAAATTATAACATTATCCATAAACATTAATTGACGTATTGCCGCGCATACTGACCTGACGCAGTAAAAAAACTGTAAAAGTGATGTCGGTATTTAAAACAGTAATTGGATTTTGTTAATTTTAAACAATAGTAGCATTACTTTCTTAAAAAAGCTGTTTTCTTGAAAAATCATACGTAAAATATAATTTTGTGACAATGAATGAACGAAATAGGTCCGGGTTCGATTCCCGGCTCTGCCACAAAATTAGAAAAGTGGTACTAGGGGTGGAACGGGGTCCACTCAGCCTCGGGAGGTCAACTGAGTAGAGGTGGGTTCGATTCCCACCTCAGTCATCCTGGAAGTGGTTTTCTGCGGTTTCCCACTTCTCCTCCAGGCAAATGCCGGGATGGTACCTAACTTAAGGCCACGGCCGCTTCCTTCCCTCTTCCTTGTCTATACCTTTCAATCTTTCCCATCCCCCCGCAAGGCCCTTGTTCAGCATAGCAGGTGAGGCCGCCTGGGTGAGGTCCTGGTCATTCTCCCCAGTTGTATACCCGACCCAGAGTCTGGAGCTCCAGGACACTGCCCTTGAGGTGGTAGAGGTGGGATTCCTCTCTGAGTCCGAGGGGAAAACCGACCCTGGAGGGTAAACAGATAAAGGAGAAGAAGAAGAATGAACGAAACAACAGAAGCATGTAAATGGAATATTTTATAATCTGACATTTCTTTTCAGAGGAACTTGCACTTATTCCAAGTATTAAGTTGAAACATTATTATGCAATGTTTCTTCCTCAGCTGCTGCTGTTCCATTCCTGTAGGATAAGAACATTTCGTCACTCATTGAATTCTTCATTCCCCAATCCATTAATTCAATAATGAGGGCTCTCTCCGCATTTACTGGTTATCCGTTATGGAGAGTGAACAGTTTCCTTTGCTTTTCATGCATGCATGCATTTTATCTGTTGCGGGGTTTCCGTGGATCACAGAGGCATAAGAAGCGCCTGGGTCAACGGCTGGACAAGGAATTAACTAGAGCAGAACTTAACACAACAAATTGGGAAATGCTATTTCCTTTTTTTTTTTCTGAGATTAAAATTGGAGAAATGGAAAATCTGAATGAATAACAACAATATTAATGAGCTCGTTGGTTCTAACAATATAGTTTAAAAACTTGAGAAAATTACAAATGTTATTTTACACAGAAAAGAGCGGAATTGCTCTTGCCAGAGACAAACGTTTTATAAGAGCAAGAAATGCTCCAGTCTGCGCTCCAACTATATCATAGTCCAGCCTCTCAGAGGCATCAATTTTCTTATCGCGCACTTAAGTTCAACCTGACAACCTATCGGTAATTCTGATCATGCTTTATTTGTAAAACATTTCAATTATTTCCCTGGTGATTTTGTACACAGTTAGTTTATGTTTTCTATTATTTATGGCAAAAAATATCATTTCATAAAATGTTAAATTATCAAATAAATAAAGGATGCAATAATGTCCACTTCTCCCGCACTTAGGGAGAACCTGACACTAGGTAGGACCTCCGAACAGTTACACAACTATTGTACACAGTGGGTACATATAAACTGTTCATCGTTTCCCTTTTTCCACACACATGTCGTGGAACCATTCCCTGCATTCCCCACTACATTGGACCCATGCCTCATTACAGCTGTCGTCACATACTGCGCAGTAATTCTCAGAGCAAAGAAGACTGCTTGAGAAACTAGCTTCCCCTTTGCGCACGCCGAGTTCTCGTTGTTGTCCTTCGATTTGAAGGATTCTTTTCATTTTCGCGTTTCCTGTTCTTTAAATTTTCCCGATAATCCTGTGAAGTCACCGTGGCGGATTGAGGGTGGTGGTGGGGGTGGGGGCGGGGGAAGCAACACGCCTCTATTCATAAAGCTGATGCCTTATCAAGCACATTCGGATCTTTGCAGTGCGTTGAGTGTCCGTCGATTATCAACCGAATCCTGGTCCGTGGTTTGGAACGGTTTAGGTGATCAAGGAATAATGAAAATACCTCAGTGGTTACATACTCTGATTCGGACATTTTAACAACTGATACACTGGCCAGTCCTTTTGAGTCCCTTTCATTATAACAAAGGGTGGGATAGCATATCCAATAGCATTACCACACACCATTATTGTTACCGTAGATCCCTTTTCTGCAGTGGTGCTGTCAAACACGTGTTTCTTTCCTTTTTCACTGATAATCTTCCGTGCCTTAAATATGAGCTGAACATCAGTTTCATTGGCATTGAAAGTATTACCAGGCTCTTGAAAAACCTATTCAACCATTGCATTTTGTTTTTTAAAATATGCTTCTTAACACCATTCCTCTGAGTGAACCTACAAGCCAGTTCTCGTAATTCGGTCACTGTTCGCCCAAACCCCTTAGAATCGATATGAAAAATATGGTTGACTAATTGGTCCTACATAGCTTTGTCAATTGTTGCTTTTTTCCAGTTTTCTATTGGTAGATATACCAGGTAGTATTCTGGATCTGAGTGTATTCCTTGGAATAGTGAAATACTTCGCAGCTGTTGCTAAAGTAGTTCCATTTTCTGTCACGTCCTAAATAGCAGCAGCCATATCTTCTGCATTCCATTGTCCAAGCAGACCTTTGTACACATATTTCCACCACCACCTATAACCATTTGGATGCAAAACTATTAATGCGAAACTTCTACTTTATAATCAGTCTCCAACCTTCGTAATTCGAGTTTAACTTAACAATGCAAACATTATTATAAAAATATCGCATTACAAAAATATTATAAATATCCTACTACACTACATTGTCATCATTTATTACTCCTACTAATCTGTAGTATTAACGCACCATTAAACTCTGTCCCCAAAAATGTATCCCGGTTTAGAGATTCAGGGAGAGTGTTGAGATCTCCCAGCTTGTCGTGTCTAGATCTCCCCGAGTTTCATTGGCAGGCAAGAGATCGCAACACTTACCAAGCTGAAGGTTTGGCGATTTGGAAATGATATGACCGCTTCTCCGAAACTTGCTTTGTGCGCCTAACCTAAAACATCGTCTTAAAAGTATCGCATATCTACCTATTTCGTTACACAACCTACTCATCATATTATAGCAAGTTACTTTTAAATCACATATCACTTACTTACTCACCTTCAATTATTCATATGCCTTGTATTTATAGTGATAATCTTCAGCTAACAGGATGACCATGAGTACAAAACCATATGGCTCCAGTAAATGTAGTTGCAAGTTTGACCTATGCAATACTGTGATTACCTGAGGCGCTAAGCTTAAAAGTGTCGAGTTCGCCCTCATGTCGGAATCTCCCTAAGTTACCTAATTTATACACAGTTGCCCCGATATGGGCTTATCTATTGCTCGATAGTTATAGGGTTCACTGTTCCCAAAGGGAACTAACACCAGAAAAGCTCTACACGCACCAATAAATGTACAAGGGCATAATTGCCCATACTAAGTGGCTTTAGTGTAAAAAGAAAAGGTTGAACGTGACTGGCCATAAACAAGAAGGCTAGGAGGCGAAAAACTTGCCCTCCTTATAGAAATGGTTAAAACCCTAAAGTGGGCTTTTGGCCCAACGATACAGAGGCTGACTAAAAGAGAAACATTAATGTCAAAAGGTTTTAAGAAATGTAGAGGTTTAAAAAACTTGTCACCCCATGCCAAGTTGAATGGGAACCGACAGTGGGTAATCGCTCTTTGTTCCCTTACATTATGTTGAGCTATACGGTGCTTGAATGCGAACATGCCACGTGGTTGTTGTAAAGCTAAGAAGCTGATTCACATCACAGAATATATGCATAGTCGTGAGGGTAAAAATGATTCACAACACTTATTATGCTAACATCTGTAATGCCTTCAAACATGAATATGAAGAATGGATACATTCAATAAACTTAAACTTGAAGCCATGCTGAACGTCTGCACTCAGCCATCTTGTCCCTTGAGCACTCATCTTAACACTCGTACCAACCTTAAAATAGATTTACATTCTAACAAAGAGTTTAGACCTGAAAGAGAGGGAGAACAAACATGGAATAAACACTTCACAGAATGTGGACACATTACATATTTCCCAGTAGGGAATAAAACAGAGTACTCCGACTTGCCGAAAATTCTGCATTTAAACCACCGAATTTAGAAATTTACATTACATAAGAGAGGTTGAAACCTTCCCCTCACTCTATCCGCAGGAGCTATCACATATCTATGAAAATTCTGCCATTACATTGAGTCAATGGGCCTGCCTCCTGGCTCACATCAACTTACACTCCTCACAGTGGATCAATTCAGAAAATACAGCCCTAAAGCGCTCTGCTTTCATAGTATTTTTAAGGGGAAGTTTCCAGAACTCTTTACTGCTAGCCTAGATTCCTGTACACGCCCCCAATTTTAATTGGGTAGAGAAAATATTTACAAGTTTCTGACAGGTTGATTACAATTATTGAAGAAGGAACCAGCTCAAGTGTTGACAACTTTGATACATAAACAAAACAATCCTCAAAACCTAAGGTTTGCCAACTGCAAAAATAAATATTCCTTAATGAAATAATTGGAGTTCATCCCGCTAGAGGGAGCAATTAAACCGATGGTAGAGACATCTAACAGTTGAAGAATAAAGCACTGTATCTTTTAGTACACCAGTTCAAGTTTGTTGAGATAGATGGCCTTATAGAACGCACGCACTCTAACTAGCCGGGGAAGGCGTACCCCCGGTACACAGTCCATTCATTAATTCATGTATTCATTCATTCTGAGTGGGACAGTCTCTCCGTAGCTATCGGTGCTTCGCAGCTATAGTCCGAGTGCATTTAATTCATCCATTCATGCATTCGTTCATAAATTCATCCGTAGATTCATTTATCGACTCATTCAAATAGGGATGTTCTCTCCCTAGTTGATGGTTATCCGTGACTGGGAGAGGGGTGTTTATTAATTCATGCATCCATTCATTTATTCAATTCCTGCATAGTGTCTGTTGAATGTGGAGGAGAACTCTGTACAGACTTATGACTTGCGCATATGATGACCATCTTTTTTCCACACTGATGCGCATAATAAGGGATAAGATTAGGGAAACGAAATAAAAATTCCTACCTGTATAGCCTACCGGGCATATGGTTTCATACTACTTTTAAACCTACGGGCATGCAAATACAGCATTTAACCAAAACACATCAAAATAATTTTTCTGAGATGATTTCACAGGACGAGTTGGCCGTGCGGTTAGGGGCGCGCAGCTGTGAGCTTAAATTCGGGAGATAATGGGTTCGAACCCCACCGTCAGCAGCCCTGAGGATGGTTTTCCGTGGTTTCCCATTTTCATAGTAGGCAAATGCTGGGGCTGTACCTTAATTAAGGCCACGGCCGCTTCCAACCCACTCCTAGCCGTTTTCTATCCCACCGTTACTATAAGACCTACCTGTGTCGCTGCGACGTAAAGCGAATTGCGTAAAAGTGTGTGAGATGATTTGTCCTTAAGTAAAGAACATCCTTTCCTAGTAAGAGAATGGCAGAAATGTTGCAGTAACCCTCAACTGCCCTTACATCAGGACTGCAACCCTCAGAAACCGAAGAGATTAAAGTCCAGAAACCCATCATGGAAGTTGGGCGAGAAGCTCCTGGAAACACAGTTTGATGCTGATGAGATCTGGCACGAAGAATGGACCTCTTCAAATCCTGACCACCTGGGTTTAATCCACCATCCTTGTAGAGCTCCTCCTGGTTTCAACTTACCGAGAAGGGAATGGACATCTCTAAACAGATTCAGAACAAACCATGGAAGGTGTAAATTCTGGCTTCACAAGTGGGGAAAATCTGAAGACCCATTCTGCGACTGTGATAATGTGCCTCAGACCATCCAGCACGTTGTTATGGACTGCCCAAAAAGAAGATTCAATGGATCCATTAAAGAATTACATAGTGCCTCTACAGAAGCAGTGGACTGGCTGAAAAGTCTGGACATTAAGTTTTGAATGCTGACTTGTAAATCACATACTTATTTAAGAAATATGTATTTACATGTACTTATAATGTATTCTTGTTTTACCATACGAAATAATAATAACAATAATCCTTTCCTACTAGCCTAAATTCTTCACAGGTCACGATCATGTCGAATTTTACTTTCATCACTTGTTCCAGCAATTGACTTTGGTGGATATGTTTAATATTGTGGCATGACCATGCAAGTTCCAATTGAATTACCCATCTCTAGTTTTTCTGAAGATGTTTTAACATAAATGAGGCGTTGACATGGGAAAGGTAGCAATTCAACTGGTAGAGTAGATTAGTTTCTACGATTAACCCCACGTGGAACCTGAGTTTAGTCGACGAGGTTTTGGCATTGAGAAGGTAGTAAGTCAACCCATGCCTCTGGTGGAATTAGGTATAACCTTTACCATTTCTTGGCAGTCAGCTGCGTGTAAACCTCATTTATAGCAATTAATCTTTGTAGTAGTGATATTTTAGTTGGCAGAATGCCTCCGAAATCTATTACACTCAAACTGGCAAGTCGTTATTTCCAGCCTCTTGATATGACGTTCGTAGCAGTTCTTGGCTTTCATAAATCGGTTCTGCGTGTGCCCAACAATGGCGCCAGAGTAAGTTGTGAAAAATGATCAGAAAGGCTAAACATTTTCGACCATTTCATGTAGGATGCCAGGTAATAATTGTGACTTCTCCATGGAAAGCAAGAGATATTTAAATACCCCATCCGTTTAAGATTATCACTGTGAGTTGGATTTCAAGAGCTAAACTTCCACCAATGAAGACAATTCAATCATTCTATGAGTTAGACCCGTGGAAGGATTACAACATACAGTCCTCACAACCACTTGGAAGGAGACTAACCATCAGCGAGCCGAAAAGAAAGGACTTATTGGCCATGCTGGAGATCTTGGGTTTAAAACATCATGCGTTCTATCGTGAAATTAATGCTTGAAACGTACACGCGAACTGCCAAATTGATTATAATGTGATTTTTCACAACGTGTTTTATCGCAAAATCTGTTTTCTCTAAATAAACTAATGAAAGAAGACACGGTTCACGTTTTATTGCTGGTATAGCGAAATCATCTCTAAAATTTTAAATGTAAAGGTATTAATTGGTGTTGTCTACAGGCCCCCAGAGTAGGGCATATGACTCACTTTCAAGACATTCTGCATCGACTATTACCAACTTATGAACATGTATTAATATTCGGGGACATCAGTACTGACATATTACAGCAGAAAAGTGAAACGAAGCAACTGATAAACATATTCCTGTCATGTAACATGACAGTATTACCACTTCAACCGACTAACCACACTATCGGAACCACCACATCTTCTCATACCCTTCTTGATTTAATGGTTACGAATAATCCTCATACAAGTTTGTCTCATGGTCAGATTCCTGTTCCATGCATTTATAAGCATGACTTGATACACCTGTCATAGTACCAAAATATAAAACGAAGTATATCACTTACATGGGCATTAAACATATAAATATGCGTGACTTTAGACTGGATACTTCTATTTCTCCTTGCGAGGACATAATTAACATAGGTAGATGATATTGAATATGAAACTACAAAAGTTCAGTTCCCTCTTACTCGGTTTCCTCGACAAGCATTCTCTGAAACGTAGAGTTAAAGTATCTAGACCTCCCTCACCATGGCCAAGCGATGACGTTAAACGCATGATGTCCCAACGAGATTCATTACATTGGCTATATAGACGAACCAGCTCTCCTGGTGTTCTCGAACAGTATCAGTCTCTGCGCAGTAGTGATCCGAAATAAGAAATCCTTTCACTACCAACAGCTAGCGAATAATAATTTGAATGCATGAACCACATGGTGAGAGCTTCGCTCCATGGGAATAGGGAAACTTGAACCTAAACATTGTTACCCAGATATATCACTTGACGACTTAAATATACACTCCTCTGGCGTTAAAATTAAGCACCAACCAGAGATTATAACTTATAAAATTAACAAATTACTGACTAAACGGCCACCAAATAGACCAATGTTCAAATTCCATACTGTTAATGAAACTGAGGTGAAGCGTGAACTGCTTTCGGTCAAGTCATATGCCACTGGAGTTGATGATCTCCCCATCATCATCATTAACGAATTCTAGATATTATTTGCCGAGTAATTACTCACATATGTAATTTCTGCCTCAGTTCTGGAACGCATACACGCATATGGAAAGATGCAATCATAAATCCAGTACCAAAAAGTCTCCATCTGTCACCCTATCAGACTATCGACCAGTGTGTATACCTTCATCTCTTTCCAAACCCTTCGAACGGATAATCCATCAGCAATTAACCGAGTATCTTAACAAATATTCCTTGTTTGACCCATTACAGTCAGGATTTAACAAGGGACACAGCACGACCACGGCTCTATTGGTTACAGATGACATAGGATACGCAATGAGTGAACAGAAGGTCACATTACTTGCCGTACTCTTCTTGATTTTAGTAGTGCATTAGACACTGTAAATATAGAAACATTGCTGGCCATAATTAAAATCCCTTCATCTAAATCAGACTACTTTAGAACTCTTTAGCTCTTACCTCACAAACCGAAGACAACGAGTCGTTATAAAGAATAAGACTTCTCAATGGGCGATGAAACACACAGAAGAACCCCAAGGTTCTGTACTTGGAACATTGTTTTTTTATTTTTTTACATAAATGACAGCATCTCAGCTGAAATATTGCAATTATCATATATATGCAGATGACCTCCAAATATATTTTCACACAAAACTGGGGGATATTCGTATAGCAACTGATAGAATGAATGCTGACTTACAAAATATATCATCATATGCTTGTAAAAACTCTATGTTAATGATTCCCTTCAAGACAAAACTATTATAGTTGGACAATCGAAATTAATAAACATGGCAAAGACTTTAGAGATCCCTTCACTCACTCTATCTGGTACCAAAATTCCGTATGAAAGTTCAGTAAATAATCTAGGTGTTGTTATAAATGAAAACCTAAATTGGAATGAACATGTCACATCTATCTGTAACAGAGTATCTGCCTCACTTCATCCTCTGAAATACCACCATAATATTTTACCGTTAAATATGAAAGTCAGGTTTATAAAAACATTAGTTCTCCCTTTGTTCTATTATTGTGATGCTGTATTCATAGATCCAACGAAAGAACAAATTAGAAAGATACAAAGGACCATGGATTCCTGTATCAGATTTATATTTTCGGTACTGTACGACACTCATGTCCCATCTTATTACAAACATCTTTACCTCCTGAAATGTGAAGAACTCAGAAATCTTCATGTAGCCGTATTGGTGTTCATATCACTAACTGAGAGAACTCTCCAGCACTTGTCATCAGACTTTATATCCCTTTTCTCTTTTCACCAGCATAATACACGCTCTGTTACTACACTTGCCATTCCCTTTAGCAGGTCAGCTGCCTATAATCGCTCATTTATTGCGATGGGAAGTAGATTATGCAACTCTGTTCCAAATAACACCTGTAGCAGTAACTCACTAGGGTCTTTCAAGTCTTCCTACAGAGAGCACATCTGAAACGCATAAACGAACGGTGTGAATCTTTATGAGTGAATGATGGTGTGTGTGTATAATTTAGTTAATTTTATTTAAATTAATTTAAACTTATTCTTCATTCAATTTCATTTAGTAGTTTGGCAAATGATAATTATGTATATATTGGTATTATAATGTTGCATTTATTTTGAATTCATGTCACAAACTAGTTTCCTTCAAAATATTTAATATTCTACACAGATTTTCTGTACATTGATGTGCTTAAGTATAAGACTTATTAATAACTTAGTAACTTCGCCACTATTACAGACAAATAAATGTAATAAATAAAATAAATGTAAAATAACTAAATAATGTTATTTAATAATAATAATGATATTTTGCTTTCGTCCCACTAACTACTTTTACGGTTTTCGGAGAAGCCGAAGTGCCGGAATTTGGTCCCGCCGGAGTTTTTTTTACATGCCAGTTAATCTACAGACACGGGGCTGACGTACTTGAGAACCTTCAAATACCACCGGACTGAGCAGGATGGAACCTGCCAAGTTGGGTTCAGAAGGCCAGAGCCTCAACTGTTTGAGCCACTCAGCCCGGCAATATAATTAAATAAATCTAATTATAAACTGGTTTATAGTAAACTTTTTAGTAAGCTTTGTCTAGTCCAACCGTCCGTTCTAGTGGACCGATTTGCTTCATTTTTATTTTATTCTCTTCAGAATTACCTGCCGATGAATCATGAGGCATTGATGGTTGTCGAGGTTCAGTCAACTTTAAGAAATCACAAAATTAAATCATTAAATGATCACTCCAGTAATTGCAGGCAAAGGCTTATCTTGGCTCGCAATAGTTTCTGTACTTAGCAGCTTGCTACGTGATTAAAGACTTTCATTAATATTCTGATATGCAGTATATAATGTGCTTTTCATCCTTACTAATGTGACTGCATACTTCCATGTTTGATTACCACCTGTCAAGCCAGAGAGTATACAATTCTTCTGATCATGAAAGAGTACTATTCTCTGCTAGATACTCTTTGATTCTCTGAGCTAAATATACTCAACAGATGGCAGAACGTTCCTAAAAAGTTACATGCTGCTAAGAGAAAACAGTCAACGTACGCAAACACGGGAAGGTATCAAGTCTACCAGCCTTCTGCATGACAATTAATAAAGCGCTGGGACAATGTTTTGAAAACCTATTGAAAAGGGCAGGCAAAACAATAGGTTATGGTTACGACAGGCGTTTCAAGACGACTTGATCTGACCTCTTTATGACGAATGCTGCGGAGCAGCACGGTTTCACGAGTAGATAATTAAAACGATTAAAAGTAATATAAATAATTAATGAAAGCAGGTCTTTACCTGTATAAAGATTCATCTAAGAATACGCTTACGTATTCAGATCTCAGCGTTCCGTAGATACAGACAGACAAACATATCACGCAATATCACGGACTGAATATGGATACTCCAACGACATGAAAGAGGGCTCCTCGTGTCGGAGACCGAAAATGGCTTCCTACGCAAGGGACTTAAAATGGCTCCCTGACTTGTATTAACCTATCTCGTGTACGTTGCCTAGCGACACGACAGTGAATCTATGCATATTTTAATCCTGGCGACAACACATTGGATTTTCATATCCCAAAACACGTTTTCCACCGGATTTTCGTTCATAACTCAGCAATGAAAAAGAAAGTTAAAAATCCGGCTTCGAGGTGCATTTGGACCCCCTTTCATCTACCTGTGTTGAACATCTCAGATCTCTACATGCCGTAGATTTGGCTTAGCATCGCGCACACACGAACACTTCATTATACTATTCTTATAGATCAGAGGTGCTCAGCTGGGCGCCCGTTGAGGCTAGCCCATTGCGGCCGGGCTGGCGTGACGTAAATGCGGGCAGCTTGTGTAACAAGCATACGTCTGTAGCGTTGATTCGAAAATATACAAACACGAATTAATAATAATAATAATAATAATAATAATAATAATAATAATAATAATAATAATAATAATAAAAATAATAATAATAATATTGTTGACATAAAATGTGAATAAAGAAATAGTTGTAAATAATATAGACACTTAATAATATGAATAAGGAAATAGTAAATTGACGCAGTGGCGAAGAAATCACATCAGAACACGGAAACGTGACGAGTATCTTTCACTACGCAATATTAAATTAAATACAAGAGAACACTTACAGGCCTAAAAATGACAACTAAGAGAGGAGAGTGGAAGATGCTGGAAGCCCCATGAGGTCCACGGAAACGTATGACGTTATGGGGAAGAAAAGACTTACAATAATACACCCAACAGACAAGTAATTATTGAGAAAATGAACATACAATTATAAATGAACAAATAAATGAACTGCGGATTAACTGATACTTGAGATACAAAACAAAAGATGTGTAAGGGAAACAATTAAGCTCTTCGGTCACGAACAAACTTTGACATAGAGGTTCACCTTAAAGTTAAATTTACGGAATAAAAGGAGGCAACCTCGAAAGAATAAAACATTTAATTACGCTATTCAAGAAAGAGTGTTACAGTTACTTAATATCACAACTAGAGTTAGAAAAGAAGGTCTGCCTTTGAAAACAACACGTTGCGGACTAGCATAATCGCTAAGTCATATAAATGCTCTATTTTGGAAAATGTGGAAAATTAGAGGAATCTCCGGCACACAAGATGAAATTCTACATATTACTGAAGTTACATTAAGTGGGAAAGGTCTGAAACACAAGAATGCATTTAAATAACATAAGGCAATAACATAGCGCTTACCTTTGCCGACTGAAGACCCATTGCGGGACGGACGCAAAACGCGTCCGCCCGCTGTAGTGATCCAAATTCAAAGACGCGGACAAATTGACTCGCACACGCGAGGTGCCACAAACATGAAATCAAAATATTACAAATAACCAATAGCAACACTCCACTTTGCCACATTCACCAATAAAAAATCCTAATATACTGGCCAATAAAAACATTTGTATTTTGGCCAATGACAATATTCTTCTAGAATAATCCTTTCTGCTGAATTTGCAGCTTAGCGGATATTACAAAACGACAGGAAAGGGCCACTTACACGTGGCACACCCTGCCTCACAAGTCATGTATAACAATTCCACATCCCTTTGTATACTTTACAAAATAATACAATTTAAATCAGGAAGAACATAAATCTTCTTCATAGTCCATTTATTGATAGGCCTAAATATTTATTAATTGTTAAATAAGAAAACTACATACAATAATTTGCTTTGCAAAAACATTACAGTTCTTTAAATGATTTTGTTTACCCAACATGATGACAAGACAAAATTAAATTATAACAAGGCAACATTTATATCACAAGGACTTCTGTTGCTTCACTGATTTCTGTTCGTTGCTGTTCAACAACGGCCGCACGTCACATTGAAGAGATAGAGCAAACACACTTTGCAGGGAAGGGAGGGTTACGAAGGTCTCCTCGACTACTCAGCAAAATGCTGATTGGGGTGCAGTATTTAAAACAAACAGCTATAATCGCAAAAAAAAACCTTTTCAAGATATTCTGGATTGATTTATACTGCGCTTGATATAAACAGTCAGTTTTATTTTCTTATATTCATTCAAAGAAAACTGACACGTTATAATTTTTTTGTTACAGTCTACAAAGGTACAGGGTTTAAGCGTACAAGCTATGATTTACAATTCCTTGGGTAGACATGGATGGATATGACAACATTTTCATTTATAAAAAGCAAAATTCCTGTTATTCTTAAAGAAAAATGGTATGCCTTCAAATAAAGAACCTAACTGATGTTATTCGCGGCAAGCATGATTGGATTGTTGGTGAGTTTATCATATAATTTAAACCCAAACAACCACAAGCCACAGCTTATCTATTTTAACTCCATTTTATATTAGAAAGCCGGCCCAGTGGTGTAGGGGTAGCGTACCTGCCTCTTACCCGGAGGCCCCGGGTTCGATTCCCGGCCAGGTCAGGGATTTTTACCTAGACCTGAGGGCTGGTTCGAGGTCCACTCAGCCTACGTGATTAGAATTGAGGAGCTATCTGACGGTGAGATGGCGGCCCCGGTCTAGAAAGCCAAGAATAACGGCCGAGGGGATTCGTCGTGCTGACCACACGACACCTCGTAATCTGCAGCCCTTCGGGCTGAGCAGCGGTCGTTTGGTAGGCCAAGGCCCTTCAAGGGCTGTAGTGCAATGGGTTTTTTTTTTTTTTTATATTAGAAAGCACCTCTTAAAATGTAATAGTGAAAATTGTAATTTGTTATAATTATTAATTATAATTATGAATTAATTATTGTCACAGTTAATACTGAAGACATTACATCAGCCAAACAACAGATGCTAGGTGAACTATATTGTGAAAAGAAATGTGATGTCTTATACGTTCAGGAAACCAATAGAGATTTACAACACTGACGCCCTTATATTCCTGGCATGTTGTTGGCTGCATAAAGACCACATGCGAAACATGGAAGCACTGTCTTTGTAAGACCAGAAATAGAAGTCACCAGTGCACACTATTCAGATTATAATGAATCTGAGATCTACTCTCTTTAGCTCAGCAACTGTGTAATCACGTTTATGTACAAGCCACCCACTGCAAGGTTTAGATTTACTCCTCCAGTAAACTTTAACCAAAGTAAGATGTCTAGATTGGTAGGATATTTTAACAGTCACAGTCCCATTTTGGGTTAGTTACAAAATGATGACAATGGACAGGCAGTCCTTTCATGGGTTGAAACTAATCAGTTGTCCCTTATACATGGCAGTGAACTTCTATACTCTTTCAAAAGTGGAAGATGGCAACAAGGTTATAATCCAGATCTCATATTTGTAAGTGAAAGTTTAGCTCATAAATGTTCCAAATCTGTATGCTCCCCTATTCCTAGCCCAAGACATAGGCCAATAACGTGCCAGTTACTACCATTAATCAGACCTCAACAAGTCTGTTTAGACGTAATTTCAACTTCAAGAAAGCTGATGATGATGATGATGCTTGTTGTTTTAAGGGGCCTAACATCGAAGGTCATCGGCCCTCAAGAAAGCTGATTTGCTACTTATTCTCATGGGATGATTAATAACCGAGATATTGATACTAACTCCATATTTTGTAATGGAATGGCATGAATACATACAGCTGGCCTAAAAGTTCAACTGTGTACAAGTTCAAATATGTAATTATTTTCAAAATTGGATAGTTATTTTTTGCGATATCAATAAAAACCACATTTGGGTTTTTGCATGTACCATCAGACAGCATGCGGTTGGCCTGGCACGCAAGCTATTTCCTGGCATTGATTCCAGCCACAGAACAGATGCCAGGCATGTACTGTAAACTATCGTTCACATAATGTGATGTACTGTAACACACCCTGGGTGTGCAACGTTATTGTATGACTGGCGAACACACAACGGGAAAGGGGGTTACATGTAATGTGTCATCGCAGATTTTGAGCACATAATTAAATAGAAACATTGTGTATGCAGATCACAGAGAGGCACGTTTTCAAACATCACCTACCACTTATCTTCATTGTTGTTGTGATAATTCAGCCTCCAGTCAACTAACGACGGGCCACGAGTGGCTTTGCCACATAAAGTACCAAATAAAGAAAGAGAACCATCCACCTAATCAATACTTTATTGGTATGTGACTTCCAAAACATGTCAGAATCTTATTATTAATAAGATGGAAGGTGGAAGGTTCTCTTTCATTATAATTGTGTATATAAACCATCAATACGGGCATGAAACTTATAGATTACAATAAAGTACCTAACTCAGTGCCAACACGGTCTCTTAATGCAAAATGTTAGCGTCATAACAATTACACTGACGAGACGCTGTTATGTTCCCGTGCCCACACCCGTAGGGTAATTTCCAGTGAAGTCTACCTCGGACATTATTCATTTGCTTTTCTAGAAGGAGCTCTTCAGGTGTCATGTGTTATGTTTATTTCTCAATTCATACAGTAATATGTACACTCAAACCAGTGACAATTATAGCTTTTGTTATGTTCCTTTGAAGTCAAAGTAATTATTTATTCCTTTTAAAAACCTCAACCCTCCCTATCCTGTCATGAGTTTGCCTGTCTTACACACTTTGCAAACCACATGCCTGGTATCCATTCTGTGACTGGAATCACACCCAGGAAACTGCTTGCGCGTCAATATGTCCTTGCTCGACTGCAGGCTGTCTGATGCGGCATGCAAAACTGTGCGTGCTGTTCTTATTGATATCTCAAAAAGTAACTGTCCGATTTTGAAAATACTTACACATTTGAACTTGTACGCAGTTGAACTTTTGAGCCAGTTGTATGAATTTGTGCCATTCCATTTAAACATATGGAGTTAGTATCAATATTTCAGTTATTAATCATCCCATGAGAATATGTAGCACATTATTTTACAAGTCCCTGCATATTATTTATGAATATGAAAACAGAATATTAATATATTTAATGGTTTAGAGATTATTTCCTTGTAACATCTTACGTGATTAACCCTGTATAATTTTTTTGTCTTTTGGTTACATTTTGTATTTATATGTATGTATTAGTGCTTCTGATATATAAATAAATATACGTAATATAATATTCATCTACTAATGTCATTCCATGCTATCTCTCCACCTAGTTGAGCATCACATCTCCTTACTCTCAAGTCTTCCCAGCACAAAGTTTGCAACATTTTTGCAACACTACTCCTTATTCGGATATTACCCAGAACAAATCATGCTGCTTTCCTTTGGATGTCTTCCAATTATTGTATCGAGTAGTTCTGGTGTGTGTCCCATACACTGGAACCATTATCTAGTTGGGGTCTTACCAGAGACTTATACACCCTCTCCTTTACTTCCTTTCTACAACTCCAAAATACTCTCATAAGCATATGAAGAGATCTGTAACCTTAAGAACCTCATTATTGTGATTACCCCCATGAAGATAATTCCTTACATTGACACCTAACCACTGATCCCCATTAGGTACTCTCATCCCATCAACTGAAAACTTTAAAACCTTAAAAATGAAACTTACAATCTGACTTTTCATCCAGTTTATCATCGTACCATTTTCTGCTGTCCATCTTACAACTTTGTCAAGGCTCTTTTGTAGTCACCCATAACCCTGCAACTCGTTTATTACTCCATGTAGTATAACATTATCTGCAAATAGCCTTATTTTTATATTTTAGACCGTACTGTCTGTGTGGGAATTCTTGAGCCCTCGGCTCCCTAATATTCAGTAATATTTGGTCATTACTGTATGCATTGCTAGCAATATTGAAATGTCAGATGTATTTTTATCAGTTTTATTATAAAGGTCGTGGTCTTGTCATGTTTTCTGTGTTAGTTGTTGATTCCCATAGGGAACCTGAAATTTGTCCCGAATGAGTAAATTTATGATACCAATGTAAATGGTCCATTATTGGACATTATAAATTTTCCAGCTAACTTATTCCTGGTTGCCAGCGTTTTGCCCCATGTGCTAAGTTGGGCTCATCATTTGGTAAATAGCATACCCACCAAGACGCATGGCTAGTGCATACTATGGAGGCCACTGGGTAGGCTATTTGGAGCCACCGGCAGTGCCAATGCATCTGATGGCCCATCAATTTTTGGTAATGAGACAAAGTCTCTCATAGTGGTGGTATACAATTTTTAATCACTAAGCTTTTTGCCAGAAAGCAGGAACTCTGTCTTTTGCACACACGTTCCCAACTTTTCCCATAGGCTGTGGAAACAATAGCCAAGACCGCCAAGACATTACTTTTTAAAGTTAAAAACTTCATGATTGTTCCGTATTGAATAGAGAAATAAGAAGATGTACAATATTATAGGGAAGGATCCACCTTTCAATACTCCGTAGTAAAAAGTAGTTACAACCTGTTTATTGGGACTGGTTTCAACACATTTCAAGTGTCATCATCAGCCAATTAGCGAAGATCTTAAAACAACTAATATATTGAACACAGGCAAAATATTAACATTGTATCATATTGTAGCAATTCAGTTAATGTTCAAAACACAATAATCACAGTCAAGAGAGTAAACAGAACATCACTATCTTGCGCCGAAAACAAATATATTTGAAGTTCATAAGCAGATCAAGTATGCACTTATGTAAAGTCGTTGCTAGGCAGGTCTTGTAGGCATTTGTTTCTCTGGCCGAAGAGTAAAAGGTGACGTGAATGAAGTCTTAGGAAAACAGTGTAGGATTTAATTTCGTCAAAATCAAAGTGGATATATAGGTTTTAAAATAATTTAAAACGTTAAAAAAGAATAAAGCCAAATAAAAATATATTAAAAAATGGGAAGAAATAATGAAAGAAATACGAGGTTCAACTCGAAACAACTTGCCGTAGTAATTGATAAAGAAATGATAAATAGAGAAAGGGGGTGGGGAACGTTTATTAGAGGGTGGTGATGGTGGTTATTGTTATTAGAGGAAATAAAATTTGGCAACAATCCTTTGTATAACACTAATTCGAGGAAAAAAGAGGAAGAGAACCAACACTTCGAAAAATGAAGATATCGGTTAAAGGAAGACAAGGGCCACGAAGGGCGTGAAAATGAAAGACTCCCTAGCCCTCGCAAACCTAATAGCATCAGGGTCGGAAAAGAACAAGAGTTGACCAAGGGAGGTCGGACAGGATAGATGAAAGTGAAGAGCCTGGCACAAGTAAGTGGAAGCAATGCTAGGACTCAGCTAAGGGCCCCGTGGTCGCCAACCCACGCTCCTTGTCTTCCTTTGGCTGATATCTTCATTTTTCGAAGTATTGGATCCCTTCCATTTTTCTTTCCTTCCCACCCTCCATCCCCCAGGGGCTCTGAACTTCGGATCATGGGTTGGCGACCACGGGGCCCTTAGCTGAGTCCTGGCATTGCTTCCACTTACTTGTGCCAGGCTCCTCACTTTCATCTATTCTGTCCGACCTCCCTTGGTCAACTCTTGTTCTTTTCCGACCCCGATGCTATTAGGTTTGCGTGGGCTAGGGAGTCTTTCATTTTCACGCCCTTCGTGGCCCTTGTCTTCCTTTAACCGATATCTTCATTTTTCGAAGTGTCGGTTCTCTTCCTCTTTTTTCCTCGAATTAGTGTTATATAAAGGATTGTTGCCAAATTTTATTTCCTCTAATAACAATAACCATTATCACCACCCTCTAATAAACGTTCCCCACCCCCTTTCTCTATTTATCATTTCTTTATCAATTACTACGGCAAGTTGTTTCGAGTTGAACCTCGTATTTCTTTCATTATTTCTTCCCATTTTTTAATATATTTTTATTTGGTTTTATTCATTTTTAATGTTTTAAATTATTTTAAAACCTATATATCCACTTTGATTTTGACGAAATTAAATCCTACACTGTTTTCCTAAGACTTCATTCACGTCACCTTTTACTCTTCGGCCAGAGAAACAAATGCCTACAAGACCTGCCTAGCAACGACTTTACATAAGTGCATACTTGATCTGCTTATGAACTTCAAATATATTTGTTTTCGGCGCAAGATAGTGATGTTCTGTTTACTCTCTTGACTGTGATTATTGTGTTTTGAACATTAACTGAATTGCTACAATATGATACAATGTTAATATTTTGCCTGTGTTCAATATATTAGTTGTTTTAAGATCTTCGCTAATTGGCTGATGATGACACTTGAAATGTGTTGAAACCGGTCCCAATAAACAGGTTGTAACTACTTTTTACTACGGAGTATTGAAAGGTGGATCCTTCCCTATAATATTGTACATCTTCTTAAGACATTACTTCACAGCGATTCTCGGTTCGACCACAGAGAGGCAGCACTAGTCATACTTGCATTACGACCGAAATGAGGTCATGGCAGGTGGCTCTTGACTCAGTGGTAGTATTTAAGAGGGGAACGCTCAAAGCAAACAGGAAAACAAAATACTGTAGAGGAAGCCATCAGCTGTTCCCGCCAGGTCTTTTAACACCAAAGATGATAGAATACTCCCAACTTGCCTATTACATGGCCACATTATTATTTTGTAAATCAATGAACTATAAAAATTGTACTTTTTATGTTGTCAAAATAAGGACATGATATTGTGATTTTCTTTAGTTTAAAAATGCCTAGTTTATAAATGCCACTATAAAAACATGACATGTAATTTTCCATTACGACGTTGCTGGTTTTATTTCAATGATTTTGGTAACTTTCGGAAGTTCTATTTTTGCACACTCGCACCAAAGGTTTGAGTTCGTGAATATTTTATCTTTGCAGGTGTTATTGCATGTTTAATTATACAGTTTTGTATGAGGAATGTGTATTCGTGTTGGGGTTGTTTGCATGTTTGTTCAGTGTAGGAAACTCAGTGGAGAGCCTCTTGAAAACCATATACTGGTATGTTTCTAAATATTTTTATATTTTGGAGGGGGGATGGGTTACAGCACACAACTGATTTTCCGCACCAGCCACCACTGTCTGTTGGACGGAAACGTTAAACCTTGAGCAGACCACTTGGTGCTATTCAGCATGAGTAGGATGGGTTTCACCCTCTCCCTTCCTACTATAATATATCATGTCATTCATTTCATCTCATTAAATCCTCTGATGAGATTGATGTCATAAAATCTCTCTATGAAGATTCATCTCACTGCTTACCCAACCCCGTAGAGAAGCAGCTTGCTTGCATTTAATTGATTTTTGTGATCATTTCCCGGCCACAGAAGCTAAAATATCTCTGTATGTGATATCTGCATAAGATAGGAGATCTAAGAGCATAATGATATAGGGTGTATGTTAAAAAATGATTTATATTAGAGTCAAGTATGAGACTCTCATGTTGGAACAAACACTTTATTTTTGTAAACGTGAGAACAAAATATGGCATTATGGAGCAGAAGCTTCCCTGTGCCATAATTAATTTGTATTGTATATATCTAATATACTGATGTGTAAATATCTTTAGTGAGATATAAAATATTATAGCATAGAACTATGATTCCCTATGTACATTTTTGTCAGGTTACTGCAAAGATTTCTTGAGACTGCAAAGTGCATCCAAGGCAACCAAAAACATCTATAGCACTACACTTCTTTAAATTTACCAAGATTTCTGTTTCTTTTTCTCACCATTTATGGTATTAAGTAGAGATGCATGTACTGGGCGAGATGGCCGTGCAGTTAGGGTTGCACAGTTGTGAGCCTGCATGCAGGAGATAATATGTTCAAAGCCCATGTCAGCAGCCCTGAAGATGGTTTTCCATGGTTTCCCATTTTCACACCAGGCAAATGCTGGGCCTGTACCTTAATCAAGGCCACAGCCACTTCTTTCCCACTCCTAGGCCTTTCCTATCCCATCATCACCATAAGACCTATCTGTGTCGGCGTGAATTAAATCAAATTTAAAAAAAAAAAGAAAAAAAAAAGAGATGCATGTATGAAGAAAATATTGTTCAGAATGGCTCAATTTTCTTCTTTACCCCCATTTGTTTCACTTTGTTTGGTTGGCAGTACTGGGGAAATTAATGCTGAAGTAACACTCTTCTCCTGCCCCACTTCATTGTAAAGACTGTAGCAGTATGAAGACAGCAGTGAGAATGGATTGAAATTTCTTAATTTATTGTTTTAAAAAATGACTCTTTTTGTTGTATAAGATTTTATTTTGTTTGGACTTTTGGAACTGAAAGAATTGTTTTGATCTCATATACCTGGATACAGCCACATCATTTTAAATTCAGTTTTAGAAACTCTTTTTTATGTGTTGTATCAAAATTATCATTTATCTTGGAATTTTAATATTTTCCTGTTTTTTGTTGTTGTCAAAATTTGTGAAACTGCTTGTTTTGATGTTTTCTTTATGCTACCATGTCCTGTACCTCTAACCACTTACGTGCCCTGTGAGAGCTCTTTCATGGTGTGTCATTTTTATTGTAAATGAGCGTATGGTGCAAGGAGGATCATCTTTTCCCTCACAGCCACTACTGTACATCTTTGAGGTCCATTTTCTATCAGTGATTGGAACTATCAGTCAATCAGTTATCAATGATCTGTATTTAGAGCTGTCACCCAAGTGGCAGATTCCCTAACAGTTGTTTACCAAGCTTTTCCTTACATGTTTTCAAAGAACTTGGAAATTTATTGAATATTTCCCTTGATAATTTGTTCCAATCCCTTACTCCTCATCCTATAAATGAATATTTACTCCAATTTGTCCTCTTGAATTAGAACTTCATATTATGATCTTTCCTACTTTTAAAAGCTCTGCTCAAGCTTATTCGTCCACCTGGTCCCATACACTGGAACCATACTCTGAATAGTGTCTTACCAGAGACTCATATGTCCTCTCCTTTATATCCTTACTACAACCCCTAAATACTCTCATAACCATGTGAAGAGATCACAGTGATCCCCACAAGGTACTTTCACCCCATCAACACAGTAATTCAAAATGAGAGGACTTTTCCTTTTGCTGAAACTTACAACCTGACATTTCATCCCAATTACCAACGTACCATTGCCTGCTGTCCATCTCACAACATTGTCCAGGTCCCCCTGCAGTCGCTCACAGTCCTGAAACTCATTTACTTATCTATACAGAAAGAACATCATCCTCAAAAAGCCTTATCTGTGCTTCCAGTTCTTTACTCATATACAGGGCGAACAAAAAGTGCCGCACGTGGAGGTCAACATGCGGTTCTTCGTTGAAATTCACGACAGAACTTTATCTGATATAGATGTTGATTCCCATAGGGAATCTGAAATATTTGTCCTGAATGAGCAAATTTATAATACCAATATAAATGGTCCGTTATTGGACATTATAAATTTTTCAGCTAGCTCATTCTTGGTTGCCAGCGTTTCGCCCTCGTGTGCTAGGGTGGGCTCATCAGTTGGTACCTAGCACACCTACCAATACGCTGGCTAGTGCATACCGTGGAGGCCACTGTGTAGGCTAACTGGAGCCACCGGCAGTGCCAATGCACTAAGAGACTTTGTCTCATCACTAAAAATTGATGCCAGCTTGGCCATCAGATGATATAGATGTTGATCAACGGTATGCACTAGCCAGTGTATTGGTAGGTGTGCTAGGTACCAACTGATGAGCCCACCCTAGCACACGAGGGCGAAACGCTGGCAACCAAGAATGAGCTAGCTGGAAAATTTATAATGTCCAATAACGGACCATTTATATTGGTATTATAAATTTGCTCATTCAGTACAAATATTTCAGATTCCCTATGGAAATCAACATCTATATCATCTGATGGCCAAGCTGGCATCAATTTTTAGTGATGAGACAAAGTCTCTTAGTGCATTGGCACTGCCGGTGGCTCCAGTTAGCCTACGCAGTGGCCTCCACGGTATGCACTAGCCAGCGTATTGGTAGGTGTGCTAGGTACCAACTGATGAGCCCACCCTAGCACATGAGGGTGAAATGCTGGCAACCAAGAATGAGCTAGCTGGAAAATTTATAATGTCCAATAACGGACCATTTATATTGGTATTAGAACTTTATCTTGTAAAACCTAGTCCCACCAATAGGTTTAATAGAAATGCGAGTTAAGAAATGAGGCTCTGGCAATGCTGTAACGTCTTGCAGCGTGATCAAGCACAGGTTACATGAACTTGATGCTCTGCTGGAGCTGTCTCATTAGCTCAGTGAGACGAGGTAATGCCATAAATGCCGGTTGTGTGGACGCGCCGATATTCGAGTCACATTCGCGCCAATTTTATTTTCAGTTAATGTATCAAATTGTATCCAATGTACACCTCCACAATGCAATACACTATGTTCTGTCTTACCGTTAGAGTTACCTTTATTTAAACATTCAAACATAACATGAACTTCTTACAGACATAAACGACCACTTTGTTTCATCCATGGCACAAATAAAGCCAATACGTTGAATATAATAGTGGATACAGTAACATTGTCTCTATCCAGTGCGGTACAAGGGAACACAATACAGTACAGTAGGTATGCTTCACTGGCTTGCCCATTATGCTACGCACAATAATTCCATAGTGTACGTGTGACGTCCAGTTTTATCTTCACAGAGCCGGTACGTACACTTACGAGCAACATTCACTTCACAGCAGATGTTCAAAGTGACCACCTTGCATCTGCAAACACTTCGCCACTTGCTGAAGCATGCTTTGCCGGACCCTACACAACCACACCTGCATCCACCATTGCCGATGCAGCATGCACGTGAGCTATTAGGTCTTGTACAACTATGGGTGGAGTACTATAAACATGTTCCTTTAAGTGTCCCCACAAATAAAAATCTAGTGGATTAAGGTCTGGGGAACGTGGAGGCCAGAACATTGGACCTCCACGATGAATCAATTTCCCTGGAAACACTTCATTTAACCAGTTACACACAGTCATTCCAAAGTGTGGCGGTACACCATCATGCTGAACCCATAGCTGTCACCGAACACCAAGTGGAAAGTTTTCTAAAGCGTCAGGCAAAGTATTGCCCAGAAACGTATGATAGCGGGACGCATTCAACTTGTCCGGCAATAGGTAAGGGCCTAAAAGCACTCCGCCCACGATTCCAGCCCACAGGTTTATGCCAAAGCATGCCTGAAAGCCACGTTCACGTGTGACATGTGGGTTGTGGTCAGGCCAATAATGGCTGTTGTGATGGTTGAAAATACCTTCCCAAGTGAAGCTACATTCGTCACTCCATATCACATTCTTTATAAAAAAATAATATAATAATAATAATAATAATAATAATAATAATAATAATAATAATAATAATAATAATAATAATAATAATAATAATAATAATAATAATGCTATTTGCTTTACGTCCCACTAAGTACTTTTACGGTCTTCGGAGACGCCAAGGTACCGGAACTCAGTCCCGCAGGAATTCTTTTACGTGCAAGTAAATCTACCGACACGAGGCTGTCGTATTTGAGCACTTTCAAATACCACCGGACTGAGCCAGGATCGAACCTGCCAAGTTGGGGTTAGAAGGCCAGCACCTTAACCGTCTGAGCCACTCAGCCCGGCTTTATAAAATACTCATTATCTTCAACTTGTTGCAAAAGCCATTCACAGAACTGTACTTGTTGAATGCGGTCTTCTGGCCGCTGGTGTTGAGTTAACGTTTAATGATACGGATCCAGGTTCTCGTCATGCAACAACCAGTGTTCGAGATACCTGGAAGTGCCTTGCAATATCACGGGTACTTTGCCAAGGTGATTGGTGAACGGCTTCAAGAATGTCGTCCTCTGTTTGTTGGGGACGACCTCTGTCCACTACTTGTGGACAAAGATTACCGGTTTCCCGCAGGCGTTGCTCAAGGCGACAAAAAACTTTCTTATCAGGATGGCTCCTTTGAGGGTACCGTGCTGCATACTCACGAGCAGCAGCAGAAGCTTGGGTATTGGATGCATCCAACACTAAAAGCATATCAACATATTCGCTGTTTGTGTACTCCATCAGGAAGCCGCCCTATATGCACTTGACAGGACCAGTTATGGTTGTGCACTGCATGATCGGTCGACTCATGCATTCAGTTGAATGGATCACACTGTCATGTCTTCGACTATTGTCATGTGACAACAGGATGTCATGTTTACAAACGCAGTTACACGACAGGAACTAGGGACCTGACATCACACACACACAAAAGAAAAAAGAACCTGACGTAGATTCCAGCCGTAGCTCCATATTGAACGTGGGCTTGATAACCCAGACGTCTACTCAGTGAGCTACAATGGCGGGTATGATAGAGCAGGATGGTGCACGTTTCTCTATTACATTCCAATGTGCTGCAGGATGTGACAGTGTTGCCAGTTTCTCGTTTTCGACTTGTTTTCCAACAGCACCAGATCCGATTTGGCAATAGAAACTTTTGTCTTGCAAGGGGATGATCAGTCGCATGCTGACCTCCAAGTGCGGCATTTTTTGTTCACTCTGTATAAGAAAACATAAAGGTCCAATAATACTGCCCTGCAGGACTCTTAATCATTACTATTTAAATGCAGCTATCTACTTGTACTAACCAATTAAATGAACTAAATACAACAGGAAATATAAATTGTTTATTAAAGTAAAGAGTAACAAAACAACCAATGGCCACTGTACAAGCTTTCTGAGATTCTCTTAAGAACTGATGTGAAATAATCATAGTGCATTGTTTGTTGCAACAGTATCCAGTTGTCCGTCATAGGTAGCTTTACAAAATCACATGAAAAACAAATTTGCTGCCATAACTCATACATAAAAATGAACACGAGAGTTGTAGTTCAAGAAGCAAGTATCTTACAACTGTATTCACAACTTCAGAAAAAAAAAAGTTTCCACTCAGTTACATTATAACAATGAATCTTTGCTTATCACTTTTCATACCACAAAGTTTGCATAATAGTATTTCTTCTCGTAAGTACCCAAATATATATCGTACTCTATGTATGTACATAACACTACAATTACAGTACATCTAAATATAGGTATATAAATACTTCGTGCATGTATCTGTGCTATTTACATTAGAATTCCTGTACAAGGTTTCAGTGAAGTTACAGGATACTATTTGAAAATAGAATGTTACTGAGGTACAGCTGGATTTGTAACAGCAACAGGAAGGAGATATGAAATGGCGTATGGCTTTTAGTGCCGGGAGTGTCTCAGGACATGTTCGGCTCACCAGGTGCAGGTCTTTCGATTTGACACCCGTAGGTGACCTGCGCGTCGTGATGAGGATGAAATGATGATGAAAACGACACATACACCCAGCCCCAGTGCCTGTGAAATTAACCAATGATGGTTAAAATTCCTGACCCTGCCGGGAATCGAACCCGGGGCCCCTGTGACCAAAGGCCAGCACGCTAACCATTTAGCCATGGAGCCGGACAGGAAGGAGATGAATGATAAACATTGAGATACTTCACTGGAATAGTTAACAATTTAGAGCAAATTTTTACTTTCAATAAATTTGATAAATTAATCCATTTGATAGCCACCCCTATTAGGGAATGAAAAGATTGGACTCCTAATCAGCTCATATGAATAATATTTATTTTATACTAGCTGATGTACCCGTGCTTCGCTACGGGATTCTCAGAAAGACTGACTTTGTGGTCATCAACATAGGTCATTACAAAAACGTAAGTATGAATGTAGCGATTAAAAGCAATGCTATAATATAAAATACTCGATCAAATGGAAAGCCGCAGGTTTTATCACTTTTAACGAACAGTGTTGCGGTTAGATTGCGGTGCCAATCTAATAGTCCAAAGTTCCAGAGCTGGGATGACCAGGCCGCAGATTGCCATGAACACTCATCTGTCATTATTCCGCTAAATATGCACTCTGTTCATTCCAATCAGTGCCTCAGAGTAGGGATTGAATTGCCCGAATGCTATGATGATCCAGTGTGTTACTACCAGTAGTATCAGAAAATTTATAAACCAGGGGAATGGCATGCTAAAGAAGAAAGTTATCTAACTCCCCAACTACTTCCCATCAATATTCAGGCAACTCGGCAAGTTGACCGTGTGGTTAGCGGTGCGCAGCTGTGAGCTTGCATCCGAGAGATAGTGGATTCGAACCCCATTGTCGGCAGCGCTGAAGATGGTACTCCGTGGTTTCCCACTTTCACACCAGTCAAATGCTGGGCCTGTACCTTAATTAAGGCCTAAGGCACTCCTACCCTTTCCTATCCCATCGTCGCCATAAAACCTATCTATGTTGGTGCGACGGAAATCAAATAAAAAATACACTGTACACAGCAGTAATCCTATCTACCGGAGATTAGGGGCAACAGAAGACACAAAGCACAAAGCACACATCACGACAAACAATGGTCAGTGTAATGTTATTGTTGATCAATGTTATGAGCTTTCTATATTGTAGGCCTACACATTTAGTTTTCTTTCGACTCTGTGATTTGCAAAATATTTTATACCGTAAACTGTAGTTTCTTATTCTCCGACTTTATATACCGATTTTCATTAAATACTGTTTACCCATTTTCTCGTTACTCGGCGCTGATGTGGACTTAGTAACAAAAATCCAAATTCATGAATATCTTTGTGATCATAGCCAGTACGGTAACAATGTATGAGACATGAATAACAGGAAATTTAATACTATATAACCTTAGTTATGTAGCATTCATCGATTACACTTCCAATGAGAAATATTTGAGAATTACATTTTAGGCCTTCCCCTAAACTACCATTTCACTCAGCATGAATAAAATAATTTACAGCCTAGACTATAGCGACTTATTTCCTGACTTTGCATACCGATTTTCATCAAGATAGAACTACTAATAACAACAATATTTGAGAATTACATTTTTTCTCAGCGGGAATACAATTATTGATAGCCTAGATTGTAGCAATTTATTCCCCAACTTTGCATACCCATTTTCTTTAAAATACGACCACTAATAACATAAATAGTTGATAATTGAATTTTAGGCCTTCCCCTAAACTACCATTTCACTCAGCGTGAGTAAAATGATTTATAGCCTAGATTGTAGCGGCTCATCCCCCGACTTCACATACCGATTTTCATTAGACCACTAATAACATAAATAGTTGAGAATTAAATTTTAGGCCTTCCCCTAAACTACCATTTCACTCAGCGTGAGTAAAATGATTTATAATCTAGATTGTAGAGGCTCATCCCCCGACTTCACATACCGATTTTCATTAAATTATCTTCAACCGTTTTCTTGTGATGCGTGTACATACAGACAGACAGACAGACAGACAGACAGACAGACAGACAGACAGACAGACAGACAGACAGACAGACAGACAGACAGACAGACAGACAGACAGACAGACAGACAGACATTACGGAAAAGTAAAAAGTGCATTTTCTTGTTACTATGGACATGACCGATACAGAAATACCATTATTTTCAAATTCTGAGCAATGTACAGACAAAACTCTTATTTTATATATATAGATGATAGATGATGGTTGGATTAAGCAGGGCTTGAGTCTCATAACTCAAGATTAAAATTGCTACCATCAGGTAGATTGTCTGTTTCAGATTTTATTTGAAAAAGAAAATCCGTTACTGGTACTTTGTCTAACACAAAAATGGGATCCTGGTGTACAAATGAAAACCAGAAATTACCTGAAAGAAGGGCTTTTATGTAATTAGATTATCTTCTTTGCAATTGTGATCTCCGAGTCAAAACTTTCTGATGTGTCTTGAAGTGTTGTGTGTTGCTTCTATAAGTTACAGTATTCAAGAATGGACACTAATGGCTTTGTCCATCTGTAGGTCTTTGGAATGTGGATGCATCACAAATTTTTTCAAGATCCCATTGATAGATGAGGTCACTAGTGAGGAGATACTCCAGTGTGTTGAGAAATCATACAAAGTCTTAACCTTCACTTTACAAAGCAAAAAATTAAATGTATCCTCCTAATTCAGTACAAAACATATTCCATCATTAGATGGAGCAACAAAATTCAAACACGTTTTGGCTCGTTTTAGCCATCTTCAGTGAAATAAAGGGAGGTTAAAGTAATCTACATAATATAAGCTAAAGATGTGCTAAAAACATAATGAAAGAACAAATGAAAAACAAATAAAGACAGATGGAAATAAAAACCATACCAACATACAATATTTACATCACTAGATGGAGCAAGAAATAACTTGCTGAGAAAAATTCAGTGAACAAAGGTTTAATTTAAAACATAATTGAAACCAAAAAATGAGCTAAACTTAAGAAAATAAAATAAAATAAAAGATGACAGATGGAAATGAAACAATAAGTGCTAACAGTGAGGTTGCGAACCTCTTAGACTGAAAATCTTTTGTTAGATAACACCTCAAAAACAGGACAAAATCACTGTGTTGAAAATTCAGGCTAACAGTCTGTCTTTGTAGGAACACCATCCCATGAATGGCTAGGTGGGGAGCAAAAAAAAAAACTTGAGAAACCAAGTTTGAGAGGAGACAACATGCCAGGTGAAATGTATCTGATAAGTGATGGGAAAAGACACTGATGAAATTTAAAATCCTTAAGAATAGCAGCATTCTCAATTTCTTCTCAATTTAGCGGTCTCTTTTCTTGAAGATTATTTCCAATGTTGGCTAGGTGTGTTTGCCTTATTTTAAATGGTTGGGAGGGCAGCGACGAAATTGAGAAGATGTGTTAGAGGAGTAACAGGTGAATGGTAAACTGTAGGTGACCATAGTGGAAACAGTTGATGAAGTTCCAATGGTGCTTAAAAGGTGGTTGTCCTCTCGAACTGGCCTGGCCTTCTCAAAGCTAACGGTCTCCTTCGTACGATCGTGTCAGTTGTTTTTATTTCCATCTGTCTTTTTGTTTTTCATTTGTTCTTTCATTATGTTTTTAGCACATCTTTAGCTTATATTATTTAGATTACTTTAACCCCCCTTCATTTCACTGAAGATGGCTCAAACAAGCCGAAACATGTTTGAATTTTATTGCTCCATCTAATGATGGAATATGTTTTGTATTGAATTAGAAAGATACATTAAATTTTTTGTTTTGTAAAGTGAAAACAATCAATACGGAATGATTCTAATATCTTGTAAAGTCTTAACCTTAGCAAAATGCTAGGAAACAGCTTGTTTTGATCTATAATGACAAACGTAACCTGCTACGACTGATCATAGACGAGAAATGTGGACGTGGGTAGACAAGATTATTATGAGTGTAGAATCTCCAAGAGTGGTTCGCCATCTTTTACAGCATATTATAGTGAATATTTGCTCATTTCTTCCTGTAGCTTCTCTATCATCTTGTTTTAAGTTGTTTCTGTTTTGATCTACCCTCCATTCTCCCCAAACTGAACTAACTTTATCTTTTATAGTCAAATATTTAAAGTCTTCAGCCCTGAAGCATTTCCTTAAATCGCAAAATCTGATGGCAGTATGATAATGAGGTGTACAAAACACAATGAGTAGTGAGGTAGTTTGCCATTGCTTTCTTTACTGGACAAGAAAAGTGTTACTGCAGCACAACTGACACCATGGGCAACATCTTTCATAACAATCAGATACACTGGTTGTGCTCCGAATGTCATTACTCAGCACTATCCATACCTCAGCAGCTTCCATACTGTCACAGCCATGGACGAGGCTGAGGTTTCTCTCGAAGCTACAATTTGCTGTGGCCTGTGCCAAGAGAATATTTGAAAAATGAAAATCCACAACCTGTTTCTAATTTCAACCGGATCAGGAATGGAATGAATGAATCCCCCATCTTTTTTATTTTTATTTTTTACATCCCACTGAATCTTATGGCGACAATGGGATAGAAAACGTCTAGGAGTGGAAAGGAAGCAGCCGTGGCCTTAATTAAGGTACAGCCCAAGCATTTGCCTGGTGTGAAAATGGGAAACCACAGAAAACCATCTTCAGGGCTGCAGACAGTGGGGTTTGAACCCACTATCTTCCAGATGCAAGCTCACAACTGCGCACCCTTAACCGCACGGCCACCTCGCCCAGTAAGCCTCCATCTAGCGGCGAGGATAAGAATTGTGTCATGCTCCTCTAGGGTAATGATTAATGACTTACAGATGAAATGAAATCATAATTGTGCTGAGAAGCTCTCTATATGAGAATAATCAGATTTTCTTCTAAGAGTTTCCAGGTGTTTCTGTTTCTGGCTAGTGTTGTCCAGCTAGCTTCCTGAAAAAATCTGACCAGCAACATTTTGGTCTTCCTTGTTTGAAATTCTCTGTTCTTCAATGTCACATGTTTGTAGCATAAGCGCATCTTCTATCGTCAAGTCTGTAAACATGCCCTCCCCATCTCCATTTCAACTGCTGGGCCTGTAACACAACCATCATCATCATCATCATCATCATCTCCATTTTGGCTCTCAGACCAACGTTTTTTAATTCTGTTATGAACAGCACCTGGAAAATTTTTCTTTCCATTTTTCACTAACAAACAGCCATGATTTTCTTTTGTCATTCATTAAGATTCCATGTCTGACATCTGTAAAGTAAAAGTGGAAATATGCAACTCCCTAAGACTTCGATTTTGATGTTAAGCTTCTGGCTTGTGGCCATTTACTTGTATTTATTTATCTTATGGCTTTTAGTGCCAGGAGTGTCCGAGGATATATTCGGCTCGCGTGGTGCAGGTCTTTCTAATTTGATTTGGATGCCCAGTGATGGCATGTAGCCTACTCCTGTTGAATAACACCAACGGGCGTGCTGAAAGCACATGACATGATGGCATATGACAGCATTGCAAAAGAGAACATATGGGAATGCCTGAGAAAAAGGAATGTGCCAGAGGGACTGGTGAGGAAAGTTCAGATGCTGTATGAGAACTGTACCAGCTGCGTGCGGTTGGGTGACAGATGTTCATCCTGGTTCCAAACCAAAAGTGGAGCCCAGCAAGGCAGTGCACTATCCTCATTATTGTTTATCACCACCATGGATGACATAATGAAGAACATTAAGAAAAACTGTGGTGAACTACATGCAATGGCCTTTGCTGATGCTGTTATGATCTGGGGAGAAACTGAGGAACAAGTACAGTCAAGACTCAATGAATGGAAGGTTAAGTTCCAGGAGTTCAATCTCAAGATAAGTGAACCCTAAACAGTAGTGAAGGCAATAAACAGAGAGGGGTGACCAGCAAACATCATGCTAGGAAACCATCCAGTACAAAGTATGGAATACACTAGCCACAGAGGAGGAACACTCCTATGGGATCCCGAAGTACCAACAAAATCAAAGCTGGTAATGTTCAATCGGTACATCATACCAATCTTAACCTATGGTATTGAAACCTGCACCCTCACTAAGAAAGACTCATGAAGGTTGCAGGCATTCAAGATGAAGTTCTTTAGGTCCACAATTCAAAAAACCGAACTGGACAAGTTAAGGAATGAAGCTGGAATTGTTACATTATTGTTAGGTCGAATCAGCATGTCCAGACTAAGGTGGTTTGGGCATGTAATGAAGATGGAGCCAACAAGGACAGCATTTGTTAACCTGGAGAGACATGTGGCAGGAAAATGGATGGTGAGAAGACCAAGAACCCACTGGATGGACAACGTAATGATGGACATTGCAGATCGGAGAAGGACACTGTAGGACGCCATTAACAACAGAACGTATATAAATTAGACAGAGTGGAAGAGGCTCGCCAAAGGTACCTGGGAAATTGGAACTGTAAAATACAGGGCAATTCAAAATGATGGACCCGATTTCATAAATTTATTCTATGAAATCTAATGAACATATCATACTGTGAGATATATGCAAAGAAAGGCAAACTCTCAAACTTTAGTAGAGTTTAGATTTCATCCCATGTGGTTTCATTTTTAGCTGTTACGAGCACGCAGGAAGCGAGTAAAGAAAATAGCTGCGGCTGGAAAGCAGAAGTCATTCTGTGTGCTTGATTACCATGTGAACAAGTCTGTGATTAGTGTTCAACGGCGTTTCCGTACCAGGTAAGGAAGAGACCCACATACTGGAAAAGCCATTTGTGCATGGTGTGTAAAATTCAGAGACACAGGCTGCATCTGTAAGCAAAAGTCGCCTGGCCGTCCTTCAACTGGAGGAGAGACAGTGGAACGTGTTCATGCTAGTTTTGTGCGAAGTCCGCAGAAGTCCACCAACTGGGCATCAAGGCAACTTGAACTTCCACAGGCAACTGTTTGATGCATTCTGCGGAAACGTTTACAAATGAAACCCTACTGTTTGCAACTGCTGCAGGCCTTAAAAGACACTGATTATGCTGCTTGAGCGTCCTTCTGTGCTGATTTTATTGCATTAATGGAAGAGGATGGGTTCTCTGAAAGGGTAATTTTCAGTGATGAAGCGACTTTTCACCTTTCCGGGACTGTGAATAGACACAACGTAAGGATCTGGGGAACTTCTAATCCCCATCAATTTGTGGAACACCAACGCAATTCTCCCAAGTTGAATGTGTTTTGTGCCATTTCCCATGAGCAGGTTTATGGACCCTTTTTCTTCATTGAACCTACTGTGATAAGAAATGATTTTCTTGATATGCTGCAACAATGGCTCCTGCCACAACTCGAAGAGGATAGTGCAGATTTCATCCTTCAACTGTATGGTGCCCCTCCACATTACCATGGCAACTTTTGGAGCCATCTCAACGAGACATTGCCACAACGCTGGATAGGTTGTGCATCTCAGGAGGGTTGAACACTCATTCATTGGCCACCGCGTTCCCCCGACTTAACTCCAAGTGATTTCTTCTTGTGGGGTTTCGTAAAGGATCATGTTTACGTACCACCTCTTCCACTAACATTGATCGACCTTCGTGCCCACATCACAGCAGCTATCGCAGAGATTGGCCACAACACACTACACAAGGCTTGATGTATGTCGTGTTACGTGAGGTGGTCACATAAAACACTTGTGATATGACAAAAAAACTTTGAGAGTTTACCGATCTTAGCACACATCTCACATTACGATATGTTTATTAGATTTCACAGAATAAATTTATGAAATCGGGTCCATCATTTTGAATTGTCCTGTAATGATGATGATTATAGTCTCTTTTCTATTTGTTTTCTTTGGATTCATTGCAAGGCCAACATTTTTGCTCTCATAGATTTCATTTCGAGTTGAGCACATAAACACTCATTGTTATTAATTAATCAAGTTATCACCTTCCATATAACCATAAACTCAGTGAGTGAAGTAATATAATACCTACGTCAGGGGTTCTCGACTTGGGAGTAGATAATGGCATCTATGCGGCCCTTAGCTGAGTCTAGAATTGAGTCAGGTGCCTTGCTTTCATCTCTCCTCTCTCAACAGTGTTATGTTTGTGAGGCCCAGTGAGTTCACTGATATTTTTTTGGAGGAAATTCAAGAAAATTATACTTGAAATTATTTTACTGACAAGAATTAGTTTTACTATGATAGTGTAAGTGGCAGGCTGAGTGGCTCAGACGGTTGAGGCTCTGGCCTTCGGACCCCAACTTGGCAGCTTCGATCCTGGCGCAGTCCGGTGGTATTTGAAGGTGCTCAAATACGTTAGCCTCATGCAAGTAGATTTACTGGCACGTAAAAGAACTCCTGCTGGACTAAATTCAGGCACCTTGGTGTCTCCAAAAACTATAAAAGTAGTTAGTTGGACATAAAGTGAATAACATTATTATTATTATTATTATTATTATTATTATTATTATTATTATTATTTTTTTTTTTTTACAAGTGAATGGACCACTAAGGATCACGCTACAACTTCATTTCTTTCTCTTCGTGCGGAGTTTTCTCTGTGTCCAATACTCCTTCATGTGTTCACTGGCCTGTTTCCATTGTTCATCTGTCCAGGCTCTTCCGGTCTTCCTAGTTCTTCCTGCGGCTTGAACACCTTCCAAATTCTTCAGTGTGTTCCTAAATGTATTCCTTTCTAACAGCTGGTCTTCCAAGATGCTTAACCTTTCCATATCCTTCTTCGATTCCTTAGTCCATGCTGCAGTGGTCTTTTTTCTCCAGAAGTAATCAAATATCTGTTTGGTAAGTCTGTTTGCGTTCATTCTGTGTAGATGTCCAAGAAACGCCAGCCTCTTTTTCTTTATGGTCTCTGAGATTCTTTCCACCTTCTGGTAAACTTCTTTGTTACTCCAAAGTTTCCATCCGCTTTCAGTTTGGACAGCTCCCATAATTTTTCTGAGGATTCTTCTTTCCAGGACTTCTAGCTTCTCCAGCTTGTAGTTCATGGGCAGGCATACACTGGCATACAGGCATTCTGTTTTGACCACAGTGTTGTAATGTTTTAATTTGGAATTCCAGGATAAGCACTTCTTATTGTAGATGTTTTTTTGTCAAGCCGTATGCTCTCTCCATTTTTGAGATTATTATTATTATTATTATTATTATTATTATTATTATTATTATTATTATTATTATTATTATTATTATTATTATTATTATCATCTCAGGCAGTTTCTAACAGGGCATGGTTATTTTCGGAAATTCCTGCATAAAGTGGGCAGAGCGAGTGATGCAGCATGCATATATTGTGACGACATCGACAACGTATTTTACACGTTTTTTGTGTGTGGCCATTGGACGATACAGAGAAGATGTGTGAAAACTGAACTGGGAGAACTGACAACAGATAATACTATTTCTGCGATGCTACGAAACCAGGAATTCTGGGATCGCGTGGCAGTGTATGTGGAGGATGTCCTTCATCAGAAGAAGAAGGATTTGGAAGCGTACGAACGTTCGTAAAGGAGAAATAAAGAAAGAAGAAGTCTGAAAGACAAAGCACGATATCACCCTGAAGTAATGCGACAGCGGTTCCGGGGTGATGACACACATCGTGGGAAAAGGGTGTGTGGTTTTTAGTGGGTAAGAATCCCACACACCTGTGGAGTGCAGACCCTTCACAAGTGTCTTTTGAAGATTTTCCACAATCCCTTGTAAAAAAATAAATTATTATTATTACAGTGCAAGAGCTGGGTGAGAAGGATTAAAATGGATAAAACACTGAAAATTGGAATATTTTTGTCTCATTATGTGTCAAAATAAGTACCATCATTTACAGCTTAAATTATGTGGGAAAATCGAGGGTCATCATGGAGTTGGATGCAGAAGGAATGGACAAACACTCGCTACTCCCCAGCAGCACAAGACTGAAGAGCACATGCTGCAGAAACTGCCAACTTCTGGGGGACTACATCTCTCACTCACAGGCGGTAAACTAGACTGCAAAAGTTAAAAATTGCAAAAGAAGAGCTAGCAAGAAGAAAGCAAGGCAAAGCCATGTCCGTACAGGGCATGAAGCATCATGGAGGAGTTGAAAGTATAGATTTTGTTATTCATAACCAAGACAATGAGTAGAATGGAGTGACTGGCTCTACACTGTTTTTGTCTCAAAGTATTAATCTGGTGCTTATTTCTGTTGTAGGCACTGTGCATTCACTTGAAAAAAAATACCTCAGCCTTAGGAACTGTCCAGCAGAGTTTTGATTGCTCCAAGATGGCAGCACAATTAGAATGTTGAAACTGGTAAGCAGGCCACCTAACATTTGAAGGAAATTTAATTTATCCTCCTATTCAGTACATATCTCCATCTTTTAGATGGAGTAATATTAATCAAACATTTTTGGCTCATCTGAGTCATCTTCAGTGAAACAAGTTAAAAAACTACATAATTAATGTTAAAAGAATATGTTAAATATGTTAAAACACAATAAAAATGAGTGTGAAAACAAGTGAGAGATGATGAAATTTTAAAAAAGTAGTTATGGCGAGGTTGAGAACCTCTTAAACTAGAAGTGCAGTGTGTTACATTAATAAACGAGGAAGAAATCACAACACTAAAATTTAAGATGGCAGTCTGTCTTCAATGAGTCACAATCTCAAATAGTCTGGCCATTCGAGAGGGCAACTATTTAATAAATTTGAACTTCATTGACGGTTTCCACTACGAGTCATGCACATTATACCTGGCATTTGTTTTCCTCTTAAATGTGCTCTCAATTTTCGCTGCGCTCTTGAACTATTTGAGATTTGAGATTTTGAGGTTTTATCCACTAAATAAGTTTACTGGTTTTTCTTTCTTTTTGGAGATGCCAGGGTGCCTGACTTATGTCCCGCATAAATTTTTTTCCATGCCAGTAAATTATTTGAGCACCATCAAATACAACTGGGTTGGGACGGTAATGAAATCGCCAATCTGAGCTCTCTGCTGTCTGAGCTACTCAACCAAGTTCATGAGTTGTATGAAGAAAATGTATTAGTTCAATATTACATGGTAGTAGTGCATTTGTTACCATAATTGTTACTTCATTTACAAAACCAGACAGAGCCAGAACTGAACTTGTCAGCTTTCAGTCAGAAGGTCATATACCATCTGAGTCACACAGCCAGGTGAGATTAAATTGTTATTCTTCTTCTTCTTCTTCTTCTTATTATTATTATTATTATTATTATTATTATTATTATTATTATTATTCATCGTTAGGGCCACTAAGGACCGTGAGATCTTAACTGTTCGTCTTCATGCGGGCCCAGCAGTATTTCACCCTTTTGGAGTGCGCTTTCTTCCATGCATTATTGTTATTATATATATATTATTTCATAAGAACATCAGCTCACATACTGTGTGACCACAAAAACACTAGTAAACATACTGTATGTGACCACAATGATCCTGAAATTTACAAAAATGCTAATAAACATACTGTGTGTGACCACAAGGAACCTGAATTTTACAAAAACGCTAGTAAACGTACTGTGTGTGACCACAACGATCCTGAATTTTATAAAAACGCTAGTAAACAAACTGTGTGTGAGCACAAAGATCTTGAATTTTACTAAAACGCTAGTAAACGTACTGTGTGTGAGCACAAAAATCTTGAATTTTACAAAAACGCTAGTAAATATACTGTGTGTGAGCACAAAGATCTTGAGTTTTACAAAAACACTAGTAAACATACTGTGTGTGACCACAAGGATCCTGAATTTTACAAAAACGCTAGTAAACATACTGTGTGTGACTACAAGGATCCTGAATTTTACAAAAACGCTAGTAAACGTACTGTTAGAACTTAGAAGGTCTTAATGATCGAGTGACTCCACCTGTACAACACAGTACAATATTATTCCTTTTTTTCCCACACAGAGCCACACACGAGCCGGCCGGCCGGCCGGCCGGCCGGACGAGAGAGAGAGATAAACAGAGCGGAGAAATCTTTCATACACAAATAATATATGGATTGCATGAATTGTCCGGCTACATAATACAACATATTGAGTAATTCCACCTAAAATACAACCCCTGTTTAACCAGACATATACGTATTCAAGCTTCCAACTTGAAATTACATCGACCTAATTTCAAGATTAAATTTCAATTTTAGAATGCTGTGATCATCATATGAATTTTATTTTGAGTATCAAAACTCAATGGGACATTCCCCATTTAGTAATTGGTCTTAAGACAATTTTTAACGACACGAACTGTTTTAAACTGCGTTTATATGTGACAGATTGAGTTATCTTGACTCTTTAACATTTTAAGGATATGTAATTGTCTTAGTGTTAAGAATATCATGTGTTTATCATATTATTTTAGGCTGAAGATGTCTCACAAGGAAGAGACAAAACATGTCTCTTTTTTAATAATAAAGTAAATAAAGTAAAGAAAGGAATAATATTACACTGTATTTTAAAGATGGAGTCACTCAATCATTGAGACCTTCTATCTTGTTGAGGCTGACAATATGGATTAATTATGAAATTTATTTCTTGTGGCTGTTATAACTTTAAAAAAAAAATCATGTGCAGAGAACAACAATAAAATTAACACCCTTCTTAAGGCTCACAAATTTTCAGCAGGAATGACACACAGAAAGGCTATAGCGATTTCAGCCAAATTGAGAAAATTATGATTGGAATGAATGAAAAAGTAGTGGGTAGATCACAAGAACCAAAGAGAACCACCTTGAAAAAGAAAGTGAATGTGGAATGACTCAAGTGGTCCAATGTGGCCAATAAAGTTAACAACAACAACAACAACAACAACAACAATGATAACAACGACAACAATAATAATAATAATAACAACAACAACAACAACAACAACAACACATTTGATCTACCCAGTACTTTTCATTCATTCCAATCGTAATTTTCCCAGTTCACCTAAAATCGCTATAGCCCTTCTATGTGTCATTTATTATTATTATTATTATTATTATTATTATTATTATTATTATTATTATTATTATTATTATTATTATTATCACGTAATATGATAGGCTAAGTTCCACCACTGATCTATAAATGAATTAGGAAGTTGTGAGGGAACCAAGTAGAATACTCAAATTATTTCCTGTGACTGCTTCATCCAGTGTATCCTAGCTATAATTTAAGTTTCCAAATTCCATATAGACATGGAAACACAATATTTTTTCCTGTAGATGGAGACAGTATCTTTTACAGCTATTTCAAAATCAATGTTCTAATTAAGAGATATTTAGTGTAATCGTACTATGAAGTGAGCTAGACGTGAAAACTAGGTAATAATGATTAAAGATTATTCTTCATTCTATTTCCATTAAGTATGAATAGAAAAATAAAGTACAGTAACATACAATTTCAAGAAAATACCTATTAAGCATTTTAGTTGACAACTCCATGGAATGATTAAAACTGGCCAACTACATTTTAACCAAAGTAAGAGAAAATTAACACTGAGTGCAATATCTTGGTATTTTTAAACTGAAATTCTGAAGAAACCTTGAAAATGAAATCAATAAAATTAAGCAAATGTTTCTTAGAATTCATTAGGATCACAGAGATGAGTGAAAATTTAACCAGACAAGTTCTTAAGCTTTACTATTTACTAGGATAATTTAAAAAAAATAGTTATATTTGATTATTTTACGTTGAGAAACTTCTAATGAAGTATGTGACATAGAACTAAGACAGCCAGACGCAATGCTATAATTTACCATATAATCATCCAATTTCTGTATTTGTATAGCTCTATGGCTAAATGGTTAGAGTGCTGGCCTTTGTTTCAGAGGGTCCCTGGTTCAACTGCCCCATCCTCACAGACGTACAGGTCACCTATACGGCGTCAACCTGAACGACCTGCACCCGGCCTCTCTGGAGGCCACACGGCATTATTATTAGAATTACTTATTTTTAAAATTATTATTATTATTATTATTATTATTATTATTATTATTATTATTATTATTATTATTATTATTTCTGAATATACAGTAAAAGGCCAATATAACATGATCTCATCTACCACAGTGAAGAGTATGACCTCCAGATTTTTTTTTTTTTTGTAAGTGGTTTAATATTATATGAAACAAACAGTGTTTTGAAGACGCTTCAATGGGAAACAATGAGACAGGGAAGAAAACAACCATGGCCACTATGTCCAAACGCAAATTAACAAATTTGATGTCTGGACTGCGCAGCCAACAAACTTGGTTCCCCAGAAGAAAAATAGAAAAATAACCCAAAATGTTTATTAGTGAAATTTTTACTGTAGAGATTCAATATATTTCTTAGATTTTGGTCTTTGGTCATCTCACTACACTGTACCTGAGCATTTCCCTTGTCAGCACAAATTCCCAGCCATAGGTAAGAAACACAGTGTAATTATGGTGGGATTTAACAGAAAAGGAATGCTGTGCATTAACCCCCCAAATAACACTTACTGATATTCCTTTTATAAACAACCGATAGTTATGTTTAGGGTAGTCGAGTGATCAATTTGTAACTAATTTATTTTATATTCCATTGGAGTAAAGTGTATTGAAATGAAAATCCACAGCCTGCTTGCAGTCATTCGACCAGGTCAGGAATGGAATGAATGAATCCCCCATCTAGCGGCGAGGATAGGAATTGTGCCAGCTGCCGAAGCCTATCGCACTCCTCTGGTGCAATGATAAATGAATGACATATGAAATGATATTGGAGTGTTGCTGGAATCAAAGATGACAGGGAAAACCTTGTGTTCCTTGGTCAACACTTGTTCTTTTCCAACCCTGATGGTGTTATAACATTCTTTCATTTTCATGCCCTTTGTGGCCTTTGTCTTCCTTTTGTCGATACCTTCATTTTTCAAAGTGTCGGACTCCTTAATTTTTTCTCCCTGATTAGTGTCATATAGAGGATGGTTGCCTAGTTGTATTTTCTCTTGAAAGAATAATCACCACCACCACTCTCTCCTCATCAATCCGAGTTCTTCTACATCCATATTTACTCAGTCCCCAACAAGCTTGTTGAGCAAATGAATCTGAGAGAGCTATCGTTTGTAGTTCTGAGTAGATAGTTAAAGTATCTGTAATTTATATTTCCTACCCTCGATCTTTCAGTATTTATGAATGGTTAGCTAATAATAATCAAGTTCCTATTTTCTAATCATTGCAATTAAAATCCCTGGCATAGTTTTGGCAGAAGTATTTTTGAGAAATTATTGTAGACAACCTCGTATTTTTCAGCATTTAAGGACACTTTTATTCTCCATCCCGTGGAGTAGAGAAAATAATAGTAATCCACCAGCTGTAATAAACACATAACCACATTTCAGTTGAGAATTGTAGTGTAGATACAGTATATTAGATAATATCTTGCCTGTTATATTCATGTGTATCTTTGTGTGCGGTAACCCTTTCGATTCTTTGGTATTTAACCAAAGGGCAGGTTTCATTTCTATTAGAGCATAGTAGGATAAAGTAGTACTACTAATAATCTTCTGTCTATGCATTTAACTTTGTTGGTAATCCTTGGGTAGTTCTTGAAAATTTCAAACTTTAGGCCTAATTGCAATTTTCATTTCTATTTGTGCTTACTAATAATAACCTATTGTAATTAGGATACATCTGAACGTAGTTTAAATTTATTATATTATTATATTGTAGTATCTGAATGTAGTTTAAAATTATTGTAGTGTATTAAAGTATCTTATTAGAAATTAGTGTGTTTATTCTATTACTCTGAAATACTTGTGTAGTATAGTATCTGTATTAACTCTCTTACTAGAATTCTGTTGTAGTAATTAGGGTAGACTTAACTGCAGTTTAGAATTGTGTAGGTCTAATTCTTGTGTATTACTTTTGGTTTTCAGTAATTCACAGCAATTTTCATTCTGTTAGGGTGTTGCAGAAAAAAAATAATTGTACAACTGAGTAATATTGTATATTAATTACCTTATTGTCATGTGATCTTTGTGAACTATCCTAGACAATATTTCTTTCCTTTCATTTTTATTTTGCACAGAATAAGTTATATTATTTTTCCTTTTCTTCTCATTAATCCGTAAAAAAATGGCTAAGGAGTGCAAGTGTGGGAACTGTGGGTGTGGCCAGGCATTAAGGAATATGAGGGAGGAGTTGGAAACTTTGAGGGAGATAATTAGGATTCTCCTAGAGAACAGGAAGGAAAGTAGGCCTCCCTCAAAAAATGTACAGGATACAGTTGGTGTAAAAGAGGGATGGGAAAGAAAGGAAAGGGGGGAATTGTAGAAGGCAGGTGGTCTAATGTCTTAAGGGGAAGGAGACTGCAGGCTATGGGCTCTATTCAGGATCAGAATTTAGGACAGGTGTCTGTGAGAAATCAGTATGAATCACTGCAGGTAGAACAACTGCGGGAAGATGAGGAACAGGGAATTGTTGCTGAGAAGAATGGAAGCAGGAGGAAGGGAAAAGATAGGAAAACTGAGCTCGATAGCTGCAGTCGCTTAAGTGCGGCCAGTATCCAGTATTCGGGAGATAGTGGGTTTGAACCCCATTATCGGCAGACCTGAAGATGCTTTTCTGTAGTTTCCAATTTTCACACCAGGCAAATGCTGGGGGTGTACCTTAATTAAGGCCATGGCCGCTTCCTTCCCAGTCCTAGCCCTTTCCTGTCCCATTGTCACCATAAGACCTATCTGTGTCGGTGCGACGTAAAACCAATAGCAAAAAAAAAAAAAAGTAGGAAAGGGAAATGTGGAGTAGTAGATAGGAAAAGACAGGTGTAACAGGGTCATAGGAGGGAGAAAAGGGAGGAGGAAGTAGCTCCTGCAGCTGTCAGGAAAGATAGGGCTGACCAGGAGGGGAGGGGATCAAATGAGGTAGGTAATGTTTGAGGCTCTGGTCATGCAAGATTCCCTTGTTAGACATGTGGGGAGAGTGTGTGTGGAGGAAAGGGAACAAGGGTAGAGTGTTATCCAGGAATTAGATTGAGGGAGATGTTGAGGAAAGTAGAAGAGAATGCAGAGGGAAAGGAGAAGGTGGTAGTCTTTCATGTTGGTACTAACAACATAAGACAAGCAGGTATAAGTACCAACATAGTTGGGGATGTGTGGGATCTGGTAAATGCAGCACGGGTGAAGTTTAAGGAAGCAGAGATTGTTATCAGTGGAATACTATGTAGGAGGGATACTGACTGGAAGGTGATTGGGGATTTAAATGAGACTATGGAGTGGGTATGTGGGGAAACTGAGAGTGAGATTTCTAGATCCTAATGAGTGGGTAGGAGATAGGGAGCTGTGCTCAGATGGCCTTCACTTAAACCGCAGTAGTACACATAAGTTAAGAAATTTGTTTAGAAGGGTTATAGGAAGGTACATTCATGGAAACGGGGTGGCCTAGGGAGCGGTGATAAGGGTACAGGGAACTGGAAGTCAAGTAGGGATGACATAAAAATGTTAGTGCTCAACTGTAGAAGTATTGTAAAGAAAGGAATCGAATTGAGTAATTTAATAGATATATACTTACCAGATATTGTAATAGGAGTTGAATAATGGCTGAGAAATGATATAATGGATGCAGAAATATTCTCACGGAACTGGAGTGTGTATTGTAGAGATAAGATAGGAATGGTAGGAGTGGTAGGAGGGGGGGCTATTCATTCTGGTGAAAAAATAATGAATTTGTAAGCTACAAAAAAGTTAAAGATGACAAACATGAAATTCTAGGTGTAAACCTCATCTCTAAAGATATTTGGCAACTAGATGTCTTTGGAGCGTACAGACCAGGAAAGGGAAGTGCTGACGATATGTTTGTACCTTTAAAGGTGTTAAGGATTGGTAAAGATCCACTATATTATAACAGAGAAGTAAAGAAACTAAGAAGGAGGTGCAGGTTGGAATGAAATGGAGTTAGAAATGGATGTGGAAGTAAGGAGAAATTGAAGGAACTTACTACGACATTGAATCTATCAAAGAAGTCAGCTAAGGATAACATGATGGCAAACATAATGGGCAGTCATACAAATTTTAGTGAAAAATGGAAGAGTATATATAGGTACTTTAAGGCAGAAACAGGTTCCAAGAAGGACATTCCAGGAATCATTAATGAACAAGGGGAGTGTGTATGTGAGGATCTTCAAAAGGCAAAAGTATTCATTCAGAAGTATGTAAAGATTGTTGGTTACAAGGATAATGTCCAGATAGAGGAGGTGACTAAACTAAAGAAGTATTAAAATTTAACTATGATAACAATGACATTTACAGTAAGATACAAAAGTTGAAAACTAGAAAAGTGGCTGGAATTGGTAAGATTGCTGGGGATTTACTAAAGGCAAATGGGTTGGAAAATAGTACAATATCTGAAGTACTTAAATGATTACTGCTTGCATGAAGGAGCTATACCAAATGAATGGAGAGTTGCTATAGTAGCCCCTGTGAACAAAGGAAAGGGTGATAGACATAAAGCTGAAAATTACAGGCCAGTCAGTTTGATATGCATTGCATGTAAGCTATGGGAAAGCATTCTTTTTGATTATATTAGACAGGTTATAGAAATTAATAACTGGTTTGATAGAAGGCAGTTTGGGCTTAGGAAAGGTTATTGCACTGATGCTCAACTTGTCGTATTCAAATCAATCAATCAATCAATCAATCAATCAATCAATCAATCAATCAATCAATCAATCAATCAATCAATCAATCAATCATGATCTGCATTTAGGGCAGTTGCCCATGTGGCATATCCCTAACTGTTGTTTTCCTAGTCTTTTCTTAAATTGGAAATTTATTGAACATCTCCCTTGGTAAGTTATTCCAATCCCTCACTCCCCTGCCTATAAATGAATATTTGCCCCAATTTGTCCTCTTGAATTCGAACTTTATCTTCATATTGTGATCTTTCCTACTTTTAAAGACACCACTCAAACTTATTTGTCTACTGATGTCATTCCACGCCATCTCTCCACTGACAGTTCGGAACATACAACTTAATTTCTATAGTACACTTTCCTGCCCTGTCAATACTTTACATATTTTATTATACTTAATTACCATACATGTTTCGAGAGCTAACTACTCTCTTCTTCAGCGGTGCCAAAAACATCAAAACTAAATCCCTGACTTGATATATTTGTACAGATATAGTTTTCAACAGAACAATTATATATAAATCTTGAAATTGTTAAAATATTTCTTTGTGTTTCAACTTTTACTTACTTACTATGTCATTTATTAATAACTAGAGAAATGGCTGGAATTGGGGAGATTCTATTTTACAAACTTTAAAACAGAAAGGTTCGAATCATAAAATGAATAAAACCTATTCAATTAGTCACTATATGCTAAAAATGTTAAAATCTGCTCTGCTCTTGGAGCTTATGTCCTTATTTACATCTAAAAAAGAAATAAAATATTCCTTTGTGTCTAAATTTACATTTACTTTGTCATTTAGTAAAACACTTTAAAATTGAGTTTAAATTATTTTCTGCTCTCTTCTTGAAATTACTCCTTCCCTTAATTCTGCTATGTTTCTGAGACCTTTTATATAAATCGGAAATTTCTCCTCTTAATCCCGTCTGACCATGCCATTTTAACCGTCAAATTCTTCAGTTTCAGTTGGTTACCAAATTTATCCACAAATTAAAATAACATTCCACTAGTCTGAATCAAACAAACATGTCCTTGCTCCTTTGTTTGCTGTCAATGACCTTACGAGGAGAGCTGCTACTTGTCGCTGTGCTGCCAGTTACGTAATGACCACACTAGCCATTCTTCAGTTTCAACTGATTACCAAATTTATCCACAAACATTTCAATTGACTGGAAGCAAAGATCAAGAACATGTTTGTTTGATTCAGACTAGTGGAATGTTATTTTATTTTGTGGATTAATTTGGTAACCAGTTGAAACTGAAGTATTTGACAGTTAAAATTGCTAGTATGGTCATTACGTAACCGGCAGCATAGCGACAAGGAGCAGCTCGCCTCGTAAGGTCAATGACAGCAAACATAGGAGCAAGGACATGTTTGTTTGGTTCAGACTGGTGTAATGTTATTTTAATTTGTGGATAAATTTGGTAACCAGCTGAAACTGAAGAATTTGATGGTTAAAATGGCTAGCATGGTCAGACGGGATTAAGAGGAGAAATTTCTAATTTATATGAAAGGTCTTGGAAATATAGCAGAATTAAGGGAAGGAGTAATTTCAAGAAGAGAGCAGAAAATAATTTAAACTCAATTTTAAAGTGTTTTACTAAATGACAAAGTAAAATGTAAATTTAGACACAAAGAAACTTTTTTTTAAAGATGTAAATAAGGACATAAGTTCCAAGAGCAGAGCCGATTTTAAAATTTTTAGCATAGTGACTAATTTAATAGGTTTTCTTTTACTTTATGATTCAAAATTTTCTATTTTAAAGTTTGTAATAAATGACATAGTAAGTAAGTAAAAGTTGAAAGACAAAGAAATATTTTAGCAATTTCAAGATTTATACATAATTGTTCTGTTGATAACTATATCTGTACAAATGTATCAAGTCCAAAGCTTTAGTTTTGATGTTTTTGGCACTGCTAAAGAAGAGAGAAGTTAGCTTTCGAAACATGCACGGTAATTAAGTATAATAAAATATGTACTGACAGGGTGGGAAAGTGTTCTATACAAATTGATTATAAGTCAATATGGACAGGATTAACCAACATGGTTAAAATAATCAACATACCACTTAGTTGAGCAGCTTGTCTCCTTTCTCCCAAGTCTTTACATCCCAAACTTTGCAACATTTTTGTAACGCTACTCTTTTGTCAGAAATCACCCAGAACAAATTGAGCTGCTTTCTTTGGAGTTTTTCCAGTTCTTGAATCAAGTAATCCTGGTGAGGGTCCCATTCACTGGAACCATACTCTAGTTGGGGTCTTACCAGAGACTTATTTGCCCTTTCCTTTACATCCCTACTACAACCCCTAAATACCCTCATAACCATGTACAGAGATCTGTACCCTTTATTTACAATCATATTTATGTGATTACCCCAATGAAGGTCTTTCCTTATATAATCCCTAAGTACTTACAATGATCCCCAAAAGGAACTTTCACCCCATCAGTGCAGTAATTAAAACTGAGAGGACTTTTCCTATTTGTGAAACTCACAAATTGACTTTTAACCCTGTTTATCATCATACCATTGCCTACTGTCCATCTCACAACATTATCGAGGTCATTTTGCAGTTGCTCACAATCTGCAAGATATAGCAGATATCCTGGATTCAGGAGGTCAAAAGGACTGTATCGCGATTGACCTATCTAAGGCATTTGACAGGGTAGATCATGGAAGAGTACTGGCAAAAACGAGTGCAATTGGACTAGACAAAAAAGTGACTGAATGGGTGGCTATATTTCTAGAAAATAGAACTCAGAGAATTACATTAGGCGAAGCTTTATTTGACCCTGTAATAATTAAGAGGGCAGTATAATTAGATCTTCATGTTTTCTATGTATATCAATGATATGTGTAAAGAAGTGGAATCAGAGATAAGGCTGTTTGCATGTGATGTTATTCTATATAGAGTAATAAATAAGTTCTGCTTCCAATGTGTTGTGAAGTTCATGTCATACTGCATCATGACCATCATCTGGTCGAATGTGGGTGTTACAAGATATTATTCAATTATCTCTAATTTAGTTGCTCATTAATGTATACCTATGCAGCCGAGGCCTTGGACAATCAAATCGGTAGATAAGAGCAAATTGGAGAGCTTTGAGATGTGGGTTTACCGACGCATTCCCCAAATTTCTTGGACTGAACACCGAACTAATGCGTCCGTGCTTGATGAACTAGGTTTTTCGAGAGGATCAGCCAGGCTTACCTCTGGTTCTTCGGACACATTGCCAAAAGAACAGGCACTCTGGGGAAGCTTGTGGTGGAGTGAAAGGTTAATGACAAGAAACCACGAGGAAGACATCCAGTCAGATGGGTGAACCAGCTGCAGCCTCTGGTGGAGAAATCTTTTCACCAGGCAACGCTTATAGCAACAGACTGCCAGACTTGGAGATAGAAAATCAAGACAGTGAAATCATTAATGCTGGCACACCCTGTCAAGGGTAGAGGACTGGGGAGGAGGAAGTGAATACCATAGGGGTGAAGTACGAGGGCGAGTCAATAAATAGGTCGCAAAACTGAATTGAGGCAAAAATAATCAAAGAAACTTTCTGACATTTATTTCATTTTTCCACATATTCACCCTGTACATTCAGGCACTTATCCCATCTCTTACAAGTCCTTGAAAGCCAGCAGCAAAGAAGTCCTTTGGTTGCTGTTGCAGCCAACGTGTAACCTCATAGATTTCAGCATCATCTGTATCAAAATGACGGCCATCCAAATGATTTTTTAGGGGCCCAAACAGATGAAAATCACTGGGGTCATTACGGATGAGTTGATCCACACGCTGCAATGTGGTTGCAGTTGCAGTTGACACCTCCGCAGGATGACCAGGACACTCCCCATCTCTGATGCTTTTCCTTCCATGGTCAAACTTCTGGATCCAATTGAACACAGCTTTCCGTGAGAAACAGTTTTCACCATAGACGGGATGCATTTCGTGATGCACTGCTTCTGTGGACAGTCCTTTGGCCCACAAAAAACGCACAACTGCATGCTGTTCTTCTCATGTACAGTCATGAAACACATGTGCCATCATGCACTAACAGCCTCTGACTGACTCAGAGCCTGCGAGATGTTGTACGACAAGCATACATATGCTGCCATCTTCTGGCAAAACTTGAGCGCGTAATTTCAAATGGTATAAGGCACACACATGTTTGCGACTTATTTATTGACTCACCCTCGTACGTCTTCCAGCGAATGTGTTATATCAGGCTTATGCTGTATGTTTGATTCTCTCAGGATAGAAATCTGCTCATTGGTCATCAAGCTACTGCAGTATTGCAATGTTTCCTTGTTCATCCATGACAAACTTTTGTCCTCTTAAATGTTCTTTCAGCTTTCCAAAAAAATGAATATCCATCTTGTATTGTCTTCTGTTATCAACATTCATGGTCTTTTATGCTGATCAGCATCAGTTAAGTCCGGGCAAATGCTTTCAAACTGCTGGCACCACCTTACTATGGCTAGACTCAACATTGCATTTGATCTACACGCTGCAATGTGGTTACAGTTGACACCTCCGCAGAATGACCAGGACGCACCACCACTATTCCAAAGTAATTGGGATGTTTCATCCACAGAAATTCCTCTGTCCTTGAGCGTGGCGTGCAAATCCAGCTGTTGCATAATTTGGAATACTCCCTATATTGCATGGAGTACCACAATGACAAAAAATCTCACTCACGAGAGAGTTGATATGAATTCCATCTCAAGCACGACAGTTATTGCACATTTCTACTAGGCAATGACAATATTCGTAACATATTTTGAATCATTTTCGTAGGTTTACAATTATCAAATTCTCTGTCTGCCTCCGTAGCGTAATGGTTAGTGTTATTAGCTGCTGTCCTCGGGGCCCCGGGTTTGATTCCCGATACTGCCAAAAATTTAAGAATGGCAGAAGGGATGGTATGTGGTTGAAATGGTACACGCAGCTAATCTTCAATGGGGGTGTGCTTGAAAAGATCTGCACCACCTCAGGACGAGGACACGAGTTTACTTTATCAAATTCTCTCGAAGGAACTTTCACTGCAGTCAGTTGTTAACATACATCTTAAGCCTCTTGTACAATGAGACTATGAGAATAAATAGACAGGGTGCTTATGGTGTATCAACCATGGACAAGCTGTCTTCAGAGGTTACTGAGAAAATCCCATATTTAAGGAGACAGCAGCTGGGGAATTTTATTGGAAATGATTTCCAGAGATTCTCCATTTACCCAGCGACTCCAGGATGGAATCTCTAATCTTTTATCTCTGCATTATTCAAGCAAAATTAAAGTCCTAAAAGTAGAGGAATATTACAATATGGCTGGTAAAAACAACCCACAGGCAAATTATTTGAGATAAACATTCATTTATATCTTTTGGTCACACTAACATAGCCTTTCAGTAACAGTAGGATGGGAAAGGGCTAGGATTGGGTAGGAATTACCTGTGGATTTAGTTGCCTGGTGGTCTGCTGACATTTACAACCTACAATAAATGCCGGAAATATCCCTAGTTAGCATGTATGCAGGCTTCGGTGTGTTTCAGAAGGATTACTGCAGATTTTTGTAGACTCGTTTCACTGAGGCTTTGAAAAGCTAAAAATCAGTATTTTGATTTCTTCTCCTTGGATTGTGATCCCTTTCCAAACTCTTTGATTACCTTTACTGCCGATTCTATATAAACAGTGAAAAGAAGAGGGGACAAATTGCAGCCTTATCTCACTCCTTTCTAGATTGCTGCTTATTATTCATAGCCCTTTAATTCTTATTACAGCAGATTGAATTTTGTACAGACTGTAGATAATCCTTTCTTGATATTTGAGCCCAATCACCTTCAGGATCTCACCTAGCTAGGTCCAATCAACGTTATCAAAATAATGCCTTTTCTAGATTTATGTATGCTATGTATGTGGACTTGTCCTTAATTCGATCCTCTAAGATCAAATGTAAGGTCAGGTTTGTTTCATGTGTTGCTATATTTCTTCTAAAGCCAAACTGATATTCTCCCAATTCAGCTTCAACTTGTTTTTCCATTCTTCTCCAAATATTACGTGTCAAAATTTTGCAAGTGTGAGATACTAAACTAATGTTATGATAGTTTCACACTTGTCAGTACCGGTACCTGCTTTCTTAGGAATAGGTATAACAACATCCTGTCTAAAATCAGATGGCACTTCTCCTGCATCATACATCTTACACACTAAATAACTTTGCAGTGCCGTACTTTCTTTTTTTTTTAATCTAGGAAAAGCATAATTCAAAGGAACAGCAATACTGTATTTTTATTTCATTGCAAACTACATATTTTGGTTTCTTTTCAGCCCGAAGTGTTCCTCAACTGGGTTTTGTTCTGTTTAATTAATTTTTGCAAATTACCAGTTTTGTTAATACAACAAAGAAGATCCAACATATCAGAACTTTTAAGGCAAGGAATTCTAATAGGATGTTCCACATTTATTACGACAGATTAAACCAAAAATGTATCCTTTAAACCTGGTCGAGTCTAACGCTTCCAGAGGTGTGTTCGCAACATGTGATTCCTACACCGTTCACTTTAATCTAGATACATTATGAGATTTTGGCTGCCGGCCTCAAGTCTCTTGAGTGAGACGAATTTCCATCACTATTAACTTTTGTCAATGGCAAACATTGCTCAGTTTAATTACACCAGGAATAGGAAGAGGAAAGACTTAAAAAAGTTACACTAATTTTTTAAGGAAATAATTTACACCGGTTTAAAATATTTTATGTTTGTAGCAGAAATGTTGTGATAACTAATTATGATAAGTTTTAGCTGTAGTTTTTACCATAAATTAATCCAATTCACACTGTTTTCAGAAGAAAGCAAAATCGTACCATGTAACTTCAGAATAAATGATGAATTAGTTACGAAAATTTAGAAAATACAGTGGACGCCTGGTTAAACGCTATCTGATTTACCGTAGATTCGGAAGTCACCAATAAAATTCCTAATTTTTAATTGAAGTAATGAACTGCATAAAAGAATTCTGCATTATAATCTATAACCGTTACCCACTGTGCCCAAAACAGAACTTAAAGGGATGGCTGGATGAGGTTTTCAGAAACTGCATCCCTGTCTGTTCACAGAAATAATAGAATATGCAATTGGCCAATTTTTTATGTACACAGGCGAAAGTTAAGATAACCCTCCCTCATTCCCCTCAACAACTTGAACTTGTTTGCCTGCACCCGCGCTGTGTTGGCTTTTAGCTTTTGCCAGACAATCTCCTACTGAAGTCTTGAATTTGGTGCAGGTGCTGTGCGAAAATAAAAGAATATGCTGTGAACGATAAATTGAACATAATCAGTCATGTGATGAATGGAATGTTGAATGTGCATATTTCAGGTACAGTTTCTTTCATAAAATTGTGTTCTCTTGTAGCCTGCTATTTTTTTCCAATATTCTGTCAACCTATAGGTCATTTTCCAATTACCGTGGTTAAGTTACGAGGTGGGGTAAAGGGTGTCCTCTGACAACAGTGTTAAATGAACAAGAATTAGTAATGTATCAACAAGGCTAGATGGGAACAGGTTTTCACTGAGAATATTACCCCAGTGCAGTCCTAGACAGGACACCAATCTCCTTCAGATTTTGCCTATGAGCAACATTTTTACACCATTCATTTTACATACTGAAGTGACATTCCTAAGCCCACTAATGGTGTATAGGACCCAATACCAAAATAGCTAAATTTTTGAGACTTGGTCATACTGGTCTAGGTCCCGCAACAAGAGCTTGCCGAAACTCAAACGTGCGCAGAGACCAATATCTGTTGGCGAAGTTTAAGCTCGTTGTGGGGCTCCTGTGTGTCGCCCGAATGCTAATTACCGGGCTCATTGTTACTCAACCGCTCACTGAGAGGCACAATGTACAGCTCTTTATCAAGCATGTATTGAAAAGAAGCAAGAAGCATGTGCTTGTATTATTAATATTTTATTTATATTTTGTAGCTGAAAGTGAATTTGTTGTAGTATGATATTCAGTGTACGTAGCGATGCCCCCGTTTCGTTCTAAATTAGGGAGTGCTAAAACTTTACACAGTCAAACTAGAGAAGTTATTTATAATGTGTATAAATTCATGAAAAACGAAACCCACCCCACTGGAAACTTATGTGCTATTCAAAAGAAAGTGGGCAAAGCAAAGGGTGTGTCGGAAAGGTCCGTGCGGAATGTAATACGAGACGCAAAGAAGATCGAAAGGGGTGAAGTGGATTCATTTTCAACGCCTGGAAAGGGAAGACCAAAGTCTGTCAAGAAGTGTGAATTAGACGATTTTGAGAAATGCGCGGGCAGGCGCACGATTCACAATTTTCACAATACCGAAGGCGAGATACCAATACTTGAAAAGATCTGTAAGAAACTGGTTGAGGATATACAGTTTAAAGGTTGCGTAAGAACACTAAGCTAGATAGTTCGAGGCCTAGGTTTTCGATGGAGGAAGACAGAAGACATGCGTAGAATACTTATGGAGAAGCCTGACATAAGGCTCCTATGTGTGCAGTATATACAAAGCATAAAGCGATACCGACAAGAGGGTAGGCCTATTGTTTACACTGATGAGACATATTTGCATAGTTCGCACACCAAGTCAAGTGCTTGGAGTGACAGTACTCTTCACGGATTGAAGTCACTTATCTCGAAAGGGCAACGATTAATAGTGGTACATGCCGGTTCAGATGCAGGTTTCGTTCCAAATGCTTTGTTGGTTTTCAAATCCAACCAAACAACAGGGGATTATCACGATGAAATGAACTATAGAAACTACGAGAAATATCTGACAGAGAAATTAATTCCTAATTTGCCACCCAACTCTGTAGTCGTGATTGATAATGCCTCGTACCATAATGTCCAATGTGAGCGTGCACCCACATCATCATCCAGAAAGAGAGTTATGCAGGATTGGTTGACTGATAAGGGTATTCCGTTTTCTACAGAGATGATAAAACCCCAACTGTACGCTTTGATTAAATCCCACAAATCACGCTATAAGTCACATCAAATTGACAGACTACTTGCATACAATTTTGCGTCTACCGCCATACCATCCAGACTTGAACCCAATTGAAATGATTTGGGCTCAAGTTAAAGATTATGTAGCACAAAAGAATGTTACTTTCAGGCTCGATAATACAAGAACGTTGCCGATGGAAGGAATTACATCAATTGGGGCAGAAGAATGGTCGAGTCGATGTAGGCACGTAATCGACACAGAATAAGTACATTGCGAGCGATCACATAATGGATGAATTATCAGGCAGCATAATCATTAATCTGGAGGACAATAGTGACAGTGACGGAGAGAGCGTTTGTGATAGCGCGGATGACAGTGAAGATGATATGAGCAGCTTTCAACCTCTTTCAGAAGATGCGGTCTAGAACAAGCCATTGGGTAAGTTAACTGCTATTTTACGATCACATAATTCTTAAACTCTTTGTTTGTTATTGTTATTTCATTCAATGTTTCTGATTCTGCATGCCCAATAATATCATTATGCTATAGGGTAATGTGTCCTGGCTCTCGTTATAACTACAATAACGCATTACATACACGCGCTGAGATTTCACTCGAACGCTGGTCACAGTTCAGCTGGCCAGACCGCCAGCGCAGACGGTTCATTAACAACTGCTGGCAGTAAGGCGATTTAGCGAGGTAAGGGGGGCGTGCAGTGCTACTACCGAGCCCACCCGAACACTGCCAATGTTCTGCGCAGCTTTCTTTGGCAAGCTCTTCTTGCGGGACCTATATTATAGCACACCTCAAGCGCAGTGATTTCAACTGATGACAGGACATATTGTGAAGACTATTGCTAGTAATGTTTAGCAGCAGCCTGCTGTGTACAGAAAGCTGATTTAAGGACTGTGCATATGTGCTAACACAAGAAATGAAACTTAGCTCACCTCATGTCCCAGTTACCTGCCTCCTTCCCTTCAGCGTTCAGCGAGTCCTAAAAACTTTGGGGCGAATCTGGAGAGGAATTTTTGTTGTACTTCAAAGAGCTATTTATATAATTATGTCCTGGATGTGAAAGAAAGTGACCATCATAAAATTGCTGTTGATGGAGATCAGTGCAAGATATATTGTGTTTGGCAAGTTAAAGTTTAAGGCAGTTTAGGGGTGGGGCTGAGGATAAACAACCTTCAAGACGGTTTTGCAGCTACGAGAAGTACAACATATTCCAGCCCTATTTGCCTTGCATGCAAGGCTTTCCTAATCCTTCCTCTTAAACAAAGCTGACCATACACCATCTAGCAGCATATACAGATCAGCAACAAAAGGAACAGTTGCATTGCTGACCTGTCATCAGTGTTCCCAACAGTGGAACAGGATTACCCACTAACCGGCTGCTTGAAAACCACTATCTTCTCTCTTTCAGCTTTGTTGAGCTAAGAAAATACAATAAAACCAAACCAAACCCCATGGCACTACAGCCCTTGAAGGGCCTTGGCCTACCAAGCGACCGCTGCTCAGCCCGAAGGCCTGCAGATTACGAGGTGTCGTGTGGTCAGCACGACGAATCCTCTCGGCCGTTATTCTTGGCTTTCTAGACCGGAAGAAAATACAATATCAACATCAAATTAAGTGTACTTTTAGGTTCAAAATACATTTCAAGGTGAACTTATCTAATAGTCTGGGATCATTGATGTAGTTTTCTAACATTTTGATAGAAGACACATAGGAAGAAGATGCTTAGTATGTTTTCATAGCCCCTACTTGTTTTAATACTTTGTTTTGTAGCTCATTGACAGCCTTGTTCATTTCTTCTCAGTCCTACCTAAATCGGGTCTCATTCTATTTTTGGCTCTCGTTTTAACAATGCTCTATTATTTTGGCTTTTTTTTAACAATGCTCTAATGACTATAAAAATTCTCTCAAATTCCTCATTTGACTATGACAGTACTAGGCGTGGCAGTGTAAACATTGTCAGTTCCTGAAATTGATTGGCGTTTCTTACATCACAGTATTTCAAAACTTTACTCGTGAAATTAACAGTGTTCATGGTTCGAGAGCATTTTTCCAACGGTTATAATTATTGGGAATCAAGCACTCTATAACAATCTTAAGTGCACCTGACAGTTGAAGAAGTGACACACTGAAGTGTTCCTTGCTTCTTTATTTTTAAGGGAATCCCCTACACCTCATCTCCACCTACAGTTCAGCTCTTTCCCAGGTCGCCTTATGAGGACGGTTTGAAAAGTTCTCGGAATCACCGCTAGATGTTAATGCTAGAGCAACGAGGTTCTCGCGCAATAATCACACATCCTTTGTGAGTGAACATGTGACGCGTCAGTGCTCTAGCTGCAGGAATGTGGTAGTGACGACTCTTTGTTGTTGTTCCCGCGTAGTGATTTGTGACAATGGAAAAACTGAGATTCGAGCAGTGATTAAATACTTTGTAAAGAAAGGTATGAAAGCAAAGGAAATTCATGCCGACTTTCAGAACACACTGGGGGACTCTGCTCCTTCATTTTCAACTGTTGCCAACTGGACCAGCGAGTTTAAATTTGGTCGGGAGAGCTTGGATTATGATCTGCGTAGTGGACGGCCAAAAAGTGTTACGACCCCAGAATTTATCGCAAAAGTGCATTAAATGGTCATGGAGGATTGTCGACTGAAAGTGCGGGAGATTGCTGAAGCTGTAGGGATGTCTTCTGAAGGGGTATATTATATTTTAACTGAAGAATTGGGTATGAAAAAATTATCCGCAAGATGGGTGCCGCGGCTCTTGACATTGGACAATAAACGCATCAGATTGGAAATGTCCGAACAAAGTCTGGCCCGTTTTCAGTGCAACCAAGAAGATTTTTTGCACCGGTTTGTGACTACAGATGAAATTTGGGCCCACTACTATACCCCAGAGACAAAACAGCAGTCAAAGCAGTGGAAACATGCCGATTCACCACCACCAAAGAAAGCAAAGGCAAGTGTGTTCGGCCGGAAAGGTCATGGCCTCAGTTTTCTGGGATGCAAAAGGCAGTCTGCTGATAGATTATCTTCCTACTGGCCAAAAAATTACGGGGCAATACTATGCAAACCTCCTAGACCAACTACAGGAAAAGATACACGAAACAAGGCCTACTTTGGCAAGGAAAAACGTCATCTTTCATCATGACAACGCTTCGCCGCACACAAGTGTTATTGCCATGGCAAAACTTCATGAACTGGGGTACGAATTGTTGCCACATCTACCTTATTCACCTGATTTGGCACCATCAGACTTTCATCTATTCCCCAAGCTGAAAATTTTCCTCGGTGGATGGAGATTTTCTACAAGGTAAGAACTGACAGCCGAATTGGAGAGGTATTTTTCAGGCCTGGAGGAATCTCATTTTCGAGATCGGATCAAGGCATTGGAACATCGCTGGACCAAATGCTTTAGTCTACAGGGAGACTATGTTGAAAAATGAAAGCAGTTCCACCGAGGTAAGATACTTAATTCTAGTACATTCCAAGAACTTTTCAAACCACCTACGTATGATGGCATCACGACTGTAAACATCAAGATCTTAAATTTGAACTATTACATTTTTATATTTTCTATCATATTGGATAAAACTTTAACAGGAAAACCATCACAGTATCTAGTGACATAAGCATGGAAACTACTAGATTTCCCACTGCCCACTGCATGTTAAAATTTGTTTACTGGCAAAAAAAACACTAGATTTAGTGGGAAAACCACTGTGTTTTGCAACACCGCCTGCCATTATGTTTAACCTATCTTTTAACCTACTCGTCTTCCTATCTCTCTATACATAGTAAAAACTTGATTATCCGGATGGCTGAGAAAACTTTTTAAAAAAAACTGTCAATACATCACATAAGCTTTGAGGCCATTATGATGGTGTCTGCCTGCTTATTTTTTGTTTGTGTGTTTGTTTGCTCCAGGTAGGCTCAAAAACTACTGGACCAACCAAGATAAAACTTGGAACCAGATGTAGTTTTTACACACATTAATCCAATATTCATCCTGTTTTCAGGAGAAGGCAAAATCATTCTGTGTAACTTCAAAATAAATTATGAATTAGTTAAGAAAATTTACAAATACAGTGAAACCTCGATTCTCCGTTTTTCGAGGGACCATGAAAATAAAACGTACAACACGGGAAAACGGAAAATGAATGAAAACCATCAACAATTTGGCTAAACATCACAAAAATGAAATATGTATAATTATAATCTTACAAAAATTCCTAAACCAAACCAAACTACAGCCCCAGTGGGACTTTGCCTGCCAAGTGACCGCTGCTCAGCCCGAAGGCCTGCAGATTACGAGGTGACGCATGGTCAGTCCGACGAATCCTCTCGGCCGATATTCCTGGCTATCTAGATCGGGGTCGCCATCTCACCATTAGATAGCTCCACATATAAGGTAATCACGTAGGCTGCGTGGACCTAGAATCAGACTTATATCCAGGTAAAATTGCTTGACCTGGTCTCAATCGAACCCGGGCCCTCTGGATGAGAGGCAGGCATGTTAGACCGCGAAACCGCATTAATTACCGGTACGCGAGTTCAAAATCTCGATACTTTACAGCGAGTTTTACCGGGGAAAACTTAGTCAGTTTCCCGTGAAAATTTCTTTCAGTTCAGCAACTTTGATTAGGCTAGCCAAACTCCTGAAAAATCTAATAACGCCAAGCCAAACGATAATCGACCACAAGTAGTTTTTAATCCTCTCATCTAATAAAATAAAGCTCATTAGATACAAAAGCACCCAACATGATGGCGAAGTCCCTTCATTTCTTAATCTTTCATTGTAATTTGGTCCCGCTATACTGTTCGTAGTCAGTTTCTGGAAATCTCGTACCGCGCATTGTAGGTCTGCATCGACTTTTAAAGGTTATGTTGAACCAACGAAAAATACTATAAAGGAAATATCATCACAACTTCAGAAATTACGATTATTCGTGACCTTGAGGTCATCTGGAAAGCGCGCTCGCTGCACATTCAGTACGAGTTGGAAATGATACAAACGATTTAAACGTAGCGGTACCGTAACGTGCGCAAATAAAGCGACTGCGGTTTTTGGTATTTTAACACGAAAACGTAAAATTCCCAGTCTTATATTAGGACTTAAACAGTAATAGGCAATCCCAAGACCTCCCATGGCTTTCTTTTTTAATGTAAGGTGCAACATCTGTTCTGGTCTCGCTAACATAATCATGTACGATATTACAAAAAATACCGGTACTGAATTTGTGTTAAGAAGGAGCAGTTTCGATTCCTGCCTGAAAGCCCAGTTACTCTACAGTGCCATGAGCAAAGTGCAGAAAACCAGTTCGGCAGTACGATCGAAAAAGTGTAAAAATATAAACATCTAACCCTGGACATAATATGGGAGTTTTATAAGTACGGACATTCAGTGCCGGATTAAGGTGTTTGGGGGCCCTGGGCTATTTAAAAATGTGGGGCCCCTTCTTCCTAACATCACATAAGACTAGCATATAGAACTACTTCCACTTAAATTAATGAATAGGGAAGTGTTGAAATAGACTACAATTTTTCTCTATTTTTCATGTTAATATTTCATAATGCCAAGACATATTTTACATTTATCTCATCACTATCAAATCGACATACAAAACAGAACTTACGTTTTTTGGCACCACTAGGATATTTTCTATCCATTTTACGAGAACATTACAGTTGTAACTTACGAATGGTTCAATAATCAGAGGTGAACTGGAAGTTCTCTTACTGATGCAAATATATAGTATAGCATGCGCATTCCACCGTGCTTCCCCTGTCCCCTCCCGCTCACTTCCTAGACCTCTTCCTCATTGCCCCTCTGCCCGTACTCGCAAGCTGCCAGATTGAAATTTTCGTCAACAATAACCTTTACAATAATTACAGTGCGTGAGTAGTGAGGATTCGTGTCTCCGGACGGTAACTGATTCTAGCAGTGATGAAATACTAACGCCGACAGCTGATAAGAAGGAAGGAAGAGTGCGTGTTCGATATTTTGCGAGCGTAAATATTCATATACATGCACGGAGGTGGAGCAGCAGGCCTTTTTATACAATTTTAGGTTCGGCCAAGGGCCGGGGCCCATTGGCACGCGGGGCCCGGGGCTGCAGCCCCTTTAGCCCCCCCCGTTAATCCGGCCCTGCGGACATTTGACGAAACTCGTTCCGTCTTCAAGCAGAGCTGTCGAATTGCGCCGTGTCTCCTTACAATTGTTGTGGCCACTGTCTGCTTAATGATTTTACGAGATTCTCTAAATAATACCCCCCGAATGCGATGCTAAAATGGTCCAGTATGCAAGTTCATCGCTGATCGCTTTTCCAGTAGGTACCGGTACAGTACTTGCTCTACTAAACATCGCAATGACGGGGCGTTAACGCCAAGATCCATAAGTATGCCATAACGGTTGTGTCCCATTTGCGGTCACAGCAAAATTTGTCCCATTTGCGGTCACTTCCAGTTCGGAAGAAAAAAGGAATGCGAAGAAAGACCAATTCGTGTCCCATTTGCGATCACTTTAAAGTTGTCAGCAGCCTGTTGGGGTTTCCAACGTCCATGCAGCAGGGAGACTGCTAATTAGGCTAGACTCAGGGATTCTCCCAACCCCTCCTCGTACGAATATAATGTGATTGATTTTACGTCTTCTAACTACTTATTAATATTGAAAACATTTCCTAGCGGACAAAGTACTACGAAAAATGTAAAATGCAGCAATTTACTCAATTGTGCCGAAAGTTAAAGAGCTAAAAGGCCCAAAAAGGTTTAAAATCGTGAGTCTTGGATAGCTCTATCAAAATAAAAATAAAATTAAAATCTGAAAATCACTTCCACCTGGCAAGTTCGCCGTGCGGTCAGGGGCACGCAGCTGTGAGCTTGCATCCGGGAGATAGAGGGTTCGAACCTCACTGTCGGCAGCCCTGAAGATGGTTTACCATGCTTTCCCATTTTCACACCAGGCAAATGCTGAGGCTGTACCTTAATTAAGGCCACAGCCGCTTCCTTCCTATTCCTAGGCCTTTCCTATCCCATCGTAGCATTAAGTCCTATCTGTGTCTGTGCGACGTAAAGCAGCTTGCAAAAAAAAAAAAAAAAAGTGTCCCTTATTGTATAATGGGGAGAAGGAAGTGTAATTTTACTGCTAAGGTGGAGATGAGCTACAATTGCTTCAAAAAGGGGTGTCATCCTGATTGCGAACAGAATTGGGGTCAGTATATGCAGTCCTAAATTACTAATTCATCTCATTCGTGTACAATCTATCATGCGTTATTTAATGTATAATGGGAAAGTGCCAAATGCATTGGGACGGGGGAGGGGGGGCGGCATTCATCATAAAAAATATTGCAAAGCAAATCTATCACCGTTCAGACCAAGAAGGACTTGGAGTAGTGGAAGATAAAGGCTTCTACTATTCGTAAAATCGGGAGTAAATTGTTAACTCTATACCCGGCAGCTGTTGTCCCCCAAGAATCTACTTCGTACTCACTTTTAGTGTGAGCTGAGTAAATCCCAGCAAAGTGTGCCTCTCCAGAAGTGAAAATTTCAACTTCCTGACGAGGAATCGAACCATGTCCTTTTGCGTGAAAGGAGCACGCCTTTACCGCCTCAGTTAAGCAGCCCCTGTTGCAAAATATTCACAACTGTATGCTTTGGAACAATAATACACTGTTGAACAGGTCTTGTGAATATTATGTAAATATATTTCTATGGAAATACGGTAACTGTATATAAGCACACTATGTAGAATATAATTGCATATTTTAATATTGTAATTTTAAGTGGGGATGGAGGCACATTCGTGTATGTGGGGCTATGACCTTTCGCCATTCACCGTCCCTCAATTGTACCTACAATTTGAGGAAAATAAATAAATAAATAATAATAATAACAATAATAATAACAGTAGTAGTACGGTCTCAACTATCATGCGCAGACATTCTGATTTGATGCTAATTAGGTTGCTTGAGTAATCCTGACGTTACATGTTACTCTGCCAGAAGGTAAAGAAACCTCTCAAGGGCGATCTATGGCTGATTTTTTAAAATTATGTCGGATAAACACTACATGGTCCGCCTCTGTGGTTTAGTGGTTAGTGTGATAAGTTGCCACCCCTGGAGGCCCGAGTTAGAATCCCCAGTCTGCCACGAAATTTGAAAATTGGTATGAGGGCTGGAACGGGGTCCACACAGCCTCCGGAGGTCAACAGAGTAGAGGGGGGTTCGATTCCCTCCTCAACCACTCTCAAAGGGGTTTTCCGTGGTTTCCCACTTCTCCTCCAGGCAAATGCCGCGATGGTACCTAACTTAAGGCCACGGCCACCTCCTTCCCTCTTCCTTGCCTATCCCCTGCAATCTTCCCCCCCCCCCCCCAAGCCTCTGTTCAGCATAGGAGGTGAAGCCACCTAGGCGGGGTACTGGTCATCCTCCGCAGTTGTATCCCCCGACCCAAAGTCTCACTCTCCAGGACACTGCCCTTGAGACGGTAGAGGTGGGATCCCTCGCTGAGTCCGAGGGAAAAAACAACCCTGGACTGTAAACGGATTAAGAAAGAGAGAAAGAAAGAAAGAAAGAAAGAAAGAAAGAAAGACTTATTTTACTTTTAGGATCTGCTTTAGGTCGTACTGACACCGATAGGTCTTATGGTGATGATGGGATAGGAAAGGGCTAGGAGTGGGAAAGAAGCGGAGGTGGCCTTAATTAAGGTACAGCCCCAGCATTTGCCTGGTATGAAATTGGGAAATCACAGTAAACCATCTTCAGGGCTGCTGACACTGGGGTTCGAACCCACTATCTCCCGGATGTAACCTCACACCTCTAACCGCACGGCCAACTCGCTCGGTAACCGTAAATGTATCACCAAAGAATTTTTACATGGGATCTGAAGACAGACGCTGCCAATGGTCTACAAAAGGAGCGTATTTTAGCAAATACACCTATCTTCATAGCTGTGCGCATGTTGAGGTGTCGAAGCGCCCGAGTAGAGTTTCGTCCGAATTCCATGAACAGGCAGCTTAAGGGTTCGGCTGTCGGCAGCCCTGAAGATGATTTTCTGTGGTTTCCCATTTTCACACGAGGCAAATGCTGGGACTGCATCTTCATTAAGGCCACGACCGCTTCCGTCCAACTCCTAGGCCTTTCCTATCCCATCGTCACCATAAGACCTAGTAGCAAAAATGATAATAATAATAATCTATTAATAATACAACTCTCACTAATCCACCATAAACAAATGCCCCTCTAGTTATGTTATACAATAAAAAGGATATTCTAAATCATAAGATTACCCCAAACTAAATTATTAAACATTTTCAATAAGAAAAATATTTTTATAAATATTGTTGGGTTATCTAAAACATCCCAATGTACCAGTTAATGTTACTACTACTAGAACAAAAATTTCATATGAGACTGTTTTGAAAATTGTATCTGTTTTATGTATCCCACGTCAACACTAATCTCTTGTTCGCAATCTGGACAGGGTATATTTAGTTGTTCGGAATCTGGACGGTTTTTGCCTTGTCCGCAATCAAGACACAACCCAAAAAGGGTCGCAATGTCGAGGAAGTAGAGTGTTACAGCGAAACATTTATTTTGAATTTGAAGAAGTTTAACGGTTTAATACGCCCTGCTTTTGTCCTGCATTTCAAAAATCATTTGATTACACCCATAACCATCTGCTAACCCTAAATAAAAGGTACAAATAAGTCCTATTTAGTCTCCTTGTCCCGATATTAACGCATCGTACTCAAGCGGTAAACATAATTAATTTAATAAGTTTCAGCATCCGAATCCTAGCACGCAGCTGTCGCCAGTTATTTAAAAGGCTGTCTGCCTGTACCAGTCCTTGAGTAGGGAATTCCATATCCCCACTGATAAGAGTGATGGCAAATGGGACAATGTCTCACCCGTCAAAACTAGTTTATTTTTGTATTCTACCTGAGTGACCGCAAATGAGACTGACCGCAAATGGGACGACACCGCCATAACCGTCGTTTCGTCAGATACAGTTTATTAAAAAAAGATTGATCGAGGATTTAGCGTCGATGGGACTGGAATTTCTGGACGGTTGATCCGGGAAATAATTTCTTTAAAGAACGGATAATGCGGGACTTTTACAACGTGATTTAATTACGATGCTCGCGGGACCACGTAATTTGAACGTATATTCCGGGAAAACGTACATTCCGGGAATGGATAATCGAGGTTCCACTGTAAAACATACTCTACTGGAAATAAATAAGAATTAGTAATGTAGCAAGAAGGCTAGGTGGGAACAGGCTTTCTCTGAGAATATTACAATTGTTTTTACAACAGCCTGAAATCCCGAGTCATACACAGGATTTTTTGATTTTAACATATTTCTCTATTTCAAACTAGTGAGGGATTTAACATGGGGATGTCTAAAATTTGGGTAATTTTTGCCCTACATCATTTAAAACTAATGGTTGGCTCTATTTTATAAATTGTATAAGTGTTGTATAATATGGTTTGGCATAATAGCCGGCTTCATAGCCTGAGCTCCACCATATCAGAAAGGCAATCAACTAAACTATTCTTTCTAACTAGCTGTTTTTGAGAAAATTCCAAGCTGATATAATTTTCCCCCAATTAACATTGCGAGTATAGCAGGCATCATTGAAGTTCTGAGCAGCGTGTTTCTGAAGGCTGTTTAACAAAGACTGAACTATTTCATTTTTATAGAAAAATTTTTCCAACTAGTCAAAGCAGAGAAAAAGGTGTAAATTTGTTTCAACAAAGGGAAAATAAAACTGCTCAAGGGCAACACTTTGTTGCATGCTGAATTCACACATCAAAATGGTTGATTTGTTTAATTCTAGCTTGGAGACCAGAATTACATTGTCATATGACTGGTCCCTGTGCATAATTGAATTTCCAAATCGTAGTTACTTAATAAACTTCTTAATGTATCAGCTAATTCTTCTGATTTGTGCCCCGAGTTTGAGATAAAACAAATAACTTTCATCTCGAAATCCATATCTTAATAAATACTTTATAATAAAAGACAGCTGATCTGCATGTGTAATATCAGGGCTGGAGTTTATAATACGGTGACAAAATATTTAGTTTTCACACATCTGTAAAGAAAGATATGAAGTGTTCCCTTTTACTTTATTTTCATAAAGTCCTATACGTTCAGCTAGAAAAGGACTAAATTCTGCCATTAACTCTAGAGCCATCTCAAAATTTCAAATATCAGGTGAGCAGAATAAAGCGAACTGCTCCATCCTGTGTGCGGGAATTCCTGAGCGAGCGAGTTCGCAGGCAATAAAATAAAGTGCCGGATGTACTCAAGGCCGCGCTACCGCACCAGGTTCCAGTCTTTGTTGAACGTTTGCAAATGTGGCACGTGTTTCGTTGGTGATATTAGTACAGTGTGCGAGTTCAGTGAAATGGCTCAGGTGGCTCAAGTCGGGTATCAGTATTCTGTTCCCCAAAGAGTATTCATTTACAATTCATAGGTCCGTACAGAAAGTGCGAGAGTTGAAAGGAGATTATTTCAAGAGAAGCTTCCTGATGTTCAAATTCCAGGTTGGACTTCGATTCATAGATTAGTAAATAAATTACATAAGATAGGAAGTCTTCTTGATAGGAAATGTAATAAACCACGTGCAGTACTCACACAAGAAACTACTGTATAGGTAACATTGGTAATGCTATGGAAAGATCTCCTACAAAATCACCTCGACGACTTGCTCAGGAAATTGAAATTTCCTATGGTTCTGTTAGAATGGGTACAAAGTTACTGAAGTTAAAGCTGTATAAAATGACTGCAGTGCAAGAACTTAAACTGGGTGACCCTGCAATGCAAGTGCGATTTTGTGAATGGGTTTTGAATGCAATACATGACGGAGGAATTGACCCTAATCTAATGTTCTTTTTGGACAAATCATGGTTTCACCTAAGTGGATATATTAATACACAAAATAATCGTTATTGGAGTACTGAAAAGCCTAGTCAGCTTCACCAAGTAACCCTGCATGATGCAAAAATATGAGTGTGGTATGCTATTAGCGGTGAGAGAATAATAGGCCGAAATTTTTTTTGGAAACTATCAATAGTAATAGGCATGTGCAAACTATTCTGCAGCCGTTTTTCGGAGAATTAACTGAGAGGGAAAGAAGTGTCTCGTTTTTCCACCAAGACTCTGTGACGGCACATACAGCCCACTTCTCCTTACAGGAAATCCATGCAGTGTTTGACGATAGAGTTATCACTAACAACATATGGCCTCCTCAGTAACCTGATTTTTAACCCACTGCAAATTTTACCTCTGGGGGACATTGAAAAAAAAAAAAGTACACAAAACTAATCCACACACTTTAGATGAACTTTAAAATAACATTCATCAAGAAATTGCTGCCATTTCTCAGAGGGAGCTGCAGAGGGTAATGAACAATTTCCTAAGCAGGTGCCAGAAATGCTTGAACAACGAAGAGAGGCAGTTTCAATTTCTCCTGGCATGATATATGCGAGTACTTTTATTTTTTGTGTTGTTTGTTTGTTTGTTTGTTTGAAACAGCTTACTGCAGACTGCCTGTGGCACACGCACCTCCCGTGTGCAGGCTGTGCTGCCAGGCTTTGGGCCTGGTTTCACTTCATGTTGCTCATCCTGTATGTGTTGATCCATTGTGACTCCTGAAAGATAGACCTTGTACGGAAAATTTTTTGACCACCGCAACGACTCATTTTACACATCCCTCGAATATTTTACTTCTATTTGAAGCTGATATGTTAGTTTATTTTCTATTTTCCCAGTGATTTTTCCTTTAGCTTTTAAAGCTAATGCTAATTTCCTATGCTCAGCTAAATTTTCATAAGCAGTTAATCGGGACTAGCCATTTATCTAGTCATTGAACCCCTCATTAGAGTTTGCAAATTGCAATGTTTTATTATACAATAAACATGTGACACAAAATACACTACCCTTAATTTGAGAGTATTCTAAAAGTTGTCTTTGTTGTTTCTCTCTATTCCTCAGGATTCTGAAAAACAAACCTTTATTTAAGTACCTCAGAAAGTCGTGCATGAATTTCTAAAATCACTATCATTGTCAAAATTTTGTCCATAGTATCCACTTTGTTCAAAAACTGAATTGGTATCATTCGCTCTATATGCATCATTTGGGTCAATTGAAATGACTGATTCAAAGAAGAAAAAATGGAAGTTTTCATATTTTAATAATAAAAAATGTTATTGGTCTTACATCTCGCTAATTACTTCATGGTTTTCGGAGATGTCAAAGTCCTGGAAATTTTGTACTGCAAGTTTTCTTTTATGTGAATCAACCTACACAAAGCTGGCATATTTGACCACCTTCAATTACTGCTGGACTGAGCCAGGATCTAATCAGCCAACTTGAACACTGAAAGCCAGCACATTACCATATGAGCTTCTCTGCATTTTACACTCATCAATTTTCCACTCTGCTTGTCCTCATACAGGGACTGTCATTTTGAAATCTTGCCATGACAAATGTGTGATTGAAGTACCTAATTTATAACTCGGTTGTTGAACGTGTACTTTCCAATGTTCAAAAGGAAATAAAAATAGATGTTAGAGAATAATATTTTGTTACGTGAGGGCCTATGTACATTTACCAACACACAAAATGTTAAAAATTTTGATTAAGGGAACTTTTAATGAAGGTTTGCTTTTGGTCAAAACGTAATAATACTGATAAATTTAGTAATATAACTGAAAATACATGATATGAAAACAAATTTTACTAAAACATAAAACCCACTTTCACATATCTGTATTATAAAATAACCAACATTCTAACCACCATAAAAAGTAATGGAGTATGTAGTTAGCCAGTTTTTTTAATAAATAGAAATAGAACAATATTTTGCTTGTATGAAATAGTTTTATTAATATAGAATATCATCCAGGGTCAATTTTAACCCTTGTGCTATGTCCAAGCACCCATTTTGAGCTTTCTTTATGCTGAAATTCATTATAAATATATTTCATCCATGCATGTATGCCTACGTTTTATCAGTATGTCATCTGAAGTATTGAAGAAAGCAATTTGTGATGTAATAAAAGTAAATTGCAATTCATAACATTTTATCAGGAGTTATTTTTATAGATTTGTATGTAATGATATTATCACAATACATAACAAACATTTTTCACAAAAAGGGAAATAATCTCAAATCTTTACACTGTTTCTTTATACAGATAGTGAAAAAAATCTTGATTATCATAAACTGAAAATATAGAGCAGGTTATGATAATCCAAGAAAAACAACATCAGAGGAGTAGTGATTCGGGAGGATTATATTTAAAAGCTAAGAATGTAGTTAATTTGATTACAGATCTAAAATATTTCTAAAAGCTATGTGAAGTAACAGTAATTAAAGACGCTCCCAAGAAAGAATCCTATAGCCCTATTTCCTAAACCACGTCAATCACTACACCTCTGAATCAAAATAATACTTAAATTTTCTGCAATGCTTCTGGGCAACTCTTAAAATTTTAACAGTTAATATTAGAAAAAATTGCAATGGGTCCAAAAAATTCAAAAAATGAATCTAAATCTTTACAAAAATTCAGTAAAATGTAAACCTCCACCAAAATAATCAAACTATATAAAAATTTTAATATTATGGTGTATAAATACAAATCAGTTTTAAAGCTAACATTACCATCCACAAGCACATTTAACAAGAATTATGTAACATTTAACAATATACCAATTTACTTTAAACTTGATTTTAGACCATATTTGAGATTTTAAAGTTTGCACATTTATCAACAGAAGAAAAAATAATATAACCAATTTCTTTGATAATATTCAACAATTTACCTATGAAAAAACATGAAGTCCATACATATGGACTTGAGTCAAAACTGAAAATAATTTTCAGGTGTTAGTTATAGCAAAAATGCCTTTCTTCAAGCTTTCTTAGGCTGCTGCCTGGCAGTACAAATTACATTAAAGTATTCCAACAAGCACAATAAACAAATAAAATATCAAATACTTGCAAATCATATTTGATACACGTAAAAACAAGTGAAATATCTCTTAAACTTTCAGTACTACTGCACTATACAGAAAATACAACCTGTAATGGAACAATTCAATCAGAAGTAGATTTATATTATTAACATCAGCATGAAAATGGTCTTTCAAACATTAAGGTTTTAAAACAACATAAGATGAAATCTATCCATGAACAATTTTATGTATGTCCTCAACTGGATTTGTCTATTTAAAGAGGAAGAAAATGTTGAAATAATTATAGGAAAAAAATCTCTATCGTGTTTCTTTATTGAAATTTTTGTAGGAATATCAATAATATATTGTACGTCTAGTGGAAGAATTTCACAATAAAGAGAAAATATTCAAATTGAGGATAAAGAGAACACTGGATGTTTTATTGTTGTAACTGAAGAGTACAAACTCTTTCTATAGAAAGATAATGTTTTTATTTATGAGCATCACAGATTTCTGTACTCCTTTCAAAAAGTTGCAAATATTTGGAATGCATAAATTTTATCATTAATTTTTACAGCATATTTCTTTTGTAACTAGGAAAACAAGATTAAAGAATTAGAGTGGTGTATAGTAGGATACCAACCAAATTTAACTTAAATTGAAAGTAGAGAACACAAAACAAGTCACCAGGTTGCAGAGCAACCAAGTTATGATAGAAGCTGTCGGGAAGTAAAATCCAGATTTGCACTAGTAAACATAATCTTGACATCCAACAGTGTTAGTCTTGTAGTAAGGAAACTATGGGTCTGAGACTTGGGATGGTACGGTTTGAACATCAGAGAGAAGAAACTGAAAACCTTTGAAGCATGGTATTGGAGAGGATTCCTGAAGATCTTGTGGACAGAGTTACTAATAAGCAAGTCTTCCATAGGGTTGGAAAGAGAAGGGGACCTGAACAATGATCAAGTAATGTAGAAAGAAAAATACCAATAAAGAACACAAGAGGGTATCCAAGACTACAATAAGTGTAACATATAATCCACAACAAGACTGAATGCCTAGTTTGACTCTAAGAAACTTGCAGTGGACAGAAACAGATGGAAAGAACGCCCTTTGGCCATCAATCTCAGAAATGTGGAATAAAGAAGAAAAAGGAACAGAAGGAAATGAAATTGGTGACCAGGCCTGTTTGCAAATCAGACTGTCATGGTGTTAAGAATATAAGGACAGAAATCTTATTTACTTCAAAAACGAACTGAGAGTCCAACAACCTGAGGACAGAACAGAAACTATGACCCCATTTTCATGAAACATATTACAATCAACTTCATATTTGAAATAATCAAATATACAATTTTTCACTCTTAGCAAGTTGTGCCATTAAGTTGATCTTCAACACATGATATGCAGTTCACATTTAAAACACTGTTTCATAAGAACAGCTCTGAGAATTACACACCATTGATCTAATCATCAAATTTAAAATGAACAGGTGTATTAACTTGGAGAAAAGATGAAATAATGGAGTAAAAAAATATTATTTCAGAAAAGAAAAGAAAAATGATTTCATATAAAGTGCATGTCTATCATACATTAACACTGGCAGATTGTTTTGTGCCCAGAAACATTACATAGTTACTCAGTCTATAAATTTCCTCATAATATTTCATATTTATTTAAGTTTTTCTGTTGTCTTATGACATCATCATCTTGTTTGTCTCCTTATTCAATAAAAATATATATTTATAAATTACTCTTATAACACAATATTACACAGTTGTACTGTAAAAATAGAAATGAAATATGAATTCAAAGTAGCAGGGTTTTTGAGAGATATCCCAAAATTAAGTAACATAGAAAAGTATATGCATATAAACCATTTTTAGTTTTGTGCTTCCCTATAGTGATATTGTTCTCTGAAACTCTGTGTTACATAAATACTACTCTATACAATACAGTTCTTGTTTCAAAGTGAAAATCTTCATTTAGAAAGTATTCATGTATTAGATATAACAGAACTAAGTTCTCTTTCATTTCACAATCCATTTTCACAGCACTTCACAGCTATTTCATTTTTTTTCTAAAATATTAAATTGACTTTCAATCTTGAGATCAATAACCACAGTAACAACCTTTCCCTACACTTTTCACTCACATGCCATATAAATCCATTACCTCTCAACTTCTCAAGCAATCAAACCAACACATTCTACACTCTCATTAGTCTAAATTATATTTTTTCTTTCTTTTGAAGTACAATATTGTAAGGCCATAAAAATGAAAATTCAAGAGACAGTTAAAGAATAAAAAGAAATTCATAGTTAAGTTACGAGCCTTGTTGAATCCTAAATACTTATGATGTAGTAGTAGTAGCAGCTTGAGTTGGAAGCAACTTGGATGTGTAAATCACTTATTAGCAAGAGCTCTTCAGGACTTTATATAATGTTCTTAACTTAAATAATCACATCAGAATTCCTTAAAAAGTCTTTGAAACATTTACTCATTACTGTGTTTTAAGGCAGGAATCAAGTTTCGTACAAAATTAAATTTTCGCACAGCGATTGTTTCAGAGTTCTTTTTATTTTAAGTTTCAGCACATATCTAGTGTCTTTCTATGCAAATTGCATTGCTGGTTGACGTTAGAACTGGGAGGTCATTTTAACCTTGTAATATTTTAGATTACTTCGCTACTAAAATATATAGTCATTCACTCATAAAACGATTTCAGTCAAATCAATAAAAACTGTTCATCCCTAGTGATGGAACTTCTGTACAAAAAATAATAATAATGATCCATTAAAAATGTAATAACAATGCATTGAAACGGTGCACTTTTTATTAAATAAGAATGCCAAGATCAAGCATTAACAAGGTCAACAAAATATAAATTTCTGTACAGGTGAAAATGCAGCTTTTCTAAGGCAGTTTCTCTATTAAACATTCTCACTATTTGAAACTCCTCTTCCTATGTCTTGAACTTCACCAACTACCTGGGCTTCAGGAGTTTCTGGATGGACATCTGACATAGGGGATAGTTTTGATTCCGAGTCAGTTTCCTGACGGTGAAGATCCAGAACTGGCGCAGAGATAGGAGACAACTGACGACCCGTAGGATCCAAGGAGGAATCCGACGATGGGGTCGGCTGTTCTGAAGGAGGACAAGATGGTCCAATTGCTAAGGTTTTAACACCATCCATTTGACTTGTAGCAGGTCGCTCCTCAAACACTGAAAATTAAAATTAATAAATAAAAAAGTAAATAAATAAATAAATAAATCTGTATATTAAAGACTAGCGGTACTCATGCAAATCTCTATAGGTTTTAAGAAAAATTCTCAACAATAAATACACATTAGCAATGTAATTAACAGGTGAACCAGACCCACTGTATTCTTCAAATTCAAGGGCAAAAATCTCAAGCCGGAAATTTAGAGAAAAGTAGGAAGATGAATAGGAACACACAGTAGGATCAATACAATGACAGGTCAGTATGGGAAGAGGGAGAAAAGAAAAAGGAGCCAAGGACAAACATGGAAACACGATCTCCATCTCTTCATACACTAGTGGAAAAGCAGTGAGGAATACCTAGTAAACACTGGTCAGTCCAAACAGGTTTTAAAACACAAACTCTGTGTGTGAAGAGGGCACTCTGATCATACGTGGAAGGGCACCACTCGTCTACACCAGACTGCAGCGCCTGATCACAGGCTGTCTATGTGTATCACAGAGTGTGTCTGGAAGACTAAAGGGAGCACTAATCGAATAATTAAGCGACTTTGAGCGTGGCCGTATAGTAGAAATCCGAGAGGGGGTAGATGCAGTAAATATGTTGGAAGATGGTCCGCCTAGTCAATACTATTTATTTATTTATTTATTTATTTATTTATTTATTTACCTTTCACCTTAACATCTAGTACATGTTTCGAGAATATCATGCATTCTCTTCCTCAGCTAGTGGATTAAAATTCAGTATACAATAAGACCTGATTAAAATAGGGGGGCCCCCATTAAAAATTCAAAACAATGAGTATTACAATGTAACACTTAAAAATTTTGGATGGTACAAACATAAAATTAAAATCCCATTTTGTCAAGTACAAATTAAAAACACAATATAGTAATGTCTAATTAAATACGTTTTGTGATGATATGAATTCACAGTATCCTTGAAGTTGCCTTGCGTAGTTCAAAAAAGTTGAGTTAGGAATGAATGAAATTGCATTAAAACTTGAAGTCCTGCCGATATCCGCCGTTAATGGGTGTTAAAATGATGTCTATTTAAATTAAAATATTGGACACAGCGTCGTATAATGATGCGAATTTACGGTGTCCTTGGAATTGTAATACTATCTTGCGAAGCTCAATTGGATTTGTACAAGAATAAATGAAGTTGCATTAAAACTTGGAGTCCTGCCATTATCTTCAGTTAATAGGTGTATTATGCAGCCAGGTTGAAAATAGGTTAAGATGGTCTATAAAAAGGAAAGGAAATAGAAATTAACAAAAAGGCTCCGACATGAACAAATGAGAATACAACAGGGCAAAAATATTAAACCTTACCAGTGTGATGATGTAAATATTACGTGTGGCATGCATATGTTGGATAGATGTGAAGGCACCTGGTGTTGTATGGCAACTGGTTACGGAATTACATTGGGATGCACGGTGGATGGGAAGAGGGGTGGAAGGAACCGCCCCTGATACTATAGTCATACTTCCCCCCTTACATGCTTGACATCATTCTCTTTTGGTCTCTTACTAGGGTATTGGGTTACCAATTTAAACAACTGATTGTCTTCTGCAATGTGTTCATTTATCAAATTTTTGCAATTTGATTATTTCTAATTTCTCGAGGGCATTCATTTGTTTGCCTTTGCTTAATGAATGTAATAAAGTCATATCATGTTCAATATTTGTGAAATGATGGTTGCTTTCGTGCATGTGTTCACACGTTGCAAAGTATCTAGAATGTTTCTGTGCATTGACATGCTCTTTATACCGTACCAACACACTTCTACCCGACTGTCCGACATTTTTTTCCGCAATCTTGGCACGACAGTTTGTATACTCCTGACTTACTGAACCTACTGTTGGTGTTTACGCTATTCAAATTGAACAATAAATTATTATTATTATTATTATTATTATTATTATTATTATTATTATTATTATTATTATTATTATTATTATTATCTGTCCTAAAGGATACATGGATATTGTGTTTCCTAAATAGTTTAACCAAACTGTATGATTGTTTATTAATGTAAGTGAATGTAGCGAATTTCTTTTTTTTTCTTCCTTATTTACAAGTGGAGTGTTAGGTCTATTCACGACCTTACTCTTTATCCTATTGACATAGCTTTTGGGGTAACCGTTTCTTTTGGCAATATCTTGGATAATATCTCTTTATTGAAATCATTTCTATTTAATGGTATTCTTACTGCTGTATTGATGAAGTTGTAAAATGCCACTTTCGTATGTTCTCCTGGGTGGTTCGAGTCTTTCTTAATAACAACATCTGTGTGTGTAGGTTTTCTAAATACTTGGTAAATCAGGTTTAATTTTTATGGTTAAGGTTTGTTGATGACGCGTTCGCTATAATTAACGAACAAGAACTCAAGCCAAACGAACTGTTAGACCAATTAAACAACCTTGATAAACATATAATGTTTACAATCGAGTCGGAAGATAATAAAAGTCTAAACTATCTAGATGTAACAGTAACTAGAGACAAAAAAAACCTGTTAAAAGTTTTAATGCAACTTCATTTATTCTTGTACAAATCCAATTGAACTTCGCAAGATAGTATTACAATTCCAAGGACACCGTAAATTGGCATCATTATACGACGCTGTGTCCAATATTTTAATTTAAATAGACATCATTTAACACCCATTAACGGTGGATATCGGCAGGACTTCAAGGTTTAATGCAATTTCATTCATTCCTAACTCAACTTTTTTGAACTACGCAAGGCAACTTCAAGGATACTGTGAATTTATATCATCACAAGACGTTGTATTTAATTAGACATTACTATATTGTGTTTTTAATTTGTACTTGACAAAATGGGATTTTAATTCTATGTTTGTACCGTCCAAAATTTTTAAGTGTTACATTGTAATATTCATTGTTTTGAATTTTTAATGGGGGCCCCCCTATTTTAATCAAGTCTTATTGTATACTGAATTTTAATCGACTAGCTGAGGAAGAGAATGCATAATATTCGCGAAACATGTACTAGATGTTAAGGTGAAAGGTAAATAAATAAACAGTATTGACCATCTTCCAACATATTTACTGTTATTAAGTCAATACGGATCCAATCCCGGCCACCATGGTCAAGATTATTAATAGGGGTAGATGTTCGGCAGAAATAACACTTTCATGGTGCGTGATGTGTCTGATCTATGGGTGGTGGAAAAGATGATACATGGAGGGTTTCCACAGCCATCTAGCTACACTAGTGTCATCTCGTTGAGGTGATGAGCGCGGCTGGACAGAAGGATTGTTCGGGCTACCCTAACTGACAGAACAGCATGCATCTGCATGATCAAAAAAACAATCTATTTTTGACAGTAGGTTTACATCCTCTGGCACGTTTATCCCTGTCACCTGCTCGTCGTCTTGAACATCTCTGGTGGTGTTGGGCGAGTGTGCGTTGGACAAGCAAATGGAGTTCAGAGGTGTTCAATAATGAGAGTCATTGCTGTCTTTAACAAAGCGATGGCCGTGTTTGCATTCGTAGACATGTGGGTGAACAGAATAATCCGTCATCATGTATCCGCACTCACCACATTGGACCCATATCTGGGATGGTGGTGGTGGTGGTGGCAATTACTGTTGTAAAAGGAAGAACAACTGGGCAACCCATCCTCCCCATGTCTGGGATCAAGGTATGGCACATCCTATTGCCTCTGGTGTTCATTCAGAGGAGCAAGACAAGTGCATCGTACATTCTTGACGTTGTCAATCCTGACCTCCGACCATATCTTCACACCGCAGTATGAAACTGTGCGTCCTCATGTCACTAGGGCAACACGTCATGCTCTACATGGTGTACGCATAATGTCCTAACCTGATAGATCTTCACACCTTAGCCCCAACAAACATGTACGGGGCATGACGGAGTGGTGCCTAGCCTCCACCTCAGCCCCAGCAACAACCAATGTCCAGCTGTGCCAGGAAGTATAGCAAGTGTGGGATACCACATCCCAGAGAGACATTCAGCATTTGTAGGACAGGTTCCATGCCAGAATAGTTGCAGGTGTGGCCGTTCTGGGTGGTTGCACTCCTTAGTCTGCTATAAGTGTTGCATTTAACATTCTGGATGTCCCCTGGACTTTATGTTTTGATCAGTCCCATGTACTCCTTGTGATGTATGAGGTATGGTGTACAATGGCATCTACAAACAGACAGGCTCTCTCCTCATCAATCCAATTCTTCCCAGCCTCCCTGATGAAGCTTGCAAGCAGAAACAAGCTCGTTGGGTGCCAAGAAGAACTAGGACTGAGAGGGAGAGAGCTCATATATTTGAAGAATGTAGTGTATGAAGATGTGCAGAGTGTCCTTGTCTTTGTCCTTTAGTGTTTTCAAATATTGGCTTCTTTTCTATAGTTCCCTTTTCCGATGCTGATATGCTACTGTGTTAATCCTATCGTGTGTTTTATCTTTCTATATATATGACTCATTAAAGTATGGATATGCATTATTTCTTTCCTATAACATTTGTGTTACTTTAACCCGATGAGTGCTTTGCCCACCTATAAACGGGCTGATGCGGCTGGTACAGCACTACTATGCACGTCTGTAGATGGTGCACAAGAACTTTAATTCTTCTGAGTTTCCCAGTTCACTCCCGAGTGCCGATTCGATCTCTGGGATGTTCTGCCATCTGTTGGGCATTATGTAGAACTAATTGATCACGGCTTATAGCTTCGAGAAGTAACTTACAGAGCTTTTTTAGACGTCTGTGGAGCTCATCTGTGATGTAAACAAGCATGGCGGAACAACAAGCTAGTTGCTGTTAATAAACTTAACCATGATAGGTTAATATTGCGTTTGGTCTTTATTGACTAGCCTGAATGTATAATGTAACTATTTAAAATAGTTTATTTGAATCCACCTTGATCAATACACTCATTAAATGAAAGAAAAACTATTTATTAAACCAAACATGTTTCGGGAAATCTCAACCATTCCCTTCCTCAGTGGTCAGATCAAAGAACAAAAGATAAGAAAAGAAGAAAAACTTGAAGATCCTAAATTTATATAGTGTTCTCATTCAGTTCAACCAAAATTTTATGTATTGATCATTTTTATAATATTTCTTTTTACTCTTTGATATGGTGTATTAGGACAATACTTCTTTAAATTGTAAAACAAAAGATTGTGTGATAATGTTTTGTTCTTTGATCTGACCACTGAGGAAGGGAATGGTTGAGATTTCCCGAAACATGTTTTGTTTAATAAATAGTTTTTCTTTCATTTAATGAGTGTATTGATCAAGGCGGATTAAAATAAACTATTTTAAATAGTTACATTATACATTAAGCTAGTTGCTCTCGATCAAAGAATCTTTCAGTTATTAATCACAGCAGAAAGTGATGATAAAATTGATGATTTTAATGAATTGTTAAGCAATTTTGAAAATGAGAATGATACAGAGGGTGCTGAAAATATTGCAAGTAAGAAAGAAACAGAGCCTCCTTCTAAACGAAGGAGGAAAAACATTGAGTTCAAAAGCTATTTCATCACTATTTTCATGATGGACGGATGACATTTCTCCACCAGACTTTCAAGTAACTGTGACAGACTCTGGGAGACAAGTAGTGTTTGATGATAACCCCAAAATCATTGATTTTTACAACTATTCTGCCATGTAGTTGGTGCAGCTAGTTGTTGTTGAAACAAATCGGTATCATGAACAACTGGTGGAAAACATTGAGCTGTCACCACATTCCAGGTTTAGAAAGTATTTTAAAATATCAACTTATGTACTTGTAAGGAGTTACATGTATTAGTTGCCTCCAGATTTTAGGAAATAATTTTATTTTGGGCTCTTTACTTTGTATAAAGATGATCTATGCATGAGCACAAAAAGTGTAATTTTGCTTTCTCTCAAAATAATATTGAGCATAAGTGTAGGATTTTTCATTTGCATTTAGATTTATAAAGAACCAACATTTATAAATATTTTAAGCTAATCGCTCCACTGATAAGTTAAAAACTGAGGCTTCTACAATTTTTTTTTACATACAAATGAAAAACTCAGCACTAATCAATATATGAAAAATGCTTCCACCTAATTGATACCTTTCTTTTTATTTAGCCTTTGGCTACTTATAAAAACATTAATAATATTATTAATTATTATTAATTATTAATCTAATATTGATTAGATTACATTATCGAAATGGCAATGAAGTGGATAGGAATAATAATAAGTTAATTAATTAATAAATTAACTTATTGTTATTATTCCTATCAAATATCATCAATACAGATCAAAAATGATATTTATCACATGTAATAATGAAGTGGATAGTTTGTAAAACTCAGCACTGACGTACCAAACAGTCAACTGGTAACTCAGCACTTAAAAAGTTAAATGTTCTGATCCAAAGCACATGTACCTTATATGTTTGGAAAAATACTTTTCCCTTGGAAGAAACTTACACAGTTTTGCTTCCGAACCCCGGTTTTTCCTCCCTGGGGATTTCTGGTAATTTCAGACTTTTGTAGGGATCTTGGGGATATCAGGCTTTTTGTTACCAAGTTTTAGGTTTCTGGGATTCCTGGAAGTACCTGGTTAATTCTGTCGATTTACAGTTTTATACCTATCAATATATATCACTACAATTTAACTTCCATTTAACAGTACCGATATACTTACAGAGGACAGCTGGAGATAAACTAGCAGAGAAATGTCCTGGAGAGAACTGCTGAAAACATCCAGGATCATGAGGTCATGTCATTTAATGACTGAATGGGCTGGTAATGATCATGGGTTTACTAACTTCAATAAGGAATATTTTGTGGCAAAAGGAACAATTAAAGCACTTTATCTTGTTCCAAGGCACTTGGATCAGAAAGAAAAGAGATATATCATTCATGTTTTGATGTGAATATACCTTATAATATGGATATACTGTTGATTCCCTTAGGGAACGTGAATTATTTGTCCTGAATGAGTACATTTATAATACCATGATGTGCACTAGCCAGGCGTCTTAGTAGGTATGCTATTTACCAACTGACAAGCCCAAATTAGCACACTGGGGTGAAACATTGGCAACAGGAATGAGTTATAATGTCCAATAATGGACCCATTATATTGGTATTACATCTTATAAATAGGGATACCAACTTCAAAAGTTGACCAAAAAAAAAAAAAAAAAATTTAAAAGGTTATTTTATAAAATATAAACCACGCTCAGTACAGTCAATAACAACTGTTCTAGAATGCACTTCCTGAGAGTTCGGTTTCAGGCGGCCAGTCTATTTTGGAATTGCGTAGTGAATACACATGTTAACTGACTTAAATTAAATAAAAGTCATTTTGCACAGAACTATAAAAAGAGTTAAAATATTGTTCAGCTATTTTAAAAAATCGACAATATTGAGGCACATGATTAATATACCCAAGTGAAATTTCAGGAAATGACAATTAGAAGAAAAAGCAGGTTGTGGCAATTCCAAGAAGGTGCCACTTACCGGAGATGAAAGGAGCAGACTCGAAAGGGGGAGAAAGAAATGCCACCTAGCCTCACACCTGAGCAGGTATTACAGTCATTGTATGTAGATGTTGATACAAGTTCATGGGATATCAACACCTCCATTCACGTGATATATTTGCGTTATAAAACTTGTGGCCATGTCCTGACAAGCCTACCCAATTTTGTGAAAATGAAAATCCACAGCCTGTTTCCAGTCATTCGACCGGGTCAGGAATGGATGTAGCCCCCATCTAGCGGCGAGGATAGGAATTGTGCCGGCTGCCGAAGCCTGTCGCACTCCTTTGGAGCAGTGATTAATGAATGACAGATGAAATGAAATGATATTGGTGAGTGTTGCTGGAATGAAAGATGACAGGGAAAACCGGAGTACCCGGAGAAAAATCTGTCCTGCCTCCACTTTGTCCATCGCAAATCTCACATCAAGTGACCGGGATATGAAACACGGAACCCAGCAGCGACAGGCCGGCACGCTGCTGCCTGAGCCACGGAGGCTCACCCAATTTTGTAACACTTCTTATTCCAAGAGAATGATAAGACACTTTTAAAAAAGAATCACAGTAGACTCAAAGGTATCTTTTAGTTAAAGGTAAGATAACATGATACTGACAGAATAGAAAGAAGTTTCCATCACAGAACAAATTTAATAAAAACCAAACTTACATTTATCGAGGCTGATGATGGAGCCCACCAGATCGTTAACAGTAAGTGCGCCTTGCTCTTCCATCTGCCTTCGTCGCCGGACCAACCACCAATCGACTAGGAATAACGCTAGTGCTAGGATTTTAATACCGGCACATATACCCACGTACCTGACAAAAATAAACAACAAAGTTACAAGTGTTAACTCGTGCACAGCATGTTTTGAATGTTCAATCTCTGGCAATAAGCATAGAATCAGGCTACAGGACCAGAGTTAAATAATAATATTTTCAGACTTATAGTTACAACTGAACAACAGAATGTTAAACAATTTCTACTTTATGTCTTCCTCCAATGAACATACAATACATGTGAGGAAATTTCATTATTCGAGTGTGTTTTAGTGTGAAATCAGAAGTCTTGAAATCTTATCATTTCTGCATTATTGAAGATGAAAGAATTGAAGAGTGAGATTACTGCCAATTTTTACTGAATACCTTACTCTGTACATAAAAGGCAAAGCAGACAAGAAATAGAGAAATAAGTTGGGACAAAACATTCAGTGCTAAAGAGGTATTGGCTCTTCGTGTAGCTGAATGTAATATTTTGCCTTCCACAAGATCTATGGAAGGTGTTTCATAAGTCATGGCAACTGTGTTATATCTTCTGAACACGTGGGAACACTGCTGTTGTTTTTCTTCTTCTTTTCCGGTTTCCAATTCTCTCCTGGGTCGGGTTATGAATCAAGAACCTCTTTCCACCACTTTTCCTGCTCTGCATTTCTTCTATCTCCCATCCTCTCTTCTCTATATTCTCTTCCACTGTGAGCACATACATCTTTCAAGGCCTTCCTGTTGGTTTCTCTGGAAATACTTTCTTTGGACCTCTGTCTTCTCTGTGTTCATACCATTTCAGCCTGCTTGTTTCTATCCTGTGCTGTCCTATAGTTTTGAAAATTCAATTCTCTTTCTAATTTCTTCATTTCTAATTCTGTCTTTTCTTGTCTTTCTTTCAATACCTCTGCGGGAAGCATTTCTCCACCGTTAACGGAGGTTTCCGAATTACAAGGGGTTGTGTTTTAGAACACTACTGTATTACTGTAAAAAGAAGATGAAAACTAGGTTAGTTGAATCAACTTGCATAGTTGCGATCTCTTTTAGTTTCTAGCGACTTATGTTTAGATGACAATTTTACTGTATCACCAAAAAACAGTACAGAACTGAATTAAGAAACTACTATGGTTCACAGTTTTATTCACCTGTACTCCACTGAACCGCAACTACTGTACAAAGAAAGGTAATCAAGCCCCTGGCTCCGACTTCAACTTTCCTCTTCATTCCTCTTTAATTATCTTACCATGCATTCCTATCTTTCATCATCATTTTCACTTTTTCAGCTGATGCCGAGTGGGGGCAAATATGGTTCCTCTCCACTTAAACTTGTTTCTCCACCATTCCTCTTCCAACACTGCATTTCAGTCCAGATTCAGTTGTCCCACTCTGGTTTTACAGAGTCCATCCATCGTAATCTTGGTCTTCCTTGCCCTCTCTTCCCTGTCATCAGTCTTTCCAGTGCTTGTGTTAGCAGTCTTTCTTCTTTCACCTGCTTGACATGTCCAAACCACCTCAAGCTGTTCTGTTCTTGTTTGTCATTTAGTTTTTGCACATTTTGCTCTTTTCGTACATCTTTGGTACATCCTTATTCTATATTAATCTCCATACCTGATGATAAAAGGCACCCTCCAGTTGTATTCTACTAATTTCCATGTCCTGACTACTATTTTCTGTCAGTTCACTTCCAAGTCTTTGAAGTGTTCTACTATTTCCAGTTCCTTGACTCCAATTCTGATAGCTCCTTTTGCTTCCTTGCTTTCTCTATTCATCACCATTGTCTTGCTCTTCTCCACATTGATCCTCCATCCTCATTGGTTCAATCCTATCTTTATATCACTTAATTTGTCACTTGTTCATTCCTTTCCATAATCTACATTGACCCTTTCCTTTCCTCCTTTTGTGTTTGTCCTGTGCTTCTAGTCTTTTACCATCTGTATTCATCTTTATCATTTGTCTCTCCTTTTCCTTTCTTTATCTAGCTTTCTTCTTATTCTACACTAGAATGAAGATCTATCAAGAGAGTGTTGAAACCCACCCTTCTGAGGAAGCTGGAATTAGAAATAGTTGTACTGGGATTGATGGGGAGAGCGCCTATCTATTTGAAGATTTCTGTTGCTTCCTCTTCTGATCAGTGGCGTATGCTGGGATCAAGACGTGGGCTACCACTAGACTTAGGTTATCCCTTTTCAATGGTTGGTTTAGTGAACTTCAAGCCTTAAGCGTTTTGAGCTGTGGTTTAGCCTGCTGTGTTGTCACGACTGCTTCACAAGCTACTGCCCTGGCCTCTGCTACTGGCCAATACGCAACACCTGATAGTGGAGATGGTAGCCTAAGGCTTAGCAAATTATAAGTCCAGTTTTGTGGCTAAATGGATAGAATGCTTGCCTTTGGTTGATGGCCCCAGTTCAATTCTCAGAATCAACCCCCTCATACTCTTAATTCCCCTGGTTTGGGAGACAGGGTATTTATGATGTCTTCACCATTCATTTCATCTTCATTAGGTCACCACCAAGCCTATACAGATGCCATGCACCATTATTATTATTATTATTATTATTATTATTAAATTAAAATTTTGAATTTTACAGCATAACCAGCAGTCGTACCCAACATTCACTGGTTTATTAGCTTCCTTGAGAAATCAATGGTGGTGTCGACCCTTGATCACGGGTTCTATTCCAACCAACAAAAGAAAACACTAAACCTGAAATCATTTTAGCAGATCTACCTACAAAAAGAAAACTATATTACTTCTATAACAGCCCTACAGTGCCTTCCTACAAGGAAGTAGGAGTGAGATACCAGCACTGTGTTATCTATATAATTAAGTCAGAAGTATGAGGTGAGGAAGTATATACGATGAGGAACGCATGGTTGTTGGTAAGCAGTGGCGATCTGACAGAGCAAAGCCTAGCACGCCTCTTCTCCCGGTCCCCGTACCTATTGGACATTCAACAGCATGCCACACGATATGCGGTGAGGGGAGAGGGACGCAGTTCTTGGACTGCAATATCAGTCTCCGATGCCTTGATCTCAGAAATATGTGCGAGATTTTTTCTCATTGCTTTCAAGTTTTATAGATGGAACAATGTGTCAGATGCTTACATTATAATGTGCTTTAGATTTCCATCATTCTCATTTGAGGTTTGGGCTTCACCGACAGCCTTGGTAGCCCTCAGTATATCCCACTGCTTCTGATGCTGTCCTGCCATTGAGTTTATCCTATTGTGTGTTCTTACAGATGTTGTTTTCTTTCTGTAAATATGACTTGACCTGTCATATATTGTGTGTTTTTATTCATGTCCTATTCTTTTTCGCATGGCTCAGATTACTTTCAGAATGCAGTTTTGTAGCTTGGTAGCTTGGAATACACAAAAAAGTAATTTCATAAATACAAAAAAACATATTTCGAGTCCTTATGTACATACCTGAAGCGAAACTGTTCAATATCGTACAGTAAACAGCGCCCTCCTTTTTCCCCACAAGTACTCTTCCATAAAAGGCAGGTAGAATCTATGAGATTCCCGAATAATATAGGAGCTGGGATGTAGCCAAATAATCGGAAAATGACAAACTGCATGCCGAGGGCAAATGAGCGTTCCTCTTCTCCGACAGATCTGGAAATAAAACAACTATAAAGAATTTGCTCTGGTCATAGATAAAATCATAATGACAATAACAATTCACTTCAAATAGGGATTATTTAAGTATTCATAAACACAAATATGACCCGACACTGGCCGCATGTCTCCTGGGTGAATAATACGTATGGGTATTAGGAAAGTGAATGCACAGAATTTACATTTAGACAGATCCTTTTTTGCCTGGGCTCTCCTTTTGGGAATGTTGTGAAATCACACTACTGCTAATCCTCATCGATTCCATTACATCTTCTTTGGGTATATATACCATCCTTAAGCCAGATGGGAGCAATAGACGTACTCCACTTGGCTGCCTTGGCTTTGTTACCTTGTTTGTAGGCTCTCTTACACTCCACATCAGTTATTTTGGGCTGCTTGAACCTCCTTTACGTATATTAAATATTGAGCCATTTTTGAAATTTTCACATAGTCCCCAACTATTTCACAATTTTTCATAAACCTAATCAATAAATCTCATATATTGCATGTAATGAACTTTATTTTTAACATCCGTATTGGTGTAATATTCAAGTCAAAATTGAGAAGAGTCCACCCTTTTAAATACCAGAATATTCTTGAGATCTTGTGTAGATTAAATAAATCACACAACACAGTATATGTTATCGTGTTGCAGTCCTGAATTGCACCAATTTTACCACATGCTCAAAGCTCTGATTTCCTAATAAATAATAATGTAATTGATTTTATGTCCCACTTTTACAGTTTTTGGTGATGCCAAGGTGCCAGAATTTTGTTCCACAGGAGTGGACACTCAGGCGACTGGAGCGGGACAATGATGATGATTATTTCTTTGACGTACCAGTAAATCTATCGAGTCAAGGCTGATATATTTGAACACCTTCAAACACTACCAAACTGAGCCAGGATCAAACCTGCCAAGTTGGGTTTTATCACCTGGGCTACTCAGTCCAGCTCTGATTTTCTATCGCACCATCTGATCTTTAATAGTTTTGAAATTACTGAAGGAAGTCTGGAATACATGGATTTTTACTGAGGGACCCAGAAATGGAACAAAACAATAAGATATATTCTAGGACAAAATTAATGTTAAATTCATAGATAATGTTTGGCAAAACCCTTGAGGCTGTCAGATGTAGCATAAGGTAAAATTTGAGAAATGGATGCAATTATCAAATGTAAGGAGACAAAATGAAGATGAGAACAGGAAAGCAAAATCAAGAAGAGAAAAGAAAACTACACAATGCACACGTGAGCCTTTTTTCAGGTCATATCTGTCGACATGTCCACATCTGGCCAGGGCTACCTGCCAGGGGATGGAGTAGATCGTACAGCCAGTAACTCAATGCCGAGTGTTAGGAGGCGGTAAATAACCCAACTCTAGAAAGGAGCCAATATCTTATGTCAAAGGCATTACTGGTCCCCCAGTGGAAGAGATTCCAGTGAAATCCAGCATGCAACATCTGTTCTCCATGTTAGAGGTGGTCTCATTAAAACCCAGCAATAAAATGCCTTTGGATTTGATGATCCCACCATAGTAATAGCAGGTATGAAGCATAAGAGTGCATCACATCAAGAGTGATGGAAGAAGATATGCCAGCAATTAAAGATGATAATGAATGCTAAGTGCTGAAAATATTTTACCACTGAAATATGGTATAAAACCAAAAGTTTTAATCGCTGACTTGTGCCATGAGAAAGGATAACTCGAGATACATCTTGATGAAGTTCTGGAAACTTGGAATATGTTATGTGGGCGCATGAGAATTGAGATTCAAATAATGTCATTCAATTTTCTCTCACCTGCTGATGACTAAATGAAAATTTCAAACAAACACAAGGATGCTGACTTTATGATAAGAAATCCAATTTTATGTCTCTAGTAGTAGAAAGATAAGTCAGGTACAGTCAGGGCAGAACATCAGTTTAAATATTCAGAGACACTGATACATAAATCAGGCTACAGTAAGAGAGATGTGTATTGCAGACTCATTAAGCCATTTGCATCATATGACGAGCTGTGGTCGTGCACGGTGTTTTGGGCGCATGAATCAAATGACCAGCTCAGCTCGCAACGACGCAGTGCCTCACTTATCTTCGTATATTAGATTCCCTTTGCAATATAATTCCTAACAATATTCACTGTAAGGAACTAGAGGCATGTACTGTTGCTGTCTGACACTGGGATTGTTGAACAACAGTTTATTTTCATCATTATGCAGTAGAACCGGTTTCGCGGTAATGATGACTAGAGATTGAATGCACTTTTAGACATTGTTTGAGATGGAGAATATGGCAATAATGACATTTTGGAAAATGAATCCGAGTTTGAGGATAGTGATAGCAACAGTGAAAGTTATTGAAGTAAGCAGAGCACTGAAGAAAGTGAGCGCCAGGTTCTTCCAAACACGTGCGGCTGATGACACAAAAGAATCGCAGTGATTGGAAACTAGGGAAAAAAGTATAAACTATATCCATTTCATGGACACAGTGGCATTTCAGAAATACTTACGAAAAATTTATAATCCACCCACTGCTCGAAATTGCGATGATTTGTTTTATAGAGTACAGGGATCAGATCTATTTGAATTTATTTCAAATGAAACATTTCCCTCACAGCCAGCAGTCAGTCAAGGAGTGAAGAACGGGTAAATCGTAACATTCAACGGTATGAATGCAAAATTTGAGTGAATTATCTGCATTCGTTTTTATTTTATGCATATTTTTGTGTGACAGGAACACTCAAACTACGGGCAGGAAAATTAAATCTGATTCCACAGTGAACAATGCAGCCATTTATTTTGATCTGAATGGGTTAAGCAATCAAGCAACTGAAGAGAATTTTGCCATAATGATTGTTTATCAACTCCAGAAAACTAGGTATGGTTATAAATAAGCTGCTTCCAATTTGTTCTTACCAACCATAGTAACATTCTATACTAGAGTTAACTAAAGTTGGCGTCTGACAGGTAAGGTTGGAGGGAGGAGCCATTTCACGATGTTGCCACATTCCAGCATTCCTTTCTACATGCTCTTACCTTTCGCTTCCGGCTCACTTGTTCCCTCCTTCATTCTGACTGCTGTGATCTGTTGTAGACTATCTGGCCAGGTGGTGTCGTCCCATTTGCGATCACTCTTATACAAACAATCAGGTTCTTATCAGTGACATACAAACAGTCAGGTTGCTGTGAGGGAAATCCTTACTGAAGGATTGGTACAGGAAGACATCCCTCAAGTAACTGGCGAAACTGGGAATCTTATGAATCGTATGTCAAAAGTCATTAAATTACTTATATTTACCGTTTGAGACTGATGCGGGACTGACAGGGAATAAACAGGACTCAAATAAACCTTTTATTTACCGAGCTGGATAGCTGCAGTCGCTTAAGTGCGGCCAACATGCAGTATTCGGGAGATAGTGGGTTCGAACCCCACTGTCGGCAGCCCTGAAGATGGTTTTCCGTGGTTTCCAATTTTCACACCAGGCAAATGCTGGGGCTGTACCTTAATTAAGGCCACGGCCGCTTCCTTCCCATTCCTAGCCCTTTCCTGTCCCATCGTCGCCATAAGACCTATCTGTGTCGGTGCGACGTAAAGCTACTTGAAAAAAAAAAAAAAACCTTTTATTTAGAGTTACCAGATGGTTGTGGGTGTAAAGGCAGTTAAATGAGTTTTAAGAAGTAGGACAAAAGATGGGCATATTAAAACCGTTGAATTTTACACTTTCTGATTTCAAAACAAAGGATTTTGCTATAACACTTAACATCTTCGACAGTGCTACCCTTTTTAAAGCAATTGTAGCTCATCTCATACTTAACAGTTAACTTACACTTTCCTATACAATAGGGGGCAATATTAATATTATATGAATGCTTACATAATGCTAAAACTGTTCAAATATTCATACTATGACGTTAAGTAAGCAGCTGCTCAAAATATAATCAGCCTACTTTCCTCTGTCTGTATGTATGTCTATCTCTCAGTCTCGTTTATTGATACCGGGTCAGGATGAGATGAGATTAATTTATACAGCATGTTTCTACTGCCGGATGCCCTTCCACGCACCAACCTCAGTTGAGGAGCTAATGAAGACGAAATGTGTTATGGTGAATGAAATTGGGTAAGGGGTGCCTATGGATAGGAACTATACTGGCATTTGCCTGGAAGTGAAAATATTAAACCACAGAAAACTATTCTGAGAAGAGCCGACGGTGGGATTCGAACTCCCTCGAGGAGTATTCATCGTACTCGAAATAAAAATTAAAATACAATGATTGCATGTACGTAGGTACGTAAATAGTATTTAAAATACAATTAGAAACTTACTAACGGCCACTCACAATGAACTGCTTGCGACAAGATCTAGCTCACAAGTGAAGCGAGAGGTTTGGCAACTCCCAGCAAGACGAGCTGCCCTGAAGTTTTATCTCCATGGCAACCGCAGTCGCCCCACCCTCGTTTCCATGGTAACCACACAGCCACTCCCTTTATCCCGCCTCGGCTGGCAGTAAACGGACCTCCCTCTAAGAAATGTCAAACGCCAACTCTTATTATTAGCAGTATAGTTGCCATCCAGCATCTCTCCAGGTCAAGTTTTACTATACATATTTTTTCCGGATGTCTCTAGGCCTTACTCGTGTTCTTGTACAAGGGGCAGTATTGATCAAAGTGTATATTCTTGATGAATATTATTATTATATGCCATAAAACCCCTCACTTTGGACACCCGTATATCCTGGACACCCTTTTTGATTGGACATACATCAAATGCAGCCTTTATTTATTTATTTATTTATTTATTTATTTATTTATTTATTTATTTATTTATTCTGTTAGTGGCTTTACATCGCACTGACACAGATATGTCTTATGGTGACTATGGGATGGGAAAGGGCTAGGTGTTGGAAGGAAGTGGCAGCGTGGCCTTAATTACGTTACAGCCCTAGCATTTGCCTGGTGTAAAAAAGGGAAACCACGGAAAACCATTTTCAGGGCTGCTGACAGTGGGATTCGAACCCACTGCCTCCCGGATGCAAGCTCACAGCTGCGCGCCCCTAACTGCACGGCCAACTCGCTCAGTAAATAGACTGTTTAATTCTGTATACATTTACATGATAAAAAATTCTCTGTACATTGGACACCCCTCAACTCAGGATATTGGACAGCCATTAAATGACAATTTGGACAGATTCAACATTATTTTGTATTGTGTTTTGTAATGGTTTAGTGCAAACAATGTTAACATTGTCACTAAAAATGATGCCTGCCCAAGAGTATTTAAAAACAATAATGTTAAGACAGAGTCTTCCTGGAATTTGGCTGATAAGTGTAACATTGCAATAGAATTTACATGGAGTGTGACGGTCCTCGATGCAATTTGCTGGATCCACGGTGCTTGGATGGACGTGTCTAAAGAAACAACTGTGAAATGTGTTAACTGAGGAATTGAGATGTCTCCTTGAAGTCTTTCGCAGTGAACTGTGAGACTATGTTTTTAATGATTTCGATAATGTGTTGGAAGTCCACGATGAGATTCCTGGAACAACTGCTGGATTGTTACCAAAAGTTATTTATTTTCTGTTCCCACCACCTACTTACCAAAAAGCGGTGCAGTGTATTAATGAGTTGGAATGTTGTGAGTTTGTGTATAACCAGCCAGAAATGATTGAAACTCTACACATAGGAAAATAGAATCGGAATGAGCAAGTACAAAAATTGAAAAATAAAACAGTTTTGCAACTGATTTCTTCGCTAAGCAGTAAAGGGTGAGCACTGGACAATGTTGTTGTTGTTGTTTGTCATTAGTCCATAGACTGGTTTGATGCAGCCCTCCATGCCACCCTATCCTGTGCTAACCTTTTTATTTCTACGTAACTATTGCATCCTACATCTGCTCTAATCTGCTTGTCATATTCATACCTTGGTCTACCTCTACCGTTCTTACTACCTACACTTCCTTCAAAAACCAATTGAACAAGTCCTGGATGTCTTAAGATGTGTCCTATCTTTCTATCTCGTCTTCTCGTCCAATTTAGCCAAATCGATCTCCTCTCACCAATTCGATTCAGTATCTCTTCATTCGTGATTCGATCTATCCATCTCACCTTCAGCATTCTTCTGTAACACCACATTTCAAAAGCTTCTATTCTCTTTCTTTCTGAGCTAATTATCGTCCATGTTTCACTTCCATACAATGCCACGCTCCACACGAAAGTCTTCAAAAACATCTTTCTAATTCCGATATCAATGTTTGAAGTGAGCAAATTTCTTTTTTTAAGAAAGCTCTTCCTTGCTTGTGCTAGTCTGCATTTTATGTCCTCCTTACTTCTGCCATCGTTAGTTATTTTACTACCCAAGTAACAATATTCATCTACTTCCTTTAAGACTTCATTTCCTAATTAAATATTTCCTACATCACCTGCCTTCGTTCAACTGCACTCCATTACTTTTGTTTTGGACTTATACATTTTCATCTTGTACTCCTTACCCAAGACTTCATCCATACCATTCAGCAACTTCGAGATCTTCTGCAGTCTCAGATAAAATAACAATATCATCGGCAAATCTCAAGGTTTTGATTTCCTCTCCTTGGACTGTGATTCCATTTCCAAATTTCTCTTTGATTTCCTTTACTGCCTGTTCTATGTAAACATTGAAAAGGAGAGGGGACAAACTGCAGCCTTGCCTCACTCCTTTCTGGATTGCTGCTTCTTTTTCAAAGCCCTCGATTCTTATCACTGCAGACTGATTTTTACACAGATTGCAGATAATTCTTCGTTCTCGGTATCTGATCCCTATCATCTTCAGAATCATAAATAGCTTGGTCCAATCAACATTATCGAATGCCTTTTCTAGATCTACGAATGCCATGTATGTGGGCTTGTCCTTCTTGTTTCGATCCTCTAAGATCAGACGTAAAGTCAGTATTGCTTCACGTGTGCCTACATTTCTTCTGAAGCTAAATTGATCTTCTCCCAACTCAGCTTCTACTTGTTTTTCCATTCTTCTGAAAATAATACGTGTTAATATTTTGCAGGCATGAGATACTAAACTAATGGTGCGGTAGTTTTCACACCTGTCAGCACCGGCTTTCTTGGGAATAGGTATAACAACATTCTTCCGAAAATCGGATGGGACTTCTCCTGTCTCATACATCTTGCACACTAAATGAAATAACCTTGCCATGCTGGTTTCTCCTAAGGCAGTCAGTAATTCAGAGGGAATGTCATTAATTCCAGGTGCCTTGTTCCTATTGAGGTCACTCACAGCTCTGTCAAACTGACCTCAAAATTGGGTCTCCCATTTCATCAGCATCAACAGCCTCTTCATGTTCCAGAACCAAATTATTTACATCTTTACCTTGATACAACTGTTGGATATGCTCCTGCCATCTTTCTGCTTTGTCTTCTTTCCCTAGAAGTGGCTTTCCATCTGAGATCTTAATATTCATACACCTAGATTTCCTTTCTCCAAAGGTTTCCTTGATTTTCCTGTATGCAGCATCTACCTTACCCAGGACTATACAGCCTTCGACATCCTTGCACTTCTCTTTCAGCCATTCTTCCTTAGCTACCTTGCACTTTCTATCCACTTGATTCTTTAATCGCCTGTATTCTTTTCTGCCCTCTTCATTTCTAGCATTCTTGTATTTTCGTTGCTCATCAATCAGGTCTAGTATCTCCTGAGTTATCCACTGATTCTTAGTTGATCTTTTTTTCCTTCCTAACATTTCTTCAGCAGTCCTACTGACTTCATTCTTCACGACTCTCCACTCTTCCTCTATAGTGTTTCCTTCAGCCTTTTCATTTAGTCCTTGTGCAACATGTTCCTTGAAACAATCCCTCACACTCTTTTCTTTCAACTTGTCTAGATCCCATCTTTTTTCATTCTTTCCTTTCTTCAATTTCTTCAACTTCAGATGGCATTTCATGACCAACAAGTTATGGTCAGAGTCCACGTCTGCTCCTGGGAAAGTTTTGCAATCCAACACCTGGTTTCTGAATCTCTGCCTAATCATAATGAAGTTTATTTGATACCTTCCGGTGTCTCCAGGTCTCGTCCACGTATACAGCCGTCGTTTGTGGTGTTTGAACCAAGTAATGGCAAGGACTAAATTATGATCAGTGCAGAATTCAACCAGCCGACTTCCTCTTTCGTTCCTTTGTCCCAATCCAAATTCTCCTACTGTATTACCTTCTCTTCCTTGGCCTACCACTGCATTCCAGTCTCCCATCACAATTAGATTCTCGTCACCTTTTACATATTGTATTAAATCTTTATCTTCTCATATATTCTTTCGATTTCTTCATCATCCGCTGAACTAGTAGACATATAGACCTGCATTATTGTGGTGGGCATTGGTTTGGTGTCTATCTTGACGACAATAATTCTTTCACTATGCTGGTCGTAGTAGCTTACCCGCTGCCCTATTTTCTTATTCATTATTAAACCAACTCCTGCATTTCCCCTGTTTGATTTTGTGTTGATAATTCGGTAGTCGCCTGACCAAAAATCTTGTTCTTCCTGCCAACGTACTTCACTTATACCAACTACATCTAACTTTAGCCTATCCATCTCCCTTTTCAGGTTCTCTAACCTACCACAACGATTCAAACTTCTAACATTCCACGCTCCGACTCGCAGAATGTCAGCATCCATCTTCCTGATGATCGCCCCCTCTCGTGTAGTCCCCACCCGGAGATCCGAATGGGGGACTAGTTTACCTCCGGAATATTTTACCTGGGAGGAAGCCATCATCAGTACATCATTCATACAGAGAGAGCTGCATGTCCTCGGGAGTTAGTTACGGCTGTAGTTTCCAGTTGCTTTCAGCCGTGTAGCGGTATCAACACAGCTAAGCCATGTTGAGTATTATTACAAGGCCGTATCAGTCAATCATCTAGACTGCCGCCCTTGCAACTATCGAAAGGCTGCTACCCCCCTTTCGATGAACCATTCGTTAGTCTGGTCTCTCAACAGATACCCATCCGATACGGTTGCACCTGCGGCTCGGCTATCTGCTTCATTGGGACACGCAAGCCTCCCCATCGCGGAAAGGTCACATGATTCGCAGGGGAGGTGGACTGGACAATACAATATGCAAAATAAAATATATGACAATACTGTATATTTTTTTAAAAGTTTTTAGTAGGTATGAAATTCAGTGTACTGTATATAGATTCAAAGGACCACGGTTATTATTATGTATATACAAAACACACTAGCTCAGAGTTTTTCCATTCCTGGACTGTCAGTGTACTTTTGAAATTCTGTACACCCACCCTCTAGATTGAACACCTCACTACAGTGGACACCGGTTTAACCCTTTCTCACCCTTAGCGCCCGACTCTTCACTTTGCCTTCCGGTCCTTAGCGCCCGAAAGCGCCCGGCTGCATTATCTGCATACTTAAGCGAGCTATGCGATAGTTTTTAGTTTTCTTCGGCTTTGAAGTGTTTATGAGGTGTTTATGAACACGCAGTACGATCTACTAGGTTTAGGAAATGAAAGAAGAGCGACAATCTGTCTTGACGTCGCCTAGGAAATGGTCTTGAACTTCGGCGAGCGCGGGACAGCTGTGTTGTTCGTAAACATGGCGGGATTGAATACTGTGGACACTGAAACTGAGCTGAATATAGGCGACGAAAGTGACACAGAATCGTTGAGTAGGGGTGGAGGTGAATTTTTAGTGAGGGAATAATGTATCAATGAAGATAATTTTAGTGATAACAGTGATGCAAGTGAAAACGGATATCAAGGATTCGGATCTGATTGCGATGCCGCGGCATTTCAGTTAACACAAATATTTCGTTTCGTTACTCCGAATTATTATACGGATGATGTTGAACCTGTCCATAATTTTGAAAGAGTATTACGAGAAATATATTATTTTTGACATATGCTAGGAGGAGACAAACTATCCACTTGCATATATATCAATGCAACATTCAAACAGGCACATTCCGGAAACACAGATACAGAATGTGAAGACACTTCCTCAGGGGAAATAGAAGCTGATATACAGTATATATTCCACTTCCAGAATCAGGCGGTTATCGGTTTAGAGGGATTCGTACAACATGAGAATGTGATAAAATGAGCCTACCTTTGTGTCGAGTACCATAATTAGGGGGGGAGGAGGAGGTTTGAACCAACAACCTTATGACTCAATGAACACGGAAATGGATGTGATGGTAGGTTTTCTAATATTATTGAAAATTTGAATACATTGTGATCAACAGTTTTTATTATATTTAACTTTATCTGAAACAGTGTGCTCTGCTTCCATTTTTCCTAAATAATAGGTTGAAATCTGGCAATAAGTGGACTAAAATGTCAGCGGGAAAGGGTTAAGGAACCATAGATGTCCAACTTAGATGGGTTTCACTGTAATTACCTTTCTTATAGGGCAGGGCTTAGGCTATGAAGCCCACTGTTATACCAAACCATATTACGAAACACTGTTATATAATTTATGTATGTATGTTCAGTCCGTCAGCAATTCCGCTGGTGGGATCCTCAACAGCTCTGCCATCAGCTGTCGTAGATGGCCTAGGCATCACTGAAGAGGCGTACTAGGGAAATGAGGAGCGAGGTAGTTTCCCGTTGCTTTCCTCACCGAGCCAGAGTTGCTATTACATATCAGTCTGCCAAGCCCACTGAAATGCATACACCAACTGACCCTATGAGCAACATTTTCACACCATTCATAGCAGGGACTGGCTGCATAAAGGTTGGCATTACTAGCATCGCTCATACCTCAGTCACTTTCATATTGTCAAACCCAAGGGTAAGACAGAGACAGATTTATGAAAGTAACAAAATTGCTCTAGCCTATACCAGAAGACATAGTGCACTGTAAACACTAGGTCCTGCCAGCAAAAGGCATATATAATTTATAGAATGATATAAATAGTACCGGTATACATGTAATCTTTAGTTAATTATTATATTTCTAAATAAAATGAATTGACTAAATCTCTGCAATTTTGTATCTGCGAGATCTAATTTCTGTAGTTTTAAGAACCACATTAAATATTTCCTTCTAAATAGCCTGTGATTGCCTAAGTCTCCAATATCAGCTGGGATTGAGTGCCAAGAATGTATAGTAGCAGGTATATATGAGTCATTATGTGTGTTACTGTATTGAATGTGATTGACAGGGGGATCGTATTGATGACCTTAAGGGAGCGTTATGTGATGGGGAGAGGTATTTAAAGCCTCTTCTGATATAGTCTGGCTTGTTCGTATACAGAACATTGTGGAGGAGGAAGCAGCATTAACACGAGCCGTTCTGTTCTTCTGGCAACATCACTTTCATCTCTTAGTAAGTTCCTTTCCAACACAAGCTGTTGGTGAATTTCCTTATTTTGTCTCTCCTTGTCTTCTAATGAGTGAAGCAGAGGAATTTAAGTGAATTACTAAGGCTTGAAGTCTATTATTTTCTGGTTGTGTCCAGCTGCTTCAAGCATATAGGCCACATATGCTTTATACAGGGTAATGAAATTTTATGGAGGTAAAAAAAAAAATCAAAGTACAGTCATTGCTGAAGAGTATTTTCCTATAAACTGCTGATGACTGAATATTAAATGAGTGACAAAAGTCAATAAGAGTGGTAAATATGAATGGGTTATGGAGGAGTATGCATATCTCTCAGACTGAAAAGTCAGGAATGAAACCCCGAAAAATTGAAGTTCAACAGACTTCGATAAATAATTTGGAGAAGAGCTCGTCACCATATATGGGCATGGCAAGAGGATCTCACAGGAAACATTGCCAAAGAAGAGATTAATTGGCCTCTGCCTGGGCATAGAATAGAACTCCATGACTTACATGGACAGGATGTCTGATGGAACAATGAAATAATAAATTTTAAGAATGTAAAACTGGACATGTCTGACAACCTCTCCCATTACAAATCAAACATGCTTGGAAAAGTCTCTGACCAAAACAACATATGAAAGGTTGTTTCACATCACTGCTCTGAACAATAGAAAATTCCCTGTTACAAACTGTTCATTATTATGCCCTACTTCTCTAAGTAAGTTACATACTGTACACAGTCTCTTTGATTTACTTGTCTTCAAGTGTTTTATTTGAAAAGAAATTATTTTAGTGACATTTCCACATTTAAAATAAAATACATTAAAAAATCAAGTAAACTAAGGAGGATGGCCTTCTCCTCAATTTAAGTACTGCATCATTTTGATTTAAACACTCCTGCCTAATGTCTCAACTGTTGGGATTGGCAAATGAACAGAGTAACAACCTTTGCTGTGTGTCTGTTAGGTCATCAGCCCAGAGGCTGGTTGGATCCTCAAATAGCACCACCAAAGGTTATGCGGTTATAAGGAAGCCGCAAAAACCAATGGCAGCACCAAAATGAGGCATACTAGGAAAGACGAGGAGTGTGGTAGTTTGCCATTACTTTCCTCACTGGGTCAGAAAGTGCTATTACAGCAACACCTTTCATAACACTCAGATGCACTAGTCGTGCTCTGAATGTCATTACTCAGCACTACCCATACCCCAGCAGCTTCCATATTGTCACAGCCATGGATGAGACTGGGACTTTGGTGAAAGCTACACTTTACTCAGGCCTGTGCCAAGAGATGGATACAAAAGTACTGTATCCATCAAGAAATGGCAGCAGGCCTCAACCTTTGCTATAATGTGAGAATTCAAAGTCAATTCTTATTTCTGATAGTTTAATTTCTTTGTATTGTTATGCAGCCCTATAGAAGGTTCTATCTTGTCTGTGTTGTACAGTCACAAGTATAGAGAAATGAATCTCATCGAGAACAAGCAGAATGAAGGCAGTGTCTTTTGGTCTCTGAAGTGACATAGGACCTGACATCATTACGACTTAAATGGATGAATTATGGGAAGAAAATAATTGTGTTGGTTTTTTTTTTTTTACTTGACTATAAGTACAGTATTTTGGCCATCCCACATGAAGTCAATACCGGAGAAGCATTTTTAGTTACAAATATGGGACATATCATATTGGCAACCCATAAAGCATAGGACTACACGAGAGTACATAGAAAGATAGCAGGGAATGGAAGTGACCACTAGGAATTAAAGCAGCCTTTAGAAGCAAGCAAGAAGCAAAACTAGCAACAAATATTATAACATCCTTATCTCATTTACATGATGATGTTTCAGATTAATGGCATTAATATTAAGGTTATCATAAAGAGTTATACTCACCGTAGTACTATCATAAGCAGAGGCATCTGCGTGACGGCAACAATGAATGTCATGAAAAATAACAGTATAAGAAACGGAAATATAGTTCGACAAGGCGAGTTACACGGTCCCGCCGTTGCCACAGGAACCACCGTAACCTCGGCAAACTCAGCAGCAGCAGGACCAGCACCAGCTAGCAGGCTGAAATTTCCATGGATACCTACACAGAATAAATTCCTTGATGAGTTTCATGGTATCCAAATTATGTAGGAGTGGGGAATATATGATATATATCAGGGGTGGCCACTAACGTTACTTCTGCGAGCCGCAAATTTAGGAGACAAAAATTGGGAGCATGTTTAGAAAATGGTTTATAAAATGAAGACACGTTTTTCATTTTATAACAAATGAAGGAACATTTGTTTTCTACACTACACAGAACATTATTTTTCAGGTACACATCAAGAAATGAGATTTTACTTTTGAGAATTGCTTTTTCTGAGTGTTCATTTTTGCCATTAGTTTTTTGAAATCTGGCTGATAATTGGTAAGCGCAGTTCGCACAATTTCACTTAAATGTTCATCAGTTCGTTCAGATCGATATATAGATTTAATGAATTTAATCGTTGAGTACAGTGATTCACACACACATAAGTAATCCCGAAGATTGAAATTAGTCTTTTGGCACACTGTTTTGTTAGTGTGCATTTTTCTTCTGGAACATTCTTTCAAAATTCTATGGTAGAAATGCCACTTCGTTTGAGTCCTTTTAATCCTTCGTCCTCTTGCAGTTCTTGTAGCTCCAACTCTACAATGAAACAGGACTGCCATCGCTCACAACATCAACAGAAAAAGGATTTTCTAGGAATGATCTCAAATCATTAAATCTGCCATTGATTTTTTCAGCATAGCACACAACTGCCTATATGTGAACGCGACTGGCTTTACCTCACGACTCTGGCTCACTGACACTCTCTCCCGTTCAAAGCACTATCAAAGGAAGGCGCCGGAACTATCTTCACCTCCCATATCTTACCACTGACCTACAGCGCTAATAACGTTAAGCCGCACATCACTACTACTGACTGACGCCAGCCGGGAGATGTCGTTAGATTCCATTAATTATATCATTTAATTTAACTCTAAAGTTGGTGTCAAGAGCCGCACAAGACTGACTCAAGAGAAGAGCCGCATGCGGCTCGCGAGCCTCGTTGTGGCCAGCCCTGATATATATCATATGCAAATTTCATAAATAACACTAAATTTCCAAAAAAATTAATTATGTTTTCTTTACAGTATGTTATAATTACTTTGATCACAAACTGGCTACTATTCTGGTCTATTAGTCAGTTAATTCCATATACAGTACTTCATATTATGATTCCCAGAATCATTTAAATAAACAAATAAATTAATTAATTAATATCATAAATAAATAAATAAATAAATAAAATAAATAAATGAATGAATGAATGAATGAATGAATCAATCAATCAATCAATCAATCAATCAATCAATCAATCAATCAACACTAATCTGCATTTAGAGCTGTTGCTCAGGTGACATTCCCTATCAGTTGTTCACCTTGCCTTTTCTTAAATAATTTCAAAAAAGTTGGAAATTTATCGAACGTCCCCTTGGTAAATTACTACAATCGCTAATTCCTCTTCCTATAAATTAATATTTGCCCCAATTTGTTCTCTTGAATTCTGACTATCTTTCTACTATGATCTATTCTACCTTTAAAAACCCCATTGGAGCTTATTTGTCTAGTAGTGTAATTCCAAATTATCTCTCCACTGACAGCTCTGAACATACTGCTTAATTCCAATATAACTGGTCTGTTATTGGAAATTATAAATTTTCCAGCTAACTCATTCTTGGCTGCCAGTGTTTTGTCCCAGTGTGTCAATTTTGACTCATCAGTTGGTAACTAGCACACCTACCATGATGAATGGCTAGCGCATATCATGGAGGCCACTGCACAGGTTACTTGGAGCCACAGGCAATGCCAATACACTACAGGAGACTTGATCTCTTTTACAAAAGCTGATGCCTGCTAGGCCATCAAACGATATAGAATTTGATTGGCTCAGATTATTTTCAAATGTTTACAGTAGAGACTCAAAATAATGTAGTTTATATTCATTAACTTTATATATACGTTGTATAGTGCAGTGATAAAGAAGAGAACTTTCACATTTTGTATGGAATGAAAGTGACGTTCTTGTATTTGCCTGGGTTGATTCACAATGCAATGAAAACTAGGGTAATCGTTGCCTCGGGATCTTTGAGCAGAAGAACCAGGAACAATAGTTCAAAGATTCATCTAGCACAAATTCCAGTTTAAGGGATGATTAGTTCGTGAGAAAGAGGGCATATACTTTGGCGGGTTTTGTCATCCATTACTTGGCCGCATGAACCATGCCCTTCCATTCCTTATGTTATGCATTCACTCTAGTTTTCCTCAGTTCAGTCTGGTGTAGTGCTGTTATCGTCTGATTTATTAAAATTTAATTACTGTTTCAAGGCGTTGAAAGAATTATAGGAATTCTCACCAGATTATGCCAACATTCATATCAGTGAAGAGATGGCGATTTATATTATCAATCTACATAAGGAAACGTCTTTTAAAGAAATATAATGGAACCCGAGGTAATTAGAACATTATACTATCTGCGCACTTTTTAGCGATAGATTTTCACCCTAGTGCTCAATCGGTCGATCACGGCAATCTTCGAGATTCGTACTGGCAACCTTTGAACACAAACTATGACTCGATTATGCATCGCCATGCGACATCTGGCGTACACTTTACGCACTGGTGTTGTTTACATAACAAAGCCACCATTATATTAGGTTAGAAGGAACATGAGTGAGGAAAATAAGCCTAGTACTTCACCAGGAACCACCTGGTACTCCTAAACGGAAACGACCAGCCAGAGCTATACACAGCGAGGGACGGAAAATTATGGCACACGTCACGGAGTGCTGTGCTATGGAGAAAAAAAATAAAGAGCTGCTCTTCCCCCTAAGTAAGTCTATCCAACGTGCTGCCGCGTATACGGGAAAATCCGTGGCCACTATTCATAGGATTAAGGCATTTACTGCCTCTCACCCTGGCAAATCTCCACCCACACCTGGTAAAAAGAGGTAGGTCTGTCTAACCAGTCTACCTAATCTGTTCAAACCAATATCATTATGGATAGTAGTAGGTTGTCATGTGCAAGTGCCATATGATGTTCTCCTCTTTCTCGCAGGAAGAGAGCGCAAAGGAAGATAGAACTGGACGATAGCAAAAAACAGTTGTCATGTGCAAGTGTCATATGATGTTCTCCTCTTTCTCGCAGGAAGAGAGCGCAAAGGAAGATAGAACTGGACGATAGCAAAAAACGAGTGATAAGGGACACCATCAAAAACTTCTATACCGTCCAAAAAGTGGTGCCTACTCTGAAGAAACTGATCCCTATGCTGGAGAAAGAAATTAAGTGGAAGTGGAGCCCAACATCTCTCAAAAAAGTGTTGAAAGATATGGGTTTTGTGTGGAAGAAGGTCCAAAACAAACTTGTTTTATTGCTGGAGCGGGCAGACGTCGTTGATTGGCGAGCACAATTCCTCATCCAAAGGAAGTGTTTTACTTGGACGAGTCCTGGATTGATAATAATATAACAACTGGAAAATGCTGGCAGAGAGAAAAAGATGTTGTGGGTGTTACAGCATGGTGATGCTCTTCGAAACGGCTAATCATTGCAAGTGTTGGATCTGAGAAAGGGTTCATTAGAGAAGCACAATTAATATTTGAAGCCAGAAGTACCCAAGGCGATTACCATGGCCAAATGAATTCCGATAATTTTGAGAAATGGTTCAAAACATCTGTGCTCCCTAATTTGCCTCCTGCATCTGTGATAGTGCTGGATAATGCACCATACCATTCTCGACAGGTGGATAAGGTACCATCGCGGTATGATACACGAGTGACAATGGTCCAGTGGCTACAGGGGAAAGGCATTGTCTGTGACACAAATCAAAGAAAAGAGGCCCTGTATAAATTAGTTCAGGAAAACAGGCCTCCTGAAACAAGTTATGTTGTTGACGTCATGGCTGCTGAAAATGGTCACGTCGTCCTTCGTCTTCCCTCATACAACTGTGATCTGAACGCCATGGAATTGGCATGGGCAAAAATAAAACGCGAGTTCAGAGGACACAATATAACGGGAGACATGACAGCAGGAAACCTACGACGACTGACCATCGAGGCATTCAACTCAGTATCTGCCGAAGATTGGAAAGGGTACTGCAGAAAGGTGCACGAACTGGAAGAAGACTACTGGAGGCACGACGGTGTAATGGAAATAGCCCTGGACGATATTGTAATTAATAGTACGGCAGAAAGCAGTGACGATTGTGAGAGTGCTGTTTCTGAGGATTCAACTGAATAAAGTTGTAACATATACATATCGATCAATCATATCGATTCAATTCAGATTTCATTTCCATTCAGTTGGCAGTACTTCTGGAACTGCGAGAGCTCGCTCCTTACTCCTCACCTCGAACAGAAATCTATCACTAAAAAGTGCGCAGATAGTATATACCCATAAATATCCAAAAGTAACTAATGATATTTCTCCATCCCCACACATTATAGTTTGTTACTCAATTTGTACAAGAGTTTTTTTCTAATTACCCTATCAATTTTGTATTTTATTTTCCTACATATGGTATTTATAAGATAATGTTCTAATTACCCCGGGTTCCCCTACGTCCGCTGGAATGCAGCAGAAATTTAAGTCTACCTGCTCACAAGCGGTAAGCGGTCAGACTATTTCAAACACTTAAGGGAAAAAAAACACCTACTGATTTGGGCTAATTCATAGATACAAGTAAGGCCGAGATCTTCACCTTCAAAGATATACCATTTCCATCTCGACAACTTTAAAACTTTACAAGCTAGAGCAAAATGAAGTTAGACCTACAAGGGTCTACACCACGCATAGAGGTTGGCAGCATGTGAAGAACAGGGGTTAAAACAATATTCACCAAAAAACAACCACCAATCCACTTCAGCTCGTTTCCATCCCTCTTGAATTCTTTGAACAAAAAATCATTTGAAAATAATACCCCATAGGCCTAAACTACCATGTACAGGCGTTCTGATTTAATACCATTTAGGCTTCATTTTAATCTTCCCAATGGTGGAGTAACAGACCTCTCTTGGGCGATCTATGGCCCAGTGCTAATTAATTTTTGTCAGGTAAATACTAAATGTATATTTTACACGCCGACATTGTACAACTTGGATTGTTTAATGGACTTTTCCCCACTCTTCAACAATCCAACTACCTCTGCCAGGTTTGAACCTGAGAACTTGGGATCTGGACACCGACACTATCACTTATCCACCTGTTGATTTTAATTATATCAAAACTGTATTAGGACAATTTCTTTGTTAGTATTAATGTGGTCTAAAAAGGAGAGATACTTACAGGCACAGTTTGTGTAGTTTGACCTGGAGGAGAACGCTGTACAACCTGCATGACACGGACTGAAGTACGTCAGCCCATTGTTCCCACACACCGGCTCCACATCGGTCATCCGACATTCACAGCCAAAATTGCATGCTGCTGTTAGGTTTACTTGAAAAGGCTCAGGTTTGGAGCTGCAAGAAAAACAATTATAAGCATCAACTTCGTCTTTAGAGAATTCTCTATAAAATTTATTACATCACTTAGCAAGTACAAAAACAGTCATACATAGCTTTTTTTCTTTTTTCGCACCAACACAGACAGGTCTTATGGCAACAATGGGATTGGAGAAGGGGTTAGGATTGGAAAGGATGCTACCATCGTCTTAATCAAGGAACAGCCCCAACATTTGCCTGGTTTGAAAATGAGAAACAAGAGAAAACCATCTACAGGGCAGCCAACAGTGGGGGTCAAATCAACCATCTCTTGAATGCAAGCTCACAGCTACATGACCCAAACCACAACTCATTATTTTGAAGCACAGACCTTTCCAACTTCTTCTGTCTTCCCAACATCTCTCTGCCGTCACCCTGGATCAGACCTCTCCTTTCTTCTCTTTTTTTCTGAGCACTCTCTGCAATCGCTTTCAACGATCTATTTGATGGTCTTACTCTTTGCAGTTTCCTTGTATATCCATTATTATTATTATTATTATTATTATTATTATTATTATTATTATTATTATTATTATTATTATTCATAAAATCAAACAGTCATATCAGCACACAAGTGATCAGTTCAAAACCAGTTTTCCGACACTAAGGTCCGTCATCAGCGATTAAAAATTATTTAAAACATACTAATCCACATAGGTGCATTATCAAGATAAAACAGAGCTCAGATGAAATATTGGAGAAAGGAAGGGAGTGATGGGAGATACACAACTGTGGAGGTCCTTCATTCACAACCCAACCCAGAAGACTGGAAACAGGAAATTAAGAAGCAGCAATTACACTAAGCAGTGTAGCATTGTGAGCTCTGCTCTTCAAACAATTCAAATGATTTAAAAGTTTGGTGCGACCACAGCCAGTCAAATTAGGTTAAAATAAATTCTCTTTCCCTCTCTTAACAAACTTATCGTTGACTTTCATTTAAACTGATACCTTATCAACTCTCATCGATAGTATCTAGACACTTAAGAAAGAATGAAAACTTAAGTCAGATTTTTCTCTGAAATTGATATATTTGGAGAAACCTCGTATGTCAACCTGCTCAATGAAAACTGCCCCGCCAATGATCAGTTAGTAAATCGCATATATCTCAATAGGCAGAATTTAGTATGAAATACTTGTTGGCCATTGATAAGGATGAAATATTTTAGATTTCATTGTCTCTAATAAAAACCAATGAAAGATCAAGTAGTCAAATTAACTGTTGCAGTCACCTAAATTTATGTTATACGAGTTACACTAGAGTCTCTGAAATATAATTAAAAATGTCATAACTCTTAACTGGGGATGTTTGAAAAACTTGTACATCCAGTAACAGGCATATTAAGTAAACACTTTTTTAAGTTGTCAATGCATGCTTGTATCTTAAGATGTTGCACAACATAGTTACCAATAAACCTAGTGAGAGAAACTTGGAAGTCTAAAGAAAACCAGCTCTTTGCTTCTGCTGTAAAATTAGTTTCACTAGGCATACAAGATTTTCATTCTTAGATATACTCCAAGTAAAGTAATTACCTACCTCCTCAATAATAATCAGTTTACAAAAGAAAATAGTGAAGTTCCATTTCCCTCCTTAGAGGACAACCAGATCTCCAAGGTATGTGAGGTTTGAAATTTATATGGTATTAAATACTTGCCTGTTGAAATATGGAATAGTAGTACCAGCCATTTTGACGTTGTCACAACCTAAGAAGAACAACATCCCGTAACAGGCCAAGCACACCGTGTTGGAGACCAGTACGAACTGCACAGCACCCTTAGGTCGGAGCTCCAATCTCTTTAGGAGACACCCACCCATGAAGATGCCAATACATGCACCAGGAATGGCTATAGAACCTGTTGGGACAAGAAGATCACAGTTAAAGTGAGGCTTACAAGAAATGGAAGAACTTGCTTTACTGACAAAATTTAGTTAGAAAACATATCAAGAGGAACTAAATGAACTGTATTAATTAGGAAGCAATTTAAGCAGTGTCTATAAAAGTAAGGAAGTAAAGCGAGTAGGTGAAAAGTTACATAATATTAAAGTTGACTAAACACAATAGTCTTGGGTTTTTTGTAGATTTGAAATGGAACAAATTGCCTGGAAAACTTATCGCAGATTATCATCATCATCATTATTATTATTATTATTATTATTATTATTATTATTATTATTATTATTATTATTATTATTATTATTATTATTATTATTATTGGTTTTGCTCTAACACACCGAAGGTTTTCAGCGAAACAAAGATGCCATGGCCTTAACTGAGGTTCAAATTAATGTGTAGACCAACTTCAGGGCTGCCAAGGGTGAGATTCGAACCCAGTATCTCCCAAATGCAAGCTCATAACTAGAGCCCGGGTTTCCATGCAAATGCATGTTTTTAAATAAGCTGGTTACACTTCTAAAACTTTACAAAAATTTGTTTTATGACTTAACAGTTCCAAATAACCATTCTTTTTCCATGCATGTTTGCACGTTTTGGTCTGTTGGATAGAGCAAGCCGATGCTGGAAATATGAAGTCAGCCTAGAATTTCTTTTTTTAAATTGAAGATTTTGAAAATAAATAGAATCAGAGTTAATCAGGAGAGGAAAAAGGAGTCAGCTGAGTAAGTGGAAGCAGTATCAGACACAGATCAGGGTGCTGTGGTCAAATCTGCATCTCTTCATTCATAATTTCCCAATCTGATGAGAGAGAGAGAGAGAGAGAGAGAGAGAGAGAGTGAGTGTGAGTGTGAGTGTGAGTGTGAGTGTGAGTGTGTGTGTGTGTGTGTGTGTACTTGTTTGATACAGCTTTCCATGCCATGCCTGATCTTGTCCTAACCAGTGCCCTATGTACTTGTTGCTCTCTATATACAAGGCTTTTTAGCATATTCTGACTCAAGCTACCTTCTTTCCATCACTAAAGGTCCTCCGCGATGTAACTAAAATGGCATGCAACTTTGATATATGCAAGAAATGTTCAGTGGCCCCATGTAAACAGTCCTGCAATTCAGAAAGTTGCACATGTCACTCGAATCTAGCGCAACTTCTAAGTTATACAGAATGTCAAAAGTGGCAACGTGTACACAGTGGAAGAGACGAAGTTGTGTAACTTGAAAGTGGAGTGAAAAGTTTTGATCATCTTTGTGGCACATCTTGCCCATGTGGTCGTCTGCTGTGGCATTATATTAGAGAGGGTCACATTCTGAAATACATGAATAAATTAAGGTAACTACAGAACTGTATATTATTTATTGTAATTGAAATGTAACAAGTATTATGTGTGAAATGGAGCATGTTGGCTATACAGCTAGGGTCATTTAGCTGTAAGCTTGAATTCAGGAGAATAGTGGGTTCGAACCCCACTGTTGGCAGCCTGAAGATTGTTTCCCATTTTCACACCAGGCAAATGCTGGCACTCTACTTTAACTAAGGCCACGGCCGCTTCCTTCCCACTCCTAGCTCAATGTCGGTGTAACGTACAGAAAATTGTGAATATAAAAAGAAAAATTATGTGTGAAATAGTACATGTCAGTATGCAGAATAGATACATCAGTGATTGATAGCTGTTGCCTGTAACAGAACAAAAAACAAGAAATGTAGGAAATTACAACAACTAAAAGAGACGACTCCTTGTATGTACTGTACAAGATCCATATTTTCTAAATCGGCTTGCTTTTTGCTAAATATCTCAATGTCAACATAAGACATTCTGTTGGTTATATTGATTTTCTCATTAATGTGTCTTCCTCTTGTATTAATGGCACTTCCCTTCTCAGCACGTGTTCAGAATCAATTACTGACATTCATAGGAATTTCTTATAGAAGACTTGGTCTCCCATGTACAATTCCTGTAGCAAGTTATTCACAAGCCCACAATGTTCACGATGTAGCTCAACATCTGATTCGCTCTTTCTCGCCTTTCTCTTCATCGCCATAATAAAATTAGCGATAAACAAGCCGCTGATAACACCTCATCAGAAGATATGCTTGCTACCATCAACATTCACATCCATCAAAACAGCTGATTAGGAATGTTGCACGTGCATTGTGTGAACACACTGTGCAACATTTCTTTGGGCACAGAAGTTTTCGAGTTGTGCAACAAGAAAAAAGGTAAACTTGCTTGCTGTGTGTAAACAGTGCATGCCACTTACTTGCGCAACACTAAAGTTTTGCTGTATCAGGACGAGTACCTTATTAGTTTGTTTTGTGTGGCTGCTTTGGACATCTTCCATCAATCTACATATCACAAACACCTTCCTCCCCTCATTCACTAGTACTCTGTAGATGTTTACCCAAAAGAATGAATTAACACTTGCCATTAGTTTGCACTTGGCCAAGTGCACCAATCTTAATCAGAAAATGTGATGACTGATGATTTTGAGAACAGAGTAAAAAAATTACTATGTTCAAATGTATATGTGGTGTACTAACGTTGACCCGTGGTCAGTAAAACAGTCAGTTAACCATACATTTGACCAGGGTGAACTCGGCAATAATGTATCTTCATCACAAAGTATCTATTAAGATGCAAACATGATAATAGAGCTATGAACATTTAAGTTCACTTGACAATTGGTGGTGAATGAATGTATCCAATTGCCATGTGCAATTAATGTCTTCAGTCTATTTTTGTAATTATGTCAATCTACATTTCATATGCCGGTAATCTAAAAATTGTATGAATTTAAAACAGTAGGAAACCTCTGTATTTTCAAAGCACAAAGTGGCTCTTGTTGTAGAACTGATAGGTTGTTATGCATCTGTACTAGAAAATTTAAAAAACATACAGCTGCAGTTCTGTTCTTAAAGGAAACTATATAGCGAGAAGACAATGATCTCCAATGCATCACTAATAATACATTGTACTGGATATTTGGAATGAAAATCTGAAGGAGTTTGGAATGGTAATTAGTAAAAAGAAAACTGTAGTCATGCACTGTGGAAAAGAGAAAAAGAGAAGCCAAGTAAACATAGACGGAGAACAGTTAGAGAATGTAGAACAGTTTACATATCTGGGTAACATCATTAATGGAAGTAATGAAATCAACCCTGAAATTAATAACAGACTAAGTAAAGGTACAACATTTTATCATCATGTCAGAGAGCTTTTATGGGATGACAAAGTACCCAAGAGAACGAAATTAACATTATATAAACAGTACTTCATACTGATTGTAACATATGGACTAGAAAGGCTGGTAACTAATAAGAGACAAGATAGTAAGATCCAAGCAGTAGAAATGAAATTTTTAAGAACATCGGTTAAAAAGACAAGAAGAGATAGAATTCAAAAAATTAAAATCAGAGAAGAGCTAAATATAGAACCATTAGTACAGAAGACACAGAAAGCAAGACTGAGATGGTTTGAGCATGTAAAAAGAATGGGAAAGGAGTGGGTACCAAAAAGGGAATTGGAAAGAGAAGTTAAGGGAAAAAGACCAGTTGAAGACCTAGAAGAATGTGGATGGATCAGATTTGGAAGGACATTACAGAAGCTGGATTGGATGTGGCAGAAGTAATGGAGCAGGAAAAGTGGAAGGACAAAAAGGAGTGGAGGAGGGTTGTTAACCACACCCGGGCGACTGGAGTGGGACATTGATGATGATGCTGTTGTGCAATGCAGATGAATATTGTCCCTGATTACTACATTGAAAGCACCCGTTGCATGTGGCCTTCATGTCATTAAAAGTCTGCTCAAGGGCAAAACAAGATTATTTTGATAGTTCTCAACTCTCATTTATTTGGTCTGATAACTACTAAACTGTTTCTTCAGACAGATGAATCTTTCCTCAAACATTCTGTACATTAATTTCAGTCATGATTCAGATGATCAGGATACAAAATTTCATCCTCACTGCCATCTAAAACATGAAAATGTATTACCATATTACTATGTGTCTGAATTTGACCCTCATTCTCTGAAGAAAACTGGATTCATATCTATGATCAAGTACAACAGTGATAATCTCTTTCATTAAACTATGATCAAGGTCAATGAACTGGAATTTCGAGTTGAGAAAGATGAAATGCGAACTTGATCGCAGTGAATTTTCGATCAGGGATGGTGCAATTAGAAAAATCGACCAATGAAATGAACATATCTTAGCTGTGGCCAACAATGTTCACAACATCGCACACCATTTCCGATTCGCTCTTTCTTGCCTTTCTCTTCATCACCATTTTACAGTTACTTTCTAATTTAGTGCTCCAGGTGTCCATTTAGTTTTCTCCCTTCATAGCCCTAAGTTTCAAGTATACTTTAATTCTATCTACTTTCATGGGCAAGTTGTGGTTTCCTTTGAGAAAGTGAAGGGACATCATTCACAAAAGTTAACTCAGGTATTTGTGAATTATTTTTTCAATAAAATTTCCTATCTACAGTATACTTTTCATGTTGCAGATATGACAGACGAATTACTGTTACATTATTGAAACAAACCAACTCTTACATTTAGACATTGCTCATCTTTGTGGAAGGATTTTAGAATAATCTGGGTTTACCATGCAAGTTGCTATGCACAAAAATTGTGTTACTAGTGTGAAGACTAGTATAGGAAAATCAAAATGGTTTAAAATTGAAACTAGTCTCCAACAGGGAAGTGTATTATCCCCCATACTATTTTCCTTGAAATGAAGAACAAACCTGTGAAGACGCTGGCCTGACTCTTGCCCAGGCTGAACTGTGTCTCCAGGTACTTTGGAAGGAACACCACAAATCCTGACACGATGATAAGTTCCATACATGCTCCCAGGCATGTCACTACATACACAGGATTACACATGAGACGCCACATAGACCGAGGAATATCTGAAACAGCAATCAAAAATGAAAACAATCTTGAGTTATATTAATGAGTTGGAGAAAGGGACAAGGTCACTTTACATAACATTTTGGCAACGAGACTCCATCGATATTTCAAGGGTTGTAAACAGGATTGGGGTGGTGGTGGTGGTGTTAGTGGTGATTACTGTTTTAAGAGAAAGTACAAGTGTGCAACCATCCTCTATTAACACTAAAAAAATAAAATAAAAAAATAAAAATAAAAAAATAAAATAAAAACCAGAGTTGTGAGATATCCTGATTTAGAAGGGATTCTCCCAATTTTTCTCTACTTTAATTACAAGAATACTGTAAAAGCAACAAACAGCAGCAATATGGTAACTGCTCACAATGGGGTTCTTGCCCAAGTTCTACATTAGTGAGTATTGCACTCCAGAGGGAGAGAGAGAGAGAGAGAGTGTGTTAAGATGATACTGTTCACTAGAGGAGAGCGATTCGAAAGAGGGATAATTAAAATATACGGAAAACCACTAGAGGTCATACAAAACTTGAAATATCCGTGAAGTGTTTTGTCAGAAGATGGAAAGGTGTAAAAGGTAGGATTTTACCAGAGTGTTAAAGATGAAGTGTCGAACAAAGAAGTGCCTATGAAATGCAAAGAGATATTGTACGAATAGTATTATGTACCAGGCCTGACACAAGATGCAGGAAGAAGGGCATTTACAGAATGACAGGAGATCCAGGCTGCAGATATGAAGTTTCTTAGAAGCATGATGGGTAAAACTAGGAGCGAAGGAGAGAGAGCATATGAAGTGAAGAAGTCATGAATGAAATTAAGTATTGGAAAGGAACAAAGTAGTACCAGACCAAGTTGTATAATGGTAGGAACTTGAAAAGGAACACACAATGACAGATCTGTGCAGGAAGTGGAAGCAACAGAGAGAGGAAACAAGGACAATCTTCACTTCTTCCTACAGTGTGTTCTTTTTCATCTTCCTCTCTCTTTAAGACTTGATTTAGCACTTGCTTGTTCAGAACTTATATTATACCACTGGAATCCTTTTCTCCAGTTATGTTTGTCCTGTGTTCCTAATCTTATACCACCTGTATTCATCATTCTCTCAAGTTTCTTCCCTTTTCCTGTATTTATCCAGCTTTCTTCTTATCTTGCACTTCATGAGTCAAGGATGAAGATTTATCAAGATGACCCCTCAAGTGTTGATACTCTCTCTCCAGATGACGTTCAGAAGCAAAAATAGCTCGGCAGGGGCGCTGATGAGGAGACAGCCTACAATGTACGACGATGTGGAGATTGTCCTTGCTCATTTTTATTTTCAGGTTTGTTCTTGTTTCCTCTTTCTGTTGCTCCCTCTTTCCACACTAGTTTGTCATTGTCTTCATTCTACTGTGTGCCCCTTTTCATGTTTCTATCTTTATATCAATCTCATTCTGAATTCTTATAAACAGAGATGGTTTGGTCACTTGATAAGGATGCCAAACAATCATCAGCGAGAAGACAGAAGGAAAAACCGAGACGTAGGCCCAAAAAGCGATGGAAAACCTCAGTTGTAGAGACAATACAATTGGCTTTATGTCACACCAACACAGATAAGTCTTATGGTGATTATGGGAGAGGAAAGGGCTAGGAATGGGAAGGAAGCGGCCGTGGCCTTAATTAAGGTACAGCCCCGGCATCTGCCTGGTGTGAAAATGGGATACCACAGAAAACCATCTTCAGGGCTGCCGACAATAGGGTTCGAGCCGACTATCTCTCGAATGCAAGCTCACACCTAACCGCACAGCCAACATGCTCGGTCAATTGTAGAGAACATTCCAAACCGGTGCAGACTTGTACACAGAGGATTCAGAGAAGAATTGTGGAAAGAGAGATAATCAGAGATGGAGAATCCTGATAAATCAGAGTACTTTCTTACTTTTCAAACCAACAGAACATTCCAGGTATTTCTTTGATAAATATGACTTCAAGTTCAATCACAATACTACACATGTCTACGGAAAGTTAATCTTACCTTTGACATCTTTGCCATAGCCAGAATCATTAGTCTGTCCCTGAGCTAGGTTTCCATCAGTAGGTTTTGGAGGTCGAGATGTTTCAGGCCGAGATTTTTCCATTAAACGTATTTTCTCTTTTTCTCTCTGTTGAAAATAACAAAACCATTTTTATAGTTTAAATTATACAATAACACACTGTAATATGCAGTAAGCTGCAACACCAATAATACCATTTAATTGTTGTAAATGTACAACATCATTAATTCATTCACGTCACCACATTCACATTCCTGTTAACTGTGTACAATCATGAAGTGCATTTCAAAATTTGTACTCATTTTTAATACTGAACTCGATTTGCCTAATTTGTACAAGACAAAGTTTTGGCAAGTTCAGGAAGAGTGCAAGACTTGACATTCTACGCTACAGTATACAAAATATACAACAGGTAATCTTATACATTAATTTTATATCCCTCATAATTACTTATGACAAAACTGATATAGTACAAATTGTCATGTATCTTGTCTCATAAAAATGAATGATACAAAGAAAGGATGGTAGGCTATGTATCTCCCTGTTGTCATATTTCTTGTATAAACTGGGAAATGTAGATTCATATATACTGTGTAACAGCACTCATTTTAAAAAGACATGTAGTTATCTGCTAAACTGTTGCACATAAGAAACTTCCTTCAGCCTATGTCAATTAATTACTTTGTTTTGAAAACTGAAAATAATTAAACTTTTATCCTCTGCTAAGTTGAGGAATATTGAATTAAATGTATTTCCTGACTTTTAAAACTAGTACTTCAAAACAAAATATCTGAGGAAAAACAGCAATAACCACTTTATAAATTTTATTATTCTGTACAGAATTACAGCTTCCCACATAATTTAAAGGCGGGACAGAAACAACATTCCAACACGTTTGTCTTTAAAATTGAAAAAACAGAAATAACTTTAATGTTCATTACAAACGTTAAATTTAAAATCATTTATGAGTCACATGTCACAAGTCTTACATAAAATAATTATTATTGTTTGGATCTTCAGTTCAAAGACCGTTTTGATGCCAACCTTCATGTCATTCTCTATTTTGCTAACCTTACTATCACTATGTCATTATCACAGCCAAATCTCTCTCTGTTATTTATGCCTTGACATTTTAGCCCCACAACACTGAATCATAAATTTTGCTCTTATTCCTAAGAAGTGAACCATGACTATTCCAATGCAGTCTCTGTGAAATAATATCAGGTCTAGGATCTTGATAGCTTATTCCTTTTTGCTTTTAATTCTATTTTTGGAAAAATCAAAATTAATTTGAAACAATTCACTTATTAAGATGCACATGACTCTGAGGTTCAGTCAGCATACACCAAAAACGAATCACTCTATCCCACTTAGCTCCAAGGTTACGTCCTCATGGCCTGTAAAGAAATGGCTTTGTTGTTATATCTGTATACAGTCCGACTCGTTGGCTGAACGGTCAGCGTACTGGCCTTCGGTTCAGAGGGTCCCGGGTTCGATTCCCGGCCGGGTCGGGGATTTTAATCGTCTCTGATTAATTCTTCTAGCCCGGGGACTGGGTGTTTGTGTTTGTCCCAACACTTTCCTCTTCATATTCACACAACACACTACACTACCAACCACCACAGAAACACGCAATAGTGATTACATCCCTTCATATAGGGTTGGCGTCAGGAAGGGCATCCGGCCGTAAAACAGGGCCAAATCCACATGTGCGACACAGTTCGCACCCGCGACCCCACAGGTGTGGGATAAGCGGTAAAAAAAGAAGAAGAAAAGAAGAAGTTATATCTGTATACAGATGTATTCCAAATTATTCTAGCAGATAAAAAGAACTTCAATATTTGTCTCAATGTGAAGGGTCATTTTGTTCATATAGCATTTTCTTTACATGGATGAAAATCTGGTGGTGGCAGTGGTGGTGATGGTGATTTTAGTTTTAAGAACAAAATTAAGTGGAAAAGAAATTTAAAATAAAACAAAATTATTTATGCAACGAAGGAATTTCGAAATGAAGTACAAAATAATATTAAAAAGTATTGCATTAACCCGAAATGTACATTAACGAATCAAAAGGGAATCCAAGTTCCCTGAGTAACGGAACACTTGCAATTTACATACCCTTGATTAATCCAATGTCGCACATAAAGCGGACAATGAAGTCAGCAGTAGTCGCGTCATTGGCTAATATGCGTTCGAGTGTTTCCTTCAGGCCGAGGCTCCGTCTTAGGCCAGAGAGATCATCACACACTGTGAGGATATGGGCCACAAAGTCAGCACCATAAGAACGGGGGTCTTTCCTTTTTAGTAGATAAAAGTGAGTACATTGTGCGTGACCTATCCTCAATCTACACAATACTATGGCCTCTCTCTCTGTGAAAGCCGGAAAGAGGACTGCCACACAGTAGTTGTCTTCTTAATTGCTCATCTTGTTGGGAGTTCAGACAACTAGCCACTCTTGATTCCCACGTTGCCAAGATGGTTCGACATAGTTGAGAACAAATATCTTTAGCAGGTACATTCATAGGTCCTGGAGGTAAAAGTACCGCTTCCTTTGCAGCTTCATCCGCAAGTTCATTTCTCACAATCCCAGCGTGGAAGTGATTCTGGCATCAATTAATGTAATTATAATCAACATCTGGAGCAGTTTCCAACCACAGGCTGGCTCTGCTTGGAACGTAAGCCTATCCACCCTTTCTCTTGTCTTGATCTTCTTTACACCTTTCAGCCATCTGTCCCTCAGTCTTCCTCTAGGTCTCCTTCCTTTCAACTCCATTCCTAACATCTTTCTTGGTATCCGCTCTTCTCTATTTTCTGTAAGGGTGCCTCATTTACTATTTGCTGAACTCTCTCACTTCTTACTCTGTCAATTCTCATTAAACCTACTCGACACCTTTGAAAAATTATAAAATAATGGATTCTGAAATCCTGGCAATATTTTAATTTGTAAACTCTTTTGAGAATTGAAGACAAAAATCTAAAATATAACAGGTGTATCACTGGAAAAATCAAAATAGAACTCTGATACTAATGAAGGATAAAAAAGTAATTTCACTAGAGCTAAGTACATATCAAGAACAACATTGAACAGACACATTTCCATCACTAATTTGCTTCATACAAATAACAACAGTCATGTGCTATAATTTATACTTACATGCAGTGTCTTTGGGAATGCATAAAAAGGAATGGCAACGAGAATTAGAAGCAAACCACATAGCAGGAATCCTCCCCACCACATCCCTACCCATCGGCGATCACCAGGATCTGCAACAACATGTGTGCAATTTTCAGAATGGTCAGCGAGTAAAAGCTTTAGACATACAACCAAGAAAGTAATTATTATTTGTTCTCTATTGGAATGAACAGCTTTATCAATTGCTTATTATTTATCAGAAAAAATAATTTGCAAGGTTTTTCTAAATAACAGACTTGGTGAAACAAATTTTTAAAGGTTTTGTATACAGCAAATTTGATCCAAGACTATTTCACTCATCCACAATGGAGTTCTATTAGACTTCCAACTATACTGATTTATAGCTTGAAAATTAAGAGATGAGAAATGTTCATGCTTTTCTCAAGAAGAGTGGAACAGGAACCAATTAAATCACACTTCCAAACTGGTAGTAAAAATTATCTTCCCATGAATCTTTCTGATTTGTCTAAATCTTTAAGGTAAAATGTCTAGATTTCTGTGTCTTTAAGGTGACATCGATTTGTGTCACGTAAGTTGATAAATTACACTTAAAATTGGAAATTATCTTGAATGATACACCATTATTTTCATGATACAGAATTCAGACCAACATCATCAACTTCTAAAACTATTTTGATGCTCATTTTAAAAACAGCATTCATAGTGAGAATTTTAGAATGGAATCATATTGAGTTTTCTACTATTACGGTACAAGTTATGGCTATGGCTCTTAAGACTAAAAACAAATGATAATACATTTCCTTTTTAATTATGAATGGAGATACAGTATTTGAAAGAACAAGTGATTTTTATCCATTTGTAGTGAGATATTTGATTTATTTTGTGTAAAGTTGTCAATTAAAAATTAATCTGTGTTCTAGAACACTTATTCTAGTTGTTCTAAAATATAAGAAGTCTATGTGTATATTTATTTGAGATTTTCATGATATGAAGATAGCTGACAAATTCGATCATGAATCACTCTTTTTGTTTTTTTCCCCATAGAACAATCATTCAAAAGACTATTATAAAAGGAAAAATTTTCCTTACGGTCACAGAGTAAATTTGACAAAAAATACTACATACAGAATATTCCTGTAGTAGTCTAAGAAATGCACTTCTCAGTTACTAGGAGTTAAAATAAAATAAAAACACTCACTCATAAGGACAATGTCTTGAGATTAAATAGTTGTACTCACCAATAGTTACAATGGAGCTGGAAAAAGAATCCATGTGGAATGACAAGAGGTATGCTCCCAGTAAAAATCCCAGGACTGGTCCAAATGCTGCCATACTGTACATACAGCCTGTAATACAAGATGCAAAAATCAAACTCACAGTCTGGAATAATTTTTGTCATCAGATGACAAATATACAATGAAAAGAAAAATATTTCTCATATATCGAAGAACTCAATATTTATTTTCTGTTCTCCTATATGGATGTGAAAGCTGGACTCTGGATCCAATCATAGAAAAACGTATTGATGCCTTCGAAATGTTCCTGTATCGCCGTCTCTTGCGGATATCCTGGGTAATGAAAATCTCAAATGCCGAGGTCCTTCGTCGGAAAGCAAAAAGAACTACTGCTCACCATAAAACAGAGGAAAACGCAATATCTAGGACATATCATGAGAGGTGAGAGGTATCAGTTATTACAGCTTATTATCGAAGGGAAGATACAGGGGAAGAGATCTGTTGGGAGAAGAAGAAATTCATGGCTGAAAGACCTTCGAAGATGGCACTGCTGTACTTCAGAAATGGCATTCCGTTCTGCGCTGTCAAGATCAGAGCTAGTTACGTGGATCGCCAACCTCCGCTCGGAGACGGCGTCTTAAGAAGAAGAAGAAGAAGAAAACAATAATAATAATAATAATAATAATAATAATAATAATAATAATAATAATAATAATAATAATAATAATAATAATAATAATAATAACAACAAGTGGTTTTATGTCCCACTAACTACTTTTATGGTTTCTGGAGATGCAAGGAGCCAGAATTTAGTCCTGCAGGAGTTCTTTTACATGCCAGTAAAATTGCCAATATGAGGCTTGAACACATTCAGATACCACCACACTGAGCCAGAATCAAATCTGCCAAATTGGGGTCAGAAAGCCAGCACCTCAACTGTCTGAGCTACTTAGCACAGCAGAAAATTAATAATAATAATATTATTATTATTACTGCAGATTTTAAAATTGAAATACCTCCGAAAATTACAAAAATAATCGTGGGACAGAAAAACCCCCAAGTAATATCATTATCAAAAGTGGAATAAAATAGTGGGCTAAAAGTCATTTGTACCAGAAAAGCATTTGATTAATGAATATTTTCCATCAAGAAACAGATTTTAAAAATTGAGAACAAACAAACAGAATATTGATCCTTCATCTTCATCATTACCCCTTATCACCCTTCCCCTTCCCGTTTCTCCTGCCAGGTCGGGGTGGTGTTGGTACTTCTCCACCGTTGCCTCTCCTTCCACCACTCCTCTTCAGTAATTTTATTTTATTTCAGTCTTCTTTTTCTTATACTCTTCTTGATAGAGTCTAACCATCTTGCTCTGGGCCTCCTTCTTGCCCTCTATCTTAGCCTCCAACACTTGTTTTGGTATCCTTCCCTTCTCCATCCTCATAACATGTCCAAATTTATTCTTCTCCATCCTATCACTCAGTTTTTCAACTCCGATTTCTTTTCTGAACTCAACATTTCTTACTCTATCTCTCCTTGTCTTCCCTACCATACTCTTCAGGAACATCATCTCAATGGCCAGAATTTTAATCTCATCTCCTGCTGTCAAGTTCAAAGTCTCTGATGCCTACGTTAATACAGGGGTATAACACATCTTTTACATTACCTCTTTATATTTCATAGAAACTTCTCTGTTCCACACCAAGTACCTTACATTCTGGTAGAACATATTTCTCACTTGTATCCTTCTGCTGATCTCCTCATCCAACCTTGCATCTCGCATTTCTTCACTTCCCAAATATTTGAAGCATTAAACAATACAGATTATTATAATGTAAAGTTTTTCCTGTAGTAAAGAGAAGTAATTCCTTTTTACATTTTGTGCATTTTGATCAACCTCCTTTCTGTGTCAACATCAAGTCAAATTATTCCAAAATTCAGTAGCTATGACGGCTTTGTTGTTGGCTTTGTACTGATCTTGAATAATTCAGGGTTTACCAAGTGTGCTGCAGACAGGGAATGGGCTAAATTCTAGATGTCGTAGCATTTGCACAATGTGTTAGATTCCACAGGGAGCAGTCCCCACTTATCAAGGCTGGTTTCACATCTCGAGACCCCTACTCTCATTCGATTGTGACCTCCGTACTGGGTAAGGGAGGTCTTTCCCAGGGGCACGTTGTTCTTTGGTGTCCAAATTAATGTCAACAGTTTCAGCCTTGCATTTAATGATGCAACTGGATTATTGTAGGGTCTTTGAAGTCACATGACCTTGAAAGGAACTCTTGCTCTATCTGGTAGTTGGTGGCTGAACAATGATCACTTCTCTTCTTATCATAGAGAAATTTGAACCAATGGAAACAGATTATGTGTAAGTGTTGGTTTAAAGCACCCTGAGACGACTTGTCATTTTGTTAAGGGCCACATTGACATCAACATGTTTCGAATCAGCTGAATTCTCCCATACTGGTGCTGCATATTCTGCTGACAAAATGCACAAACTCAGAGGAGCTGGCTGGGCTCCAAGGTGTAACTCTACAATGCCATCACACCAACCATGCAGCACTCCATTGTCTGCAGGCTGGGCAGCGAGTCATCTTGCTTGGCAGGCCCAGGGCTTTAACAGGCAATGATGATGATGATGATGATTATGATGATGATACAATCTCAGCTACGCTCCCTGTGTGTCAATTTTAACGATCTTTTATACTCGACCAGATATCAGATAGATATGGATCTCTGCTGGACTATTTATGACCAAGTTCTAATTAATTTTTGTCAGTAAACACTGTCACTTACATGCTAACATGGAATGCTGAATGGACACTCTTTTTCTGCTCTTAAAAAGATCTGACCACCTCTGCCCGGTTTGAACCCGCAATCTTGGGGTCCAGAGGATGACACTACCACTGATTGACAGAGGGACTTTACTGGCTTTGTGTGCCACTCAACAAAAGGAAAGAAAGGATGCAAGCCTGATATACAGAGATGTTTAAGTGTTAGATCTGATGTAAGAAGTTCTTACAACTGAGAAAACTAACACAACAAAACATCTATCAGTCAGTCAGTACTGATCTGCATTTAGGGCAGGTGCCAGATTCCCTATATCTCTTGTTTTTCTAGCCTTTTCTTAAATGATTGCAAAGAATTTGGAAATTTATTAAACATCTCCCTTGGTAAGTTATTCCAATCCCTAACTCCCCTTCCTATAAACAAATATTTTCCCCAATTTGTCGTCTTGAACTCCAACTTTATCTTCATATTGTGATCTTTCCTACTTTTAAAGACACCATCCAAACTTATTCGTCTACTGATGTCCTACCATGCCATCTCTCCAGTGACAGCTCAGAACATACCACTTAGTCGAGCAGCTCGTCTCCTTTCTCCCAAGTCTTCCCAGCCCAAACTTTGCAACATTTTTGTAACGCTACTCTTTTGTCGGATATCACCCAGAACAAATAGAGCTGCTTTTTTTTGGATTTTTTCCAGTTCCTGAATCAAGTAATCCTGGTAAGGGTCCCATACACTGGAACCATACTCTAGTTGGGGTCTCAGCAGAGACAAATATGCTCTCTCCTTTACATCCTTACTACAACCCCTAAATACTCTCATAGCTAGAGACGGGAATTTGCCTATTTGCCTATTTTATTCCTGTGTTCAGAAACGTAGGCTTTTGAGATATAAATACGTTTTAGGGTCCTTTAAGCTAGATTTTGTTGGTTTTATTGTGCCTATAAATGCCTATTTCAGGGATATGTGCCTATTTGATGCTTTTTGAATCTATTTTAAAGAAGCCAATTTCCTTCCAGTGCATTATATTGTAACTGGTGTACTCGACAGTATTATCTTCTCATTTCTCAAGATCTGTTTACCCTACGAACAAAAATGAGAATTCTTGGAAGTCACAAGAAATAGTTCTTGGGAACTTTCTGTCAGGAGAAACAAGGAACAATTTGACCTCGAAGCCTTCAACCCCTCCAACCTTCTAAGACATATGCGAGAACCAATCAACGTTGAACCCTTATACCTCCTTCTCGACGTGAACTGTTGTACGCGTACGCTTTATTTACAGAACGTGTTGTGATTTATTGTGAAGAAGTGTGTCTGTGGCAATGTCCAAAGAAAAATCACCGGGCAAGTTGGCTGTGCGCTTAAGGCCGCGTAGCTGTCAGCTTGCATCCAGGAGATAGTGGGTTCGAGTCCCACTGTCGGCAGCCCTGAAGACGGTTTTCCATGGTTTCCCATTTATACACCAGGCAAATGCTGGTGCTGTACCTTAATTAAGGCCACGGCCACTTCCTTCCCACTCCTAGGCCTTTCCCATCCCATCGTCCCCATAAGACATATCTGTGTCGGCATGACGTAAGACAATTGTAATTGCAAAGAAAAATCGTCGAAATCATATAGTTTGAAGCAGTGGATCACAGGGGATCCCAATTTCACTACGGATGGAAAGGTAGTCTTCTGCCAAGCTTGCTGTAAGGAGGTAAGTTCATTTGTTCCTTTTATCATTTTTGTGACGGATCGCATTTCATTGTAGCATTTATAGACCTATTAATTTACATATTGTGGAAAGTTGTTTTGTTGCAATACTGTATTAGTCGTGAACTTTCAATAATTTATATTGCTAAAATGTAAAGAATCATTCATTACTGAATGAGGAGTTAGAATGCCAGTGGTCTCTTGTCACAGAGTGGATGCAAATTAAAAATCGGCATTTTGAACTCTGATTCAGTTCCCGTGAAAAGAGAGATTTACAGCTGAAATATTTTCTTTCTTTCTCAATCTGTTTACCTTCCAGGGTAGGTTTTTTCCTCGGACTCAGTGAAGGATCCCACCTCTACCGACCCAATGGCAGTGTCCTGGAGCGTGAGACTTTGGGTCGGGGATGAAACTGGGGAGGAGGACTAGTACCCTACCCAGACAGCCTCACCTTCTATGCTGAACAGGGGCCTTGTGAAGGCATGCGAAGATTGGAAGGGACAGTCAAAGAAGAGGGAAGGAAGTGGACGCGTCTTTAAGTTAGGTACCATCCCGGCATTTTCCTGGAGGAGAAGTGGGAAACCACAGAAAACCACTTCGAGGATGGCTGAGGTGGGAATCAAACCCACCTCTACTCACTTGAACTCCCAAGGCTGATTGGACCCCGTTCCAACCCTCGTGCCACTTTTCAAATTTCGTGGCAGAGCCGGGAATTGAACCCGGGCCTCCGTGGGTGGTGGCTAATCACGCTAACTACCACACCATAGAAGCGGACTACAACTGAAATTCAATTTTTAAAAATCATAAGTAACTTTCACCAGCGCTATGTGTAGGCTCTAGTGAACTCTATTGCGCTTCCGCTAAGCCTTCGCGAAACATACGTTGAAGATCGAATGTGATGCAGTTAAGACGATGTCACAGAGGCTAGACATACAAGATGGCATGGCCTGGATGATGTCACAGCGTGTTTTACAAGGCTGCAAAGACCCTCTTTAGGAGACCAGGCCAGTGAAAAGACTGTTGGTCTGATTGGTGAGGTCAAGTTAGTAACCATGTGCTGCCGGGGGGGGGGCAAGCAAAGAGAGTCTGGGGTTCATAAGCTCTAGCGTCCCATTTAGAGTTTTGCTAAATATTGACAAAAAGTAAATTCATGGACGCGTACCACAACAATTTCAAATCACGCGGTTTTCTAATTTTCAGCGAGGGTGGCAGCCTTGTGGGCACACATGATACAGGATCTATTGCAGGCAACAGAAAATAGTATTCATGATAGCTGACCCGACTGACCAAAGCCGCCAAATAGCAACATATAAAATGTTCACAAATCTGAGATTTATAGTGCCTTTGTTTTAATTCTTCTATATAAGTAAGAATACTGCTAGAAGCAGCTTGGTGAGTCTCTGGCAAGCATATACAGTAAGAAGGATCTCTACGCTACTCAGGTATCGTTTCAAGTCATTTTTATGATTTTTTTCACCCAGTGAACTCTACAGGGAACTGCCAAATTATAACTAAACATTTTTGGGAACATATTTCCATGTAAATTGCGAATTCTCTTGTTCCTACTTTAAGTTTTCTAATTCTAGAAACATCACCTATAACAGTCTTCCTCTTTTTTTTTTAAATGAAACAAATGCATGTTTATAATGTCCGACTCCTTGGCTGAATGGTTAGCGTACTGGCCTTCGGTTCACAGGGTTCCGGGTTCGATTACTGGTCAGGTCGGGGGATTTTAACCTTAATTGGTTAATTACAATGTCTCTGAGGCTGGGTGCGTGTGGCGTATTCAGCATTAGAAATCATCCTAGGTAGGGCCTTATGTTAATTTTAAGGACACTTCCTCTAAAGCATTACTTTGTCAATTTTATATATTTTTCATCTAAACAGTGTTATGTGGCTGAAGATGTTGATATTATACGAAACATGTACCACTTTTGACCATTAAAAATTGCCTTAAGCAATCATTGTATCGACTAGGTGGAAAATAAGTTAAATACTTAATTGTGAATCAATAGACCGTCTACGAGAAAAAGACCTGTACCAGGCCTCTCCGGAGGCCATACGCCATTATTATGTTTATAATAAGTTTTATTGCCAATTAGCCCAGCTGTAGAAATATAAGAACATTATAATTTAAATCAATTTTACTCAGATCAAATGTGAAAAGATACCATATAGATCAACATAGAGATACTGCGATGCATTTGACACGAGTACATAAGAGTTGTCATGGCAGCTTTTCCACCATTCCACTGAACAGCAACCAACAACAATATTCTATAGACCTGTGAACTGCAATGGTGGGAGCTGATATCCCCCTGCATAAACTGGAGCATCTTCAAACTTCAACAAGCTGCCGGGAGCAATCACCGAGCTAGAGACGAGTGGCTTTCCCCCAGTGGAGTCATTTAGGGTTGTGGAAGAAGTCAGAAGAAATTTTGACCGAACCTCTGGAAAGGTAGCCGCTGTCAGCAAAAAGTTCTCTAAGATTCCTGCAGCAGAATCCATGATGGAAAACGATGGTAAAAGTAGCCAGAATGCTACGAGATGAGGTAGATGAAGCAGTTGAACTAAAACCAGATGAAGTGGCTTCATTGAAGTTTTGTCCAATCACTTCCTGTGCTGTTGAGAGATTTCTCTCAGTACAAAACGTTCTGCCCAACAAGAGAACAAGATTGTTAACGGAAAACATTGAAACGTTGCTTGTTGTAAATACCTCTGATGGTAATTGAGCACGTTATTAAATTATACAAATTGTTTCATGCCTATTTTGTTGCCTATATTACACGTTAGTGCCTATTTACATGCCAATTTTGGCTAATTTAAGAGCCTATATGCCTGCCTATTTTAACTGTTTTTAGTGCCTATAATTCTCGTCTCTACTCATAGCAATGTGCAGAGATCTGTACCCTTTATTTACAATCCTATATATGTGATTACCCCAATGAAGATCTTTCCTTATATTAATACCCAGGTATTTACAATGATCCCCAAAGGGAACTTTCACCCAATCAACGCAGTAATTAAAACTGAGAGGACTTTTCCTATTTGTGAAACTCACAACCTGACTTTTATTCCCGTTTATCATCATAGCATTGCCTGCTGTCCGTCTCACAACATTATCAAGGTCATTTTGCAGTTGCTCACAATCTTGTAGCTTATTTATTACATCTGAAGTTAACATCCAAAACAAAGAGCTCAGCTCAAGGCTCAGGCTATGGTCACACCACCAGCAGTGAAGAGCTGGGATGAGCCAGGACGAGAGGAGTCGATACTGGCTGAGCAGGAAAATCTTCACGCTACAAGCAGAAAATCTGCTGTGCGATCAGTTCTAAACAAATGTTTCAGAAAGGGCATCTTCGACTGCTGTATCTATTCTACTTCCCGGAAGTGTCTTCACTCAAAGATTGATTGTTGCTGAAGAAGGAGCAGTAATAGGATGTTTACCTAGGTGTGCGCTGCCAGTTTCTGTTCAAAACCATAGGAAAAAACAGTTAATAATGTGTCACTCCTTTCTGAATTGCATTCTGTGGCAACTTCTTTCTATATTTTTGCAGGTGTGTCTCTTATGATAATGTTTATTCTTGTAATTCCACACAGTTGGATGAGATCTCATTAAATCAAGGAGAATTTCTTTGTCCATTTTTCATTCCTTGATAGATGAATTGAAACTGTGTCATATTTCAAGCATGGTGAAGTGGAAAACATGAATTTGCTTGAGCTTTGGACACTTGTTGGTTATGGACTGGCTCTGTTCTGCTCAGCTGGGTAGAGTGTGAACATCATCTAAATGTGTTGGCTTACACCACTCACATGGGTCAGTTCTACCTGGCCAGGTTCAACTCTGCATGCAGTGTGAATGCACCCTCAAGCTGTCTACTAAGAATTCCAACCTTGACAATGAGGCAAGACTGTCAAAGTGTATGCTGTTAAAACCAAACCAAACCAAACCCCATGGTACAACAGCCCCAAAGGACCATGGCCTACCAAGCGACCACAGCTCAGCCCGAAGGCCTGCAGATAATGAGGTGTTGCGTGGTCAGCACGACAAATCATCTTGGCCATTATTCTTGGCTTTCTAGACCGGGGCCGCCATCTCACTGTCAGATAGCTCCTCAATTGTAATCACGTACGTTGAGTGGACCTTGAACCAGCCCTTAATTCCAGGTAAAAATCCCTGATCTGGCCAGGAACCTATCCCGGGGCCTCCGGGTAAGAGACAGGAACACTACCCCTACACCACAGGGCTGGCTCATATGCTGTTAAGGAATAAGGAAAAATAGTGAGAGAACGACTTACCTGTAGAAGAATTTGAACATCATAGAGTAGGACACACTGAAATATTAGAACACTATCTGCACATCAGCCAAGGAGGAAGGCCAATTCAGTGTGAGATGACTGCTGAGAAGCTGTTGAAATATTTGTGAATGTGTTTGACAGTTCCCCTTTGAAAGAGTTATTTTGCATCAAGCATCAAACAACTGCCCAGATATTAAGACGCAAGCTGTCTCACATGTGAAGTAATCAATGAAGTTTATTGTGTAGCGGACAGATAGTATTGGTATCAATGACATGAACTGTAGGAGAAATGAAGAGAGTCACTGATTCTACGATACATTTTTAACATGTTATTTTTCAGCCACACAATGCAGAGAGGGAGAAAGAAACTAATACTGTATATAGCATAATTTGGCTGATCTAAAACTGGTTTGTTCAGTGTACTTTCCTTTGAAACTTCTATTTATATCAGAGCTAGAGAAATGAAAAAAAAAAACAAGCTGTACTGTACTGTTTGAATGATGCTTTAGTATACAACTGATCAATGGTATCACATACATTTTTTTAAAAAGATTTAGAATTGTAAGTGTCTTATGTTTGAAAAATAAATGTTATTTGATTCCATTTCAAGAATTAATGTCAATCATAATGACTGAGAGTTTTGATGGAATTGATTATGATGTTTCCACAAATCTATTTCATTTTCTGTTTATGAATGCAAAAAGTCTTAAGATTTCAAATTTACTGAAAAAAGTTTTGCAAAAGAAGTGAGTTTCTCTTTGTTTTTCTTTGTTCTGTCTGTTACCACACTCAACACAGTCCATTGTAAACTTCTGACTGTGCAGCTAGAAGACCATCAACTGCTACTTTAAGATGTGATACTGCCCAAGAGTTGTTAAAAGCTTAAATACTGCTGTTAACATGCATTGTTCTTAGAATAAACAATTATACTGAAGGAGTTCCAACTCTTGGTTTTGCTCATTTTAAGACCTACGGTTGTAAAAGCTTCATGCCAAAGATCTAGTCTAGCTTGTACTTCCCCTTCCGTCTCACACCATACCGTAAAATCATCAGCAAAAACCAGGGCATTAGTAGTTGGATACTTTCTTTTAACCGCTTTTAAAACTTCATCCCTTATGATTATGAAGAGGAGTGGTGAAAGACAACTTCCTTGTTGGACTCCACTTTTCCTTTTGAACCAACTTGACCTTCCATCCTAGACCCGGACACAGCTCTTTGTTCATTATACAGTGTGATTCAGCTGCCCCTTCCAATGTAATTTTATGCAACCCAGAATATTCATTCTGTCCTGAAAAAATCTGCCCTGCCGGTATGCTCAGACAGCACAACCAGATATCATGGTACTTACAGCCTCACCATGATAGGACGCCATAATGTTATACTCATATTAAACACTGGAAGACATGCGTGTGCCTTGTAGATCATATGAATCTTACACGCCGGCAAAATACTAAATTGATTCGTAGTGTAGTTGGCAAAGGCGTGGCGCAGCGGGCTTGCATGTCAGGTGGGAGGTTCGAGTCCGGGGTGAAGATTACAAATTTTTGAAATATTCGTTTCATACTTACCGCATGCAATGTAAGTTCAGTACCCGCTTTCATGCAAATTGTGTGTGTGTTTGTGGCGTTAAGAAGAGCCAATTAGTTACCAGGCTGGACTTATACAGACCAGGAATAATAAGAACACAACTGCCCAGACAACGTTTTATCGCAGTAAATGCTCGATGTGATGACCGTTTTGGTTTATGCACATTCGGGCCCGGTGTCCAATAGATTGTCTTGTGCGCTGAAGCATTCCAGTTGTAATTGCTTGGTAGGCATCCGTGGTGAGTTGTCAGACCTGGTCGAGGTTTTCCGGCGCTTAAATGTAAACGGCATTCTTCAAATGTCCCCACAAGAAGTAGTCTAATGGCGTTAAATCCAGTGATCTGGCAGGCCAAGAAACAGGGCTTCCTCGTCCTATCCATTTCCCTGGCAGTTCCTCGTTCAGATGGTTAGCAACGGGCAAAGTCAAATGTGGTGGAGCTCCATCCTGTTGCAACCACATCGTCAAATGATTGTGTAAGGGCACATCCTCCAGCAGCAATGGAATTCCTGATGCAGAAAGTGCAGGTAGCGTGGGCCCATCCAATGGCCCTCAAAGAAATGAGGTCCAATCAGGCGATCCCCCGAGATTCCACGCCAAACATTCACTCCCCATCATGCTTGATGGGCCACCTGTCGCATCCAGTGAGGACTGTCCAGGCTCCAATAGTGCACGTTGTGGCGATTGACGTTCCCATTATTGTGGAAGCACAATTCGTCCGAGAACAAGATATGCGATACGAATGCTGCATCATTGTCCAGCCTGCCTAATAGCCACCGACAGAACTCCATTGGAGCTTTGAAACCCCGCACATGGAGCTCTTGGTGTAGCTCAAGATGGTATGTGTGAAATTTATGTTCATGCAGTATTCGCCAAACGGACGGCTGGCTGGTGTTCACCACGGCCTCTTCTGTTTCACCCGATGTAACGGGCCTATCGTGGACTGGTGGCTGGTAGGAAATCATGCCTGTTGTCCTTAGATGTCTTTCAACATGGCGGAATGTCGTAGCAGCCGGGTGTCACCTGTCGGGATATCGTTCCTGGTACAGACGTAGTTCCTCGCACACGTTTCGTCTTGCTTCCCTATAAATGAGGAGCATGTCAACGTATTCCTCTGTGGAAACACGCTGAATGACAGCAGAGTTTACAGTACATTCAGGCCCTAACCAGTGGAGTACGCACAGGGCACAAGATGAAAAACAGCGTCATTCTATTGTTTGGATGGGGAAAACGTGGGCCTGTGTTTACATATTCAAACATCACACTGATGCAAACATATTTGAGCGATGCAGGATTCGAACCACCGCTGGCACATTCCATCGATTGCTAGGCGAACGGCTAACCACATCCACTACGCTACACTGCTGGAAACATTCTGGTAGTATGACGAGAGCAGAGTACATACGCCATCCGGTTCGGTGTTTAAGACATTAACTACTGTACTGTTACCTAGTTTTATGCATTGATTCCCCTCTTCGTTACATCCGGTCACGAGGCACGACACATTAACATAGTTACATGGTAAAAGGATGTTGCTACATGATTTAATAGCATTGTGTTTTGCGAACAGATGATGTAATATTTTGCTAGGTTCAGAATCATATGAAAATGTGCTCCCTGAACATTAGTACCATGCAGTACGGCAGCAGGGGAATAGCATCCCTATAACCATGTGCACGTTTGTTGGGCTGCAGTAAACGATACTGGAAGGGACTGCTGAATCACACTGATAATCGTTGTACCTGTATTGTAATGTCATCGGACACTTTCTTAGGTCTCAAATATTCTCATGTATGCCTGTGTGGTACATGGTCATATGCTTCCTTGTTGTCCAGAAAAAAAGTTATAACGAGTTTTACCTATCTCCCAATACTTCTCATAGAGCATTCTGGTGCCAAAAATGAGGTCTATAGTTGATTTATGAGGTCTAAATCCATGTTGTTCCTCCCCAAATGTAGGTTCAACATATTTTCAAATCCTGCTCTGTAATTAACTATTGGAAGTAAATGCATTTTTTGTTTTTGTTTGTAGGTTTAATTTTTAGATTCGTCATATTTTCAGGGTTTCTGGTCATATCTTGGTCAATTTTAGGGCAAAAACAAATGCAAATATCAAGAGATTTTTGGTCATAGAAATCCAAGCCTTAATTATTACAGTGGATGCCCTCCTACCCAGCCGGCCTGGTGAATAATTTTGTCTCCAGATTCCCACAGTCATGAGCACTAGTGCTGCCTGCTAACTCACACGACTTAGCCTCCAAAAAAATAATTTGACAAAAAATGCAATAAAAAATAAACCTTTACACACTACTTGAAGTGATAAGTTTGTTTTATTGGCATTATACTTCTTTATAGTTGAATGACAGAATCTATGTATTTTTCAAAAGCTTACTTTAGCAAACATGCAATATTATTGTGTTCTAAAGTGAAAGAATAGGATGATAAACTGGATCTAATATTTTGTACCATGGCAGACAAACACATGGGTACATATGTACTATACTCTTATATTATTTTTCCGTGTTTAAATAATTTGTAGGGCCGATGACCTTCGATGTTAGGCTCCTTCAAACAACAAGCATCATCATCATCATCATCATCATCATCAATAATTTGTAATTCTATACATTGTTGTAATTAAATAAATTTCTATGTCTATATAGGTTTAGGAGTAGATGGAGAGCAGCAACTTACCATATAAGAATGTGTGGATGGAGTAAGTACACATAACAGAGACATGGGTCCAAACCTTTTGGCCAATGGGGAATGGTAGTGGTCTTCGTTAGCAAGTGTGGGTTAAAGAGAGTGGGGAGGCAGACAACTTGCCAACGATGACCACTACTGTTATTATTGCCTCCTCCATAGACAAAGGCTGCTTGCGAAATTTTAGACTCGTGTCTTTTTTTCTTGTGTACTCTATCCATGTGTTCTTTCATGGTAAGTCACAGGTCTCCATCTATCCTTAGACATACAGTATATATTTCACTCCTGCTAGCTTTCTTACTTGAACATTTAAACTTATAAGTCTGATATATTTCGAAATATTTTTAAAAAGATGGAGAATTTTTTTTTTAAAGATGGAGAAGACCTATCTGTGTCGGTGCAACGTAAAGAAAAAAAAAAAAAAAAAAAAATGGAGAAAAATCATAAAGTACAATATACAGACTGCTGGATAGGGCCTTCATTTATTTTAACGTTGTCAGTTCAGCCAGCCAATTAGTTATCCAACCCAAGGTCTGGTCTCTGTAGGCCACGTATGACAGTGTCCATTGCAAATGTAGCATAATGTTAGCTGGTTTAAATTAGTATTACAAATGTCACGAAGTACAATCCATCTTATAAAGTTTATTTCAATAAATTGAAAAGAATTTTGTCAGAAATTAAGAGACTACAAAACCTTAAAACATGAAGGCAAGTTAATGATTACAGACTAATCAGACATGACAGCACTGGATCAAACCAGACCACAGAATGTGTCGAACCACAGGATGTTGCATAAATGGAAATTCACCACAATTTGAAACTTCAACCCATGTTAATCAACTAAAGGGACCAAGTTGTTTAATTGCAGAACAAGACAATACATTTCAGCAAAATGAGAATAAGAAAAAATCTTGTCTCTCAGGTATCGAACAATCAACAGTAATTTTATGTTTCTATTAAGAAAAGATTTCCCTCATTTGTGATTTAGAAAGGAGGAGCGATGGCTCCTGCTGCTCACCTATATAAAGAGAAGCACTCTCTGGTCGTACATGGTCGTCGATGTAGGTGGTCCCAAGAGTAAACAGAGGAGAACCCCCACAACCTAACAACAGTTGTGCTAGAAGAAACAACATCACCGGACCAGCCGTTGATGGATTTCCCTGAATACAATTGTCACCTCGCAGGTTGTTGTGCGGAGCCAGCGGAGGAGATGACAGACCTGTAACAGACATTAGTGTTACACTCTATTCTTTCACTCAGGTATTTAATGATGAGAATTATGGTAACGAAAGCCTTAAGGGTATAATATTTTGATTATTGGTCTCACAAAAATCGATGAGAGAAAATTAAACAATTGCCATGCAAGGTTTGTTCAAAGAGTAACTGACCCTTGAAAATAACTCTTTAGAGGGCTTACTTGCAGCCTAGTTAACTATGTCTCCTTTGAAGTACTTCCATCCTCTATTAATACAATGATTCCGACACAGTTTCCACTTATGGATGCAGTCTTGGTAAGCAATCTGAGGGATCGTGTGCCGTTCCGCCTACACTTTCAGTTCGATCTCTTCAGTTGACTGAAACCGTCCTCTTTTCAGCGAGAATTTCACTTGGGGAATAGAAAAATGTCTGCAGGTACTAGATCAAGTAAATAAGGCAGATGAGAAAGCATGACTGTCTTGGAGTTCATCAATTTATGAATGAACGGCAAAGATATTTCAATGGAGTTAAGGTATGGTACTCTTCACTGAAATATCGTACATTTTGTCCAGAATCAACTATGAAGTTCATATCAATCAATCACTACTGATCTGCATTTAGGGCAGTTGCCCAGGTGGCAGATTCCCTATCTGTTGTTTTCCTAGCCTTTTCTTAAATGATTGCAAAGAAATTGGAAATTTATTGAACATCTCCCTTGGTAAGTTATTCCAATCCCTAACTCTTATGAACAGCGATGTGTGAGCTGGTGTGTTATCATGGTGAAGACCCCTGGAGTTGTTTCTTCACAAGATTTCTTTTTCTTCCTCTCCCAACATTTTCTCTTAACTTTGAGATAATACCGGCAGTTGACTGTTTGACTGTCAGATAGGAATTCATGGTGCATGACACTGTTGATGTCAAAATACACCATCGAAAACACTTGCAGGTTAGACTTAACCTGCCACGTTTCTTTAGTTTTGACAAATTTATTCTATACCCCTGTGTATCTCAGTAAATGTTTTCTGCAGTTTGAAAAAGAAGTTAACGTTGATATGCTGTTTGTAATATTCTGGTATTTCGACAATAGCAACACATATTCAATACACTTCCAAACTAACAGCTGCTGAGTGATAACTACTTGTTTCAGAAATCTACAGAAAATGATTAGAATTTAGAAGTGGGAAGGTTTTCATTTTATAATTTTTCCATAATGCTGGATCATGTGTTGAGAAGGTAATGGAGGGAGCAGTTCCTATCATGGATGTTTTCCTGCCTGATGCCCATTTTGTCTCTATCTGAATGGATCTTAGTGATCCATCAGGGGGACAACCCTTCCTCCCTCACAGTGGGTCAGGACTTTCATGCAAGCCTCTCTTTGTTCATTCTGAGGAGATGTCTGTTACACATCCAGTAGCTAGTCTCTCTGTCACTGGTTCCACAATTCCTTTGATTTCTTGGTAATAGAATTCACTGTTTGTCCATCAACGTCCAAGAATCTTCATGCTTTTCTTCTTTTCCAGTTATTCTAGAAATTCCTTATTTGTTACATTCAAAGTTTCAGTACTGTATACTGCTTATGACTTGTTTAACATGTTAGAATGCCTTACCTTTGCTCTTGAGCTGACTGATTTCTTGAAGTACACATGCTTTGTTAACTGGCATAGCAGCTCCAACTTCCAGTTTTTTGCCTTCATTACTTCCTTTACTGAATGAACTATTGTACTGGATCATCTCACCAAGAGATTTGAATTTCATAACTTTCATTTCTTCAAATACTACTGCTACGTTCTCCTTTAAAAATGTCTGTATCAAGTCTTTAAAGTAAATAAGTAATACAGTAATAATAATCACTAAAGTAAAATAAAAATTACTGATCATAATTGTCAGAATGTACAAAGCTTCTAGTCAACATTATAGACCAGAATTTCAAAGGAGATGAATTACTAACCTGATGAGAGTCTTCCGAGACCCATATCTTGTTCACGGACTGAAACCCCTCGACAGATGTTATCGGAAGATGAATTGGTCAGACTGGAAGATATGTGAGGTTCTGCTATGAAATGTGGAACCATGAATACCATTGAGCCAATACCCATTATGACTGAGCCTGGAAAAAAGAACATCAATTAATTATATGATTAATGAGTAATGGTTAAAACTGAGATATACAAGGTGCGGTGGTGGTGATTATGGTTAAAGAGGAAGTACAACTAGGCAACCATCCTCTAAATAACACTAATCAGAGAGAAAAATTGGAAGGGATCCGACACTTCGAAAAATGAAGATATCGGCCAAAGGAAGACAAGGGCCACAACGGGCATGAAAATGAAAGACTCCCTAGCCCTCACAAACCTGATAGCGTCGGGGTCGGAAAAGAACAAGAGTTGACCAAGAGAGGTTTGATAGGATAGATGAAAATAAGGAGCCTGGCACAAGTAAGTTGAAGCAATGCCAGGAGTCAGCTAAGGGCCCCATGGTCGCCAACCCACGCTCCAAAGTTCAGAGCCCCTGGAGCCCCTTTTAGTTGCCTCTTACAACAGGCAGGAGAAACTGTGGGTGTTATTCTACCACCCCCACCCACAGGGGGATGAGATATAAAATAAATAATTCATTAACTGAAATGTTTGGAAGAAGTAAATAATAATGTTATTGGTTTTTACGTCGCACTAGCTACTTTCACGGTTTTCAGGGGTGCAAAGGTGCCAGAATTTAGTCCCTCAGGAGTTATTTTATGTGGCAGTAAATTTACCGACACAAGGCTGACGAATTTGAGCCCCTTCAAATACCACTGGACTGAGCCAGGATTAAACCTGTCAAGTTAGGGTCAAAAGGCAAGCACCTCAACCATCTGAGTCACTCAGCCTAGCACCAAAGAAGTAATTTTGAGCAAAATATTAGAAAAAAATGTCCTAAATTTGTTTTTTTGATTCAGAACAAAACACAGTGCGAGCATAGAAAGTAAACAGCAGGTACACACATATTCATTAGTTTTTCATAGAATTGTGATGCTTACCATGTTTTACATCAAACAGTGTACCATCTGTCTACTAGTCATGTTGAGATATTAAATCACAAACTTCTAGTTAGAAACCATTGGTACCCAAAGGAACATGTGGAAACTTTTAATGACATTTAGTATCTCAAGTAAGCTTTCAATTTGTAAAAATCCCTACAGTTCATTCACTCTCATTTTATTTCCAAGACCTCTGCTCATGTATCAGCTGTCAGCTTTGGATTTTAGTACAAATTTAGTATAATGTGGTGACTTTATTATTATTTTTCTCCTTTTACAAGTGGCTAGATGTCGCACTGACACAGATAGGTTTTATGGCAACAATGGGATAGAAAAGGGTTAGGAGTGGGAAGAAAGCGGCCATGTCCTTAATTAAGGTACAGCCTAGTGTGACAACGATAAACCATAGAAAACCTTCTTCAAGGCTGCCGACAGTAGGGTTAGAACCTGCTATCTCTCGAACACAAGCTCACAGCTGCGCAACCCTAACCACACACCAACTCACTCGGTATAATGTGGTGGTATCCACTTCATACATTCCAATATATCATTCAACTTTTTCCTTTCAACTGGTCTTCTCTCTTGATAGTTTCTTTCCCCTCTGACCAAGTTTTACTTCAAATAAACAACAGTCACCAAAATATTTGAGGCAGTTAACACTGTCTACCGGGGCAACTTCCTATTACTTTGGCTTATCAATCTAAATTTGACTGATAGTGAGTCACCTCATGAAAACTCATGAAAAGGGTGCTTACCATCTTTTACTCTCAAGCCCTCCAAAGCAGTATTGCCAACTTATATTTTCAAGATCCGCTAAATAGTACAAAAAATCCGCTAAAATTCCGCCAAGAAATCCGATCTCAAATAATGAGTAATGAAAATGAGCAGCAATAATAATAATAATAATAATAATAATAATAATAATAATAATAATAATAATAATAATAATAAATGTCTGCACTCCCCTGATCTGCGAGTTTCACTGGGATTAACCCCCTGCCTCTAAGCCAGCGAGGTAAAACTTGTAGGCGTTTTACTGCCGGGTGCAAACGAGGTGAATCCCCTACCTCAAGAGCCACACACAAAACAGGCCAGTTCATTATACGGTCTTCCTTCATAGCATAAAATAAATGCTACTCTCTCACAGTTTCATTATCTGTCTCATTCGAGAGATAAGTACCCTTTCCCCACGCATTACAAATTTATGGTACCATGAACTCATAACATCAGAACCAAATAACATGTTTTCCTCATGTGACTGCTAGCTCCTGACAAGAAATACGGAACAGCTCGGAGACAGACTGGAATGCAAATTAAAAAGAACGTAAAATGGATAAAACACTAAATTCCGCTGTAATAAATCTAGAATTCCGCCAAAAAATCCGCTGTCCGCTAACTGATGTATTTCTCCGCTGACATTCTTCTCATTCCGCCAAATTTAGCGGAAAATCCGTTAAGTTGGCAACACTGCTCCAAAGACAGCAATTTCATTATCTTTCTTGTAATTAACCCTTCTAACAGAATTAAAGTATAAAGCAGCTTTGGCTTGTGCTTGCTACATGTTGCACTCTAGTGGATGAAATCCAAGTGTTGCATCATGCAACCGCTGGCACTTCCCCAGCCCTTAACAACACGTACAAACCCAAGCCAAAACAGTCTTTTGTACAGTGTCTAATGCTCGGAATTGGTGCCTGTGAGATCTGGGACACATACATAAACAAGCGCCGCCAGAGCACATGTTGGTTTGCACCCTCGTTCAAATGAAGGCAGGATAAGATATGAATACATTTTCTTGAAATTTAAAGTTATGGCAGGAAAATAAAATCTCATTCTTTATTACACTGATGGTGCCATGTCACACCGGCACCACCTCACGAGCTGCCCCTGATTTTCAGCTCTTTCCTCTCAGAATATACTGGTATTTTATTTTATGAACTTGCAATAACAGAATACATTTTAGATGAAGTTTCTTAAGAATCTAAGTGCAAGAAGAACTTGATAGAATACAAAACTGAAAAGAAAAATAGGAAGTAATATTTTACAGTAACTTAACATCTACTGATGAAATACTGGTGAAATTTTTAGTGTGGAAATCTGTTGCAGGACTAGAAAGCATCATTAATGTTGCATAAAACTAACAAAATTGGTTTAGCAAATACAGAAAAAAAAGAAAAAAAGAAAAAGAAAAAGGAAGATGAAAACAGGTGGTAAAAGATTGTCAATCAAATCAATAATCTTTGATCTGCCTTTAGGGCTGTTGCCCAGGTGGCAGACACATGGGCACCCATACGACAGTTTCTAGAAGGGGGCCCAGACCTGGGGGTACGTAGTAATTTTAATATTTTGGAAGATAAATGGCGATTTGTATTCTGCGGTAGGATAACCCACGGTATCCGCTGCCTGTTGGTGGTGGACGGTACTACCGCTTTTACATAATAATGACTTTTAAATCATTTTCTTGAAAGGAAAACACAAGACTACACTAGATTTTTGCCTTTCCCTGAGAGCTAGAGGGGGGCCGCAGCCCCACCTTGCCCCCGGGTATGGGCGCCCTTGGGCAGACACCCCATCAAGTGATTACCTAGTATTGAGCATTTCCCTTAACAAATTATTCCAACCCCTAATTCCTCTCTTCCTATAAATTATATTTGCCTGAGTTTGTCCTCTTCAACTCCAATTTTATCTTCATACTATGATCTTTCCTACTGTTAAAAGCTCAACTGCAGATTATTCGTCGAGCACCTCATCTCCTTACTCCCCACTCTTCCCAACCCACAATTTGCAACATTTTAATAACACTACCCTTTTGTCAGAAATCACCCAGAACAAATTGAACTACTTTCCTTTGGATGAAGCAACACAGGAAAAACACAACATGTGAAGAAACCCTACGTATCGTTTTCAGTAATGGGAAAAAGAAGTTCAAATCAAGCCATATTCAGAATTATAGGATAGGAACAATGAAAGGGACATACAACAGGACAAACACAATGACAGGTCAGTGCGAAAGAAGAAGAAATAGAAAGACAAAGACAATTTCCGCATCATCTTACACCTACCTGTCGTTATGTTTGTTCTATTACATATTTTCTCTATCTTCCTACATATAAAAACCAAACCAAACCCCACTGCGCAACAGCCCCGAAGGGCCTATCAAGCGACTGCTGTTCAGTCCAAAGGCCTACAGATTACGAGGTGTTCTGTGGTCAGCACGATTCCTCTCAGCCATTATTCTTTCCTACATCGGGGCCGGTACTTCACCGTCATGTAGCTCCTCAATTGTAATCACGTAGGCTGAGTGGACCTCAAACCAGCCCTCGGGTCCAGGTAAAAATCCTTGACCTGGCCAGAAATTGAACCCGGACCTCAGGCGGGCACGTTACCCCTAAACCGCAGGATCGGTACCTTTTGCTATATGACTTGATTTATCACTCGTTTGTTCCTTTCTATTGCCATAGTGAGAAGTAAAGAAAATGTCAGCTCTCAAGTTGTTTATTATTGGGCAGTACAGGGTCTGCAATGACTTGTCCACTAGAGGCAGTACCGTTGCTATGTGAGGGTTGGTATCTGTAGTTCTAATATGTTTATGTTCAGTAGTGTTGTTCTGGAAATGCAGAAACCTAAGAGTTTTGTATTATTGTTAAGTGAAAATGAAGAGCATGCAATTTGGAGAACACCCTCAAGAACACAGAAAAACTCTCAAACTCTTCATAAAGATTCAATACGGCAGCAAACTTTAATTTTTTTATTTTAAATATGCTATTTGTTCAGGGCATCGACGCATCAAACCTTAATTGAAGGGAGAGATAACCTGAGTAGAAATAAGAATACTTTTGCTTCAGAAAGAACTCTTGCACCCCTAAAGTTCTTTTCCAACCCCGACAGTATTAGGTTTATGAGGCCTAGGAAGCATTTCATTTTCACGCCCTTTGCAGATACCTTCATTTTACGAAGTGTCGGACTTCTTCCATTTTCTTTCTGATTAGTGTTAATAGAGGATGGTTACTCAGTTGTACTTCCTCTTAAAACAATAATCACCACCGCCATCACCACCAAAGAAGACAGAAGAGACAAATAAACCTGTAGTAGCAAAAGCACAGAAAAAAAATAAGGCAAGCACTAGATTTCACTAGGAACATAGATGATCTCTTACTGGAGTGGAAGAACAATTTAGGCCTACTTAATTATGATAGCAACAGTCTTGCTAAGGAATGTTTGATTTATTATCTAGGAGGATATACAGTACGCATCGCATCACGTCCAAGGTCACAAAGTATCAAATGTACCAGCCTGCTTCACGGAAAGCTTACAGAAGAATTACCTGCTGCAGCCCTCAGGTTCTTTTTTAGAGACTACAGCAATAAATACAGTATCGACAGCACTTCCGTCACCCATCCTTTAAGAGCCGTTTTTAATGTGTTCGTGCAATTTGGAAATGTAGTGGAACAAAAACTCTCCTGTGAAAATCATCTAATGGGGTGATGTATTTTACAAGTTATTGGACAGTTTAGATAGTATCACAATTAATTCCAAAGAATTATGATGCTGTGATGACCATAAAATCGACATTATTCATAAACTTTTTTAAATTATATGAAGTGTCAATTTTATTTTGTAACAAGATAGATTAGAAAGGAACTGAAGACCCCCAATTCTACCCAGTACAACTGAAGTACAACTGGGCAATTCTATCCAGAAGCTATCTAAACTGCCAGACAACGGACTTACAGAATGGTAAGCAAAAGCATCATATTCTGCATGCAATAACTGTCTATTCACATACCAGTTTAATCCCTTGCAATTATTTTGCAACTTTTCATAAGAAATAAACAATGCTATACAATACAATACCGCCAACGGCCATAGTCATGCTGTAACACCGGATCCCGTGAGATCTCTAAAGTTAAGCAAAATTGGGCATGATCAAGATTTGGATGGGTTTCCACGCACTGTTGGTGGGGGTAAGAGAATGGAGGAGCGGAAAGGAACTGGCCACTCTACCGTACGAAAACTCTGGCTCAGGCACACCTCTGCGGAGGTTCGGACCTGCCTTCGGGCAGAATACACCCTTCCCTTCCCTTCCCTACCCTTCCCTTTATACAATACAAGTACACCAATACCTTAAGAACTCTTGATCTATTGGAATATAGGAAAACAATACAATAGCCCTGATAACAATGAAGCTGAAAGTGAAGTAGCATAAGTTAAATGAATTAATGAATGTTTGTAGATGAAAATGTAATTTTTACAATACTTGAAAAATATATCTATTACAAGACCTCAAAGTTATTATCGTGTACATTATCCTTCAAGAATATACAACTTACATCTGACAATAATTAATCGACATTCATTAAGCAAGTAATAATGAGGGCTTGTGTATTTGAATATTCACTAAATTAATGACAACTTGTTTTTCTTTTTCTGTTTTGCTACTAAATTAACATTTCCTTACCAACAGCAATCCAAACAGGAATATGGCGGCGACTTCCGAGGTAGCTCACAAAGATGACGGTAATGACATTACCGATTTCATAGGATGATGCTATGAGACCAGAGAGGCTGGACGGGATTTCAAACCTCTTCTCGATGGTCGTAATTACCGAATTAATATATCCCGAACTAAGTGCTTGCTGTAATGTAACGAGGAACGACAGCAGGAGTACAAACACCTGTGAATACACAAAAAATTATTATTAAAAGCATTACAACTGAAATAAATAAATACATCAAAATCCCTGCTCATAGTAGCTAAAATACAATGATAAAATACAGTACAATAATAGCATTTTCTGTTCTGTTTGTACTTCTAGTTCAAAAGATCTACCAAAATGAAAAGTTCCTATAACATTAAATTAGCCATACAAGTGGGATCTCATTCTGTCTGGATTTTAGTGACTTACAACATAGACTGCGGGCCTCTTAGAAGATCCGGATATTTTCCTGTACTTCAAAAGCACATTTGACTCATAATTAGGCCTACAAAGTATATTTTAACAGAGAATATAATTACATAATTAAAATTCTGAATCAAATTGAATAATCTGCAATACTATACTAGAAACTGGTTTGTGATTCAGTCTTTCTGTAGTTAGTCTCAGTTTCCTTTAAAAGAAATGGAAATTGGCACAACCTTTAACATGCTTCGAGCTTGTCAAATCTGGACACAATGCCTGATTAAGGTATACATTCATTGCTTTCCTTATTGAATTATTCAATGATGGTATTTCAAATATGAAAGAACCAGTATACAAATATATAAAACATTACTGATGTGAATGATAAAGAAAACTGTTTATCTTTCATTTCTAAGCTGGAAAGTAGGACACTAGGGGAAAGTCGGGAGGTATCGGACAGTTTAACTTTTCTGCCATAATTTGTTTATGGAATAGGAAAAAATTCATGTAATGCATTTTATAAGCATCTATATTCTTGTATCAACATACTCACTAGAATACATTTAATTACAATTAAAAACACAAACAATATTAACAAATTAAGGAGGTCATTACACTTTCGTAGGTTTGAAAAATGGAGGGTGGTATCGGACGGTCAATCTTTTTTAACAAAAATTTATTTTTTCACATTGAAAATAAAATAAATTAACGTTTAGCCATTCTGCAAATATCATACTTATTAGCGTTGAAGATTCTTGATGGACTAAACAAATATTTAGTCACAAGATCATATAATTTATCAAAAATATGTCAACTTGCTCCTTGTTGAAGCCTACTGCTCGCTGCAAGCTGATAGACTCAGCCGTCCTCAAACGGAGGTCTTAATGTATCTTCATAAAATCATAAAAAGGGTCTTTCCTGCCATCATTTTAGTTTTATTACACCTATGTTCAGCTCTCAATTCCTCAGCACATTAATACACAAGTTTTAAAAATTATATTTTGATGAGTGGTATGAGCTGACTGTCAGGGCCTTGATATGCACGTACAGGTCATTCTCTTCTTCATCTGAGAATATTCTCTGAAAAGTCTCACTGTTCGCCGTACACGCTTTTATTGGAATCTCTTTACCAGCTTCAAGAGCTTTAATTCTATCATCTAAAGTGCTTTTGTGGAACAGAGGAACATTGACTGGCCTCTCTAATACTCATTTTATTGTCCCTGACACTATTCACGGCTAATATTATATTGTTTTCTTCCCATTATCCTCGTATCTTCCCCATGTTACCTAAAATAAAGGATAGTACTATCAGTAACCCGGACAGAACTGCAACCTATGTGTCCGATACCGCACGCCAGTTTCATGTCCGATATCGCCCAAATGACTCCCTTAATAAACAACTGGAACTGAACGAGAACGTTCAAAAAGAAACTGATTCTAAGCCCACGATATTACAGAGTAAGGAATACTGCTTCTGCTAATGTACTTAAAGTTCAATGCAACTTATCCTTGTTGCTACTACTTCTTGGTAAATATAAATCTGTGCCGGCCGAAAATCACACAAAGGACAAAAATACACCATCACTCATAAACGACCCTGCCTTTCGACTGAATAGGATGTACCCACCCTTCAAACATGCAGGCGAACCTGTGAGTAGCTAAACAGGTTCTGCCACATGCTGCTAACAAAGACATCTGTGAATTGTCCGATACCAGCCGCCGTCCGATACCTCCCGACCTTCCTCTAATTCATTCAATGATTCCTCCCACATCATAGAATGCAGTTCAATTGAAAGAATTTTGTTTTGTAAAATTTGAAAAGTAAAGGAATTTAATCACCTATCTCACAGAATAAGAATGTATGCATTTTATTAAGCATAACGGTTCCCTCCAGATCAGTGGTAGTGTGTCACCCCAATCAAATTTGGTAGAGGTCCTGTTTTGTGTTCCCTACCATTTTTCAAGTTTCTCACAATATCTTCATACAAGATAATACTGATAATAAGAATATGCCTACAATATGTGAAGTAAACTCAGAACACAAATATGGTATAACGTATACCAGAACCTATGAATTTTCTGACTAAGTGAGCAAAGTGTAACATATGTTGTTTTGTGACAGTTTGATATATAAGTGCTCAGTCTTGAAAGACATACCAATAGTTGAAAGGATTAAAAAGTAGTCTAGTGCTGTCCTTTGGTTCATTTTCTTTCGCCCTTAAATATCCTTCCAAAGTTCAACCAATAGAGGTAACATCAGCATTTCATACAGAATGTCATCATCAATCCTACAATTCTATGGATAACACATCTAAATTAAAAGGGAGTAAGATTTTAAATAGCCTGAATAATCTGCCCTGCTTTTTGATCAAACATTCAGCATTTTCTGAGAGAATGTCCTTCATTTGAACAATCTGACATGGCAACTCTAATCAAGAATAGTACAAATGAAGATTTAGTTTAAATTTAAATTTGCACTTAATCTGAATCCACTTTAACCTCTATAACCATTCACCTTCTTTTTACTTCCATTCTCTTAACATGAAATTTAACCTAGGCTTACCTTGATTCCAGCAAAGCGTTGTAGGAACACAGGCCTGCAAGTGAGGATACCGCAATCCTTTGAATCCCGTAGAAGAATTGCAGGTTGGTGGTCTGGATATGTTGAGTGCGAGCGGTCCTTCTCACTTCTGCATGACATACAAGAAAAGAAAGCACTTGTTGCAGTTAATTTTAGACAGTGCATAATTTGAATACAAATTAAATTCCTTGCCAGATGGTTAACACATGAGTTATACAAAATAATTTTTATTATCTATTGTTTGTCTACATAACCACAATGCCCCCCATGTTAGGATATTAATTTAATTATTCCTGCACTGGCTTAGCACTGTTTTGTTTTGTGTGTGACATTCATTGTGATAATTTGATGCTCTATTGTTTTCAGAGCCTGCTATACTCATAAAGCAGCCTTGTAAATGAATATTCTACTGCCCCTGTAAATGAATATTCTACTGCCCCTGTAAATGAATATTCTACTGCCCCTGCACCATGCCAACAACAGTTCAGAATATGTATGGAGTTACTGTGAAAATTCACACCTTCAATGGTAGGCCTATTCTGTACATTTTACAGGTATTAAAAGGTGATGCCTATCAGTAAACCAAAGAAAAGCTACACAAATTTTGAAATCTTTTCTTTAAGGTAATAATTTGTTATAAGCAATGGAACAGAACAAACAAGGGGATATGAAAAGGAACACATACTAGGGTAAACACAATGACACATCACTTAGAAAGAATGAAGAACAGAAAGAGGAAAAAGGGACAAATATATATTGATCTGTGGGGTTCCTTTCCTCCTCCTGTGTACTGTATTTCCTGTGTTCCTAGTCTTTACCACGTTTTAACTTCATTTTATGTCTCTTCCCTTTTCCAATGTTTATCCAACTTTCTTCTTCTACACTTCCTGCATCCAGAATGAAGTACTGATATTATCACTGCCCCCCCCCCCCCGCCCCGCCCCCTTCTAATTTCCAATCACCGCTACTGGATGCCTGCCCTTTTGATGAAGCTGGGATAGAAACAAAACTCATTGGACACTGAGAAGAAATGGATGTAGAACTGGAATTAAAGAGGAGAGAGCCTTCTCTCTCTTCCCACACTGAGCTATCATTGTGCTTAGGGACTGGAATAATTTACCAAGGGAGATGCTCAATAAATTTCCAAATTCTTTGCAATTATTTAAGAAAAGACAAGGTAAACAACAGATAGGGAATCTGCCACCTGGACGACTACCCTTAATGCAGATCAGTGGTGGTAAATTGTTTCATTATGCATTCCATTTCATATTTCTCTCTCTCTCTCTCTCTCTCTCTCTCTCTCTCCCCCAAACCATATATATATTTAAAAATTTATTAATCTATTAATTAACTGGGCCATAATAGTCAGATGGCAAGATTTTTCCTTAAAGAAAAAGTCATCTTTGTATTCCCTGTCTCTTCAATGATGTAATGTAGTTACCATTACATTTAAGGTACGGTACCATATTTACATACTAAAAAAGGAAATAATGAATAAGGTGCATAAGATTAACACATTCCATAGGAAGAAATATAGAATGTAGTCATTCACTAAATTAACTGCAGTAAATGTAGGAAATAGAATTGATTAAGCATAGGTAGAAAGAGTATGTTAGGAGGCAAAATCTGCTGTTTTCTACTCCTAGACCAACTACAACACTGTGTAGCCTACTTGGTGGGTATGAAGTTTGTCTTACAACCTGTGCAGCAGTTGTGTTTGTGCTCTTGTGCTGGTAGGTCTAAGCTTTAGAAGGAATAGACTGCAGTCTATCTACAAGGCACTATCCCAGCATTTAACTGAAGTTGATGTAAGACAATACAAAAAAAACATTTTTTAGACTGCTCAAGGATGGAATTTATGTTGCCTACGGTAACAAGACAAAAGCACTGAACAATGATAAGGATTGCCTATTACAGCCGAACCTGTCCTAACGGACACCTTTATTCAGCGGACACCTGCCTATACGGATAATTTCCCTCGGAACCGATTTTATTTTACATAAGACAAGTGTTAAATTGGCCTCATTTAAGCGCACACCTCGAACTCCGGACAGCGGACATCGCCATTTGTCCCGTCCACTGACTTAAGCGGATACTTTACATGTTGCAGGACAATTTACTACGCCGGACCACATGTCATCCTTTCTTTTAAAATCATTCTTCAGACATAAGGCCCTTTTGAATGTTTGTACTATTTCGAGTGCGAGGGGAGAGAGTGTACACCGGAATGCAGTTCTACCTAGTGGTGTATAGGCCTATTCCGAAAATTCTAATTGCCCAGAAATGCTGCCAGAGACTGTTGACTCACAAGTTACCTGGGGATTTTCGTCCCTTCTTGCATCATTCTATTCATAACTCGGATTGTCGCTGATAAGGTCGAGCTCAGGTAGTCAACTTGAGAAGGAAAAAACAGTACAGTACAGGCGCTAATTAGTGAGACAGAAATACCGTAGCAGTTCAGTTGTATGTTAAACATGAGTAACAAGGGACGATCATGTTTAGATCTCGAGGCAAGAAGAAATATAATTATAGAAAGTGACAAGGGACTTTCAGTGAGAAAACTTGTCGAAAAATTCAACTGCGGGAAAACTCAAATAAACACTATTGTGAAGAATAGAACTGAATATCGCAGTTAAGAGAACATGTGCTGAATTTACACAGATGAAGCTTCACGATTACTTCACGAAGCTGTAATGCTTGTAAATGATGTAAAATCACTTATAATAACTCTCTATGAAATACTAACACAGAAATGACTTAGAATAATAAAAATAAAGATATGTATGCTTATATTTAAGGTGGATGTTCTTTGCCGTTAAAATGTTCGATTATTTTTACAAACTTGTTTTAGCGGACACCTCTCGTAACGGACATTTTTCCTCGGAACCGACGGTGTCCGCAGAAGGGAGGTTCGAATGTATTACTGTTATAAGAGGAAATACGAGATAAACATCCCCTTTCCACTGTAATCACCTAGGAGAAACCATAGAAGGAAAGATGTTTGGAAAAGAATGGGTCACGAAAGCAGTGTAAATCAAATACTTCCTTGGCCTTATGCAATCAAACATCATCTGGGCTGACCAAAGGAAGGCTGATAAAAAGGACATAACCAGTAAGCTTGCACAAGTAAGTGGAAGCAATGGTAGACTCTAGTCGTATCATTGCCACTACTTGCTCTCAAGTAGATATTCTCTGCAGGGATGGCATTGAACTTAAGGTAGTACATTATGAAATTTAACTGGAAAAGTAATGATTAAATACAATAATTTTAAAAGTAGGTTAGAGGATTAAAAACAGTGAGCAACATGTATGAAAGATATGAAGATGCAAGTATATACAGGTCTTAGACTCTACAAAGCAAGATGGGAAGCATTTCTAAATCCATTAATGCTTGTAAGTCCCTCATCGAAACCAATAACATACATGTGTGTAACAAGCATGACTATATTTGCCAGTGCTCTCCCTAGGATCTCTTTAATGGGCACACCGCCCTGTCATTTTTACAGACCGCCCGGCTAACATAACTTAGATATCTGGTAGTTTCATACATACTTATGTGAGTCATTGGATGTTTCAATGTAATATGTAAACACTGTAAAACTGTTTATTCAAATGATAAATCATAATTATTAGCAACATAATTGCATCAGTTACATAGGATTTTAAATATTTACCTTGACTATCACATACTGTCGTGCACCGTGTCTGGGTAAGCGTGGAATTGCACGCGAGCACTCTATTCCACAGGACTTTACAAACCCATTTACACTCCACAGAAATCGAATGGTAAGTCCCCGTGTTACATGATCATGAACGAGCAGTAGAATACTAGAAGTTCAGAATACTCTGTTGTCTTGTTCGTGATAATAACACTAAAATAATTCAGTTTTGTATTTAATGTTTACCTGTCTGATATTACTGTTAATAACATGAGAGGAATAAACTGAAATTGTATCATATTCATTTTTACGTAGTATTCCCCACCCGGCTACTCCTTCCTGCCACCCAGCTGATGAAAATTACTGGGGAAAACACTGTATGCTGTATTCAGGAAAGCAAGGAAAAGCTTGAAGTAACTACTTTTAACTTCCTGATTGTGTAAGCGTATGTTACTTATGAAAGCAGCTTCGAGAGAAAAGGAGTTAAACTCATGGTGTTTTTTACCTCAGAAAGAATAATATTATTGGCTTTACGTCTCACTAACTACTTTCACGTTTTTCGGAGACACCAAGGTGCCAGAATTTAGTCCCACAGGAATTCTTTTACGCGCCAGTACATGAGGCTGATGCATTTGAGCACTTTTAAATACCACCGGACTGAGCCAGGATTGAACCTGTCGAGTTGGGGTCAGAAGATAAGCGCCTCAACCGTCTGAGACACTCAGCCCGGCTTTACCTCAGAAAGGAAAGGAGGTTTTCTTTATAAAGAGAACACCCCAGGTAATAAGTTGCCCGCAAAATCTGATGGCCTGAGAGTAACGAATGGAAGGATGCTATTAAGTTGATCGCCAACGCCATGCACTTCCTAGCAGGTCTCAGAATGGAACCCACTGCTGGCATTGCTGGAGTGAGAAAGAAACCTTTGCACACATTCCGGGAGCCTGTCCTTATGGAGAACTACTATGAAACACCTGTGACCACGGGATAAGATCAGTAATAGCATCAGCCCTGTGTGGAGGAAACTACCAGGTGGAAGAGAGAGTCACAGTTGGCAGAGAACGGGTCTTCTAGGTGAACTGACATGATCACTGGCAGAGAAAGAGTCTTCCAGGTGAACTGACATGATCACTATACAGGAGGAGTCTACTAATGGTTTCATTACTGACCCAGCCATCAGAATGAAATAAAACAGCCTTGATTAAACTTAATTTGTTCCTCTAAAACCTTCACTGATCTTAGTAGGGTTATAATGTAAGAATGAAATTACTTTTCCCTTTGCAAAAAATCAAATGATCATAAATATGTGTCTGGGTCTGCTGCTGCTAATTTCAAATGAACACCAGCCATGAGACACAGCCTGCACGGTTGTTAGGTAACACTGTCTAACCATCCATACCTTACATCACAGCCTGCACAGTTGTTAGGGTTACACTTCCATAAGACATTTTGTGACGGTAATTTCCCAACCATAAGACATATTTATGTCAACACTGCATGATAAGGTACAATAATTACCTATCGACAATCCCCGACGAGGGGTTCCGACTGTGGCACTTGACGACAGTGTCATGGCAGCATACGGAAGACGAAGCGCCCGCGCTGACTGTTGTCGTGACGGTCGTGTTGGAGTCATTGAGGTCTCCATCTATCGACGCTGTCTCGGAGTACAATCCGGTCATGGCATACATGGACTCCTGGCGCCGGTGGCCATGGTGCGTTGTACCACCTCCAGCAGCCATTTTTGGTTGTTTTGTGCAGGCACAAGGTCTATTCCTTTCTCATTACTCAGTTGGTTCTGAAACACACAAACAAACAAATTCATGAACACTGCTACTGAAAAAAGTTACTAAAGTAAAATGGTACCGGTACATGTCAAACTGACAGACTCTCATACCTGTACAATAACAACAGTGTTAAGACTGTAACGCCTCGATTACACCAATAAAACAGGAAAACTAAATAGCTATATGCTATAAAGTACATCCAGCTCCATCCTTTTGTTTCCATCACTCTCTCGATCATAAACCAATATCTCTTTACATTTTTCAAATGAACTTTGTCGAAAGTCACACAGACGCTGCAAACCTCACGATGAATGTGTGCTTTAAAATTAGTATGGCAAAATTAGCATCATTCAGCTGTAGTAGTAGCAGTGGTGGTAGTAGTAGTAGTAGTATTGCAGGTACAGCCTCTCCGTTCATCTAAAGTGAGTGCCTTTCAGAAGGCCATCTAATATGAACAGTGAACTGTGTAGCAGAAGGAGTTTTGAACTTTATCATCATGTGTCTCTACTGTCTACTTATGTGGCTCCTCTGGTGAGAGGATGGACAATTAATTTTCAAGAGAATTTTGGTATTTATCAGTTGGCTAAACTGTAATGTTTGTAAATTCTTTTTTGTGTTCTTAGGTTACTAGCACTGCTATACCTTCCTTCTTCAAATTTTTTGGCCAATCAGAGGATTTTTGGATATTTATTAAATTAACCAATGGAAATTGTGGGTGTGTACAGGGCTTCAGTCCAGAGAGTTGGAACTTTTCTTTCCACTATAAAAGCTAGGACCTTTTGGGCCGTGTTGTATTTTTCATCGCTCCAGTCAAGAGGTTTAGAGGTTAATCATGTAATTGTTTCAGAAAGCTAACTTGAGGGGAAGGTTTCAGAATTCTTTCTTAATGTAAAACTCAATCTTTCAATGTAAACTTTCAAAACAGTCTAGAGTTTTTCCTAATTTACGGAATAAAGAGTGTGAACCCTCTTTTAATTCCCATTCAACTTGGTATTGGGATGACTATGATTTCGCAAAATTTAAAACGTATCGCTTCTTTTTGGAATTTAAATTCTCTCCATCTACTCACCTCTGTAGTACAGGTTTAGCCTCTGTAACTTCGGGCCATAAGCCCACATAGGGTTTTTAAGGATTTTCAAGTGTATTTCATAGGAGTGCAACAGTTCGCCTCCTAGCATTTTGGTTTACGGCTCATAACTTTAACCTTTTCTGTTGATCATTAAGGCCATGTAGAATGCGCACTTGTTGCCTCTGTTAAAGTTTATCTCCCTATTTAAATGTAGGCTGTCGCGCGAGTAAGACTGTGAAAACTGTTCATATTTTATCTAATGTAAACATTTAGATTGCGCCTTGGAGAGGCTGATTGTAAAAGTTTTGGAGAGTATTCTCCTAGATACATAATTGTGTGGAGTAAAGACGCTCCTTTGATTTTTGTAACTTGGGAACTTCAAGCTCATTCTGTACCTGATTTTTCTAGGGTTTTCTAATACTGTTACTAGAACTAACACGCTAACCTTTATCTATCCAATTGTTATTTGGTGTCGTTCACCTAAGTCAATTCAGAAAAATAAAAAAAGAAAGGAAAGATATAAAATTTAAAATTTAAGTTTTAAATTATACTTTGATCTTTTCTCTATCCACCCATTCTCATGCTTGCACATTCTTACACCTCCGTGCTCCACGGAAAAGTCCGTAATAATAATAATAATAATAATAATAATAATAATAATAATAATAATAATAATAATAATAATAATAATAATAATAATAATCTTTATTCATCTTTTGGTACTATTAATAAATACAAACTGTTAAATAGTTCACGTAGAAATCTTCCGCGAGAGATGGTATTAATAACTTCTTTGTAAGTATCTTAATTTTATGACAGCCATTATTCTACACAAATAAGCGTGTCAGCTGGAAATATTTAAAGTTCTAGCACGAGTAATTTATGAGGATAACACTGAGACACTGCTTTTTAAACAGGAAGTTGTTAACATAATTTTCTTATAGCAGGGAAACATAATAAATCCCATATAAACATATCACGAGGTACACAGAGATGTTGGTCAAGTTGATTCTATGTTATATAAAAGAAGCAATAACAACTACTTCGGGCGATGCTGTTAGTTTCCTTAATAAAGTAAATGCCATTCTACACCTCGGGCTTCACAATGTAGTAAAATATATGTTCCCAACGTACGTATTATGCTACACGCATGAGGTTGATTTGCTGCCTATTTTGCTCATCAGTTCTTCATTAATAGGGAATGTTATTCTCCCCTCCATGAAAAAACGCAGGGAGTTGACTGGGGCGATAATTAGGATCGTCCAATACCACTATCAAGTGTTTGTTGTTCACAGTTTATGCCAGTTGGAAACAGCGAAAGAGGTCTGCTCGAAGTTGACCACATACTGAGGAAGCTACTGCCAAGACCTTTGCTCATCGTAACGCACATGTATCGCCAGGCCACACGCTCGTTCAAAATGTAAACATAAATTTATCTAAATCGTTGTCCGACTCCTTAGCCGTCTATTCAGAGGGGGTTCCATGTCCGATTACGGGACTAATCGGCAGCCTGTTTCGGCAACCTTTAAAGCGCTTGCTACATCAACATCAATCATCGCCAAATCCCAAGATCCCACATGGGATATGGCGAAACATGTACGTGTAAAACATTGCAAAAAATCAAATATTGATAATATATTGACAGGGTGTACTAAACAATCACCCGTTGTACATTAACGAGAGATATTTCATAACAACCACTTTGCATATTCTCAACAGTAATAGAGATGCTTCTGAATGATAACATTTCTTTACAAACAGGTATGTTAATCGATGCAAAATATACTTTTCGTAATCTTCCGTTGATCCCGACTTCTCACCATTTGAATTGCTCGGATATTACATTTTGCATTCACTAAGGTTTTCGAAAGTTAGGGTGGCGATTGGAGAGGAACACATTTATCGCCCAGCGATGGGAAATACAATAGCTCTGTTTCATAACGCGAGGTGCTGCGCTATTGTTATTTGAAACCCGACACAGAGAAAGTCAGAGAACAATAGCTTGCACAACAATCATTCACATTCCCGGCTTCACTAACTACGTGAAGAACTACAAGTACGGAAGTTATTTCATGGCTCTAAATGAGAGTCTTCAGAGCACAGCCTTCGGTTGGCGTTGGTGTTGTTAACTTACTTGTATGGTACTCTGGAAAACCAGACATAGTAATGTTGGTAGTGGTGGTGGGATGGGGAGATTCATTTATGGGCACTTGAAAATTCAATATTACACAATTTTTGTATAATATGATGTAATATTTTTTCTCTAAACAAAGTTAGGTTTACACTTTTGTACATTAAACACAAGGCTCTTCCTTCTCTTTCACTTAACAGCAGCCTCGAGGTAAGGTTATCATCTCTGCATTTTAAGTAGACACACCAGATTCGGTTCCCGAGTAGTTCATATTAGTCAATACTTTTTTTTTGAGGGTACAGTGCCGTTCAATGAGTCCTGTGCGGTTAACCGAGGAGCTGTATGACGTAAGAGGCAAAAAATACCGTCTAAGGAAGCCACGTAGTACAAGGCAAGACAGCACGTGAACTATGAGACATCCGATATAGCCTACAGAATGTTTCAAAAGAATATGGCAAAACATGTAGAGGAGTCATAAATGTTATGTGAACTTGGGTTCGGAAATTAATACTTATGGAGATATCAGATTCAAGTAACGTAAGCTGGGGTTTTATCTGTTATATTTTTTTTTAATATCCCGTAATGATGCCCTCTGTTGATACGGGCTTCTGTAAATCATCTCGTTGTGTTACAAACATAATTCTAAATTGCCTGTTGTGTATTTTATAACGTCTGACAATCCTGCATATTTCTTCCACGAAGTGTTTGTACATCACGTAAGTTGTGTACATCAACGGCTTACAGTACCGCTACACAAAGAAGTCCAACTGGTTTAGATCAGGTGAATGTGGAGGCGAAGCCATTGGTCCACCTCTACTTATCCACTGATCATAATGACGTGAATTAAGGTGCTTATTGACATAAAGTTATTCAGTTAAATTTTAGCACATAATATTCTAACTTGTGATGCTCAAGACCCGAACTATAATAAATAATAATGTTATTTGCTTTACGTCCCACTGACTACTCTTACGGTTTTCGAAGACGCCGAGGTGCCGGAATTTAGTCCCGCGGGAGTTCTTTTACGTGCCAGTAAATCTACCGACACGAGGCTGACGTATTTGAGCACCTTCAAATACCACCGGACTGAATCAGGATCGAACCTGCCAAGTTGGGGTCGGAAGGCCAGCGCCTTAACCGTCTGAGCCACTCAGCCCCGCAAGACCCGAACTGCGAACTTTCAGGTTATTTTATACTCAAGACTTACCTGACTGTCAGCCCCTGGCGGAGGAGTTTGCACCAAAAACTGGTATAATAATGGTGTAAAGTTGGTAAAATTTTTTTATCGGTGCGAAGATGGTGTATTTGCGGTGCTAATTTGGTGCAAAAGCGACAATGGATACACCGATTTAACACCAATGAAAAATGCACCAAAACTGCACCATAATTACACTATATATTTTTAACATTAATTTACACCATTTTTACACTAACAAAGTTGGTGCAAGAGAAGTGACATTTTACACCATACTCATAGCAAAAATGAAGTACATTTCTCAGACGATTTCTGCACCAAATATACACCAAATATTTTCTTTTAACCTTCCTTATTGTCAACACAACTGTTGAACCAGATTTGCTTCAAAAATGCTCCAAAGTTACACCAATGATTAGGGTGCATTTGTAAAATCGCCTTGTTGTCATTTTAGTGCAAAATTTGTGCAATTTTCTTTGTATTTACCCCACAAATATAATGGTTCAAAATTGGTGTAATCTTGGTGTAAAGTCGGTGTATTTTTGGTAAATCTTGGTGGTATATTTCTGTGGAGTACCCTTTTTGCCACTTTGCTGCAAATTAGTATATCTTTCGCATTTGCCTACAAAAATATAGTCCAAAATTGGTATAAAATTCAGTGGCGTAAACTGAGGGCTATCAAGGCTATTGGTGAAGCCCAAACATCAAATGAGACAATGGAGAGCTTAAAGAATGTAAGCATCTGACACATTGTTCCATTTACAAAACTTGAAAGCAATGAGGAAAAACGTTGCTCGTATTTCTGAGTGCAAGGCATGGGAGACCGACATTGCAGCCCTGGCGGTACGTCCTTCCCTCGACTCACCACGCGCGGGTTGCTGCTGTATATCAGATAGGTGAGGGGACAGAGGCGATAGGTATGCAAAGCTTCGGTCCGTCAGATCCCACTGCTAATCAGGGAGAGAGAGAGAGCAATCGTGTTCCTTATCACATAAATACAGCCTCACCTCATACTTATGACTTAATTATATAGATAACAGAGTGCCAGTATTTCACTCCCGTCTACTTCTCCATCCTTGTAGGAAGACACTGCAATATCTGCTGTTATAGGAGTAATATAATTTTCTTTTTATACACAGAACTGCTAAAATGAAATAGAATACTGAACCTGAAAGATTACATTTTGCTGTTTGGAATCGAATCATGGGTCGGACACTATCACTGACCTACCCAGAAAGTTAATAAACCAGTGAACGACGAATAGGACCACTTGTAACGCTGTAAAATTCCACATGTTCATTTGATGATGATGATGATAATTGTACCGGGCGGTACACCTTTACGCCGCACATTCAAATCTTGCGCCAATTAGAACTCCTCTACAGGAGAAACACAGAACTTGGAACTAGATCTACTTAAACTTCTCGTCAGAAGATGTCACCTCCTTAATTTTGTGATTGTGAAGTTTCCCGTACTGTATAAAATTCTACGTGTTTTGTTTACCATTTATCAAGAAGTTTCAACGAGCTAGAATAATTCTAGCTCGTTGAGAAGTTTGGACTTTCTGCAACAGATGTCACTACAAAAACTATGATCATGCACCCTGGTGTATTTGAAGAAATTTTGTATTCTTAAGTTTGTTCTTTACTAAATTATGTTCGTTCATTTTTGGGTTGGCAATATTTATCTTTCTTTCCGCCAGTTTTGAATTCAGCCAATCCCTAATTTCTGTAATTAATTTTCGGCCTATCACAGGCTTCTTCTTCGATATGGTGTGTAACTTTACGCTAGCCAATAAACCTAAGAGGGTGTGGCTTGATTATTCATGAAAGGTCTCGAACTTTCCCCGAGGGTTTATAAACTGCGGATTTTCACGTCTCTTGGCCACTTGATCAACATCTAACTAAGTGTGTGTATGTGAAGCAGGAGGCGGGTGGTGCCTCTTTCATCAGGCAGCAGTTCTACAGCAAGGTAATCGCCGTTTAACATCTTTATTTCTTGCTAGCTCAGCAGTTTAACCCGCGGGAAAGGTCCGAAACTTTTACCATGTAACCTACTCTTCTAAAAATGTAATTTTCTGCCGGCTTATAATCTGTAACCGTAACTCGGGGATAGAGAGTGATGCACACTCTCGAGCTCCCCTTCATATTGGTTTGAGGTGACTACGTTTAGTAACTGGTTTTCTTCCTTTCTGTAATGTCGTAAATTATTCTTATACGAGTCACCTCCATAGCTTGGGAATAGCCCCTGTTTCATCGGCCTAGTGCCTTTTAGGTTTTAAGAAAGCATGTTTAAGTGTGCAAGTACACGCCTCCATTCAACTTGGTGTTTCGGACCATTTACTTAACCTGTTCTTTTTCTGCTAAGGCCCAGTAGATTGGGTACAAAATACCCCTGTTTCATTTGTGTAAGTTGTGCCTTGATGGCAAGTAATTGTAAAGTCTGATATTGCCTTGAATAGGCTTGAAAAACTGAGAGCGTGTCAGCTCTTTTCAAGTGTTGTAGAGGTGCCTCTGGGGGGCCTGATATTGTAATTGCTGGAGCAAGGGCTCCATGTATTAGGGGATTTTTGCCCTTAAGTAAAGTTATGATCTTTGTAAATTTGAGCGTGTAGCTCAGGAAATGTAAGCGAGGGGCTTGAATCCCAGGACTTGTAGAATTCACTGCCTTGTATTTTACTTGACTTATTACTAACTTGCCTATGGGACCTGTTATATTGTTATTCGTTGATTTTTTGAAATTCTAAAAAAGAAAAGAAAATATAACCTTTGTTAAAGTTTTAAATTCCATTCTTGACTTTGTAGTTAGACCCTTCACCCCGGCACCTTCTTTCACCTCTGCGTCCACGGGTAATAGTAATAATAATAATAATAATAATAATAATAATAATAATAATAATAATAATGTAGTGCATAGCCTCTGGTAAGGCTTGGTGGTGACCCAATGAAGATGTCAAACAGCCAGTTCCGAAGAGAGGAGAATTATGAGTAAGAAGAGGTTGATTTCGAGAACTCAACCGGGGCCATCGGACCAAAGGCAAACATTCGACCCATTTAGCCACAAAGAAGGACTTTAATTTGTTAAAGCCGCAGCTGTCATTTCCACTGATCAGGTGCTGAGTACTGGCAATGGCAGAGGCCAGGGCAGTAGGTTTTGAAACAGCATCGACAGCACAGCAAGCTACTCCGGTGGCTCAAAACACTTCACGCTTGTCGTTCACTAACGTAGCTATCAAAAAGGAGAACCTAAGTCTAGTGGTAGACCACGTCTTGATCGCAGCATACGCCAGTGATAAAATTGGTAACACACCAACGTCACAAATATCAATGAATGAATGAATGAATGAATCAATCAATCAATCAATCACTACTGATCTGCATTTAGGGCAGTCACCCAGGTGGCAGATTCCCTTATCCGTTGTATTCCTAGCCTTTTCTTAAATGATCGCAAAGAAATTGGAAAATTATTGAACATCTCCCTTGGTGAGTTACCTAACTCCCCTTCCTATAAAAGAATATTTGCCTCTATTTGTCCTCTTGAATTCCAACTTTATCTTCATATTGTGATCTTTCCTACTTTTAAAGACACCACTCAAACTTATTCGTCTACTGATGTCCTCCCACGCCATCTCTCCACTGATAGCTCGGAACATACCACGTAATCGAGCAGCTCGTTTCCTTTCTCCCAAGTCTTCCCAGCCCAAACTTTGCAGCATTTTTGTGACGCTAGTCTTTTGTCGGAAATCACCCAGAACAAATCGAGCTGCTTTTCTTTGGATTTTTTCCAGTTCTTGAATCAAGTAATCCTGGCGAGGGTCCCATACACTGGAACCATAGGCCTACTCTAGTTGGGGTCTTACCAGAGACTTATATGCCCTCTCCTTTACATCCTTACTACAACCCCTAAATACCCTCATAACCATGTGCAGAGATCTGTACCCTTTATTAACAATCATATTTATGTGCAGGGGCGGCCGTACCTTATGTGCTGAAGTGCTACAGCACACTGTCTGTTGGAAAAATAAATTAGTTTAAAACTATTATCTACAATCAAATACAGTGCATTGAAAAAGACGTCAGCCAAAGAATAAGAAATTATTGAACTCCCCTCACAGCCAGGTAACTACTGGTGCGCTCCACGCCGGGTGCTGTGTGGTCACAGCTCAGCGAGAGCTAAGCTTTTAGCCAGAAACCAGGAGCTCTGCCTTTTGCGCATGCGTGCCCAACGTTTCCGATACAGAGAGATAGGCTGTGGAAACAACAGCCGCCAAGACATCACTTCACAGCGATTCTTTCGTTCGACCACAGACAGGCAGCACTAGCACTAGTCACACTTGCATTACGACCAATATGAGAAGGTGGCAGCTGGCACCCTCTTTACTCAGCGATAGTATCTATGAGGGGATTGCTCAATGCAAACAAGAAAACAAAATACTGTCGAGCTGTTCCCGCCAGGTCTTTTAATACCAAAGAGGATAGAATTCCACCGACTTGCCTATTCCATATCGATGAACTATAAAAATTGTACTTTTTATGTTGTCAAAATAAGGACATGATATTGTTATTTTCTTTAATTAAAAATGTCTAGTTTATAAATGTCACTATAAAAACATAACATGTAATTTTGCATTACGCCGTTGCTGGTTTTATTTCAATGATGTTGGTGGCATTGGGAAGTTCTGTTTTTGCGCGCTCACACCAAGTGTGAGTTCGTGAATATTTTGCCATTGCAGGTGTTATTGTGTGTTTAATTATATAGTTTTATAGTTTTTCTATGAGGAATGTGTATGTGTGTTGGGGTTGTTTGCGTGTTTGTTCAGTGTGGAAAACTAAGTGGAGAGCCTCTTGAAAACCTCATACCGGTATGTTTCTAAATATTTTTATTTTTTGGGGTGCGGATGGGTTACAGCACACAGCTGATTTTCTGCACCAGCCGCCACTGTTTATGTGATTACCCCAATGAAGGTATTTTCTTATATTAACACCTAGGTACTTACAATGATCCCCAAAAGGAACTCTGCCGCACGCTCTACCTTGATTTGTATTTTCAATTTTCAAACAACAAAAGTTTGTATTCTTATTGGCATTTAAATGTATTTAAACTTTACATTTTTATTTTTTATTATTTTTTTCTCCAGGGCTGCCGACGGTGGTGTTCGAGAACGAGGATTCAAGCTCATAACTACTGTACGTGACTCAAACTGCGCACGACGTCTGAAAGCTAGCCGCTTGCAAAACGTGACGTAGAAGCAGGTAAGAGCGCTACCAATTTTACACGCTTGTAGTTAGGACCATAATGTCATTGGGACAAAATATTAAACGCGTATTTCATAGTTTAACTATACTTTCCCCTGATATGATTTTTGGTGACACCTGAGTTTCAACTGTCATGCTCGGTGGATTACTTGTTAGTAAAAAAAAAAAAGTGGCGACCGGGGACGAAAACACTGACTGACACATAGCCTACTGACCGTCAGCTGCAACATGGACCAACTTCCGACTGATATTTAAAATAAAAGTTTTGTGATATCAACTTACCAGATGTAATTGCCTAAATATTAAACGTTACGTATCAAGTGCACGATGAACTTAAGAAACGTAGTCGACAATAGCAACCTCTACTCGTGGCCGGAGTCGAACCGACAACAGTTCCAAAAGGCCAACACGTTGACCCTGAGCTGAGCCTGCTGCTGACAGGGTCACTCATTAACATAAAAGAGACGAAACAAATGGAACTGTGAGTGGCAAACTGCCTACACCACGCTGCAACAAGCCCGCCAAATACTTGGCACAAAATGGCTCCATGAGTCAGACACAAATAAACCTACATCACTCCTCAAGGCTAAGGAGTAACCTTCGGCTCTTCGTGGTCTAGGACGTTTCCGTAACATCATTTTTGTAGTCAACACTGAGCTCTACATACAAAATAATAATCATACGGCCTCAGCAACTGTGTGTAGGCATTTTAATTTGACGTTCTGTTTTACTCTACCACAGAAAAATTGGACACCTGTTTCAATTAATTCTGACGGGTAAACATCACATGTGTCACCAGAAATCTTTTACATGATATTTAAAATACAAGTTTTGTAATATCAACTTACCAGATTTGATTTCCTTAATATTAAACGTTACGTATCAAGATGGTATACCGGTAGTCAACTGAAGAACCGAGGAAAATATTCTCCCGCGGGTGAGCACTTCCCCTCTTTCCTCTTCGCAATCACGGTTCTCATTCTGAACCTGGCGGGTTTATTGTAGCAAGCGGCTTTTATTGTAGCATCAAAGAGACCGCTTAGGACTTCGGTTGACTCCGAGTATAGTAGATTTGTGCAGCAAGAATATTGCTTGTCTAAACAATAACGTTGGAACATGAAGCCAAAGTGAGACATATTACAGTATTAGGACAGGTCTTATCTACACCAAATCTTCCACTGTGCAACCGAAAAACGCAAGTCACGTTTGAAAAAGAGACTATATTTTGTTCGTTCTGCCAAGAAGAATTTTTATAGGTGGCCCTGAATATTTAACATACCAGTGTCACTCTGCCCAATCTCTCTCCTTATGCTGTATGTTTATTTATGTTTTATTTTTGTAAAATTATCTCGTAAGATATTTTGGAAAAGGTACCGCAAGGTCAAATTCAGTATATGAAATGAAGATGAAAATCCACACACAGCCTGTTTCCAGTCATTTGACCGGGCCAGGAATGGAATGAATGAAGCCCCCATCTGGCGGCGAGGATAGGAATTGTGCCGGCTGCCGAAGCCTGTCGCACTCCTCTGGGGCAATGATTAATGAATGACAGATGAAATGAAATGATATTGGAGTGTGTTGCTGGAATGAATTATGACAGGGAAAACCGGAGAAAACCTGTCCAGCCTCCGCTTTGTCCAGCACAAATCTCACATGGAGTGACCGGGATTTGAACCACGGAATCCAGCGGTGAGAGGCCGGCGCGCTGCCGCCTGAGCCACGGAGGCTTTGTCAAATTCAGTATAGTCTATTGTAATTCTATTAAAGTGATCACTAGACGTGCTGAATAAACCACCCATATAAGCAAGCAACTATGCTGCAAAAAATGGTGAAATATACATTTACAACTTGCTTTAAGTCACACCGACACAGATAGGTCTTATGGCGACGATGGGGTAGGAAAGGCGTAGGTATGGGAAGGAAGCGGCCGTGGCGAGCGCCCCTAACCGCACGGCCAACTTGCACGGTAATCTTTTTTTTTTTTGTGTGTGTGGAAAAAATGCTATTTGTTCGGAGCGTCGACCCATGTGGATCTTTTGCCCCTACTGGCACCATACTGTATGAACCTGCGTGTAATTGGAATGGCGGTAGTGTGGAATGTTGTGTGTGAGGAAAGGAAGATTAAGGACGTCACAATCACCTAGTCCCCAGGCCAGGGATATTAATCATTTACAATCAAAAACCCTTGACCCGGCCTGGAATCGAACCCGGGGCCGCCGGGTGGCAGGCAGACGCGTTGCCCTCTACACCGCGGGGCCGGAATGTCCGGTAAATAATATGCATTTAAATATGCACTCATTATCATGCTATTCCTTTACTAGACTCACGCGATTCACCCACACCAATACATAAAATAATGATCACGAACAAACAACTGAATGAAAAACAAAAAGCATATTACTTATAGCTGCAGATGTTGCACTAGTACAAGCAATCCGTGCATAGTTTGTGAGACGAATCAGTCTATCAGTGTTAAAACAATATGCATACGTCTCCTAATTACGACACAGTGTAATAACTAATGTGTATGTATGTTTAGTCATCAGCCCGAAGGCTGGTTAGATCCTCAACAGCTCCGCCATCAGCTGTCATAGATGGCCTAGGCATCACTGAAGAGGCGTACGAGGGATATGAGGAGTGAGGTAGTTTCCCGTTGCTTTCCTCACTGAGCCAGAAGTTGCTATTACATATCAGTCTGCCAAGCCCACTGAAATGCATGCACCAATCGACCCTATGAGCAATAGTTTCACACTATTCATAGCAGGGACTGGCTGCATAAGGAATGGCATTTCTAGCATCGCTCATACCTCAGTCACTTTCATATTGTCAAAGCCAAGTATACGACAGAGACAGATCAATGAAAGTAACAGAATTGCTCTAGCCTATACCAGAAGACATAGTGTACTGTGAACACTAGGTCTTGCCAGCAAAGGCACTAATAACTAATACATATGATAAACCAATTAGTAAGTCTTAAGAAAACCACGTAAGAAACCACACACGTAAAGAAACATACTTAAATGCATATTCTTTCATTTTATACTGCACACCCTACTTTTCCTGTTCAGAATTTGCTTACACTACAGCAGTCTTCTCCAAGTTTTTTGGTATAAATCTGTGGCGTCTGTCTGTTAAAACTAGCTTTAATGCAGAGAATGATCGCTCTACATCTACGGATGTGACAAGAGAGTACTTGAATTCGGGAGCGAGTGTAGGTGCTAAACATTCTAGTGGACCACAGTATCAGTACCATCCAAATATGTGTTTATAGCTGTCATGATGCCGTAGTCCGGATTTCGTTTGAGGGCATCACAATATTTTGTTTGCGTACGGAGTCCAACGTTTCCTGTGATACCGTCCATTTCACGCTTGACGTTCTCCATGATGTCCAGCGAATCACCAAGACGTAATCCACGTGTGGCCGGCTCCATGGCTAAATGGTTAGCGTGCTGGCCTTTGGTCACAGGGGTCCTGGGTTCGATTCCCGGCAGGGTCGAGAATTTTAACCATCATTGGTTAATTTCGCTGGCACGGGGACTGGGTGTATGTGTCGTCTTCATCATCATTACATCATCACGACGCGCAGGTCGCCTACGGGAGTCAAATCAAAAGATCTGCACTTGGCGAGCCGAACATGTCCTCGGTTACTCCCGGCACTAAAAACCATACGCCACTTCATTTTTTCAATCCACGTGTTTCCAGCTTCTTGACTGATTCTGGTATATGTTAATTGGAAGTGTATCTTGATACGAGCCAGTTAGTTCCCTTTGAACCGTTTCATTGGCGAAAGAGTTCACGGGATTAATTACTTTACATTTTGTTGAAGACTGATTGTAAAACACGTTAAATTTTACATAATGTAAGTCGAACCGGGCGTGTTGGCCGTGCGGTTAGGAGCGCGCAGCTGTGAGCTCGCATCCGGGAGATAGTGGGTTCGAACCCCACTGTCAGCAGCACTGAAAATGGTTTTCCGTGGTTTCCCATTTTCACACCAGGTAAATGCTGGGGCTGTACCTTAAGCCCACGACCGCTTCCTTCCCATTCCTAGGCCTTTCCTGTCCCATCGTCGCCATAAGACCTACCTGTGTCGGTGCGACGTAAAACAAATAGAAAAAAAGTAAGTCGAAAACATGGACAATGAATCCGAAATTTGAATTTTATATATCTGCATTATAAAACATAATAATTCGTCCAATTTCACCTTCAAATGCACTTCCTTGTCGGTTTACATATCGGCAAACAAAATATGCATTTGCACACAAATGCGATGTCTGCCGATCACACATTCTTATTACAGATGAATTTCTCTACAGTGATAATGAAGTAATGCTGTAGTAAGGTCGATGCAAGCGCAAGTTAACCTTTCTTGAAATATTTAAGTAAAAGTTTCAAAAATCTGTATGTCATTTACTCCGCTGGCATAATTTAGTATGAGAATTGCTACTTTTTTTTTGCTATTGGCTTTACGTCGCACCGACACAGATATGTTTTATGGCGACGATGGGACACAAAAGGGCTAGGACTGGGAAGGAAGCGGCCGTGGCCTTAATTAAGGTACAGCCCCAGCATTTGCCTGGTGTGAAAATGGGAAACCACGGAAAACCATTTTCAGGGCTACCGACAGTGGGGTTCGAACCTACTATCTCCCGAACACTGGATACTGGCCACACTTAAGCGACTGCAGCTATCGAGCTCGGTAGAATTGCTACTAATGCGTATTCAAAGTCAAGTAACGGACATATATAAACATAAAATCTTGCTGTAGATGATGAAAGCCTGTTTTGTTTACAACACAAAAATGCCTTAGAAATGTATTTGCATTTTTCTACTTTATTAACAGAATGCAAAAAGCGAGTATTCCACACCATGCACGCATAATTCAGTTTGCTTCTGATAAGGGAAATAAATAAAACCTCTATAGAATACACAATGTTCCCAGGTATTCCTCACTATAAAACCTAGCAATGTGATTAATTTACAATTCTTTCGACACGAGTAGGCCTACTGAAAGAACAACTGTAATGAATGGTATCAGGAAGGTATTTCACTGCCTCTAATCTTAGGTAACATTTGCCAATTTAGTGTATAATCAGAAGAAAGGAGAATTTTGTTTATTAGGGGCGTAATCACACGATCATTATTTACTAACTCTATGTTCTCTTTCGCCCAGTCACACGTGTAAACGAGCGAACACAGCGTAGTTACCAGTCCAGGCGCTTGGAGCGCTGAGAAGCTGGCATTAGTCTACTTGACGACACACGCTCAGTGATCATTGCTACGAGTGCTGGTGTAATTTGAGCTTGTGTTTACCATATTTGGTTTGTTTCTTTAGTCGTGAACTGTTTTCATGTTTATGTACATAATATGATTTGCTGCTGTGTGCCTTTATTTAAGAGCAAAAGCAGATCGGGGAATGGGATTTCGTTTCATGTATTTCCTTTCAACGAACAACAACGTCAAAAATAGCTAAATGTTATTTCAAGAAAGGATTTCTTGCCGAATTTCAATTCGAGATCATCGAAACGACATGTTCGCCACACCGAGTAAATCCACACTTTCACGCTACGTAGGAAATATAATCTGTGAGACTGGAATAGCGCCTTTAGTAAAGGAGCGCCTCTTAGCAGAAAGTCAGCGCCTAAATGAAGCAGAGAGGTTGTGGTTTATTGGTAGTCCATCGAACAGCAGATGTTATATGACAAGAAACTCGACACCTTCTTTGGACAGAAACACATATTCATTTCATTTTTTTAAAAAATGTTTTTCATTCCCTGCCCGGAGGCGGGGCGGGCCCCTTAGAGCGTGTCGCGCTCTCTCGGGCCAAGAGAAGCAAAAAGAACTGTGATATGAAGAATGAGTAGGGTGGGAAGGGCGATGTGTGACATTTAATGAGGGAAATATGGGGCCTCTGGGCTACAGAGATGTGAATTTTAGGGGATATTCGCTTGGACTGAGGTTTAAAGAGGAGTACTAGGATAGTATTGAAAGGTGAGGAGTTGCAAGGACGTAGTGTGATTATGAAGGGAAGATATTAGGTACTGGATTATTTCCAGTGTCTGAGATGAGTAAGGAAAGAAACTATATGGGCGAGGAGGTGGACTGACAGATTGACGAGGTGAGAAGTTTTGGTGGGATGTCTTACAGAATTAGGGTGGGGGGGGGGGGGGTTGGACGGTTCTACTCTATAACGTTGGCCATATATGTAAGCTCCGTGGTCGATGCGGTGTTGAACATCTGCGGCGCTTGGGACGTGGATGCGTACCATAAATATGGGCCCTGATGCATTCTTGATGCGGAAGACTCTGCGAACTGGGACGTATTTAGCTTGTAGATGATAAAATATGGTCCTTTCGGAGAGAGCCGCGTCCACTCCACGAATGACACAGCTGGACATTCTGTGAGAAGTTGGTGATGGCTGCGAGGTCGATGATGTTGTGGAGACTGCTGTTCTGGGTGAAGATGGCGAAGGCGGTGCGTCGACTGTAGTATTCGATGTTCCAGGAAGTACATATTGATGTTGAGGTTGTGGAGGGATGGAGGAAGGGAGGAGTGAAGAGGTCATTAGTGATGGTGGGTGGCATGTGACAACTGTTGTAACAGGGATCTGTGAAGTAGTGAGGGTAGATGCCCGAGTGGTCGATGTGACGGTGGTGGTCGTGGTGATGTAGGTGGTGGTAATGGGAGGGGTGTAGAAATTTGTCGAAGTCTGTAGTTGTGGTATTCCCTGTGATGGCGTAGTTGTAGGCTCGGCTGTGGTGTAGGCAGTTGGCTGGGCTGATGTAGTTGTTACCGGAACTACTTCTACTCGATGGAGCCTGCCATGGATATAAACGCCATTATCAACAGCGTTCCAGAAGCCATCTGCAGATGGAGTATAGAGTATAGAGTAGCACATCAGTTGATGGTTCTGGGCCGGCGGAAGATCGTATGGCATGGTGGATGCCAATCGTGCGGAGTTCTGCTTCAAGTTCTTCCTCGGGGATAGCCGGACTGACATTCCTGGCGAGACAGACATATAGAGTGGGGAGGCCGACTTCCATCTTGGTGTTAGCCTTATGTTTTTTGGGTTCGGCGAGGCAGCAAAAATAGAGTTGGTGAGCCACCAGGCCGAATAAAAATTAAGTGGAGATGTGCAGAGAATAGAACAGTCGAGTTTCGAGTTGCGCGAGAAGGGTTTTCATTTTATGTTGAGCGAATAAAAACATCTCAAGATAACCGTCATTCAAACGAAAGTAAAAATCCAATTACCCTGTCAATAACCTTTCCCTTTAAAAAAAATTCTGGCGTGACTACAAAATACAGGCTAACAGCACTATTTTTCTTCTCTAGGAGGCTTTCAGGTTCAGAGATACATACTTTAGCACTCACAATAATAAAGGAAGTCGAAGATTGCGGGTTTCTCGTGTTGCGTATTGTGAGCGACGATCATAAGACTACAGTAATCTCAGCATGATGAAAAGACTGTCTTCTTCAAAAGACATTAAACCAAAGATCTGTCATGCGCTAATAGTGAAATGCCTCTTTCTTGCTTTCGACCAATGGCACATCCTGAAAAACACAAGAAATTTTCACTCGAAAAATCTATGTTTGATGTTTTCCAATACATAAGTGGCAATTTAATCAAGAAACTGTATCAGATGTAATCAAGATAAGCCGTGAAATGGTAACTTGCATTACGTGCAAACACATCGAGCCGTCTATGAGAAAATGAAAATATTTTCGTGACTGAAGAACATTTAAAAGATCATTCATGTCATACGCACGATGCAGGTGGCACTATCAAATACATGTTATCAATCAAGAAATTGTTGGACATACATGATGCCAGTAGCACAAATGTTGCAACACTGCAGCCGGACAAGATGCATTTCTTCAGCTTGGATGAAGAGAAATTGCAAACCAAACTCCATGGCGCAACAGCCCCGAAGGACCATGGCCTACCAAGTGACCGCTGCTCAGCCCGAAGGCCTGCAGATTATGAGGTGTCGTGTGGTCAGCAAGACGGATCCTCTCGGCCGTTACTCTTGGCTTTCTAGACCGGGGCCGCTATCTCACCGTCAGCTAGCTCCCCAATTTTAATCATGTAGGCTGAGTGGACCTCGAACTAGCCCTCAGATGCAGGTAAAAATCCCTGACCTGGCCAGGAATCGAACGCGGGGCCTCCGGGTAAGAGGCAGGTACACCACCCCTACACCGCGGGGCCGGTGACGAGAGATTGCAGTGGCTAGAAAATGATTTTCTCCAGAACCTGAATGAACTTAAGACTTCAGTGAGAAAGCCGGGAAGGAATTCCTTAGTAAGGAGACGTACGGTATAAGGCCATTCTGTTGACTACAGCATCTACAGTGGTGTGTGTCAATGCTTCTTCAGACAGCGTTTCGTTGTGTTCTGACCCGAGCATTCAGTAGTACTTATAGAGATAATTTTTAGCGCTCTGTAGCATGTCAGACAGGAATAATATGCAGGATGCTAGAGCTTTCTTCTTCAGTCTCAACCGTTTCTTGAAGACGGGAATCTTGGCTATTCCTGCAAGCAGAAACGAGGAGATGGTGTCAGGCACCTCTGTGATCGGAAATCCCGAAGAGTATCTTCCAAACACGCCTCAAGATCAGCGCAATGCAGCACATTTACCAGATCATTTCACGTGTATCTTTGAGGATCTGCAGAAACCCCTGGTAAGTAACGTCTATACCTACGGTAGCTAATGATTAAATATACTGTACAATGACTATCTTTTCCATTGGTGGTCTGAGGCACGATTTAAAATCCCACAGTATTAGCGCTCATATAGTAGAGGGCGATGGTACAACAAAACAAGAAGATGAAGAAGAAGAATTTGTTATTGGTGGTGGTTAAGAGAAGTACAACTCCATAGTCATCCTCTCTTATTCAAAAGAGAAAAAGGATGAAGGAATAAGGATAAAGGGAAGAGCCATGGAAGGTATGAAAATAAAATATACTCTAGGCCTTGCAAACGTAATAACGCCGGAGTCGGAAAGGAACAAGAGTTGACCAATGGGAAAATGCAAGAGAAATTTGGTGGTTATAATTAGACCGAACATGTCCGACTCATTGGCTGAATGGTCAGCGTTGAGGCCTTCGGTTCAGATGGTCCCGGGGATTTTAATCGCGTTCGATTAATTCTTCTAACTCGGGAACTGGGCATTTGAGTTTGTCCCAACACTGCCATCTTCGTATTCAGACAACACCACAGAAACACGCGGCCTGTAAAACAGGGTCAAATTCACATGTGCGACACAGTTCGCACCCGCGACCCCACAGATGTGGGAAAAGCGACCGAACATGTCATCTTACACTGCGCATGTGAGTTGAGGCAGATGGCAACTACGTAAATGAAACAGGCTCGCAAATTAACAGCCTCCGAAAGCTGGCACTAGTAACTGGAAGCAATAGCAGGACTCAGCTAATGGCCCCGTGGCCGCTAACCCATGCTCCCTAGCTGAGGATGCTCCTTTTAATTGACTCTTATGACAGGCAGGGGACCCTACCGAACAAGTGGCCGCACGGTTTGGGTCACGAAGCTATCAGCTTGCATTCGGGACAGAGTGGGTTCGAAACCTAGTGTCGGCAGCCCTGAAGATGGTTTTTCGTGGTCCCATTCTTAGCCTTTCCCTATCACATCGTCGCCATAAGACCTATCTGCGACGTAAAGTAAATTGAAAAAAAAAAAAAGGAGGGGATTCCGTGCATGTATTCTACCGCCACCCACAGGGAGATTTGTTTATTATTATGCAAGATGAATTACTACTGAATACTCCAGAAGCTAATGTTTTCCGATAGTTCATAGTAAACTACCCGTGCAATTCCGAACCGAACCAAATGTCTGCATCATGGTGAGCATGGTTCAAGTTATCTGATGCATGCAGAAATATATGGTGGTAATAATAATTAGACCAAACACGTCATCTTACACACGGCTACGCATGCGGTTAGAGGCAGATGAAGATAACTAAGTAAATGATATAATTAAAGCAGGGAAACAGGCTCGCAAGCTAACAACCTCCGAAAGCTTGACGTGCTAGGAATCCTGAATTATGGTGCATAGCGCTCAACGGGGGCAATGCCATACACACCAAAAAAACATAGGCTGTACAACAAGAATCTGACACGCGTTAACGCAAGTTTTAGCAGAGGAGTGGGCAGCTTCGGCGAGAGTTCGCACTGGAGTAACAAGGTTTAATAACGAGTTAATATAGACTCTGCATAGCTATTACTGGGCTTACTGTAACAGCAGTATATTATTTCACGCACGGTTAACTTTGGAGTATCTTGCTTTTACGTGTAAATATCTGTTTTGTCACATGATGGCTTCACCCCGTAGAAGGTGACAAACCCTGAAACGAGTAGAGTTCCCCCTACGGTTTTATGAATACGCTCTTCAATAAATTCTATTAAGTACTAAAGGTATAACATCTTTAAAACTTTATTCAGGATCAAACGCGACCCTTGATAGTCATTGCCTCTAGATTAGAACCTGGGCCCCTTTGCTCTTTTTTTTGCTTTACGTCGCACTGACACAGATAGGTCTTATGGCGACGATGGGATAGGAAAGGCCTAGGAGGGGGAAGGAAGCGGCCGTGGACTTAATTATGGTACAGCCCCGGCATTTGCCTGGTGTGAAAATAGGAAACCACGGGAAACCATCTTCAAGGCTGCCGACAGTGGGACTCGAACCCACTATCTACCGATTACTGGATACTGGCCGCACTTAAGCGACTGCAGCTATCGAGCTCGGTACCCCCTTTGCTTTTGGTGACCTCGGCGATATATAGGAATGTTGAAGCACTATGGAGAGAAGCAAACAGGGAAGCTAATGCAGTACGTGTACATTAATACTATTCGTCAAGTCATCGTCAATGATACAGGAGACACAGAAATGTTAACCAAGCCTAACTCTTATTAAGAAGGGACCCGCGATTTTAATCATCGACTAAATTACATGTAACAAGTGACGGATGTTATCTTGACAACATCCATGCTGTTACCATGGCAACAATCCCCTCGCGTTGGAGTATTCATTTGTTTACGCGATCGCAGCACATAAATGTCAGAACCCTTTCTTTAATGGTTCAACCAGCGTGATGCAGCAGAATAACAGGTGACTGGAGGCAGCTCGCGCGACGTAATGTACACTTGAGGGCATAAAATTTGTCCTCGAAGAAAATGGCTTTCTTTCAAACTCCTATTTTTTTTTTTAAAAAAAGTAAATAGATTCTACAAGTGGCAGAACTGCAGAACTTCGGCCAGCTACTGTTTAGAAATATCCTCGCGTTTCGAGAATGTGTAAAATTAAATATTTTGTGGCCGGACAATTTTCGTGCACTGAGGTGTACTCTAGTTCCGGACATCACCGCTTCAAGCGCTGCGGAGTGGAAGAGGACTGTAGGGTGTGGAAGTGTGGAACTTGTAAACACAACTCAACTATGAGACAAAGCTGTCTTTTATTACCTTGTTATGTTGTTAATATGAATTTTTTTTTGTTTGTTTGTGGATCAATGGTGAAGTATCGACTTCCGGATCCCAATATCAAACCCGCAGTTGTATTCAGATTAATGACAGACGATAAGAAATACACTCGGAACTCCATGCAATACGATGTGGGCAAATAAAAAAAAATCCGACGATACATTCGGTATTGACCCAACCAAATTAATTTAAACTCTGCGATACGCTGCCCAGTAGAATTCCGGTTTCTCCGTCTCCTGGTGGAGAAAAACGGAACGTCGAAAGTGTCAAGCAGGTGCGCTATACGACGACGAACCGCTTGCACACAGTACGTAGGGAATAATAATAATAATAATAATAATAATAATAATAATAATAATAATAATAATAATAATAATAATAATAATAATAATAATAATAATAATAGTCTAATATCGATGAAGAAATGTCGTTAGCTGCTGGCGTTTCACCCGGACGACGTCAGGTTGGAATACTGACCTGAAAAATCAAGTGATGTAAGGAAGGACATCTGTCCTAAAAACACCGACCAAAATCAGAAATCGAAAAGGGGGAAGGCGCGGCTCTAGCGACCCCAGAAATGCCGGGTATAAGTTAATAATAATAATAATAATAATAATAATAATAATAATAATAATAATATTATTATTGTCCGGCTCCATGGCTAAATGGTTAGCGCGCTGGCCTTTGGTCGCAGGGCACAGAGGCTGGGTATAAGTGTCGTCTTCATCATCATTTCATCCTCATCACGACGCGAAGGTCGCCTACGGGCGTCAACTCAAAATACCTGCAACTGCTGAGCCGAACTTGTCCTCGGACACTCCCGACACTAAAAGCCATACGCCATTTTATTATTATTATTATTATTGTTATTGTTATTATTATTATTATTGTTATTATTATTATTATTATTATTATTATTATTATTATTATTATAACCCCATGGCGCAACAGCCCCGAAGGGCCATGGCCTACCAAGCGACCACTGCTCAGCCCAAAAACCTGCAGATTATGAGGTGTCGTGTGGTCAGCACGACGAATCCTCTCGGCCGTTATTCTTGACTTCCTAAACCGGGGCCGCTATCTGTCAATAGCTCAATTGCAATCACATAGGCTGAGTGGACCTCGAAATAGCCCCCAGGTCCGTGATATGACCGGGAATCGAACCCGCGACCTCCGAGTAAAAGGCAGGCACGCAACCCCTACTTCTCTTTTTTGTTCTCTTCTCTTTTTTCTTTCTTCTTGACTTCTTCTGCTCACAGAATTGCTGTCCTGCGTTAACACATTTATACATAGCCATAGCGACATGGTGTTCCACTTCATTTCTAAGGGAATTTCCTTCGTTGAGTTTCTTGGTAAGATAGATTGGGTAACCAGGAAATATGAACGGAAGAGTATCATTCTTAATGTTTCACTCGAACTCATATTTGAATGATAACGTCACCATTGTATTCAGGTCTCCATTCTTTTACAATGAAGTGTGGCGGAATATGCGAGTTCAGATAGCACTTACTCATTCCTCATCATACGCTGTACACTCGTTCCGACACCGCTAGTGGCTTAGCGTTTACTCTATAATCACATAACCTTGGGTAACCTTTCTGAGGATCCAACTAGACTCTAGGCTGAATATATTACAGACAGTGTGAAAAATTAATGCACAGAATTTCTGCTCTCATGGTGGAAAATAACAGAAATACTGAAGTTGATTTGAAGCATAGTGTCGGGCATCTGAGGGCCTTGTTCATTGAAGGGTGAAGTGGAAAAGTCCAACCGCTCGAAGAAGATAATATTGGAAAAAATAAAGGAATCAAACCAACCAAACCACATGGCACTATAAGCTCCGACTGGTCTTGGCCTACCAAGCGACCACTGCTACCGGAAGACCTGCAGATTACGGAGTTATGCGTGGTCAGCACAGCGAGTCCTCTAGACCGTTATTCTTGTCTTTCCAGGATGAAAAGAAATGAAAGAGAGTATGAAAGGCAGGAATGTACAAGATTCCCAAGCCTTATATCATAGAGATAATTTATTCGTGTCGTATAGGGCAACTAGCTACTTCTGGCTTTGATGTCTGCCCAGTACTTCCGCATCCGTTCTCGGTGTCGTTCTTTCCTCTCCTGCGACCATGTCTTTCCTGTTTTTAATTTTGGCTTGTCTCGGAAACTCTGGAACGCTTGAAGTTTCTTCTTAAAAAGTGGGACACGCTCCTGGATGTCATTACGCGTGATTCCCATTTTTTCAAGGTCTCTATCTACCTCTGACAAGTACGAGATCAGTTTTCGCAGATACCTGAACTTTTCTACTCGTATAATTTTGTCTTGTCCCACTGTGAGTTCTCTGGGTGCCATCTTGATATTAATTACAATAATAATAACGGAAACACCTGAGAAAAATAATAGTTCAGTCATTAAAAAAATGCTGTTCATACAAGGAAAATAACTAAGCATCTATTAGGATATTATGTAATCTACAGATATTCTGGATACCACTTGTTTGTCACGATCTCCACGTTGCTGAATTGTAAATCTGTTATCTGTTGCCCCTTTCACTTCACATATTTCTCAAACAGGTGTTTAACAATCTGCAGAAGAAAATATCCTTGCCGAATTATAAAATAATTGTCCTTGAATGGACAGGTTTAGATATCTTTATCTTTGGCATTCTAATCTGAAGGGAACCACACACGAATAAACAAAACTCTCACTGTGTAGAACAGAGGTGCTCAACTGGGCTAAAAGATGACATATCAAATGGAGATTTAACTCTGATTTCATAATGTTTAGAAAATAATATTAAGGTACCTTATAAAGACCTGCATCTATTGTGTAGTAGTTTTATTACGACGTGGTTTATCATATTGACTATCTTTCACGAGAGCAGTGAGCTGGACGAGGAACACAATAGCCAGTTTGCCAGCACAGAGAAAGATATTGAATGACCGGATGCGCTGAATCACATCTCTTCATAGCCAACAGCTTGAAATGATCCTCCTATCTTCAATCCAATTCCGAGAGTTTTATTTGTCGTCTTTGCTAGTCATTCTTCATCATCTTCCTAGCTTTATTCTCGCACAGTTGGGTCCGCTTTTTGCAAGCCATTCTTATCCTTATAAAATCATTTAACAGCTTAGAAATGGAAACAAGCGATTATCCCAAGTACTGTAATATAATTCCTTCAAATTTTGCAGGTGGATCAATATATAGATATATACAGTAATTTTACAACAACAACAACAAAACATAATGAACTACAGCATGGTTCTCAAAAGTGTTTGACCCTGAAGGCCATCAGTATCAGTGAGGCCCGAATCGAGACGTTTTATCAGAAATAACTTATAACGAAGTTAATAAAATACTGTATATTAAATCTTACATTTAAGGAGAATGCCCCACGTCAATCGTAAATCTTTCAAGGGACGCAAAATTTGAAGACTGATTAAAATTCTGTTTCATCTTAAATTCTATAAGAAAAAGTATCGTGAAATGTGTCAATTTACATGATTTAGGCATTCGATGAGAATGCAACATGTTGCAACTTCGCGAGGCAGAACATCAAGGAGGTTTACGCTAATCTTTATCATTTCAATTAACGTACATTTTTATAACAATGTAAAGAGGTGACTATCTGAAATGTTTAAATAAGATTTTTGGAGGTTTGCAGTGCCAACGTTTGGAAAAACCATTATAACATTTTTATATTTTAATTATTTCTAATTAACAACAATGTGTCTGGTTGTTAACTATATGGACACTGATATCGCCTAATACCTGCAATAACATTAACACTGTAAGTTTAACTGAATGTTAGGACACTGGTCGAAAATAAAAATGAACACACTGTTTTTAGTTCGTTATTAGATATTGTGAACTACGTATGTTTTTTTCATAATTAGGATTTTTTACACGTTTAACCCTGCCTCGAACATGTACATGTATATTTATAACGTACTGTAGATCAACCTCCCGGAGGTTGAACTTAATTACTGACCCCGTATGACATCGAGTGCACGATAATGCAGACCCTCGAACCTTTCTCACATTTGTACTGTACTAACACCAAGACCATTGCATTTTATTATTAAGGTCGAGCATGTCTACGAAGGTAGGTCAGTGATGAAGACTGCTTCTGATGCATGTAAGCAAAAGACAGGCAATAAATACTGCGAAAACGAAGTTTCGAAGTTCGTTGAGATATACAGAACTTAAAACAGTTTGAAGAAGTTGCTGATTCTTGTGAAGTTTCGTGAAACAAAGTTCGGAGAGGAAGAGTTACGGGTGCCACTTACCTCTTGCGGGGCGCAGACCACACCAAGGAAAGAAATGATTTACCGACAAAGAAAGCTGCAATATAATCCTCGTGCGAATGTGCTGGTTTTGTCATTATTAAGGGTTTCTAGATCATTGCTATTATTATTAACAACAGATGTGATTTGTTATCGTGCGTGATCAGGATACAGCGGTTTAATGTCGTAGTAGCAGGTGCAGACTTTTGGAGAAGGCGGGACTATCGATCAACGATATGGCAAGCTCGCACTTTTTCAATGCGCGATAAATGTGTTCACCGGGAGAAAACATTTCTATATAAAAATTAAATGACGTCGGAGACGTTTAGTCAGGTCCAAGATGTTCAAGTATGACAATTCCTTTGGTATTAAACTGGCTAAGGTGGAGGTTACGGACTTTCACAATGTAAGCAAAGCATAGGAATACGCAGTTAATTTTATTGATATTATTTATGGGGGCAGCAGATGAACGCAAATCAATGATAGGAAGAACGTAAGAACTTAATATAATTTAAAAGCAAGGACCACGGAGGAGTAAGTTGCTGTATTGCTGATTACAAGTGTTATTTATAGACAGCACTGCGTGGTGCCTGCTCTGTGTTTCTCTACCAGGTGGAATGCTATTTCAAGCCGACCGCCTCCATTGTGTGAGATGTCAGCTTCATGCTACTTCGTGTTCAAGTCTGCACGTGGCATTCCCTGCATGGGAAGTATAAACAATGCAGACACTGTTTAGATGAGTAGACCTCCACACGAGATGGGCTGTAATAGTCTACCATGTTGATGGACACAGCACAGACAATATTGTGACGACTACAATAATATTTCTAAAACGAACCGATTAATAATATTTACAACGATAATAGTAAAGTCTGTCCGGCAGAGGCGGTACAGGAGTGCACGGGAGGCCGTGGGTTCGATTCACCGTCAGGAAGTCTAAACATTTAAGGAATGAGATTTCCAATTCTGGAGAAGTACGGCCTTGACGTTCACTCAGCCTACACCAAAAATGAGTACCAGGTTAATTAACTGCTGGAGGTAAAGGCGGCTAGGTATAGAGCTAACCCTCTACCCTAACAGTGCTGAGGTTACCGATAGTGCTAATATTTACCTTCCCCGCTTCCAAGGTCCTTCATGACCTGTACGGAGATGGTTTCCTTGGGTGAATGGTCAGCGCACTGGTCTTCGGTTCAGAGGGCCCTGCTTTCGATTCCGGCCTTGGCCGGGGACTGGCTATTCGTGTTCGTCTTAATACGCACATTTTCATCCACACACAACCTCCCACAGAAACATACAAGGGTGAATACATTTCTAAAAATGGCTGGTGTCAAGAAGCGCATCCGGTCGTAAAACTGGGTTTGGTCTGCATTAGTGTCGACCCTAAGCAACTGGAAAAAAGCCAGTTAAAAATAAGAAAACCTTTAGCAGACTGAATAAGAAGACTGAAAAGTACACTACTAGCAAAAATAAATATACATACCTCCTATTTGAAATTCAGTCCCCGAAAACAGAAAAAACTAGTATATAGACCTAGCGGTACTTAAACATAATCTTGTCGCTCATTTTAATATAAGGGTCATGTTTGTAACTGATATGTTTGAACATTCGGAGCAGATACATGTAATTGAAACCTAGGCTATATATAAATCAAACCAAACCCCATGGCACTACAGCCCTTGAAGGGCCTTGGCCTATCAAGCGACTGCTGCTCAGCCCGAAGGTCTTCAGATTACGAGGTGTCGTGTGGTCAGCACGACGAATCCTCTCGGCCGTTATTCTTGGCTTTCTAGACCGGGGCCGCTATCTCACCGTCAGATAGTTCCTCAATTCTAATCACGTAGGCTGAGTGGACCTCGAACCAGCCCTCAGGTCCAGGTAAAAGTCCCTGACCTGGCCGGGAATCGAACCCGGGGCCTCCGGGTAAGAGGCAGGCACGCTACCCCTACACCACGGGGCCGGCAGGCTATATATAGCTTTATTGAAAATACGAATACATGTTCAAATGACAGCGGTTTACAACTTAAGTACGATTACATATCGCGAGAGAAAAATTGCCCTTCTCTCAGCAGACTGGAGAACACATTAGTTAAATATTTAGTAACTCCTGTACCGATAACAATAATCTTCAGTATCAACAAAACCTGTGAAATAAAATATTTCTATGAACGGTACATAGCTTATCATTCCTCTCTGATAAGTCATTACAGCAAATTTTACTCAAGTCTCTGAACAGTTTGTTTAAAAAGCACATAACTGCCAAAATCTTTCTAAAATATCAGACACATTTATCATTTTCTGAGTATGAAATACCGGCTCCGCGGTGTAGGGATAGCGTGCCTACTACTTACCCGGAGTTCAGTCCCCGCCTAGGTTAGGGAATTTTTACCTGGAGCTTAGGGCTAGTTCGAGGTCCACTCAGCCTACGTGATTACAATTGTGGAGCTATCTGCGGGTGAGATAGCGGCCCCGGTCTAGAAATCCAAGAATAACGGCCGAGAGGTTTCGTCGTGCTGACCACATGACATCTCGTAATCTGCAGGCCTTCAGGATGAGCAGCTCTCGCTTGGTAGGCCATGGCCTTTCGTTTGATTTGGTTTATATATGGCATAACGTAATGGTATGAGTAGAACTTAAATGATCATTTCTGTGTGATTTGGATTTAGGAGAACCTAAGAGATAAGTTACGATACCAATAAATCATTTTTCAGATAGTTGATAATAATTTGAAGCAATACCTTACCCTAATATTAAGAGGGTTTCATCAAGCTTTATCAGTCATATCTTACGGATTCTAGGCCCAAGTTTATCAAATTTGTAATACCGGTACACAGTCTGTACGAAAAATATGTATGCTTTTTCAGAACAGCTGTTTAGTTCTAAAAAATTATCCCCGATGAATTGGAAAGAGGCAAAGAGGAAAAAGAAGAAGCCTAAAAATTCTAAATTTAATGTCCATACGTTGTCTGAATCAACCACCTTGTAACCTGTTTAGTTTTCGATATGGTCTTTGAAAGTCATGTTTTAACAGTTCAATTTCTACTCACATGTGAAAAGAAATACGAGATCCAATCTGATAGCGATCTGTACAATTAAAGGTTGCACACGAATTCACCCTGGTGAATACGGCACCTTTCCATTCCACACGTAAGGCCTAACTTACTTCCCTTTAATATTGCCGAAAATGTAACTAGCGCTTCGTACAAGCTCTCACATTCCTTGAAGATATTAGACAATATAGTATCACTCCGTCACATATAATACTACAACAGATCCACTAACAGACACGATTCAAATCGAAAACATGCAAGGGACAGTAAACATTACCACGTGCTAACCATGCATTCGAAGCTGAAGCGCCCGCAACATGGCGATGCGCGAAAGTGTTCAATATTCCGCATAGCATCAGCGCGCTCTGTGAGTCTAGATAAGTAATATTAAAGTCTTTGTTTTTCTATGCCCCCATCTACAGAGAGGTCAGGATAGGTTTATCTCCAAGTCCATTACTTGAGAGTATTATTATTTGCAGAGTTAATAGTTAAATATGTGTTGACCAACAATGGGCATTATCTGGGTTTAAAAATTTATCGGAGAAAAATTAACTGATAAAATAGGCAAAAAGAAATGGCGGCCAGCAGGCGACTGGAATATCTAATTAATGAAAGATAAAATCGAAGAGGGATAGACCAAAGGGATGAGGATATTATTATTATTATTATTATTATTATTATTATTATTATTATTATTATTATTATTATTAAGGGGTAGAACTTCAAGATCATCAACCTCTAATGACATGAAATTAAAATTACTAGAGTAAAGATGCAAGCGAATGTAAAACTGTATGATGATTTCGTGTGGCTTTTTCTAGCCGGGTGCAGCCCTTGTAAGGCAGACCTTCCGATGAGGATGGGCAGCATCTGCCATGTGTAGGTAACTGCGTGTTATTGTGGTGGAGGATAGTGTTGGGTGGTGTGTTAGTTTGGGGATGTTGGGGACAGCACGAACACCCAATGACTGAAATATCCAACAAATCGACTGAAGCTTCTTGTTTAGTCACACAAGTTCTTTCTTTCATAGCAGATGATTTTGGAATTAACCAATGAAGGTTAAAATCCCCGACCCGGCCGGAAATCGAACCCGGGGCCCTCTGAACCGAAGACCAGTACGCTGACCATTCAGCCAACGAGTCGGACAATTATTAAGTGACACAAGCTTATTAAGATAACATCAGTTATGGAAATACTATAGCCCTAATGTACACAAATTTTGAAGACTAACTCCGCGAATCTCGCTAGCACGCGAAAACCCACAGACTCAATGTCCCTACCGAATAAAAGGTTTTTATTTTATTTTACAACTTCCCTAATTATAGAGTTGCCACTAGGACAAGGTATACTTCATTTTTTAATACAAAACCTACCATAAAAAGGTATGTAATATATCATATGAGCATGGAATAAGTTACGAATGTCTTTCAAATACACGACTGAACAAACAGATGATAAAAAGGTAATTAATAAAAGACAATCATGTATTATTATTATTATTATTATTATTATTATTATTATTAAATGAAAAGCGCGCAATGTGCAAAATCAATTTTTGTACAGATGGTCAATTATGCTAATGCTATTCTTATTATTGAGGTAGTCCTCGTTTTACAGTTTTGTGCATGGTATCTTTCACAATGGTGGAAGTTTTTGGTCTGGCAGAATCTGTGGTGAAATCCATGAGTGGCGTAACGTGTGATTACGTGCCGTAGCTCGTAATTTGCTTGCTTCCACTCTTCCGTCATTATGGCGTCCGTGGAGTAGAAGTCGGACCAAATAGCATTTCGTTTCTCGTTTAAGGTACGGCGTGCATTCTCGTAGGTCTTGGCGTTTGGCAGACAAAACTGTGTTTTGATATCGTCAATGAAGTAGTCCTCTTTGGTTAGAACATATATTAACCTTGAAGGGGCTGACTTCCCAATGCCTAGAATTCTCTTGAGATATCGGGTGTGAGTTTTCCCCAGGTGATGCTAATCCCATAGGTTGCTATTGGTGCTATGGCTGTCCTGAACAGTAGTATTGCTATACCCAATCATATTTGTTGAGGTTGTTGAATGTTGTAGATGGCTTTTATTGCTGCGGCTGCTCTTTCTTTGACGTGGATATTGTAGGATGTTAGAGTAGTTTGGAGGGTGACTCCAAGGTACTTGAATTTCGGCACTACTTCTAGAGGTTTGTTGTGCATGGTTATTGTATTTTTAAGTGCATGTTTTCCTCCTTTCCTAAAGGTCATTTGTTTAGTTTTGTTGTGGTTTATTTGCAAACCGTTTCTTTCTGCCCATGCTGCGAGACTGTTGAGGACCTCTTGGACCTCTATGTTTTCTGAGTCTATTGCCATATCATCTGCGTAAAGTATAAGCAATATTGAGGTACCTATGATTATTTCTGTGATGTCTGCTGTCATGATGTTGAATAGAATTGGGCTAATTCACCTTGTAGAAAAGGAACTACATTTCAGACTTCAAGTAAAGTTGTCATAAGACTGGATATTTTTAGCTTATGGCCAGATCTATCTCTGGAAGAAGATATATGATTAGTGTAGTCCAGAAAACTCTCAGATATCAGGACAAATAATCACGAAGATAAAATAGAGACAGACCATGAGTAGGCTTTAACTGTAAAAGGTCCTACGTAGTTTAAAGAATACCTTACATACTTAAGGACTACAATGGGACTGATTTTGTAAAACATTTGAGGTTATTTGTCTTATCTATAGTAGAACATAACCTGAAGTATCCAACAATTCGATTGAAGCTTGTTTATATTCACATAACATTTTCTTTTATAGTCGAGCACTTTGATGTAAATATGTCTATGGCTAGGGATCATCTGAAAATTTACGTCACGAAATGAGCGATACAAAATGTGTTGCGCGATGTTACCTAGCAACCGTGCAGGCTGTGATGTGAAGTATTGATAGGCGGCCATGACAGAAATATATATAAGTCTCTTTTCTTGAAGAGGGCTCATCTCATTATACTCTAGAGAACGGATTATTTCATTCGTGGTAGTTTGGTAGGCCCTGAATCAGTTTCCGCCTTTCGATCCAATGAATCCTGCACTTATCGATTCTGAATTCCATACAGATGTGTCTCAAAAACGATTCGTTAGATGCAAATAAATTGATATCAATTTGAGTTTCATTTATTGAAAGGCATGTGTATGATCATTTGATTTTTCAAGAAGGAAATCTGACACCATTTTAAATTTATGTTTTTACATCATCTGTTTTCTTATTATCTACAATAGTAATGTTTTATGTCGCCAAATTCATTAACAATTCATGTTCTAGATACATCATATCAGGGCACACAGCTGGCTACTCTATACTCGAATGAGATTCTGTCTGCTTGCTTTTTGGTTTGTTCCAGATAGGCTCAAAAACTACTGGATTCACTGAACTGAAATTTTGTAAGGACACAGCTTGAAATCCTGAATCGTGCAAGGAATAGTCTTGATTTTGGTATATTTTACAGTTTCGAAATAGTGGGAGATTTTAAGGAGTATATTCCAAATTTGGGAAATCTTTGTCATACGTCAAATAAAGTAACGGGTAAACGGTTGGTCCTGTCGAAAATATGTAGTGCACAATGTGGCCTTAATTTTTTTTTTTTTTACACGAAAAATGTCACATGCATTTTCTTCTTAACTCTAACGGTTAAAAAGAAAACAGCTATCTTGTGGGTTAGTGTTTTTGGCTGTGGTCCATGGCAAAATACCATACTACAGACTCATTCACTCATTCGCTATCTCTCTCAAACCCTTTCAGGTAGGAAGGTTAAACTTCACATTATTATTATTATTATTATTATTATTATTATTATTATTATTATTATTATTATGTGCGTATGGGCCCAATGGATCACGCAAATCTCTAACGATTCTGTTTTCTGAGTTGCCAAACAGCTCTCATCCTTTCTCCGTGGATCCTTTTTCGTTCTTCTGTCCACTTTGCTCCAGTCTTCTTTTTCACTTCGTTCTCTGGTTGCACTTTCCATTCATTAATTTTTTCCTGTAGAAGTTTCTGTCCGCAGTGTCAGTTGAGTTCATATGGGCTTTTTCCAGATCCCTTTTCACTTCCAGTACCCATGGAATATTTTTTAGATGTTCCATGTACTGTAGGTGAGAATCTTGTGTGTCAGTCTACTTGCAGGCAGTCTGCGAAAGTCCCCATAGAATTTCAGGCGTCTTTTGCGGATGTCTGCTGCAATGTTGGAAAGCTCTTCTGTCATTTTACGTGACCCAGCCTTCACTAATGAATAGGGGCTGTATGAAGCCATGTTCGCCGTCATCCGTATGAAGTCGTTGTTCGTTTATGAACAGACGAGCTGAAGAATCAGCCCGCCATTCTGCGGAAATCGTTTAGATACTACGGTTGTAATGCTGAGTGTGCTAAGAATGTGATGTGGGCTATAGTTAATTTATTCAGCCAAGCAGGGCGGCCACGCGCGACGTAAGTTGGGCTGAGGCAGCTGCCTTAGCGCAGAAGACAAACACCGTGCGTTCGGTCAGAGTTTATAAGATAGGCCCCGTACTCGAGGTCACCTTAATTTAACCACTTTAATTTTGTCTAGTTAGTTCGTGCGAAGAATGGGTACTTTATCTAGTTTACAAAAAAAATGAATTTCAAACACCGAACCTGCTTATGAACTTGTTTACTTCTGTAATGGGGGCAGCACGTAGTCAATTGTTTTCCGTGCGTCGGTATAAAAAAAAAAAGGTTCTAATTCAGATCGGAGTGAAAACTTAGCTTTGGTAAACCTGGATAATAAATTTAAAGTTTGGAAAATATGAGATGCCAGCAAAAGTAACTGATGGCGAATACGGGCCTTATGAAACATTTTTGACTGACCAGCACAGCAAATCTGCTGTTTACAGAGATACGCAACTGCCCCATGAATATTTATGACACGGCTCGGGAAATGAACTCAGTGGAATAGTACAAAATCCTCGTTAAAAGCTTTTCAAAGGGTAGTTAACTTGCCATGGCAAATCGATTCTAATCGAGTTGCTGACTTGCTGCCGCCTACGGAATCTCCATGCAAATACTCCAATTTCCAGGACATTGCACAGGAAGAATCGCGCTGTTAAAACCTCTTACTGAAAAAGCAATGTACTATAATCGCTGTTCCTAAACATTATATCAATATCAGTATATCAGTGTTGACTGTTACAGTGCTATCATTCCTCTCGCTACAATCTGGACACGAGATGAAGGTGAAGGTTTGGTAGGGTGATTATTATTATTATTATTATTATTATTATTATTATTATTATTGCTGTTTTAAGAGAGTGTACAACTGGGCAGCCATCTTCAGGTGATGGTTGTTTTCAGGGACAAAATTATAGTATGTATGTCTCTCCAGTTATTTGCTCTCCCTTCCCTCCTGAAGGCCAAAAAATGGGAATGATACTGTTAAAAAGAGCTTAATAGACGATAAACATATTTTTTGGTAATTCATATTCTCCTGTCACAATTAAACCATACTTACTGAAATAATTTTCAGCATGTAAACAATTGGTAGGCCCCCGAATACATTACAAAGTTGCTAGGGCAAATTGTGGGCGTTTGAGCTAAACAGCCAATAGTATTTGCAGGTAGTCGAAGGGTGCATTAACTCCGATTTAATTTACATGTGAAAAATTTTTAAAAGTAATTTGAAGTTTAATTTGAAAACTTGTCCGTTTCGCTTTTCTATCGCATTTTAATATGCGTTTTGCATTCTGAGTAAATTTAGTGTTATCGAGTTTTAAAAATTTGAAAATTATAACAGCAATAAACTGGGTTATTAAGCTGTATCTACCTCGATGGGGAGGACAACATTTTGATCATTTACAGGTCAGCAATCCTTACTTGCTAACTCGACGAGATTGTTGACTGCACAACCACAGTAACATACGTCACACAGCATCTCTCATTTCATCCCACAAGAACATAATGCCTCTCTCTGATTTAAAAGTAATACTTAACATCAAAAACTGTAATTTTTCCATCCACATCAAAACAAAACAATACTTAAAATTATGCAATTTCACGTAAACCATATTCAAATATGAAAAATGTAGAAAACTTACGGTTCTTAATCTTGAAGTGTATAAGTACAAAAACAGAAATCTGAAAAATAAATTCTACAACAAGAAGAAACTTGTAAATAATCAAACGGAGGTACTCCTATTTTTTGTAACGTAATCTTTTTTTCTTAAATACGAAATGTAGGCCTATACAAAATTTGAAATAATTAACGGTTAATAAAAGGGTGAAACTGGGTAATGCGTTGTTGTGACAAACCTCCACACCGGACTATCACAAAATCTAGAGAAACGTATCACCTTCATTTAAAAATATAAGAAATAAATTCCGAAAAAAGTAGCTTTAGTCTATGGCCAAAGAGTCCCTTCGTTGGAGAAATCAATAAAGAGTAGAAGAAATGTACGATTTACTACTGTTAAGTAGTGTCTCTTTTTTTTTTTTCTATTTTGCTTTACGTCGCACCGACACAGATAGGTCTCATGGCGACGATGGGACGGGAAAGGCCTAGGGGTGGGAAGGTAGCGGACGTGGCCTTGCATTTGCCTGGTGTGAAAATGGGAAACCACGGAAAACCATATTCAGAGCTGCCGACAGTGGGATTCGAACCCACTATCTCACGGATGCGAGCTCACAGCTGCGAAGTAGTGTCTTAGGCGTGCCAGTCCAACTGACGAGTTCAAATGACACGACCGGAGCGAAACGCTACACACACAAGGCGTAATAACCCAATTGAGTATTGCTGTTCTTTGTACCTGCCTTCGTGAAAGCCTTGAGCGGTTTACGGGCCATGAAAAACAGAAATATAGAAATACAAGCCTTTATAAGCAATTAGCACAGTACCGCTGCTGAGAAAGAATCACAAAGATATAATTAATAGTGTATTAATTACGTTAATTTAAATATTAAAGGATACAGAGATCCCGAAGGTTCACTCAATATTGCCAGGCCCAGTTTAAGGAATTTTGGGCGCTCATAAAAAATTGGATTTGTTTCCCGACCCAACAAATGTTAGTCATTTTGCCTGAGAAATGTTGTATATTTTATTATTTTTAATTTCCCTCCATGTAATAAGCCAACCCGCCACAATATTCCGTTCTCTTTAAACATTACCGTAACGGACCTCTATCGTATTTATTCTCTTAGAAATCTCTCTTGAAAGCCCGATAAATATTCTCCATCCATTTTTTCCGAACGCACAATATCAAACACGGACATAAATCTAAACAACTTTGTTTGATGTATTCTAACACAATACAACACGATGATAACGAATGAATGAACCCGTATGAATGCGTTGTGCAAACAGAAATTACAATCACTGGACAGTACAACACAAAAATGTATCCATAACTGTCTATGCATAGAATGCGACTAGTTCAAGGAATGTTTCAGTAACAATAATTTTAATACGCGAAAAGTTCAATCTGTTTATGGGTTATAATTAGAGCTTGAATGTTTATGGTATGCGATATGTTCAGTTTCACCTCGAATTTAAACATTCATTTGATATCGCGAATTCAAATATACAGATTTTGTTTTGTATTAAAGTCCATATTTCGGTACTGGTATTTTGTAATTTTAGATTATATTTTCACTATTTTAAGATCATAAAGTAATGCTATGATTAACTTCAATTACATATTCGTAGCCTGTATCACTAATTTATAACAAACGCAATATAGTGTATACAACCGCTACTTACTTGTTTTACAACCAGCATGCATGGATTCTAACTCATTTTATTCACAGCTGGGTGTGTATACATACTATAGGCCTACATTTGTCAACAGGTACATAATTACATTTACATGACATTTTGTAATTCATTGTTTCAGCTAAACTAAAACGTTTAAATGATAAAGTAAATTAAGTGTAGAAATTTAATACTAAAAGGGTGTAGGGTAATTAGCTTACTTGTGACAACATACCATATAAGTTCTGGGAAAAGGAGATTGGCGTTCGGTTTCCTCATTAAATTTGAGGTTAAGTAATTCTACTCTAGAAATAAAGCGATAAATTCATTTGATTGAACAAAAAATATTCTTTAAATAATTTCAATAAAATAGCGAGAACTGCTGTGATTTAAAACAGATGAGAATATAAAATTATGACATTGCAACTGAAAGAAACTAGGCATGAATTTGAATTCTTCTTGACCGGACATTAAACAATTATACACGAAATTTATCCCTCACTGGAGGAAAATGTTAAGGATTCCTTGGACAGCTCATCGCACGAACACATCAATCCTGAACCAACTTCAGATAAAAGTTCGTCTATCGTGTAAGGTCTCTCAGCGGATTGTACGCTACTTTGGACATATAATGCGCCGAAATGGTAGTCTTCAAAAGCTGATTGTTGAGGGCAAAGTCCAGGGAACCAGACAACTAGGGCGAATACCAACGCGATGGATTGACATGGTGAACGGCCCCCTACAGTGTTCTCACAGAGTAACCACATTGAAAGCTTTAGGTAGGGAAGAATGGCGGAGTATGGTTCATCGGCTAGAGGGCTGAATATTATGATAGTCACGACGCCTCAGTCATGAGGCAAAACGAAGAAGAAGAAGAAGAAGAAGAAGAAGAAGAAGAAGAAGAAGAAGCAGAAGCAGAAGCAGAAGAAGAAGAAGAAGAAGAAGAAGAAGAAGAAGAAGAAGAAGAAGAAGGTTGTTCACTTGACTGTACCTTCAACACTGAGTATATTTGCGACGTATTCCTTTGAATTGGTATTTGCTGTAGATGTATCAAGCCTAATTTGGTGATGTATCCTTTTTGTTTCACTGACAACTCAGTATCCATGTGACGACTTCTTGGAAAGTCTATCCTTCTATGACTTCGTGGTAAGCCTTCCCGTCCGTATCTTCAACTAAGTGACCGACCAACTGTGGCCTCACTCTCTCAATGACCAATGACTAATGACTCACTGAGTCCTCTCCTTCCCGTAGACTCCCGTTGACTTAATGACCGACTGAGGCCTCTCCATCTCGTTCACTCTCTGACCAACTGTGGCCTCTGCTTCCAATTGAATAATGGCTGACGCTACAAGATACAGCCACCTTTTATAGACGTTGGTTGACACACCTACGCAATCTCCAGAAATAACTATGATCTACTCCCATCTCGCGACAAATGTTACACGCAATGGTGAAACCGCCGGCGGCACCCTAGGTAACTCCAAGAACGTGAGCTCAACGCTAAATAAGCACGATGAAGTAGCGATGACTTGGCAGTAACGCCAGCAGTATTGCACAATGTAGCAATGTCATATCCACATCTGATATACAGCAATTCTTACTGTACATGTTTTTAGTGTTAATCTACACACACGTGTATTTACATACATTTAACTACAATCACGCAAGCAACAAGCATTGCAGAATGAAATTGAGCAATAAAAATAATACAATAATAGTAATCTCACAGATAAAATAATAATACTATGGACATAATAATAATAATAATAATAATAATAATAATAATAATAATAATAATAATACAATATCACCTTGTAACGGGATTTGAACCGTTACATAAGAGGGGAATTCCTCAAGGCAGTTTATTGAACCTTTATATTTTCTTATATAAAAAAGACTAGCAAGATACCCGTGCTTCACTACCGTTTTAAACTGAAAGTTATTATACAAAGTTTTACATTTTGGAGAGTCCACTGTCAGCTGAGCCTGTAAAATACGCCCCAGTTCGTACGTCAAACGGTTTTCTTTATTTTTTGATCGAACACTCATTTGAACCCTATATGGAAGAATTCGAATGTTTTAAACCCTATCTTATTTAACATCTTGTAAAAGCGACCAACCTGTGAAATTTTGATTTTGTACGTCAAACAGTAATGGAGGAATTATACTTTTTAAAGGGTGAATGTTTTAAAATATTTATAACATTAAAAAGGACTGAAAAAGGGGTTGAATTATTTTTATAAGGATACTTGTATCTCAAAAACTGAAGATGTTACAGACATGAAAATGTGTATTTGGAATCTTCTTTAAAAATAAAGACTTTTTTTTTCGGAAAATCCACTTAAGGGGGTGGAGTGGGTGAAAAGAAGTGAAGAAACATCTTCAGTATTTGATATGTAACTTAAGTATCCTCATAAAAAAAATAAGTTCGTGCCTGAAACGGTTTCTGAAGAATGGATATTGTGTTCTTGAGAGTCAACCACCATCTAAACCCCTTAGGGGAGAAATATTTTTAAGTAAGTTATACGATATTTTACACCTAGAACATAAGAGAAGACCCTTCTGGTAAAATTACAACTTTGTACGTCAAACGGTTTTGGAGGGATGAATAATTTCGTTTACGGAGCTAACCTCATTGACACTTTAGGCGTGGAACGTTAAAAAAGTATTTCCTATTTCATACCTAGGATTTAAAATATATACTGCTAATTGGAATTTTGACTTCGTACGTTAAACCGTTTCGGAGGAAGGAATGAATATATTTGTTTTCGGATTTTAACTCCCATTTACCTCTCTGAGCGGTTAAATTTGTTTCAAACCTCATGCTACTTAACACCTAGGATATCATTTTAAATTTTAAATTCATAATTCAAACAGTTTCATATAAATGCATATTTTTGTCATCATTCCTCACCCCCCAGTCAAAACCCCCTTAGGGGTGTATTGTTTTAAGTCCACTTCTTATTTAAAAGAATTCAACTCCTTTTAACACACCCCTTAAGTTGATTCCACCCTCCCCCTCCACAAAATACGTGTCTTTATTTTTAAAGAAGATTCCAAATACCAATTTTCTCATCCGTGACATCTTCGTTTTCGAGATATAAGTATCCTCAAAGAATTCTACTCATTTTTCAATTCATTTATCCCCCCCTAATTGGATTATCCGAAATGAAAAGAATACACGTTTCTTAGTGTTTGAAGGAGATTCTAAATACAAGTTTTCATGTCTGTAACATGTTCAGTTTTTGAGATATAACTAAACTCTTGAGATTTTTTCCGAAACAAAAAATACTTGTTACTTTATTTTTAAAACAGATGAAAAATAACATATTTCACACCTGTAATATGTTAAGTTTTTGAGATACACTGTAGATATGCTAATTTTAAAACTGTATCCCCTGTAACACTTCCCCTTAAGTGGATTTTCAGAAAAGAATTTATGCGCGTTCCCTTACTTTTACAACAGATTCCAAATACCAATTTTCACGTCCGTAACATCTTCAGTATTTGATATGTAACTTAAGTATCCTCATAAAAATTATTAAACACTTTCTTCACTTCTTTTCACCCACTCCACCCCCTTATGTGTATTTTCCGAAAAAAAAACGTGTTTCTTTATCTTTAAAGAAGATTCCAAATACACATTTTCATGTCTGTAACATCTTCAGTTTTTCAGATACAAGTATCCTTATAAAAATAATTAAACCCCTTTTTCAGTCCTTTTTACAATCCCCTTAAGTGAATTTTCCGAAAACAAACAAAATGCGTTTCTTTATTTTTAAAGAAGATTACAAAAACTAATGTTTACGTCTGTAATACGTTCAGTTTTGGAGATACTAGTATCCTAATAAAAATAATTCAATACCCTTTTCAGTCATTTTTATCCCCCCCGCGTTTTTTTACGAAAACCAAAAAATGGTGTTACATTATTTTAAAAAGATTAAAAATACCAATTTTAACGTCTGTAACTTGTTACGTTTTTGAGTTATATTGTAGATATACTCATTTTAAAAATTCACCCTCCATTGTCACTCCTGTTTACCCCCTCTTAAGCAGATTTTCCAAAAAACAAAAACAAAAGTTTGCTTTTAAAGGATATTCCAAATACCAATTTTCATGACTGTAACATCTTCATTTTTTGAGATATAAGTATCATTATAAAAGGTATTCAACCCCTTTCTTACCTTGTTTCACCCCCACCTTAAAGAGAATTTTCCGAAAACAAAAAATGCGTGTTTCCTTATTTTTAAAGGAGATTCCAAATTCCAATTTTCACATCTTCAAACTGTTCATTTTTTAGCTTTAGATACCCAGAGTAAAGTGTAGCTTCCACCGAAGTCCCAGTCAACATCCATGGCTGTGACAATAAGGAAGCTGCTGGGGTATGGGTAGTGCTGAGTAATGACATTTGGAGCACGACCTGTGCGTATGAGTGTTAGGAAAGGTGTTGCTCATAGGGTCAGTCGTGCTGTAATAGCACTTTGACTCAGTGAGGAAAGCAATGGCAAACTACATCACTCCTCCTCTTGCCTAGTACGCCTCATTTTGGTGCTGCCATTGGTTTTGGCGATTTCCTTATAACCTTTGGTGGTGCTATTTGAGGATCCAACCAGCCTTTGGGCTGATGACCTAACAGACAGACAGACCCTTATTTTAAAAATTCAGCCCCTTTTCACCCCCTTTGCAACGGAATATCCAAAAATACTTGTGAACAGCTACATTGTAATATAAATGTATCCTCGAAATGTTATGTTTTTATGTCCAGTAGTTTTGGCTCGGCGATGATGAATCAGTCAGTCAGGATATGTTTTTTAATATATATAGATATGAGTAAAGAATGTGAATCAGAGATAAGATATTTGGCGGATGATATTATTCTGTATAGAAAAATAAATTACAAGATTGTGAGCAACTGCAAAATGACCTTGATAATGTTGTGAGAAGAACAGTAGGCAATAGTATAAGTGTTACAAGTCAGGTTTGAGTTTCACAAACAGGAAAAGTCCTCTCAGTTTTAATTACTGCATTGATGGGGTGAACGTTTCTTTTGGAGATCAATGTAAGTACAGACCTCTGCACAAGGTTATGAGGGTATTTAGAGGCTGTAGTAAGGATGTAAAGGAGAGGGCATATAAGTCTTTTGTAAGACCCCAACTAGAGTATGGTTCCAGTGTATGGGACCCTCATCAGGATTACGTGATTCAAGATTGGAAAAAATCCAGAGAAAAACAGCTCGATTTGTTCTGGGTTATTTCCGACAAAAGAGTAGCGTTACAAAAATGTTGCAAAGTTTGGGTTGGGAAGAACTGAGAGAAAGAAGAAGAGCTGCTCGACTAAGTGGTATGTTCCGAGCTGTCAGCGGAGAGATGGCGTGGAATGACATTAGTAGACGAATAAGTTTGAGTGGCGTTTATAAATGTAGGAAAGGTCACAATATGAAGATAAAGTTGGAATTCAAGAGGACAAACTGTGGCAAATATTCATTTATAGGAAGGGGAGTTAGGAATTGGAATAACTTACCAAGGGAGACGTTCAGTAAATTTCCAATTTCTTTGAAATCATTTAGGAAAAGGCTAGGAAAACAACAGATAGGTAATCTGCCACCTGGGCGACTGCCCTAAATGCAGATCAGTATTAATTGATTGATTGACATTGAAGTAGTCTCATGGTTCTAAGTCAATCATCCCTTGGTCACCCCTTTTAGTCGCCTCTTTCGACCGGCAGGGGATACCGGGTGTGTATTCTTCGTCTGCGTCCCCTATCCACAGGGAGTTCAAACTGAGAAGAAAAAGAAGTGACAGTGGTGGTGGTGATTGTTTTAAGATGATGTACAACTAGTCAATCAGAATTCTATTTGCACTAATCAGAGGGAAAATACAAGAGGCCGGAGACTTCGAAAAATGAAGGTATCGGCAAAAGCAAGCGAACACGAAGAGGGTGAAAATGAAAGGCTTGCAAGGCGTGGCAAACCTAATACCGTTTGGGTTGGAAAAGAACTAGAGTTGACCAAGGGAGGCCAGATAGGAAAGATGAAAGGGGACGAACCCTCAAACAAGTGAAAGCAATGCCAGACTCAGCTGAGGGACCCGCGGTTACCAACCACTCTTCTAAGACGAAAGTACCTTGGGTCCCATTTTAGTCGCCTGTTCCGGTAGACAAGAGGGTATCGTGGGCGTATTCGACTGTCCCCCACCAAAGGGAGAAAGAAGTATAAGCCTACTTTTCAGTCGTAAATATAAGCTGGGTTATGTGGCAACCCAGCGAGGGAGAACTAAGCCCAGGGGGATCCTGTGCAGGCAGGGACCGAAATACTGCAGATGATTTAGTTGTGCTGACCACAGAATGGACCACTTGGCCTTGGATTATTTCAAGTCATCGCCGAATGGGCGCCGCTATAAAGTTATTGTTAGGCAGGCTTCTTGGTATCTAGACAATGAGATCGCAGACCCAGTCATAACGAGATTCAACCCTCCTCTAACATGTACAGTAGGCACAGCGAGGAATGGCTATGTTAACTCAGGCCACTGCGATGGTGGTGATCAATTTAGGGCTAGGATTTATAGTCTATGTAATTAAATATTCTGTTCCTTCCAATTTGCCCATCTATAAATTATAAATATTTACGAATTCCATTCCTTTCATTCTGCACATCTAAAATCTCTACGAAATGTGTTAATACCATCGATATATTAATATACACATAATCGAGAACGTATTCGTACAGGTCACATTATGCGAGAACGGGACGTACATGTGCGTAGATTTAGGGGCAAATATCAAAGGATAAGATAAATAAAACACGGATTGCATAGTTTGGAATGTTATTTATTACCATCAAGAACTGCTTACATTATGAAGATACGTCTGAAACAAAAAAGATAACCGCATTCCCTCTAAACAATTACACATGGAAAAAGGATTCGTACACCACATCCAGTCCAAGTCGTTTGTTCACTTTTCAATACTTCGTCGGGTTCCCCTTTGCCTTTATTATTGCCTGCAGTCGTCGTCAGATGGAAGTAACTAAGTTCTCGGTAACCGGTGACGCAATGTTGTTCCATTCTTCCAGTATGGCATTTTGGAGATCATTCCTGTTGGAGATTACACTGGATCGTAATTTTTTGTCCAATATCTCCCATACTTGCCCTATTGGATTGATGTCGGGGGACTGAGGAGGTGTAGGAAAATTCTTCAGCACATTGTAAAGTATCCACATATTTGTATTATGGCCGGTGTGTGTTCTCACAGCCGCTCTAGATGCAAATAACATAAATTACTTTACCTATGCCACCAAGAAACGCATTGCTCACAAGCAAAGAGTCATTAGGGGATTACCCATGGACATGACCCCTGAAGAGATCATTGAAGATCTCAAGGATAAGGGCTTCACACCTACGCACGTTGCACAAATGCACAAGATAACCCCTCAAAGTGAGGGCAAACCAAAGAAAGTGCTCATGCCACTATTTATTGTCACTTACCCAGACACCCAAGACAACACCGACTTACCAAACTTAACACATATACAGAAAATTCCCGTGCGCACTGCAGAAAGGCTCCCCCCTACAGAGGCCAACAGGGTTGTCCAATGTTACAATTGTCAAGGGTTTGGCCACTCACGAACAGGGTGTCACATGACCCCGAAATGCGTGAAGTGCGCCGGCCCCCACAAACCTAAGGAATGCACAATAAGCAAACCAGAAGAATTATTGTGCGCCAACTGCGGGGGAAAGGGCCACCCTGCCTCACACAGACAGTGCCCTGAATACATCAAGTATGTCAATAAACGATTCCCTGCTAAACCCCAGATTACAGAGAAACCAGAAAGCGACACCCAGGACACTAACTCTAAAACAAGAAGGAACTCTACCTCATCTACTTGCTCAATCTCCACCTCAAACAGATACTCCGCACTTGAAACTGATGACAATACCTGTTCAGAAGAAACTATTAACACAAACTGTAAAAACCTGCACTTTGGAGAAAAAGATTTCCCGGCACTCCCCGGTCAATCCAACACCACATCTCAGACCAACACCCCGTCCCTAAATTTCAGCAAAGTACTCAACCAGCCCACTAAACAAAACAAACGAACAAAGTCCCAGCCTAACACCAATAGCAAACAAGACAAACCTCCTCACACCGACCCTCCTACCATTACTACCATCACACACACAGACAACAATGTACAAACCACCTCCCCAGCCCCCAAGCGCACACTTAACGCCACGCCAACTACACCTGCACACTCAACCGCGCCAACTATCACCAACCAGTTCACAAAACTAAAATTGCCCCTTAACACCCCTGAAGACATCAGATACTTTATTGAAGAAGCTCAAGCGCACATGAACATACTAATCTCCACCACAGTAACAGCCATACAGTCCATACTCAATACACTCTTACAGCTCTCAAACACAATTATAAACAAGCTCCATGGCTAGACAACCACTCAGGATAACTACATGGAATGCTAATGGCCTGAATAACCCTGCAAAGAAGGCCGAACTCAAACAATACATCACAGAACACGACATAGACATACTACTAATACAAGAGACAAAACTTAAACCTCATAAACGATTCTCCATTCCACAATACACTACATACCGAACAGACAGAGATGGCGATGGCGGTGGCACCTTAATTGCGATTAAAAGGCGCATTGCCCACAACCATATCTATCTCCCCACCACACACACACTAGAAGCCACGGCGATACAGCTAGACGACAGACACCAACGAATTACAATAATATCAGCCTACCTACCCCCAGACAAGCGCCTCCACACCTCAGACTTCGACTTACTCTTAGACTACGAACATGTTATACTGGCTGGCGACGTTAACAGCAAACACACAGACTGGAACAGTAAAACAATAAACCCTCACGGCATAAAACTACGAGAACACAGTATACACAACAATTACTTCATAACGGCCCCATTCGAACCCACTTTCTACTGGACCCGCAATGGCATACTGCACTCAGACACCAACGACATTGCACTCCTCAAAAACATTCCCTACAACGCAAAAATAGACACTATGCAACAACTACACTCAGACCACCGCCCAGTACTGCTTGAACTAGGCATCAAAAAATACCAATGCAATACACGCAAAGTAATCAACACCAACTACATAAACTGGGACACCTACACCTCACAATTAGAACACCTCCTAGAACTCAACCCCGTACCCCCCCTCACAACTACTGACGACATTGACACAGCAGTCACCTTATTCACAAACATCTTACTCACAGCAGCAAAAGCCAGCTACACCCCACAGCACACCAAACCCTACACGTTACCGCCACACCTAACACAATTAATACAAGAGAAAAACAGAGCCCGCACCACATTTCAAAGAACACGGACACTACAAAATAAAATTCACTACAACCGCCTACACGCTAAGACTAAAAAAGAATTAACTAAACATATTAACGACACCTGGAACAAAAAACTCTCTGAAATAACCACTAGTAATAATAATAATAATAATAATAATAATAATAATAATAATAATAATTACATAAACAACCTCTGGAAAACTACAAAAATATTCACCAGATCTGACCAACCTACCCCCCCACTAACTAAACCAGACGGCACCAAGACAATCTCCGACCTTGAAAAATCTGAACTATTAGCCGACACTCTAAAAGAAAACTTCAAACCCAATACCAATAGAACGAACCCTCAACACGATAACATAGTAACCAACATCATAAACAACTTTCTATATACTCCAAACCACTCACCTGTCCCCCCCTTCAAACCAATTGAAATCAAAAACATAATCAAGAAACTATCAGACAAAAAAGCCCCAGGACAGGATGAGATTCCCGCACCCCTGCTCAAGCACCTCAACACAGACATGATAAAATTCTTAACACAAATTTTCAATGCCATGCTCAATCTAGAATACTTCCCACAACAATGGAAAACAGCCAAAATTATATGCTTCCCTAAGCCAAATAAAGACCCTAAAAACCCAGCCAATTACAGACCAATCAGCCTACTCAGCATTATCTCTAAAGTATTCGAGAAACTAATCTACTCACGCATCAGAAATACAATATACAACAACCTAATACCCGAGCAATTTGGATTCCGACAACAACACTCCACAACACAACAACTGCTACGCGTCACTGAACACATTACACAAGGCTTCCAGCACAATCAAGGAACAATAGCAGTATACTTAGACTATAAACAAGCCTTTGACAGAGTACACCACCCCAGCCTCATTTACAAGCTAATCAGACTACATCTGCACCCCACTTACACTAAACTTATACGCAATTACCTACTAAACCGCACCTTCTACATCTCAATAAACAACAAAAACTCAACACTAAGAAACATACACGCTGGCGTGCCCCAAGGCAGTATTTTAGGACCAATTCTCTTTCTCCAATATATCAATGATATCCCCCGCACAGACAAAACACTAACAGCTATTTATGCCGACGACACAGCCATTATGGCCAGAAGCTGGAACCCAGACATTGCCACCCAACGTATACAACAACATCTAAACGAACTCGAACCCTGGCTCACCAAATGGAAAATTGAAGTCAATTTACAAAAAACAAAAGTAGTACACTACACTCGCCGACGCAAACAACCGCAACAACAACTACAACTGTACAACCAAGCCATACAACAAGTCAGCAGTCACAAATACCTAGGGGTCACACTAGACTCACGACTCAACCTACAAGAACACGTCACGAACATAATACAACGCGCCAAACGAAACACTCTAATGCTCTACCCACTCATCCACAGAAAAAGTGCACTCTCTCAGAAAAATATCAAACTCATATACACCACATTTATACGCCCCGTCCTTACATACGCATATCCAGCCATTGGCTTTCTACCCATATCCAGTATAAAACGCCTACAGAGAATACAAAACTGGCTTTTACACTTAGCTGTTAAAGACTACACCATACCTACAGTACAACTACACGAGATAACTAAAGTCCCGTACATCCTGGATTATGTACACTCACTCACTACAAACTTCTATAACTCCACCCAACAACACGAAAATCCACTAATAAACACACTGGGACAGTACGAACCACACAGAGCCGACACTATCTACCGACGACCCAAATACATTCTAATAATTAAGGACATACTCACCAACCCTGACTAAACTTTAACATGTAATAATAACACTCACAAATAACTCTATACGCAGCAACTAACACACTTACGTTCAAAGCACACACAAGATAAGGACTGTTTTTTGCAACCTATGCCCCCACAATGCCCCCACCTACCAGCAGCTAGGTCACCTGGGAATGGACCCTGGTCAGCGCAACAACAACATTACTCAATGTGAAGCCCTTATAAGTAAACTATCATGCCGCCAATGCTGTTAACTACCATAATTTCACCCGCATAACACTTATTAATCAGTTACAACGATTAATAAGCAAGCGTAATCATACACGATGCAGCGTTGCAAACCTCCTAACGCAACATCAGCCAGGATTGGATCTCATGGGCAACCAACCTCCAATCCACATCGTACACTGAACCCACTGTGTCAGCCATTCAAAATTATGAAGGTTTTTCCCCTGGACACTCATACACATACCAACAGTTAAAATAATAAGAAGAAATTACACAACTCAGAACCAAACACACTCAACTACATAAACAAACTTCACACTGCCTTACATTAACACTCCTCTAATCATTAAACGAGAACAAAACCACACAACGAAATTATTTCCACAAAACAAGCAACCAGGATAGGGCCACCGAATGTGTGACCTTATTCTAAAACACAAATCAATACACCTACCAAAGACCGACAGAGGAGCTCCGAAGGAGCACCGGCATCGGTACTTCTCACACCACCTGTCTCTATGAGCCAGGTGAACCATACAGAATCTAGGGATCATGAACATGAAATTATGTTCTAAATCAAGTTTCTTAGGACTGGGTATTATAGGATGTGTTTTGGGAATATTTATGTAGCATTTGTGATTGACGGTTCCATCTATAAAACACAAATTTCCAACACTGGCAGCAGAGCACTCATGCCCCCTCCATGTTTGACTGTAGGAGTGAGATTTCTGGGATCCAGTTCTGTGTTCGCTTTTCGTCACACTAATCTTCTCCCAACGGAACGAAATACGTTGTATTTATTTTCATCAATGAAAAGCACACGCTTCCAAAATTCGTCCGTCTTATCCACATGTTTCAAAGCGAATTCTAGGCGTTTCTTGCGGCTCCTTTTAATAACAACAAAAAAATATCTCCTAGACACACTACCATTATACCCTGCTGTTTTCGTACAGTATCCGTGCACACCGTAATGTCCCGCTTCCCCAACTCGGCAGCAATCTGAGGGGTACTAGTTTTCCGATCCTTTTTCACAGATCGAACAATAAACGCCCTGTCCTTCTGAAACGGTACTTGGGGACGACCGCTTCTGGGCCTGTTCCGTACACTTTTAATAATAATAATAATAATAATAATAATAATAATAATAATCATCATCATCATCATAATAATGCTATTTGCTTTACATCCCACTAACTACTTTTACGGTCTTCGGAGACGCCGAGGTGCTGGAATTTAGTCCCGCAGGAGTTCTTTTACGTGCCAGTAAATCTACCGACACGAGGCTGTCGTATTTGAGCACCTTCAAATACCACCGGACTGAGCCAGGATCGAACCTGCCAAGTTAGGGTTAGAAAGTCTGCGCCTTAACCGTCTGAGCCACTCAGCCCGGCCCGTACACTTTTAGCCACACAGTACCTGTCAATGATGGATTGAACTGTCGACCGAGGTCGATTGATTATTCCTGAAATCTCAGACAGGGACTTTGTTTCATTGTGAAGCTTGATCATTATTTTCCGTTCCTCTTGTGTTGTTTCGTGCCCTTTTCGCCCCATTGCGCTTGTTTGGCCCTTGCGTCAACTGCAGGCGTACACAGCGACTGTCCGTGGACTGCAGTATTCGCGTGCCACTGCGTGTACACGGGCCTGGGAAGGGCACTGCATGTGACTACAAGGACCTGTTTCTTGGTGTACGAATACTTTTATGAGGTGCGTAATGTCATACTCAACCTGCATATCAATATATTTATCGAGAGACGCCATGAATGTATAGTCAGCATTTTCAAGCGTACGAATACTTTTTCGAGTATCTGTATAATTTGACATACCATCACATTTGTTTACCAATTCCTTTACGCCACATCGAATCCACATACTTGGTTTTTAAAACGATTTCACTTCCCTCTAATATTTAACTCGGCACAACTGGTTCATTTACTTCTGCGCGCTTCAGTAAAAGAGACATCACGTCATGTGATCATTTCATGGCTTAAAATAACTGGTATCACAACACAGTATCAGTGAAAAAATCACGGGATCGGTCATCAATATGCTTCGTTACCTGTTCCATTGTTTAGAATCAATAAATATGACAATTCGGCTACTTCATATCATACACATACGAGGGAATTATTTCAGTCGTTGTCGGCTCCATGGCTAAATGGTTAGCGTGCTGGCTTTTGACCACAGGGGTCCCGGGTTCGATTCTCGGCAGGGTCGGGAATTTGGTTAATTTCCCTGGCACGGGGGCTGGCTGTATGTGTTGTCTTCATCATCATTTCATCCTCATCACGACGCGCAGGTCGCCTACGGGAGTGAAATCAAAAGACCTGCACCTGGCGAGCCGAACCCGTCCTGGGATCTCCCGGCACTAAAAGCCATACGCCATTTCACTTCAGTCGTTGCAGAACCTGTTCACACGCGAACTAGTGGAATTCAAAATGCAGTACAAACTCCTTTTAACATTTGCGTGGGAATTTAGCACGGTGGATTTAAATATTTTCTGGAAACCTTGATCTTTCATCAAAGCTAGCGATCTACTACGTCTTTTCTCACGATCTACCGGTAGATTGCGATCAACGCGTTACTAGCCTCTGTATAAGAGTTTCAATAAAAATCTCATCCATATCTACCTGTTTTCAATGTTACATATTTTTCTGTAATTACATATTTAATACCTTCATATTACATAAGAGTGAAGCCTCCGTGGCTCAGGCGGCAGCGCGTCGGCCTCTCACCGCTGGATACCGTGGTTCAAATCCCGGTCACTCCATGTGAGATTTGTGGTGGACAAAGCGGAGGCGGGACAGGTTTTTCTCCGGGTACTCCGGTTTTCCCTGTCATCTTTCATTCCAGCAACACTCTCCATACTCATTTCATATCATCTATCACTCATTAATATAAATCACTTTGGGAGTGGCGACCCCATCGTAATAACAGCCTATATCTGATTCATTCATTACATCCCTGACCCGGTCAAAGGCTGGAAAATAGGTTGTAGGTTTTTTCATTACACAAGAATCCTATCCCTAGTGGTCACTGTTTTAAGGGGAAGACAAGAAGATGCTCCTCCATCAGCACTGATATCCGCCGTCGCATTGGCTCCCTTAATTATCTCTTAATGGTTAAGCGTCGCAGTAACACGTCAAAGATTTTCGGCGACGTAAGGATGGGAAGAAAGTGGCTGTGGCCTTAAGATGCAATCGCAGCATTTGCCTACTGTGGAAATGGGGAAACCACGGAAAACCCTCTTCAGGGCTGCCGACAATTGGATTCAAACCCACAATATCCCGATTGCAAGCTCACAGCTAAACGACCGAAATCGCGCAGCCCACTCGATCGGGCTGCTTTAATTCATCGCAGAGTACGACGACATCATGTCCGATGAGAAACATGCGGGAAGCCGTAATTATTACTTTTACATAATTTTGTGCACACAAACTTACATACAGACAGAACAATGTTTGCTGCCGTTAACAAGTTCCGCCATATGGGATCAATTTTACGTAAACGAGAACAGGGCGGCCAGGAATCATCACCTCAACCAGAAACATGGACGACTTCTCCAACAGGTGTTACGGTCCCCGGTAGAACTGGATACGAGCTCACTAAGAATACATATACAGGATGGGTAAAATTAAACCATGGAAATATTTATAAGACTGACGCAGAATTGACCCTTGTTAACGAACAGGAGAACTGCCCGTCACAGGAAATGCTAGAAAGCGTGATTTCGATGCACCAATCGATTGCTGTTTGCGCGCGCATCTCCCGAGTACGTCGCTGTGTCATTACGTGTGAGCGAGTGACAGGAGCAGACGTGTTTAGTGACCAGTCGAATGCAATACAAAATAGTGCTCACAACAAAACAGCATGTGTTCATTGTCGAGTGTTATGCGAAGCACGATTCGTGGAAAACCTGTTTTACGCAAGAGTTCAAGACGAAGTGTTTTGGTAAAACCTCCAGCAAAGTCTGCAATGTAAAACTTAGTGCATAATGGCGTGCAACGGGCTCTGTAGCGAATAAAAACAGTAACTATGCGAAAAGAGGTCGACCACCAGAAAATATTGCTTGAGTGAAGGCACTAATACTACTACTAAAATGTTTTCATTCCTCCGCTGAAGGGGGAGGCGGGCCTCTTAAACTGTAACACCGTGTCTCAGGTCGGGAGTTTGTTACGGTGAAGGAGATGCTCGGAGAAGGTGAAGGGGTTTGCGGCTGTCCCGGCATTCACCTTAGTACGAGAGAATGGAGAAACCATGCTCAGGACAGCCGACGGTTGGGGCCAGCCGTGAGGTTCAGCCCGGTTTCGTCTCCCGAATGCATAGGCATAGAGCCACGCTAGAGCCGTGGCCACCCCTTCTCTGCTCGGGAGGCCGGTCAGAGTGCAGAGCTGTAGAACCACGGACCAGCCGTGGCCACTTATGGGCCGAGACCCACTCTACGTCTACCGATTGAGTGAACGTAAGCCTGAAACGAAGTCCGACGGATCTGAACGCCGTGTGCAAGTGGGAATTAAGAAACTGTCGTGTCGAAACATAATAAAAAAGGACCTACATCTGTATCCTTACAAATTTACTGTGGTGCATGTGTTTTAAAGCGTCCAGACAAACCTTCGCTTGTTGAGTTCTGCCGGTGGTTTCTAAGTGAAGTGGGATGATGATGATGCTTTTTGTTTAAATGAGCCTAACATCTAGGTCATCTGCCAATAATGGTACGAAATGCGTCGAAATGCAATGGCAATTTAAAAGTCCACTGACCAGAATGCAAAACGTGATTATGAAAAATGAATGGATGAATATGAATTTAAAACAATCAATGGATCCGACCCACAACTGACCAAGGGACTGCTTCCAAAGCACAATCCTGAATCGATGATGCTTGTTGTCTAAAGGAGTTCAATATCCAGGTCAATGGTCCCTCATAATGGCACTTGTCGCTAATAAAGTAGATCCATAGTATTTCTCAAGTTGCGGTACTAATCAAAGGTAGCGTAAACTCACGGTGTTCCAAACATTATAGTAGGCCTACTACTCACAAGTATTGTCCGTCGTACAGGTAACGCAGACCTATGGTGTTTCTCACATAGTGGGCATATATCACAGGCAACGCAGACCAACGGTGTCGCTCATATAGTGGTACCATAACGAGTAGGGGCGGTACTAATCACAGGTACTGGAAACCCACAGTGAACCGCTCTCTGCTGCTACTAATCACAAACCTATTTTGTACCTGACATAGTGGTACTACTCGCAAGTAAAGGCGACCCATGGTGTTTCCCGCGTGATGGCACTAATCAGGAGTAGTTTCATGATTCTAATTCGATCTTCCCTTGGTCGCCCCTTTTAGTCGCCTCTTACGACTTGCAGGGTATACCGTGGGTGTTCTATTGTAAATACTTTCCAGGCCAGTTTCATTTTGTCCACCCTGTACATTTTAACGAGGGCTTTACTACCGAGCTGAGTATTAACGCGTTACGGCTATGAAGCCAAACTCTGCATTTCGGAGACACGTGAATTCGAACCCCGCCGTCGGAAGTCCTGTGAATGGTTTTCTGTGGTTTCCCATTTTCACTTCCAGACAGTTCCTAATCAAAGGCGACAGCCTATTTCATTAAACCATAATTCACTTCATCTCCATTAGCTCCTCAACTGAAGTTGGTGTCAGGAATGGCATCCGGCCGTACCGTATATAAATGCATCTCACCCCATCCCCGACCCAATGTCAAGAAACGGGACTAAGGAGTGGACAATTATTTTTAAAAAACGCATACGAGAGCTTTACCCTGCAGATAAGCTTCTGTAACGAGTGTATAGTTTAAGTTGTTGATGATGATGATGATGATGATGCTTGTTGTTTTAAGGGGCCTAACATCTAAGTCATGGCCCCCTGATAGTACGAAATGAGACGAAATGCAATGACAAAATAAAAATCCAAAATCCTCGACTGGCCAGAATTCAAAGCGTGAGGACGAAAAATGAACAGATGGATATGAAGTTAAAACAATCAGTGGAGCCGACCCGCAATGCCTCAGTGTCAGAAACTGAGAGAAAACAATAGTAATACTGACCAAGGGACTGCTTCTATAGCTCAATACTGAATCGATGATGCTTGCAAGCTAAAGGGGTCCAAAATATAGGTCACCGGCCTCTCATAATGGTACTTATCGCTTGGAAAGTAGAACCATGGTATTTGACATGGTACGGTACTAAAGTATCGTAGACTCGCGGTATTCCACACATTATGGCGCCATTGACAGGCAACGCAAACCTATGGTTTTCATCACATAAGTGTACTAACCATAGGGACTCGTACTTTCCCGTGGTGTTCCTTATATGGTGGGTACTAATCAGAGGCAAGCCAGAACCCTGGTGTCGCTCATATAGTGCTACTAACCACAGGTACCGTAAAAGCCTAAACGCACGGTGCTCCTTATTGCTACTAATCAAAAACGTATTTCTTACCTAACATAGTGGTACTATACGCGCAAGTAATAACGACCCATGGTGTTCCCCACGTAGTGGTACTAATCACAAGTAGTTTCATGGTTCTAATCAAATCATCCCTTGGTCGCCCCTTTTAGTCACCTCTTAGGACAAGCAGGGGATACGTGGGTGTATTCTTCGTCTGCGTCCCCCACCCACAGGGGGTTGTGTGATTGGTCCGCGAGAGGTATTTTATTTCCCTCAAGTCCGTCGGCAAGCCGGTTAGGACCCCCGTGGGAGTATCACCTCTCCCCCTCTTACGCCAGCGTAGTAGGTTCGTGGATAGTTTAAGTTACTGAACAACACTTCGGTCTCCACACTCAAGCAGATAAAGCACGATGGTAAACACACATTAACATAACCTTGTAGCCATGTGATGAGATTACTAGTGGGGGTGATTATCGTTTCAATGGGCAACCGCCCTCTCTAAACAATACTTGAGGAAGAAAACTGTAGTAGGCTGTATTAGGTACAGCCACTAAATATTCGTTTTATTTGCACAATTTTTCGGAATTGCCAAAATTTTACTGAACAATGATGAATGCTGTGAGAAGTAAGATATGATGTGTGGTTTACTTTGTACATTCAATTTGCTTACAAGCGTTAAGTCTTACTACTTCGCACGACCTTACTTCTAAATTGAAGTTTCGCAGAACAAATGAGCATCGCCAGAGGCATCAATTTTTCGCATTAACGATAAGCACGACAAATATATTTTGAAGCGATTTTGAAATATCTTAACGAATCATATGATTCTGGTTAAGAAATTAGTGGTTTTGTTTTCGCGAATTCCAGTCAACTGAAACGATAAAGCAAGTTTAAAGCGTGCGATAAGTGCGAAAATGCAGCGAAATTCATGGAAAAAAACGATCTTGAAATTGTACTCCAATATCACGTGTGTGACAAGAAGCAGAAGAAAGAATAAGGACTTCTCATTTCGACAGAAGTATCTCTTCGTATTAATATTTTATAAAATCCCTTAATGGTACGGCCATATTATGGTGAAAGCTATGGCCATGTAGGTTGAAAGTGTAATTTGTTATGCAATCTTGATTAGGTCTAAATTATAGTTCTAATCAAGATTACATAAAGAATCATGAATGATTATCAATATTGCTTCTCTTTATTTATCTATCTTTCACATAATTCACAAATCTCACGAATTAAACCTTTTATGAATAACTTTAGGAAAGAATAAAAGCGAAATTAAAGCGATGCGGTCAACCCTATTTCGCGAAATAACATAAAAAATTGTATACTTTTTGTGAAATCGAACATAAATTAATGCGAAAAAAATCATGCCTCTAAGCATCGCCTTTCTTCTGTTACCATCGCGCTACGCCCGCGAGAACAGCTGAAGCAATATGACCGCGGTAAACAGCCCTAGTGAAATGTAATACCGTACTCAGAAAATCTAATGAATATGCTTTGAAAAATTCACAAAAAATACACTTACTAACAATATCTGACACTAATAAGAGAATACTAGCAGTTTCCTGCTGGCTCCGCCCGCAATGTACAAAGTATGTAGCCTATTTGCAAAGTTTCGAGTTAATGAAATAAAGCACATGATCTGCTATGGTAATAGAATGTAATATTATGTCATCAAAACACTTGAAAATACATCACACAAAGAAATTGAATTAAACGTTCCTTGGACGAACACTATGCGCCGAACTGTTAGAGTCCTAAGATCTTCGTCATGGAGACAAATGTACTTAATTTTTCTCACAATCTACCAATTTAAGTAGTTATTACCTCAAAAGAAAGCACTTGATCCACTGAGTGTTTTAGACCAAAACGAACTGCGTACCTCAAGTAGAACGAAAGATTTAATTGCTTCAATGAGAAAAAAAATGTTGAAGAAATGGGACGTCAAATTGAATGTGCACTCATAACTTTCCCCAGAATCAACCAATTTGAATATTTAAGAGCTGAAATGAAAGATCTTGATCCACTGAGTGTTCTTAGGTCAAAATAAACTCCGTACCTCAATTAGAGCCACAGATATGATAGCTTCAAAGAGACAAACATTTGAAAAAATCAAATAATTTGAGAAAGGCGAAAGGTAAGTGATTTATAGTGCCTGATGACAAATCTGTGCATGAATACCTTTCAGTTAAAAAAAATGAAGGAAATCGACCAGATAGAATGGCCGTACTGACTGACTTTAGTTTTCATCATTTTTTAAAAAATATATAGATAATATTATTAAGAATAAAAGAGAATGAGGAAACAACACATCACTCACCCCTAACGGCTGGCACAGGAAGGAGGTTATGGCCTATAAAGGGAACACTCCACTGATCTCAGTCACCAGAAACCTCCAACAATGAATCACTGTCACTATCACCAGCTCCCAAAGATATTATGAAACTTTCGACGGAGTTCTCCAATACATCTTCATTTTCCCACGGCTCACGTATTAATCTGTGTACTGCGCACAACTTTCCTCCAGTCATCGGCACTGACATTCGCCACAGCTTCGGCTAACAAGTTTTCCACCTCACGTACAGTAAACCGCTTATTTTTGTTTGCAACATAACCCTTAATCTGAGTCCAAATTTTCTCTATTGCATTGAAATGGGAATGATAAGGTGGAAGTCGAATACCTTTATGTCCATGACGTCTTGTAATTTCGTCCACGACATACACTGGAAATTGTGGCTTGTTTTCTTTCACAAGCCACAACAGTTCACCTTTCTTCATGTCATCCCGCACTGGAATGTTGTGCCTCCTTAACCACTCAGCAAGAATCGACTTCTTTGCTGCCTTTGTCGGAACTTTGTCCTGAATTACTGAATGGTAGGGGGCGTTGTCCATTATTATCGTACAATTTTCAGACAGGTTATTCATTAATGTGTATTAAAACCAGTTCTGAATATTAACACTATTCATCTCCTCGTGGTAATCGCCAGTCATCTTAGACCTCAGAACATATAAAGAGTTAGGTACAAATCCGTTTGCGGTACCGGCATGTAGCACAATAATTCTTCCCCCCTTTCCAATGGGCATTGGCAGCTTCCACACAATCATCTGTCCAGCCTTTTCATACGGCATGGTTTGCATTAATCCATGTTTCATCTAGCCACTCAATCGAATCAAAATTTTCCTTCATAACGTCCCTTAAAAACCGGCAGCACCAAATCACAATATCACTTCTCTCCATTAATACTCGCCGGCCGTTTAATTTATTGTAACGGGATCCCAGTTCCTTTACCACAACATTCAGTGAAGTCTTGTTTCCATTAAATAGTTCGCTTTCCTTCAGAGACTCGCGTAGAGTAGGGTGGTCTTTTCGGCGGTAGTAGTCATAAATATGCCAACGAATGGAATCTTTCTGGGAACTGTCCAAGTTCGTCACTGGTTTGGTCCGATTCCTTTTCTTACCCGGAGTTTCAAACTTAGAGGATTCAGGAGATTGTTCCTCAGCGTGGTATTTCTCCTGTGTATTTACTTACTTTGATAGCGTCGGCAGTTCTCTGTACGGCTTGTGCTAAAGGAAGCTATGTAACACCGTTCTCCTTTTCTTTCTCAAAGTATACGCGCGTTGGACACAATTTCGCGGGCCTGGCTTCTCAAGGGCGTGCTTTGTCCCACACCTCTCGATTTCTTGCCACATGTCTTTCCTGAACTACACTGAGACAATGGTAAACACGACGAACTAAGTACACTGATACACGGACGTAAATAAAACTACAGCTATTTCATAATTAAACCTATATTGTACTAACTTATGCTATGCTAAACTGTAAACTACGCTATACTGTACTATACTAGAGAGATAAAGACTAATATTAAAAACACACCAATTACTGAAGGAAAATGCAAAAGATCGCGAACCGCACCGAGATAGGTTAACCGCGTGGTGAATGTAAATATTAGAGTTGACAACTAGGTTTCGAGATCGTGCTCTGCCGATATAAATCGATATGAATGGCAGCTTGGGATTGGTCGGATGTCTATGCTTCAGTGCATAACCACCAGGCAGAGCTAAAATCGGCCAGAACGTCAATTTGGAAGTAGATCCGTGCGGAGCTTTTCCACTTCCAATTCTCCTTGGCTACGGACCGACCACTCACACGAACCGCTTATCTGGAACGACAGCGCTTATCTGTCTGTTGTTTGTTTTTAGAAGAGGTCAGCACTGCGAGCTCAAGTTTGCGACACACTCGTAGTCGTCTCATCCGGACTTCAAATGTACTTTTGGTCTTATTTGTTCCTTATCGAGTCCAATTTCCTCCTGCATACGTTTTGTCTAGCCTAGGCTTTTACCGTCTATTAGTCACATATTTGGACATTTTTGTTAAGTATGGCAAATTTCTCCAATTTTCAGTCACTAAGCCTTCAACAGTCGAAACCGGGTAAAACGACTCCGACGGGACCGCCGATCAAAGGCCGTCATAGGCGACAGTCGCAAAAACCGATCTTTTTTTGTTGTTGTTGCTAAACTGTCATATTTAACTTTAAGGATGCACACTTACATGTAACAGAATTAAGTTTTAAAAAAACATAAGTGAAAAAGTAATATATTTGCAACACAATGCTGTATTTGTGGAGGGGAACTAAAAGGATATTTTCTTCTGATGATGATGCTTGTTATTTAAAGGGGCCTAACATCTAGGTCATCGGCCCCTAATGGTACGAAATGAGACGAAATGTATTGACAATTTAAAATCCCAAAATCATCCACTGACCAGAATTCAAAACGTGATGACGAAGAATGAAGGAATGGATATCATATAAATTTAAAACAATCAGTGGATCCGACCCGCAATGCCCCGCATTCCCAGAAACTAGCGTTAAGCAATATTATTACTGGCCAAGGGACTGTTTCTAAAGCACAATCCTGAATCGATGATGCTTGTAGTCTATCCAGATCATCGGCCTCTCATAATGGTACTTATCGCTAGGAAAGTAGAACCATATTGTTTTGTCATGTTGAAAAGTAGCGTAGACTCGCGGTATTCCACACGTTATGTGTACTACTCACAGGTAATGCAATACGTTATTGCTAGTTGCTTTACGTCGCACCGACACAGATAGGTCTTATGGCGACGATGGAACAGGGAAGGGCCAGGAGCGGGAAGGAAGCGGCCGTGGCCTTAATTAAGGTACAGCCCCAGCATTTACCTGGTGTGAAAATGGGAAACCACGGAAAACCATTTTCAGGGCTGCCGACAGTGGGGTTCGAACCTACTATCTCCCGAATACTGGATACTGGCCGCACTTAAGCGACAGCAGCTATCGAGCTCGGTAATGCAATACGCGCATGTAACTCAGACCTATGGTGTTTCTCACATTGCGGCGCCACTTACAGGCAACGCAAACCTATGGTGTTCCTCACATAGGTGTACTAATCACAGGGACTCGTACTATCCCGTGGTGTTCCTCATATAGTGGGTACTAATCATAGGCAAGGCAGACCCATGGTGTCGCTCGTATAGTGGTACTAATCACTGGAAAACCGAGCTCGATAGCTGCAGTCGCTTAAGTGCGGCCAGTATCCAGTATTCGGGAGATAGTAGGTTCGAACCCCACTGTCGGCAGCCCTGAAAATGGTTTTCCGTGGTTTCCCATTTTCACACCAGGCAAATGCTGGGGCTGTACCTTAATTAAGGCCACGGCCGCTTCCTTCCCACTCCTAGCCCTTCCCTGTCCCATCGTCGTCATAAGACCTATCTGTGTCGGTGCGACGTACAGCAATTAGCAAAAATCACTGGAAATGTAGAACTCACACTGTCGCTACTAATCACAAACCTATTGTGTACCTAACATAGTGGTACTACGCGCAAGTAAATGCGACCCATGGTATTCCCCGCGTTGTGGTACTCATTACATGTAGTCTCATGGTTCTAATTCAATCATCCCTTGGTCGCCCCTTTTAGTCGCCTCTTACGACAGGCAGGGGATACCGTGGGTGTATTCTTCGCCTGCGTCCCCCACCCACAGTAGGAATATATTTTATTCTGTTTACACAGTACGACAGCAATAACATGCCTGCAACAAGTGAGGAAATTAGCAACAATGTAAATTGATCAATGTCGCACACGGTCTTGACCAATAGTTCTCTCTGTCATTCCAGATTGTATGATCCTTGGTAGAAATCGTGTGGAGTGTGATATACCGAATCCCTTCGCTATGCGGACGTTTGTTCCCCTATTTTGTAATCGCCGTATTCTGTGTGACTTTTCCTCAATATTGAACACTTTACGTTTCATACGCGACATCTTCACAGCGATGCTTGTCTTGGCTATTTAATACAGACAGACTGATTTGAAATCTACAATCTATTGAAAACAACAGCTTGAAGATAAGATTTACACTGTTGTCAACAATCCCAAAACCCGTAACGAACAAAAATCAACAATACATTTCTCCGGAAATGCAGTAATCAAACCCTGCCATTTTATACAATATGTCGTAATAAGCGACGTCGTACTAAGTTTTATACAATATGTCGTAATAAGCGATGTCGTACTAAGTTTTTTTTTTTTTTTGCTAGGGGCTTTACGTCGCACCGACACAGATAGGTCTTATGGCGACGATGGGATAGGAAAGGCCTAGGAGTTGGAAGGAAGCGGCCCTGGCCTTAATTAAGGTACAGCCCCAGCATTTGCCTGGTGTGAAAATGGGAAACCACGGAAAACCATCTTCAGGGCTGCCGATAGTGGGATTCGAACCTACTATCTCCCGGATGCAAGCTCACAGCCGCGTACTAAGTTTTATACGATATGGCCGTAATAAGCGATGTCGTACTAAGCGATATTTTAAATACAGTGTTTGTACAGGATTTCGACGTGACCGTTACATTTCACCGTTATATCCAATAGGTCGTTAAAAGCAATGTCGCAAGAAATGATTTCGACTGTATTCTTATTCTGCCACATTTTCATTTTTCCGATGTTTTCTAATAAATTTCGTTGAGATGAATCAAATTATACTTTATTCATCTCTGAGCGATACCAACAGTACAAGCCAACCTACAGCGCACGGTAACTGACTTTCAACCTCCAACTGGGTGGCCATCTTGTGATGACGTCCTGTGCATTACGTCAGCTACTACAATCACGTCTTGTGCTGTTCGGCTCCACGGCTAAATGGTTAGCTTTCTGGCTTTTGGTCCAAGAGGTCCTGGGCTGGATCCCTGCTCGGGTCAGATTAATTCCTCTAGCTCGGGGACTGGGTTTTTGAGCCGTCTTCGACATTAGAATTTATCACTGGTAGGGCACCATCCTCAAAGTCACGCAGAGTATACTTTTCTAGTTGCACTTCCTCTTAAAACAATCACCACCCGCCGGGCTGAGTGGCTCAGACGGTTGAGGCGCTGGTCTTCTGTCACCAGCTTGACAGGTTCGACCCTGGCTCATTCCGGTGGTATTTGAAGTTGCTCAGATATGCCAGTCTCGTGTCGGTAGATTTACTGGCACGTAAAAGAACTCCTGTGGGACTAAATTCCGGCACCTCGGAGTCTCCGAAAACCATAAAAGAGTAGTTAGTGGGACATAAAGCCAATAACATTATTATCACCACCACCACCACCACCACCACCCATACGCAGGTCATCTATAGGGGTCGTTTCGAAAGACCTGCCCCAGGGCTCTCTGGGGGCTATACGTAATTTTTCATACCGTATATTATTATTATTATTATTATTATTATTATTATTATTATTATTATTATTATTATTATTATTTCCGACGAGGCCAGCTAAGGACCACGTGCCAATTTCAATTCAGTTCTTCTTATTTTGTTGTTTTCTCTTCCGTTCCTTCCAATATTCTTTCATCCTTTCACTATGCTGTTTCTTTCTGTCCTCGGACCACTTCTCACCAGGTTTCTTGTTCAATCTTCCTTGGAATCCTTCCATACTTACTACCCTCTTTCTAAAAATCTCTCTCCACAGTTTCTTCTTCTCTTACATTATTTCTCTCTAAATCTTTCTTTACTTCTTGAATCCAGCTAGTTGTTGCCTTTTTATCCCAAAAGGTACTTGAAAATCCTTTTTGTTAATCTGGTATCATCCATTCTGAAAATATGTGCAAAAAATTGCAATCTCCTTTTTCTTATGGTTTATGTTGTTTTCTATTTTCCCGTATATTTCATCATTAGAACTTAATTTCCTGACTTCTGTTGTTTTGTTATTATTTAAAGAAGTATATTGTTACATGCCAGTCCTGTAGTAGCCCCCTTCGATATTTACTGGAAGGGATGAGTAAGCTAGGCCGCGAACCTTCCAGTCTGCCCGATGATATGGTAGTGGTCAGCCTCTCCTTGTATTGTTTTCGTCCAGTTTTTCCGTAGACTTCTGAAAGTCGAAACGAAGATATTCCTTCCCTGGCCGCACTGCTAAGATTCTAGTGATTCTAGTACCTCATCACCAGAGATATAAAAGCAAGGCCACTGCGAAAGCGGGGTTGGTGGTGGTGTTAGAATGCGTGTCGGGCTGTTACTGTGTCAGATAGTAGTCGTGAGGAATGAGCAAGATCAGTGCTCGTCGTTGAGTGTGTTGGAGAGGAGTGCTGGTTAGCACTGCTGTCCTTATTTAGTGATACATGTTGAGTAGTTTAGTGTGTTATATGTGGGTTAATTGAACTGTGTTGAGTCTGTGAGTCATCGGATTCGCCTGGAGTCGAACCACGTTAACAGCAGGCATGTGTTGTGATAGTCAAACCTGCCTGCGTGCAGCTGCTGTGAAAAGTGACTGGGCGTGCGGAGCGAAGTGAAAGTGACGCCTGTCAATCAGAATTATCGCCCGTCCAGGTAACACCAGTGAGTCGGACTACCTACTGTGAGGAGGACAGAGACTTCGTAAACAGCCACAAATCAGGGTACTGCTGTCAGCCATTTTCTCGAATATAATTGTGTGTGTACTACGTGGGTCATACTGAATTAAATTAGATCGATAAAACCGCATACGGAATGGTTTTTGTAGCTATAATCAATTTTGTGTTTCATGAAAAGCGCCACATCGATTTTTCGCCGGGAAGGCCCAATCTGAACGACGTTTCACGTCAAAACATGGTAGTTCCTTTTTAATTTTTTTAAATTTTACAATTGGCTTTACCAAACCACGGAAAACCATCTTCAGGGCTTCCTGTGATCTTTGTCCGGATTCTGAGATGTCGGGTGTTTCTAAGGAGTTTGGCAAGGACCGAGAGCGTCTGCAAGGGTTTCACTCTCATTGGAGTGCTCACAGCGGGTTTCGTCTCGGCTTTGCCTTGGGAGGGCACGGATAGGAACTACATTTATACCGTAATCGTCCACTCAGATCTGGACGAACCGTTCAGAGTCTCAATCCAGCGGTTCAATGGTGGATATACACATGTAACTGACACAAAATACTGTCATTATCAGAGCTGGGAAATAATTAAGAGTAATCCAATTACTTTTATACTTTATTAACTACTTTTATTTGTAATCCTCACTTTCTATAAAATGTCGTATTATTCGTAATTTACTTCTTCAAATAAAGTCGTAATCGTTACATTCTAATAATCGACTTACTGACATCGCATTGGGAGTTTGGCATCTTTAGAGTCCCAGCAGACGCAAGATGTCGCACTAAGGGGATAAAGCCAAGAATACGTCGCGCACCCGTTCATTTACTCGTGGTTGCGTTACTGGTTTAAATGTATATAATTGTGAACTATGACTTCCTGAATTTGCACGTGGTCGGTAATGGAACCGGAAGAAACATGTGATTGTGAAAGGGTTGAGTGATTTCAACTCTCATATACCGGTATTTGAATAAATATACTGAATTGGTTGAGTTCGACTCGTTGGCTGAATGGTCAGCGTACTGGCCTTCGGGTCAGAGGGTCCCGGGTTCGATTTCCGGCCGGGTCGGGGGTTTTAATCGCTTCTGATTAATTCTTCTGGCTCGAGGACTGGATATATATGTCCGACCGAACACTCTCCTCATCATATTCAGACAACATACCACAATACCAACAACCACAGAAACACGCAATAGTGATTCCATCCCTTAGCGTCAGGAAGGGCATCCGGTCGTAAAAAGTTTAGTCTTAGTAATCATAACCACTTTGTATATTTATGCTAGAAAACACATACAAAATGAAGTAATATATTTTTCCTTATAAACTTCGGTATCATTTCAGACCTATGTGAAAAGAAACGTCAGTGATTTCCTAATGTCTGGCTTTCTGTGAAGTAATTGTAATGTTACTGATTTCTTGCTGAAAAAGTAATTTATAATTTAGTAAAATATTACTCACGGAACAGTAATTCAGCCCAATTACTTTTATTTTGTACTTTTCCCATCAGTGGTCATAACTTTCAACGGCACGATTCCCTCATTTATGAAAATGCCTACTAGGTGGTGGTGATTTTGTTTTAAGGAGGAAGTACAACCAGGCAACCACCCTCTATATAACACTAATTTATGACAAAGCCTACTAGGTGGTGGTGGTGGTGATTTTGTTTTTATGGAGGAAGTACAACTAGGCAACCATCTCCTATATAACACTAATTTATGAGAAACCCTACTAGGCGGTGGTGATTTTGTTTTATGGAGGAAGTACAACTAGGCAACCATCCTCTATATAACACTAATCAGAGAGAAAAAACGGAAGAGATCCGACATTTTGAAAAATGAATATATCGGCCAAAAAAGGCAAGGGCCACGAAGGGCGTGAAAATGAAATGATAAACTCCCTAGGATTCGCAAATTTAATACCGTAGGGGTCGGAAAAGAACAAGAATTGACCAAGGAAGGTCGGATAGGATAAATGAAAGTGAGAAGACTGGCACAAGTACGTGGAAGCGATGTCAGTACTCAGCTGAAGGTCCCGTGGTTGAAAACCCACGCACCCAAGTTAAGATACCCTAGGGCCCCTTTTAGTCACCTCTTACGACAGGCAGGGGATACCGTGGGTGTTATTCTACCGCCCCGCACTCACGGGAGAAGAAAGCCTACCATGCTGGTTTGTTCAATAATTTTCCAATTTCTTTGCGATCTTTTAAGAAAAGGCTAGGAAAACAACAGATAGGGAATCTGCCACCTGGGCGACTGCCCTAAATGCAGATCAGTAGTGACTTGATTGATTGATTGATTCAGTGACGAAGGAAGAAAGACAAACCTCCTACAAAACCAAGTGAGAGCGACATGCCATTAAATTCATAATAAAACTGAGAAATGCCACTTTGAAATAATTCATATCATGGGCGCGAATAATACGACATACAATATACGACTACATTCCTCTGTGTTGAAACTTACAAAACGTCCTACCACAATTTACAGTCCCGCATTCTGCTTGTAATTTGTTTTATATCAATTTGTTTAAAGTTCTCATAGGGCTGAGTGCATAACACTGAATTAACTACGAAATCACAGGGAGTGGGAGTTGGATAGATGAGCGAGCGCACATAATGCAGCTGACCGGTCTTGTGTTCTCCACAGAATTTTAATTGAATGTGCTCCATATGATGCGAGAGCAAACTTAATAATGGTGAAGTCTAGTTAACAGTTGCTCTAAACAAAATAGCGATACTCCTCCTCGCTTATTTATAGTTGCGGAAAAAAAAAAAAAAAAACTCGCTGACCTAATTTCTCGTGAATTCTAAACTGTGAAATTTGTTTTGCTAGTGGTTTTTACGTCGCACCGACACAGATAGGTCTTATGGCGACGATGGGATAGGAAAGACCTAGGAGTTGGAAGGTGGCGGCCGTGGCCTTAAGGTACAGCCCCAGCATTTTCCTGATGTGAAAATGAGAAACCACGGAAAACCATCTTCAGGGCTGCCGACAGTGGGATTCGAACCCACTATCTCCCGGATGCACTACAAAGACATTCAAAGAGCTGACAAATTATAAGCACGATTTCATATTGTTTTAATGTTGAAAACATGTCTTAGCAGACAAAGTAGCGGTCCTCACACTACGAAAAACGTAAAATTAAGCAATTTCCTCAACTGTGGCGAAAGTTGAAGAGAAGGTTTCAAATTGTGAGTCTTGGACAGCTCTATCAAAAAAACAAACGAAAATCCCTTCTGGCCTAAATGCAGCTCCGGAGTGTCGCTCTAGCTAGAAGCGCAGCGAGGGATCCAGTCGGCCGTGATGAAACTCTGCGTTGACTTACATTAGCGCTCGTAGTGATAGGAAAAGGCTAACTGCTAATCTAATCGATCGGATAACTATGATTAAGCAAATACAGTAGCCACAATACGCGGCACTCAGCGAGATATCGAGGGACAGCTATTAGAGCTCTCTCTAGCGGGTAGACCTGAGAACTACTGATTCTGTCATAAGAGCACGTGTATTTGTGTGTGAAGCTTTTGGTGTTATTTATGCGTTTTCAGTGAGTTGACATAATTAAATAGTAGCGTGTGTCATTCTTTGATATCTCCTCTCAACATGAGGGGAAAGGCATGTGCTGTGTTAGGCTGCAGTGACCATGAAGTAGAGAAGATTGCGCGGTCTTTTATTGTATAGTGCAGCAGTTAACCTTCAATACCGATGTGTTGTTGTAGGTGTGATCTGTGGGTTTGATTTAAGTCAGGAAAATACATATGAATATGAGTCTGGCTGGTTGTGTTCCAAGTTACCCCATTTGGAATGCCGTAATGCGTTGTCAAGCACTGAACAAAATATGGGTGACTTAAGAAATGTACACATTTTGTTGAAGCAATATGATGATGCAAATTTGCTTTACCCTAATATAATAGCAAGTATTGCTTACAGGGAAGTTTTGAATGTTTTTGAGGCTAATTTTATAGATTTTCTTTCTGTTAGTAGGCTTCATGTTCAGAGGAAAACTATCCAGCTTTTGAATGTTAATTCATTGCATCATGTGTGTAAGGAATGTGCTGATATTTTTATTGACAAGTGTCTTAATGTGATGATAAAATGTTTTTTAAATGAGAAAAAGAAAACCGTAAAAGTTCAGGCAGGAATGCTAAAACAAAAAAAGTAATGCATAAATGAAAGATCAAGCCATTTCACATCTTGTTTATATGTCTAACTAGCAAATGTACCCGTGCTTCGCTACGGTATTCTACAATGTATACGGATATCGAAGTAAATTGCTGTACATGAAGTGAATAAAAAAAATTTAATTGCATGTCTCTTGGCGTTAGCCGAGAAAAAGCATAGGGAGGTCCCCAGACGTTGTTTCCAATGTGAAGTGCGAGTTGCAGAGTTGTGAGGATAACGACAGGTCTACTTGTCTGCCGCAATTCACTATGCGTAACGTCAGTCACATTTTGATGGGCAAATTTGTTTATAATCGGGGGCACATATACCTAATGATAAAGAGAATCAGGTAAAAGAGTTTTTAAAAAATGCACGCTCCCTTGCCTTCTGCTAGTCAAATCAAGAATGGAATTATGCATTACAGTGGTATACAGGCGTTGGAGAACTACCCTATTCCTATTGCTAGTTAAAGTCGATGTGGGGAGTACTGATTACAACAGCAGACGCCCTCCTGCTGAGAGTTACTATTGATTTGTAAAGTATTAATTACAATGTAAGACATACCCCTTTCTAGATCGCTACAAATCGACTTAAATTAATAAATGTAGATCGACATACGGAAGTATATGCATGTTCACCTTCATTTACATAATAACTGCTGCTAAACGGTGGAGTCATACTGAAAAACGGATTGTATAAAAAGACTCTGGCCCCAGTTAGCTATCTAATGGCTGGCCCTATGATACTTCCTCGTATCTCATCTATTTAAAGGCAAGATTATTTTAGAAACGTTGAATAGGGTGAAATTTGTGTAAGGTTTTCACACAGTGAATTACTTTTCAGATACTTATGCGACAGGTTCAAACATAGAATTTGTCTGGTGGGACAATATTCGTGTAGAATTTGATGATCCCATCTTTCCTATAAGTGAATCAAACCATCAATTATACGTGTACAAAGTGCAAAATTTACGTAAATCCAGAAATAGAACCAAATTTAACATAAGGGGTCGAAATACGACAAAAAGGTCATAGGACCAAAGTTGTAGATCACTCCAAATTGAACGGAGATTGTGCCATCCATTTTGTGATACGACTTAACGTTTAGCCACCAAATACCTCGAAAGGAAGGTCTGCACCGTAATTAAAATTGCCTCCATATTTCGATACTTTTTGGGGGTAAAAAAATAATTGTTTTAAACATCTCGTAAATTTTCCATCGGTTACAGGCAAAAAGCTATAATTTTGCCAAATTTCTATTTTCTAACTCGTCTGGGAGATTGTGCTGCCATCTTGATATGGGAGAGGGGGTTAAAAATTAGGACTTTCAGGAAACTTTTAAGCCCATGAAACCTATAGGTTATCGTTCAGGATAAATATCACCGACTGTGTTCTTGTGCAGATTTGAAACTCCCAGCGTGTCCCTCTCAGAGAATTTTGAGAATTTTGGATTTTTCTAGGGATACTGAAGTCATCAGGTTGTCTGGTACCAAGTTTTAAGTTTCTAGGATGCCTAGAATGGTCTCATTAATTCATGTCTGTTTTCATTTTTATGCCTTAATTTATATATGTATAGTACAGTATATATAGATCGCGCCAAACTGACTTCTATTTATTAATATGGATTACATATTTCACCCGCTTCCGAAGTGGTTCTACGGGCGTCTTACTCCCACAATACGTTTCCCAGGTAGTAAGTCATACTTGAAAGTCATACTGGAACATACACACGTCTATTACCTTGGGCATTCTTGACAATTTATTTCTTCAGCCTTTCTCACCCTCTATGCCAAAGGGGGCTGAAGCTGGACTTTAAAAATCCGGAATGTTACTATTCATCTCAGCGACCCGGAAAACTATGGATTAGGCAGTATATTCGATTATTATTATATCTCACTCCCCCTCCCCCTAAAGGGGGTTAAATTTGAGTTTTAAAAATCGGGAGTGTTACTATTCATCTCAGCGACCCCGAAAACAATGGCTTCGACACTATTTTCGATTATTTTAAAATCTGAATCTCCCTCACCCCCCACCAGAAAGGGGGATGAACTTGGACTTGTAAGATATCCGGGGTCTCACCATTCATCTCAGCGACCCCGACAACTATGGATTCAACATTATTTTCGTTTATTTTTATATATCACTCTCCAATTGCCACCCACCACGAAGGGGGCTGAACTTTAAAAAAAATCCGGAGTGCCATTATTCATCTCAGCGACCCCGAAAAGTATGGATTCGACACTATTTTTGTTAATTTGTATATCTGACCCCCTTGCCCCCCCACCGGCCCTAAGGTTTCTTGGGCTGTCTTACCCCCACGTGGTTTGTCTCCTGATGCTAAAATCTGGAGTGTACAATTCACCTCGACAACCCCGAAAACTATGTCTTCGACACTATTTTATATAGCAGTCCCCCCTCGCCCCCACCCAAATGGGAGCAGAAATTTGACTTCTAAAAAATCGGGAGTGTCACTATTCACCTCAGCGACCCCCAAAACTATGGATTCGACACTATTTTCGATTTCAATACCTGACCCCCCTAACCCCCACCCCTAAAGGAGGTAGAGGTGGCTTACCCCCACAGTGCTCGTCTCCAGATAGCAAAGAATAACTTTCAAAATTTGATTGAAATTGCTCCAGTGGTTTAGGAGATGTGTCATTTACACACATACATCCATCATCAGCCCCCCCCTCGCTCCCTACCCAAATGGGAGCAGAAATTTAACTTTTAAAAAATTGGGAGTGCCACTATTCACCTCAGCGACCCTAAAAACTATGGATTCGACACTATTTTCGATTATTTTTTAAATGAACCCCCCTAACCCCCACCCCTAAGGGGGCTAGAGGTGGCTTCCTCCCACAGCGCTCGTCTTCAGAGAGCAAATAATATGTGTTCAAAATTTGATTGAAATTGCTCTAGTGGTTTAGGAGGAGATGTGTCATTTACACACATACATCCATCATCAGTCCCCCCTCGCCCCCCACCCAAATGGGAGCAGAAATTTGACTTTTAAAAATCGGGAGTGTCACTATTCACCTCAGCGACCCCCAAAAGTACGGATTCGACACTATTTTCGATTAATTTTTTACCTGACCCCCGTAACCCCCCCACTCCTAAGGGGGCTAGAGGTGGATTACCCCCACAGTGCTCGTCTCCGGATAACAAATAATAAGTTTTCAAAATTTGATTGAAATTGCTCCAGTGGTTTAGGAGGAGATATGTCATTTACATACATACATACATACATACATACATACATACATACGAACATTCATTTTTATATATATTGAACCCATGACCTTTGTGCCCTAAGAACATTATGCATAATGTAACACTTAAATTAAAAGTTGGATTCTTGATAGCATGGATTTGACACGTGACGAGGGGGTGATTACCTTCGGTCCCACGCTCTGGGGTATGTGACGTCAACCACACGTGTCGACGGCGGAAGAATCTCAAGTCATTTTTATGAACTATTTCAAAGCGCGTGTACATGGCGTGACCACGCCAAGTCAAAAAAATATAGTGCCTATCAAAGGGGGTCAATCATCTCACAAATCGAACCCGTGAAAATTTTAAATGTCCGTGAACACTACCGCCAGAAATGTAGCAAGCATGTAGTCACTTTCAAAACACTTGAAATTGCAGTTTAGGTAAGTCAGAAAATTTATAGAAATTTTCTTGGCGGCAAAGGGAGAGATCCGAAGAGAGGGGGTAACTGCTATAAATATGAAGGGACGCCATGACGAAGCCTCCTTCTCCGGCATTTGTGATACAAAGCGGACGAAAAATTGTTGAGCTGCTCTGCGAAATCAAACCAACGAAAGTAGACTGAGTTCAACTGCAGATTTTAGCCATTGCGGCTAAGTCGTGACTCCATGAGGAGATAGTTTTCTTGAGTGAAATAATTGTACCAGATAGGACGATCAAAGTACTGAATAAATTCTAATGTGATTAAGTAATTCGTGTGCGTATATAACTATAGTCCATCGTGTGCACTCAACAAACAAGTGAAGGGTATTTTCTTTTTTTTATGCTTTATTCCAGGAAACCTGAAGAAAATAAATAATGAACTGTGAAGACATGAATGTAAAAATGGCTAAATAAAATGCCAGGGTCACAGGTGAGCCCTAAGACGAATACTGGCGTGACATGAGGTAGGTGACTTTCCATCTTACTACCTCTTATATCTTGTCTCGTGATTTCTTGTATTTAAATGGGGATATACGACGCAGTGGTCACCCCCACTAAGTTTTGTAAATGTGAGAGTACGACTAAAAGAGTCATTTGTTTTATTTTCCATTTGGATAAAATTTTGAAGTCTTGCGAGGGCCGTATAATGTTGTAAAAGTTATTGAATAGGGTTCCGAAGTGATATCACGTCCAATGTAGATCGTCATCCGTGTGAGTGTACTGCCTGTATTTGTGATGTCAAAGTAAGATGTTCATTCGACGTAAAATTCTTCTGTCTGCAATTTGACGTTAATAATAATAAATCCATGGTTACTCATTTTCAATCGAGTGGAAGCGCGCTGTCGGGTGAGAGCCTAGGGTGATGAATTTGGTCACGGAGAGAAACGTTTTTCTATGCCCATTTTAAACTGTGTCTGACTGACAATAAAAGATCTAGTAGAATGTTTCAGTCATTTCTCGTAAAAATCAAGTTATTAAATACGATATTATTTATGCGAAGTTATTCATGATTAATGCATTGTGCGATATTATACGTCGGGATTTCTAGTGAGGATTTTATTCCAGTTCTTTGTCGATGATAATTGTGGAGCTGGGAAACAGAGGTTAGTTTTGTGAATCAGGTTGAACCTGTCATTGAAGCCGGGACACGGAAGCCCGAGGAATGTTTTATATGAGTTGAGATGAGATGTGTGAATCAGGTTAGAGTCCTGTCATTGAAGCCGGGACATGATAGCCCGAGGAATATTTTATAATGTTGAGAATGGAAAGAAATTCATAGAAATTCATAGAAATCCATAGCGGTATCAATTGGCGACGCGTATAATTAGTGTGGGCATCTTGAAGCATAATCTGTGCATTTTGTTGGTTAGAATATCGTATTTGTTTAATTATGTCGGCAGAGTTTGAAGGGAGCATTTTGAGAAGTCAGTCAGGTAGAACGAACCGGGTGTTTTATGTAACTGCCAAGCGAGCATGGGGTGAGAGGCCTCAGCGGACAGCGGGGATAATAACGGGAAAGAAGTGGAGTTGAGATTGTACTGTAATTCTCGGCCAGGGGAAACGTTAAAATGCTGGATTTAGTTGAAATTCATAGCCGGTAATGATCTAAGTATTGTGAAATACTGTAATTGGGGACGTAATGAACATTTGAAATCACGAACTTTGAGTATAAGGAACAGAATAACCCAATTTCAGGGTTGTCCAAAATATAGAGCGATGGTCGTGATGATCGGTTTGTCTGTGAGGGGTGTGCAAAATTCATAATGGTAATGACGAGATATGACATCGTAATTATATGGCGAGTTGTTTGGTTTGTGCGTAGATTATTAGGATATCCAAGTGTTAATAACGGTTAGGACTAGATTAGATTTTTAAGTGTGATATCACGAGACAGGATATATATAGCTGGACATGAATTATGTAAAATTCTTTTCCAGCCAGATAAGCATCGCAATATTGAACTCACATCACAGCTGCGTAGAAATTTGTGAAGAAACCAGAGTCCGCGGAGATAAAATTTGTTGTTCGTTAATATTTCGTTAAATCATTTAAATTTATTTAATTATTAAATTCAGTGAAGCCGCATTTGAAATAACTTTAATCAAGCGAATAACTTGGAGATGCATTCTGGAAATTTTAGTTTGTTTTCTGGGGAATGTTAACATGTAAAGTAACGATTAAGGGGACATATCCGAAGGAAGTGGATTCTACTGCCACAAAGTTTGTGAGCATTGCTATTGTTGTAATTATTGAACTTTGATTGATTGAGCAGTGAATGTGCTGGGGATAGTAAAGTGGAACTTTGGTCATAAACCGATGTAACTTAATTGTGTTTAGCCTTCAGCCTAGAAACTTGGATGGTCAGGGGGTCATCAACCTCAGTGACTTAGATTAGGGCCATATGCCATTGTAGCATCATTTCCTTGCGGTCATCATCCACAATGACTTTAAAGTAACTTAGAAGAGTAGATGTCGGTCCATGACATAGACGCAGGTCACATCGATTCAATTAAGGGTCCATGCCGTAGAACCACTGTGTGGCACACACCGATTGGACGGCCTTAATTATTCCCAGAGTCCAGAGTTCGTGTTACGAGGGCTGGACCATAACGAATCACTATGATGGTACAAGTGGTCTCACATGGAAGCCGAATTTAAGGATTTCCAGACTTTCCTTTCTTAAATGATAAATAATTGAGACAGTGGTTTCTAGTAAGAATGCCCATCAGGCAGTTACGTTAAAGTCTCACACCAGTGTTCTGACATTTATGTAAAAATGATTGTGGTGTCCAGTGGACACAATTGACTATAACATCGTTGACAAAGTAAATTACTTCATTTCCCTGAATAAATAGGAATCTTTTAAATAGACCTTTCATTCCAGTAGATAGATTAGAATTAATGAACCCTACCTTTACCTCAGCAAGTGACGAAGAACCCGAAACGACCCAAGAGACAGATCTCATGAACTTTGCTGATAGGTAAGGAAGGTAGGTATCCCTCAATATGGACCTAAAGGGTTCATTAAATATATATATATATATATAGAGAGAGAGAGAGAGAGAGAGAGATTTCAGTCTTTGAATAATAACATTTTAAATAATACTTCATTCATTTATCCAGAATTGCTTTATCAACTTCGAAGTTAATATCTCAATAACACTTTCTAGACGTAATTTATTTATCCATTTTTGCATATGCATTTCCATTGATATTTGAATTTAGCGCTACTTTTCAGGTCAAATCACTAGGAGCGTCACCGTCGAATTTTCTCCCATTTTGAAAAGGCTAAATCCTTAAGTGTCGCGTATTGTCTCTACTGTATTTGTATTAAGGAAAGGATTGTACTTTTTAAGAATACATATTCTCATACTTTATTATATTTTATTTACCTAAAATTCGTAGCTCATATCCCTAGGATGTTTTCAACACTGAGTTGCTTGCCTAAAGGATTTTACATCGACAGAGCGCGATCACGAAACCTGGTTGCCACTTGATCACGAGGTTAAGTTGAGAGGCTTCAATAAACGCGGTTCAATATGAACAATAATTTGGGAGAAGACTGGATTCCCTGGAAGGCAGTGCCCATTGGAATAGGGTGTAACAATATTACTCTGCTACATGCAGCATATTATGGATTTGTACCCAAATGCCTATATGAATTCTGGTCCAAGAAAACTGAGCATTACCACGAAATGAGCAATTCCACATTTCCGACCTGGGAATTCTCTTTAGTGAATAATCTGCCTGGAAATACGTTAATGGACAAGGCTCGGGACAAACCATGGCAGCAAAGGAGTTGGTAGTTACGAAGTTTGTATGAGACATGAGTTGTGAGAAACTGAATGTGTAGTGAAGAGCTCGGTGGAAAGCTTAGTCAATTTTTTGAGAGCTGGAGTCAGGGATATTAATGTATTAATAGAGTTCCAAGGACTCAGATTAGTCGAGTACTCCCTTTGTAGGCCATAATCATCGTGCATCAGCCATTATGCGTGAGTAATTTGAGATATCCTCATTTCCTTCTTTCCTCTTTTCTTTTGTCTTTTTCCGTTCATGCGGGGTCGACGTTTCTGGAGAGTCTCTTCCACTTAGCACGGTCCCACACAACTGGCCATTCCATTGTAGTCTTCTCTCTTGCGATCTGTTTGGAAATCTCTACTGCCTTAGACTCACCCGTATCCTTTCATTTCTGACCCTGTCCCATCCTGGTAATAATAATAATAATAATAATAATAATAATAATAATAATAATAATAATAATAATAATCGTATGGCCTCAGCTACCGTGTACAGACATTTCAATCTGACGCACCTGGCTGTCTGCTCGTCAATTTCGACGTTCCGTTTTACTCTAGGCCCACTAGATGGCAGACCGAGTAAACCGAAACTCTCTTGGGCGTCTATGGCTGAGATTTAATTAATTTTGTCGGGTAAACACCAAATGTGTCACCAGAGAGCTTTTACATGCCGACACAATCATCTCAGCATTTTCACCCATGACAGAGCCTCTTCTCCTGCCCATGACCCTGCACCATACAATATTCTCTTCTATTCAATTATGTAATTTTCTCGCTTAAGTGTTCGGTGTTAATAAATGCTCTCAATATATATTTCAGGTTTGTATGTACTCGTTTACAACGCATTTCGGTATATTGTATATTCTCCTGGCACTACACTGTATAAACAATGTGTGCGGCAGTCGTACTGCATGAGCTATTCTCGCAGCAAAGAAACGTTATCAACACAGATCAGGCGTTGGTCACAGTTTGTGAACTGTCGATATTATGAGTTATGGCTGTTTACGTTATCAGCTCGAATGGAGGCGATATTTCTATATTATTTACTTTACCATTTTATCACTACGAGTTTGATGATGCATATTCTTCATCCATGGCCAAAATAATGTAAGACTGATTAATCGATCAATCATCACTGATCTGCAGCTAGGCCTGTCGTCCAGGTGGCAGATTCCCTATCAGTTGTTTACATAGTCCTTTCTCAAATGATTTCGAAGTAGTTGGAATTCATCACACCTACTGTGATAAAGTACAGTATTCAAATCCCTAAATTCCTCCTCCTATGAAGGACTATTTGCCCCACTCTGTCCTCTTGAATTCGAACTTTATTTTAAGATATTTTCTACTTTTAAAAACTCGACTCACAATTATTCGTCTACTAATGCCATTCGAAATATTCCACTTAGTCGAGCTGTTCGTTTCCTTACTTCCCATATCAAAGTTTTCAACGTTTTCATAACACTATTCTTTCGTCGGAAATCACCCAGAAGAAACTCTGCTGCTTGCCTTTGAGTCTTTCCCAGTTCTCGTATCAAGTATTCCTGGTGAGGGTCTCCATACACTAGAGCTATACTCTAATTGGGGCCTAGGAGTGGGAAGGAAGCGGCCGTGCCCTTAATTAAGGTACAGCCTGGTTTGAAAATGGGAAACCACGGGAAACCATCTTCAGGGCTACCGACACTGGGATTCGAACCCACTAACTCCCGGATGCAAGCTCATTGCTGTGCGCCCCTAACCGCACGGCCAACTCGCCCAGTAAATACGACTTTATATGACCCGCGAAAATTGCATAATTTTAGTCACCGTGGATAAAATCATGCTTAACTTGTATGTTCCATGGAAAGAATATAAAGAAAAAATGACATGTCAAACATCCGGGCCCTACTTACAACCATATAAAGAGATATGTATACTTAATTTACAATCTCATTTATGTGATTATCCCAATGAAGATATTTCCTTATATTAACGCCTAGGTACTTGCAGAGATTCCTATAAATTACTGTCACCTCACAGTAATTAAAACTGAGGGCGACTTCTCTTCTTTGTGAAAGTGCTTAACTTTTCTCCCCGTTTATCACCATACCACTCTCTGCTGTCCATCTCACAACATTATCGAGGTCATTTTGCAGTCGTTCAACAATCCGGTAACTTATTTATTCTCTTACTGATAAAGCCATGCGCTGTTCAGTAGCTGAAAAGCCATCAGAATTGCGGCACATTTTGAATAACTGCTTTTTTTTCTTCACAAACGTGGTTACAGCTACTCGAAGTGGAAGTTCCAGGCAGGGCTATTACAAATAATTCCAATACAACTTTCCCGTAAACGATCGACTATAGGACGTATATCCATAGTGTTACGTGCCAGGCCTGTCGTAACCCCTTTCGGTACTTCCTGCAAGGGACTAGTGAGTCATACGACCAGGAATCTCCCAGCCGGCCTGGAGGGCATGGCCGGCCTTTCCGTGTGTTATTATCTTCGTCTGGTTTCCAAGTGACTTTCTGGGAGATGCAACGAGAATGTTCAGTCTCTAGTCACATCGCGAATATTCATCACCCGAGCTCTATGAAGAGGAGGCTAGCCGCGGACAGTCAGTGATGGAGTCGGAGTTGCACTCTGTGTGTGTGGCGGGGGGCGGGGGGGGGGGGGTTGGTGGCTGAGATGAGGGCGAAAGCAGAGTTGTCGCTAGTGTATCAACGGAGTCAGAATCGTAGCGTACGGAAGAAAAGTCTGTTTACTGCCTTAGAGTAATGTGTGTGTGTGTGTGTGTGTGTGTGTGTGTGTGTGTGTGTGTGTGTGTGTGTGTGTGTGTGTGTGTGTGTGTGTGTGTACACATTTCTGTGGACTGAGGACCATCGTAGAGTCAGCGACTGAAACAGATACCGTGAGTGTAATTAGAACAGTGTTAATAGTCGTTGTTGTGGGGAGTTGTGTCCTGCTATTTAACACTGTTGAGCTGTTGCTGTATTGTTGTTCAGCGCGATTGTATGAATTACTGGACGGTCTATGGAGTCGAACCAAGGAACAGTAATCGTGTGTTGTGTGGGCAGTAGCCCTGTGTTCAAACCTAGCTGTCTGCACGCAACTGCTGGGTGGGGTGACTGGTCTTGGAGAAAGTAACGTGAGTCTGTTAATTAGTCATGGGATAATCGAATACTTTTAATAATCGAATAACCTCCATCCGATTGTTTAAAAATCGAATAAATAATCGAAAAAATAATCGAATGAGTTTCAAATTCATTCAGTTGTAGTGATAGCATAATCGAATACTTTTAATATTCGAATAACCTGCATCCGATTATTTAAATAATCGAATGAGTTTCAAACATCATTCCGTTTTATCGCATAGAATATTCGAATGAGTCATGAATCAATTTTTCGGTTTAAATGTGTCGGATGGATAATCGATTGAAATAATCGAATAAATAAACTCTTGTGAAAAATAGAAACATGCCTTTTTCCAAACTTCTCCAAATACTGAAACTAAATGAGTGAATTAACTGTCTTAATAACATCACTTTTCATTGGATTATTTCGAAAGAATTCACTATTCAGTTGCCTAATTCCTTCGAATGCAGTTCCGAATGAATAATCGAAAAAATAATCGAATGGAAAAATTCACTATTCAATTGCCTCATTGATTCTAATGGAGTTTCGGATCAATAATAAAAAAATAATCAAATGGACAAATTATTCACTATGCGATTGCCTCATTCATTCGAATGAATAATCGAAAAAATAATCGGATGGGAAAATATTCACTATTCGATCATCTCATTCATTCGAACGAATAATCGGAAAATAATCGATTGGGAAAGATAAAGGGATAATCGAATAACATGAAATAATCGAATAAGCGATTACTTTGTATTCGATTATCCCATCACTGCTGTTAATAGGATTATAGTCCGCTCGTGTAACCAATGAGACAGACCACTTGCTGTGTGAAAAGAACATACTTTTGAATAGCCAGCCATTAGTGAGTGTCTTCATTCATGGTGAAATGAAATTGTGTGTGTGTGTGTTTGTGTGTGTGTGTGTGTGTGTGTGTGTGTGTGTGTGTGTGTGTGTGTGCATTTATTGAGTCGTCCTGAAATAAATTAGAGCGATACAATAGACTGTTTTATTCGTAACAATAGACACGTTTTGAGCTGTTTTGGGGTGGACTATCTACACCCCAATTACTTCTAATATTTCTGGAAACACCCTGTACAGAAGCTAAGCCGGTCGAAGCAGAGGTGTTCTATGGCTCAAATCACACATAAATGATTATTATTATTATGGTCCGACTCGTTGGCTGAATGGTCAGCGTACTGGCCTTCGGTTCAGAGGGTCCTGGTTTCGATTCCCGGCCGGGTCCGGGATTTTAACCTTCATTGGTTAATTCCAATGGCCCGGGGGCTGGGTATTTGTGTTGTCCCCAACATCCCTGCAACTCACACACCACACATAACACTATCATCCACCACAATAACACGCAGTTACCTACACATGACAGATGCCGCCCACCCTCATCGGAGGGTCTGCCTTATAAGGGCTGCACTAGGCTAGAAATAGCCACACGAAATTATTATTATTATTATTATTATTATTATTATTATTATTATTATTATTATTATTATTATTATTATTGCGATTGTTGTTTAAAGAGGCCTAACAGATAGGTCATCGGTCCCTAATGATATGAGGTGCAACGAAATGACACGATAATTAAAACTTCAAAATGTATCCACTGACCAGAATCTAAGACGAATGATGGTGACAAAATCACCATGACTCCAAAACAGTCACTGGATCCAATTCACAATTCCTTATTTTCAGAGATGATGCTTCTTGTCCAAAAGGGGTCCAAAATCCAGGTCACCCACCCCTCATAATAGTAATAATTGGTAAAGCCGAACCATGGTGTTCTTCCTATAGGGGTACTAATCACAGGTAATGTAGACCCATGGTATCCACACACACAATGGCACCACTCACAGGTAACACAAAACCCATTATGTTTCGCACATGAGGGTACTACACACAAGCAAGGCAGACCCATGGTGTTTCTCGCATGGTGGGACTAATCACAGGTAATGTAGACCCATGGTGTTCTTCAGATAGCGAGACGAATCATGAACGTCGGTATTCCCGTGGTATTCCTCACTTGGTGGAACTAATCACAGCTCACGGTGTTGCTCGCATAGTGGCACTAATCGTAGGCAATGTAGATCCACGGTGTATCACACATTACGGTAACACCCACAGGCAACACATACCCATGGTGTTCCTCACATAATGATACTTCTCTCAGTCAACGTCGACCCATGGTTTTCCTTACATAGTGGTACTAATCACAGGCAACGTAGACCCATGGTGTTTTTCATAAAGTGGTACTGGTCATAGGTAACGCAGTGGCGGCTCGTGGCAACATTCTCTGGAGGTTCACAGCATTTTTGTTCACGTCTCAAATGTACCAAAGTATAATGCAAATCGGTAAAAAATAACATTCAATCATTTCACTAAAAGTTCTAAAAGTTCCTTCTCTAATCATAATATGACAAACACCTGTCCAACCTGTCCAGAATTACAAACGATATTTTCTGGCGTGATAATACAATAGTAACTACTGGGAGGCAGAGTCTAAGAGTAATAGGGGAGGTGGCGCACCCTTGTGGTCAATTGTAATACAGGGTGTTTACAAATGAATATCGGAGTTTTAACGCCTTATAATATTGAATACGTTAAACTTACAGTTATACATTATATGTCAAATGAAAGAGCAACTCAAACAGTTTTGTTTGTTGGCACCAGTGCGCATGTACGTGCAATGGTTTCGCCGCAATCCGCTAGACAGCGGTAGTAGCAAAGATGGCGACTAGTGAACAGAAAGCTTTTTGTGTTTTTCAGTTTGCAAAGACAGAATCTGTAGTTAATGTGCAACGTGCGTTCCGCATTAAGTTCGGTTGTGATCCTCCAAGTGATAATAACATTCGCAGATGGTATCGTAAGTTTGAAGACACCGGTTGCCTTTGTAAAGGGAAGAGCAAGGGACGACCAAGATTAAGTGAAGAGACTGTTGAGCGAGTGAGAGAGTCATTCACTCGTAGACCAAAGAAATCAGTCCGGAAGGCTAGTCGTGAATTACAACTTTCTGCGTCGACCGTTTGGAAAGTTGTAAGAAAACGCTTACAGCTACGTCCTTACCGTTAACAGTTATTACAGGCTCTAAAGCCGGCAGACCACAGATTACGTGCCAACTTCGCAAACGACATGTTGTTACATGATTATGAGTTTATGAATCGTGTTGTTTTCAGTGATGAATCGGTCTTTCACCTTAGTGGACATGTAAACACTCATAATGTGCGCATCTGGGGCTCAGAAAATCCTCACGAGTTGGTACAAATGCAACGAGATTCCATTAAAGTGAATGTTTTTTGTGCCGTATCCCGGCGAAAGGTTTATGGGCCTTTCTTTTATGGTGAACGTACTGTAACTGGTGCTTCTTACCTCGATACACTAGAGCAATGTCTCTTCCCTCAGTTGGAAGAAAATGAGCCAGAGAACTTCATTTTCCATCAAGATGGTGCGCCACCTCACTGGCATAACGACGTACTACTACCGCTGTCTAGCAGATTGCGGCGAAACCATTGCACGTACATGCGCACTGGTGCCAACAAACAAAACTGTTTGAGTTGCTCTTTCATTTGACATATAATGTATAACTGTAAGTTTAACTTATTCAATATTATAAGGCGTTAAAAATCCGATATTCATTTGTAAACACCCTGTACTATCTCTGGTTAGAGGGTGGTTGTCGACGGAAAACCGTGCTCCTCGCTTATGGGGATATCTGTGCACAAACCATGACGTCATCTGCTTGCGCATGAGCATAGTCTTCAGGATTGTGGCACAAAATTCAGTGTGCTTCGTGCAACGTCAGTCAAAACGAAGAGCTGTCAATGTAACGAAGCTTCGATATAAGTCGAATGCTTTCGATCGATTGATCAAAACAATTCCAAACAAAGGAAATGATTTTAAATCATCCATGAATACGTGAATATGCATGAGAACTGGGTGTTCACGTGCTAATGTGCTCTGAGAGCTCACCGCCATTGACGCTGACCCATTCTGAACAAAGTGGAACCGACCGGTGGAATGCATACGATGGTAGTTATCACAAACAAAGCCCAGTCCCATAGTGTTCCTCGCATAATGGTACTGCTCCCATGTAACGTAGACGCATGGTTTTCCTTGCAAAGTGGGACTAGTCGCAAGTAACGTCGACCCGTGATGCTCCACACGTAATGGTACTAATTACAAGTAGTCTCATGGTTCTAATGTAATCATCCCTTGGTCGCCCCTTATAGTCTCCTCTTACGACAGGCAGGAGATACCGTGGGTGTATTCTCCGTCTGCGTTCCCCACCCACAGGGGAAGAGAGAGAGAGAGAAAAAAGGAAACGGTTCCGACACTTCGAAAACTGAAGTACCGGGCAAAGAAAGACAAGGGCCACGAAGGGCGTGAAAATGAAAGTCTCCCGAGGCCTCGAATGCTCTAATACCGTCGGGGTCGAAAATGAACAAGAGTTGACCAAGGGAGGTCGGACAGGATAGATGAAAGTGAGGAGCCTGGCATAAGAAAGTGGAAGCAATGCCAGGACTCAGCTAAAGGCCCCATGGTTGCCAACCCATGTTCCCAAGTTGAGAGCCCCTGGGGTCCGTTTTAGTCGCCTCTTACGACAGGCAGGGGCTGCTGTGGGTATATTCTTTATCTGAGTACCCCACCTACAGGGGGTTAAACCCAGATCATGAAGCGCATCTTTGTTCCATCTACATCTAAGACCCTCCGCCCCCCCCCCCCCCACGGCACTTACGCCCTTGAAAGGGCTTTGGCCTGCCCAGCGACCGCTGCTCAGCCCGAAGGCCTGCAGATTACGAGGGGTCGTGTGGTCAGCACGACGCATCCTCTCGGTTGTTATTCTGGGCTTTCGAGACCGGGGCCGCCATCTAACCGTCAGATAGCTCCTCAATTCTAATCACGTAGGCTGAGTGGAGCTCGAACCAGCCCTCAGGTCGAGATAAAAATTCCTGTCCTGGCCGGGAATCGAACCAGGGGCCTCCGGCGAGAGGCAGGCACGCTACCCCTACACCACGGGGTCGGCACATCTAAGGCAATTCATGTTATTTTCAAACCCTTAATCAATCGAAAAAGGAAAAAAAGCCTGCCAGACCATGAGCACTGAAGTGAAGACGAATCTGATGCAACTTGGCAAGAAGCACGCGTCTTAGTTGCCAGCCAAGAGTGCAGCGGGCTTGCCCGAGGCGTTGATAGTGTTTAAGCGGAGCATACAGTGAACTGTTCTTAATAAATGAGCTACACAGTTATTAAAATTAACTCTCCTAGGTGCAGTAGATGCTATAAATATTGTCAATTCAAGCGAAGTAGCTGAAGAAAATGTCCGTGTTTATAACCACAACACTCACTTGACGGACTGTTAACTTCCACGCGCCGGGTATAGATTATTATTATTATTAATTATTATTATTATTATTATTATTATTATTATTATTATGTCCATGTTTATATAAATTTTAGTACCGCGTAGGAAGGTCGTAACGCATCTGAAACATACATCCATGGTATCCCTGTCTGTCATAAGAAGTGAGGCTCTCAACTTGGGAGCGTGGTTTGAAGATGATAGAACCCTCAGATAATACTGATATTGCTTCCAGTTACTTGGGCCAGACTCCTCAGCCAAATCTTGTTCTCTTCCGACCCCAAACGTACTCTGTTCACGAGGCTTAGGGAATCTTTCAATGTCACGCCTTTCGTGGTACTTTTTTTTAAATTTACAAATCAATACAAACAGTGTTTTACCTAAAGGTGTACCAGGGGTATTTACAGTTTATTTACAATATATACAGTTGAAACAGACTGGTCATTATAGGCGATAGTCGCAATAACCGGTTGTTTTGGAGCTAAAAATGTCTTATTTGTAAGTTTTAGACTGCACACCGACATGGTTAATTAAAAGAATAAAGTTTAAAAAAATTGTAAGTGCAATGAATACTGCATTATGGAGTGGGAAAGATAGGGATCTTTCTTCTAATATTTATGCAGTACGTACAGCAATAATATGTCGCCAAATATATAATAAGTGAGGAAGGAAGTAGTAACAACGCTCATTGATCAGTAATGTCGCACACGGTCCTGGCTAATAAATGATATGTTCTCTCTGTTCTCCCAAACTGTAGGAATGGTTGAGTGTGATACTCCCATTTCCTTCGTGACGCTGACTCCCGCCCCCTGCACATTTTGTAATCGCCTTAATATGTGTAACTTTTCTTCAATATTAAATACTTTTCCTTTCCTTTGAGACATCATCACAGCGATGTTGGCCTTGACTATTTAACAGACTGATTTTAAATCTACAATCTACTGAAAATAAGTCTGAAAATAAGTTTTATATTGTTATCAGCAATCCCCAAACGTGTAAAGGCCACCATATACAGAAAGCTACGACAAGCTAAGCTATGCTGTGCTAATTAATGCCAAACTATGTTGTGCTATGTCACGAATAAAAAGACATCCGTTTAAAGATGGCAGATTAATTGAAGATGAGCTTTGTTATTTGGCTGCTGTCGTGGAAGATGAATAAAAAGAAAGAAACAGAAAGAGGAGAAGATTCTGTATACGTAAAATTGGAAGGAGAATAATGCATGGCGAATCCCATCATTTGATTCAAGCATTGCATGGAAATTATAAAGAATTAATAAAGTATTTCAATCTAAATCAGGAGCAGTTTCATGAACTTCCCTCTATTACTGAGGATGGTATTAAGGAAAATGTAATATGAAGTATCCAAATTATAGAATGTATGTATGTATGTATGTATGTATGTATGTATGTATGTATGTATGTATGTATGTATGTATGTATGTTGGGTATTCATCCCAAAGGCTGGTTTGATCCTTCACACTTCCATCAACAGATGTCACAGTTAGCCTAGGCGTCAATGAAGAGGCATACTAGGGAAATGAGGAGTGAGGTAGTTTCCCGTTGCTTTCCTCACCGAGCCAGAAGTTGCTATTACATATCAGTCTACCAAGCCCACTGAAATGCATGCATCAACTAACCCTATGAGTGATATTTTCACACCATTCATAACAGGGACTCGCTTTATAAGGAATCGCTCATACCTCGGTCACGTTCATATTGTCCAAGCCAAGCATGAGACAGACAGGGCAATGAAAGCAACACATTTATTTTAGCCCATACCAGTAGACATAGTGCAGGCCAAACACTACATCACACCAGCAAAGGCATATTAAAAATATATAAAAATGTATATAAAAGCAATAAATAATACATACAATCATTTTCCAGAGTTTCATTTATTTCTTGCAAACAGTTTTCTTTCGTCGTTATCTTTAATAATGACAGACAAGTATATTTTTGTATCTCTTCAATCAGTGTTTCTTCCTTTCGTCTGCCTTGCATGATTATAATAATAATAATAATAATAATAATAATAATAATAATAATAATAATAATAATAATAATAATAATAATAATAATAATAATAATAATAATAATAATAATAAGGCAACAAGGCCAAGATGGTTCTAGGAATGTGAAAAAGATCTGAGGCAGATTGCTATTTCAGACCAAGAAATTCATGACAGGAACGCATTCAGAAGATTGGTGAACACCTATCAAGGTTTCAAAATGGCATCAACTTTCAGAAGACGGAAAGGACCTTTGTCTGAAGAGCATAAACAGGCACTCGTCGCTGGGCTCAGAAGATAACTGGCAGGAAGTCAAAGCCGGAACAAGAACAAGACCTAAACACTGAAATGAAGTTGGTTGTTACCACGCAGTCCATAGAGGCTCAACTCGATGTATATATATTTTTTTAAAAAATCGTATGGCCTCTCAGCTACCGTGTGCAGACATTGGCGCCATCTGGCTGTCTGCTCGTCAATTTCGACGTTCCGTTTTACTCTAGGCCTAGGCCTACCATGATAATTAACAAGCACAAGAACAATTAAGCAATATAACAGCTACTGTATTGAGATGATTCACGAAAGGCACGAATGCCGGGCAAGAAAGTGATAGTGCGCATGCGTGAAGCCAGCTACAGCTATGAAAATCGTCTCCTTCGCGATCTGTAAAATTTAGTTTGGCATTGCTAAGGTTAGCGTAGCATAGCATAGCAGTCTGTGTGTGCCATTCCATGTAACTTAATTGGAGCGATTTTTGTCCGTTGGTTTGCGTAGCTTAGTTGTCTGTGTACGGTGGCCTTAACAACCAAACATCAGCATTGGACGTTATAGACGATAAATTTCTCCGAAAATGCGATAAAATATTATGCCGTTTTATTCGATATGCGATGTCGTACTAAGGTTTCTGGGGATATAGTAAAGACAATGGGTTGGGATATAGTACCATATCTGAAGTACTTATTTGATTATTGTTTGGTTGAAGGACCTATACCAAATGAATGAAGGGGCAGTGTTGAAGGTCACTCCAGTATCGAAAAGGAGGAGAAGGGATTCAAACGGTATAATAGTGCTGTGTCCATTTCAACCACAACAGTCTTGTAGCGGGCTGTCTACCTGCAGGAAGTGAGGAGGTGGGAGGAGGCCATGCTTTGTTTATAATCGGTACACCATTTCTCTGTATGCGTGTACCTGTAGACTCTCCTACATTCTGGGAAAGGTCATCGTACTGCCAGCAGCATCAAGTTATGGCTTCATTGGCCCGCATCATTGACAGCATGAAGTACGAATTGCACAATGACGGACGCGATGTGGAGCATGAAGGACTATCAAAAGACCGACAATGTAGTAATTACCCTATACACAGTAAAGTACTTATGTTACTAAGCCAGGAGCACGCGGATAGGTTTGAAAAAGCAACACCAATTATAATGTATTGTCATGTATGTCAAATTGAAAGCGTTTTGGTCTTAAGAGGCTACTCAGCGGCTGCTATGTTGTCGCGCTATCCCATACACTAAACGCCTGGTGCTCCGCGGAGAATTCCACGGTGTTAAATATCACAGACCAAAATATTTTTACTTCATAAAAACGACCGCATCGTAAACAGTGTCCCATCAGACACAAACTATAAATATACAATGATTTTTAAGAAATGTGAAATTAGTTTGTTTAAATACTGCGGCATGTCGATGCCAACATCTCATTTAGAAGTATCAAAATAAATCCAAGTATATCTCAGCTGTGTGTTCTGAAGCTTGGCTGCCGGGTGTGGCCGGAAACACAGTTTCCGGAGACTACACCTATCTGATGGGGGGCCACTGGTTGGAGTACGGCCCAGATGAAGAGGAGCGCTACACATTGGATACGGCCCAAGGGACAGAGATTGACTGATTTCCGATGTTTGGAGTTTTTCTCACTTTATTTAAAGTGCAGGATATAATTTCAAGATCCCTCTGTGGATCAGTGGTAGAGCGTCCCCCTACCTGTTCCAAGACTGCTGGTTCAAAACTGCAGAGGTAGTCAGACTTTCGAAGGGCAAAAAGGCCATTCAATACTCCACGATGTCGGCATAGTTGACTGATTACATGTCGCCTCCAGAATGGCCTGATGTAGGTCCTCTATTTGACATCCATGGGCGACCTCCGCGATTATGAAAATGAGGTAGGGAGAGGGTGAAACGCGTTGTTGGCACATAGCCTACTCCTGTCGAATAACACCAAGACCTAACGTCTCCATCCGACGGATGAATCATCAACAGTGTCATATGCCCTCACTCCACATGAACATTGCGGGAAGGTTTGGAACTAAATCCAGGCTTTTGGCGCGCAATCTAGTGATTACAAACTGTATACCACCACCTCTCCTACCCTGCCGGACAACAATCTGATTATGATTTTTTGTTCTACCAACAGGATTTGAACCAGCTAACCAAAGGTCAGACCATAAAGATTTTGAGATCTTACTGTTCATGACTAGTAGGTGCGCTGTCGGTATAGTGGCACATTCGATATTCACCCGATAAAATACATTTTAACTCTGCGTTAGGTCACCCGGTAGAATTATAGTTTTTCTGTCATTTGATGGAGTTTATCTGAACGTGATATGAAAGACGTGTACATGGTACCCGAGACGAACTTATTGTACCGGGAGGTACACTTCAACTCCGCACATTCAAAAGAAGCGCCTTAAAGAACTATCAAACAAAACGTGAAATTGCTACTGCATGAAGTTGGGACATTAATCAGAAGATGTCACTCCTGAATAATTGATTGGATAAACTGATTGGATTTATTTTGTTTTGGTTTGGTATACATCAAGAAGTTTGAACTTTTCTCCATGGATGTCATTATAAAAAACTGGGGCAAGGTAAAAGGAATTAATGAATTAAGGAAGTTTTGGGTTATTATGTTTTATCAACTAAATTAACTTTCATTTATTTTGTTATTTCAGGGTTTTCAACACTTCTTTCTCATTCCGCCAGTTTTTGAATCTGGCCAATAAGGAATTTTCTGTGATTATTTTTCAACCAATCACACATTTCTTGTATCTTTTGAATTTGCCAATAACATTTGAGAGGGTGTGTCCGGATTTAGTCCAGAACCCTCTCGAACCGTCCCCTCGCGTATATGAGCTGCCGCCTTTCCGGCTACCTTGTCCTTTGATCGCCGTATTTCTGAGAGAGTGTGTGTTAGACAGGAGGCAGGGCGCCTCATTCTTCGCCAGGCAGTCCATCAGCCAAGCTAATAACCACCAGTCTTATTTTTCTGTAGCTACCTCCGCCGACTTACACGAGGGGAAGGTTCAAATTTCTAATTATGTAACCGCCCGTTTTCTAAAATGTAAACCTTCTTTCGGCTAATGTAAAATTTCATAAATTCTTAAAACTAAATCGGGGATAGAGAGTGCGTTACCCTCTTGAGTTCCCCTTCACTTTAATTTAAGGTGACTATGATTTTGTAACCTTTTCTCTTTTCTGTAATGTGTTAGATTAATCTCCATTCTAGTCACCTCAGTAGCTTGGGATTAGCCTCTGCATCATCGAGCCGAGAGCCCAATTAGGGTTTTTAATTTTCTAGGAGTGCAAGTGTACGCCTCCATTCATTTTGTGTTCGGGCCAGTAATCTAACCTTTTTTTCTTTCCACGAGGCCCAGTAGTTTGGGTAATATATACCTCTGTGTAAAACTGTACCTGGTAAGATGGGCCTAGATAGGCCAGAAATTATAAGAATTTTGGATGTAATGTCGCCTTGAGTAGGCTGTAAGACATTGGGAGCGCCGTCTCCTTGATTAAAGTGAGAGAGCATGTAACCTCTTTTCTGTGATTTCTAAATTCAACTGTAATATTGAGAGGTGCCTCTGGAAGGCTGTAAATTTGTTGGAGCAAAGTGCTCTTATTTTGGGAGATTTCTCTTTGTCTATGTAAACAATAATTGGCGATATTGAAAAGTGGAAATTAGGGGCTTGAAGCCCAAACCTGTTAAATTCTGTAATCTTGGGTTTTCCAATTCTTGTATCAAGATTGCTATTTGTACCTGTCACTTTATTATTTCACCAAGTGAAAAGTTTGTTAAGTTTGTGATTTAAAGAGAAATATAACCTATGTTAAAGTTTTAAGTTATCTGATATAGTAGATAGACCCATTCCCACCAGCACCTTTCACCTCTTTCTGCGATCCACAAAAACACGGTAACAATTATTATTATTATTATTATTATTATTATTATTATTATTATTATTATTATTATTATTATTATTATTATTATTATTATATATGCGAATAAGCCCATTAGGACTACTCAAAGTACTTAAGAGGCGTGCATTTGCCTTCCTTTGTGCCCACATTTCTTTTTACTGTGGGCTTCCTTTCTGTCTTTAGACCGGGTTGTTTCACTGGGGTTGGAACACTTGCACGGAGTCTCTATTTTCTTACACTGCGGTGTTAATAGACACACACAGTACTTCTCATAGCCTGGCCTACCTCCTCAGTGTAAACTGATGAAATCATACTCTGTTTTCCTCGCACATTGTTTTTTGCTACACTTTCTCACTATCCGCCTCATCCAGATTGTACACATGACTTGCCTCCCCTAAAACTGTATTACTTTTTTATTTTTCCTTTACAGCCGGGCTGAGTGGCTCAGACGATTAGGGCGCTGGCTTTCTCAGTCCAAGGTGGCAGGTTGGGTCCTGGCTCACCCCGGTGGTATTTGAAGGTGCTCAAATATGTCAGCCCCTTGTCGGCACGTAAAAGAACTCTTGCGCGACAAAATTTCGGTACCTCGGTATCACCGAAAACCGTAAAAGTAGTTAGTGTCACGTAAAATATGATTCTTATTGTTACGGGGTTACCTGTGGAGCAGAAGAGGTTAAAGAAGGTGCCGGGGTGAATGGGTCGATCTACAATACCAAAATTAATTTAAAACTTGAACTGAAGGTTATATTTTTTCAGAAAACAACAACTTAACAATTTTCACTTGGTGAACATAGAACATATCAGGTACAATGCCAATCTTGAAACCAGGTTAGGAAAAATCCAAGATTCAGAACGTTAACAATTTTGGGGTTTAAGCCCCTTGTTTTACAATTTTAAAATGGAAGTGGTATTAGTTAAGGGCAGAAATCCCCTAATTCAAGAGCACTTGCTCCCTAAATCACAATCTCAAGCCTCCCAGAGGCATTCATTAATTTTACAAAAACTTCGAAAAAAGAGCGAACAGGCTCTCAGTATCTTCTAGCCTCTTCAAGGCAATATCGGAAAATTACAATCACTGGCCCCTCAAGGCACAACTTACAACTTGAAAGGTAATGTAATACAGGGGTATCTAGTACCCAACCTACAGGGCCTTTGTGAAAGGAACAGATTAAGAAAACGGCCCGAAACACAAACTGAATAGAGGCGAACACTGCGCTCCAAATAATGAAAAATTAGAACCTATAGGGCTCTCGGCCGATGAAGGGGGGCTATTCCCAAACTACTGTGGTAACTCGTATAGAAATGACTAACACATTACAGAAGGAAAAACAGTTACAAAATGTAGTCACCTCAAACCAAGATGATGGGGAGCTCGAGGGGACACTTCACTCTCTATCCCCGGTTTATAATTAAAGATTTTATGAAGCCAAAAGAAAAGCTACATTTTAGAAAAGTAGATTACATGGTTAAAGATTCGGACCTTCCCCTTGGAATAATTTGCGGCTACAGCAAGAAAGATGGAATTATGTGGCCATTACCTTATAGATGTTCTGCTGCCGATGAAATAGGCCGCCTGCCTCCTGCTAAACACACACTCAGATAGACGTCGATCAATTGGCCAAGAAACGAGAAAAGCCTCAGGGAAGGTTCGAGATCATTCAAGACTAAACCAGCCACGCCCTCTCATATTTAATTGGTTGAGTTCAAAAGTAACACTCAGAATCGAACAAGAAGCCTGTGATAGATTGAAAATTAATTACAGAAATTTTTCATTGGCCAGATTCAAAACTGGCGGAAAGGAAAAGGAACTGTTGCCAACCCCAAAATAAATGAACATCAATCAGTTACAAAAACCTAGAAATACAAAACTTCTTTAAATTATAAGTTCTTTCACTTTGCACCAGGGTGCATGATCATAGTTTTTTTTGATAGTGTCACCTGTGGAGAAATGTCCAAACTTCTTGGTGTATAGCAAACAAAACTAGGAGAAATTCAGTCAGTTTAGGAAACTTCACAATTACAAAATTACTCAATATTTTATGGTGGCATCTTCTGATTAAAGTTAATGTAGTTTCAGTTTCACTGTTTTACCAATAGGGGAGTTCATTTAGGCGCTAATTTTGAATCCGCGGCGTTGAGGTGTACCTCCCGGTACACTTATTATTCTTTTACATTTTCCTTTTTGAAATCTATGCGGTAATAAGTCAGTTGATCTTTATTGGTATAGTCCACAATGTACTGATGTCCATTGTAAATCAACAAAGGCTTCCCCTTGGTCGTCTTAGTGAACTCCATAGCTGTAGAACAATTATCACCAGTTCAACACGGAACACTACTTCTCACCACGTATCAACTGTAACAGTGAAATCTAAAGGCTTATATCCATCTGTCTTCCGCATGAGAATTCCCCTCGCCTGCTTCTGCTTTCTCCTTGGTCCTCCGTGCAGGCGTCTTTGGTAATTTCTAGGACTGTTTGGCGTTCCGTGCAAATGTCAACACATTCCACCTCCGTGCAAGTGTCTCTCCACGCAAGTGTCACAACTTCGTTCCAGTCTTCTTCGGTTTTTTCTCTTGGTCAACTTGCCATTTGTGAATTTTGGATCTGAAGATTACCCTTTCAAATATGTTTTCATTTCACCAATCCATTTCATTGTGTCTGTTTTAACTTTACTCCTGTTTCCATAGAATTCAACTAGAGTATTTGTTTGGGAAGTCTGTCTGGATGCATTCTTTTAATATGCTCATACAATCTTAGCCTGCGTTTTCTAATGCCACTGTATATTTGTGTATTGTTTGACTTCCTGTCTGCCTTTAAGTTGGTATAGTCCGTCGGCGAGCTTTTATTATTATTATTATTATTATTATTATTATTAAGATAATCCACCCGATAGCCGCCCTTATTCGGGAATCAACATGATTAGCCTCCTAATCAGTTCATGTGAATAATATAATTACTGTTGTCTGTTTTTCTTTGAAAAAGAAAATCCAATACATCGTATACAGGCCACGGAGGCCCAGGTATTTGATGGGGTAGAGTGGTTAGCTCTACGTCCAGCCGCTTTTGTCCCCAGGAATTAACCTGGTACTCATTTTTGGTGTAGGCTGAGTGAACCTCAGGGGCATGCACACTTCCGGAAGTGGAAATATCGTTTCTTAATCTTTTCGGCTTCCTGACGGGGAATCGAACCATGTCCTTCCGACTAAACTGCGCACGCTTTTACCGCCTCGGTGAAGCAGTCCCTTGCCTTACAAACGCCAACTTTTTTTTAGCACAGAGTTCGCTATGGTCTGGACAATGTCCAGGATTTTTTATTTCTCAAAAAGTCGAGAGTGTCCTTAGGAATTGTCCCTCTAGCGTCAATCATAAACCGAATTACTTCCTATTTATTCTCATTATTGTTAAAAAAGAAGAGAGTTCAAAGATCAATGAATCCCTACATCGGTATGATTTTCGGTCAACTTTGCGATGTGAGGACAAGAGCCACAGAGTTATACAAAGCTAACAAGCTTGAACTTTTAAGTGACTCTTGATATTGGGATCAGTCATGGACTTCCCGGTTTAACATGGAATCGCAATCACAGGGACACGGACTTTTCACTCCGGTAACACCACGAGGACTGGTCGGAATCGGAACCATGGCTGCCTTAATGACAAGCCAATCACTATGACACTCGGCTGTCACAACTCCTACAGAGTTAGTCAAGTACCCACCCACAGTAGTGCCTTGAGTTTATTTCCCAACAATACTATTAGATCCTCCTCACAAATGCAGATAAATCCCTGTGTCTCGAGTCAGTTACAAAAATACAGAAAACTTGAGATATCTTCAGTTCCTCTATTCGTACAAGAGGGACTAATTTTATGTAGGTGGGTTGGGCAAAGTCGTAGTTGAGGAACACTTACGATGAAAGTACCTGTATGTGTGTACCTACCGCTTAAACATGTGTTGTTTGAAGTCTATGATGAATAAAAGTAGCTAACAGCGTTGTGATTTGCACCCAGAATACCCGAACAGGACAGTTCCGAAGTGCACTCAAGCTTCACGGCTTGGCTCTGAAGGAAGAACAACTCTAATGACGACATGCAAACTCGTCGTTTGGACTCACCGCGATACAACGGTATACAGCACACGACCGTGACCTAGTCCGAGAACGATCAATGTGGATGAGAGAGCACAGACCTATTCGGGCCGAAGATGGGATAATGTTCTACTCGCTTTGTGATAAGATGCCGGAATGAAACCTTCTTATAGGGAGCGTATTGAAGACACCTCCAGAAGGTCGTACTGACTAGGGATTTAGGAATACAAAGAGAAAGCAATGAATAGTATAGCGATGTTTGCGTCAAAAGTCCATAGCCTGGTTTGATGCAGCCCTCCATGCCACCCTATCGTGTGCTAACCTTTTGATTTCAACGTAACTACTACATTCTACATGTAATCTGTGTCATATTCATGGCATTGTCTTCTCCTACTATTCTTACCGCTTACACTTCTCTCCAAAGCCAACTGAACAAGTCCTGGGTGTCTTAAGATGTGTCCTGTCATTCTATCTCTTCATCTCGACAAATTTAGCTAAATCGTTCTCCTCTCCCCAATTCCATTCACTATCTCTTCATTCGTGATTCGATCTATCCATCTCACTTTCAGCATTCTTCTCCAACACCACATTTCAATAGCTTCTGTTATCTTTCTGAGCATATTTCACTTCCATGTAATGCCAAGCTCCAGATGAAAGTCTTCAAAAACATCTTTCTAATTCCTATATCAATGTTCGAAACGTGCAAGAAACGCCTTCATTGCCTGTGCTCGTATGCATTTCATATCGTCCTTACTTTTCCCATCGTTAGTTATTTTACTACCCAAGTAACAATATTCATCTACTTCCTCTAATACTTCATTTCCTAATTTAATATAATGTGCATCACCTGACTTCGTTCGACTGCACTCTATTATTTTTGTTTTGGATTTATTTTCATCTTGTATTCCTTCTCCAAGACTGTGCCCACACCATTCAGCTATTTCTTCAGATCTTCTGCAGACTCCGATAAAATATCATCGGTAAATCTCAGGGTTTTGATTTCCTCTCCTTGGATTGTGATTCTCTTTCCAAATTACTCTGATTTCCATTACCGCCTGTTCTATATAAACATTGAAAAGGAGGCGGGGGGCAACTTCAGCCTTGCCTCACTCCTTTCTGAAATGTTTCTTTTTCAGAGCCCTCATTCTTATCACTGCAGACTGATTATTGTACAGATTGTAGATAGTTCTTGGTATCTGATCCCGATCACCTCCAAAATCTCAAATAACTTGGTCCAATCAACATTACCGAATGCTTCTTCTAGACCCCCGAACGCCATGTACGTGGGCTTGTCCTTCTTAATTCTGTCCTCCAAGATGAGACATAAAGTCAGCATTGCTTCACGTGTTCCTACAATCTTCCTGAAGTCAAATTGATCTTCTCTCAACTCCGTTTCAATTTGTCTTCCCATCTTCTGTAAATAATACGTGTTAAAATCTTGCAGATGTAGAGCCTTACAACCGAAGAAGCGAAGGAATGGCAATTCCAACTCGTGTATTGGCTCTGTCCAGAGTCCAAGCAAGTAGAGTACAGGGGAACCTCGATATCTTAAATCACCTCGGGAGCTAAATTTTATTTCGAGTTATCGAAATTTCGAGACATAGAGAATACAGTTTTTGAGCATGTATAGCACATAATTGAATCATATGTATCTACGGTCTTATACTGAATACATTATTTTTAACAGTATTTAAACTTATAAAAACAAACTATTTTACGGCATCACTTTAATTATAACCCTTATTATAGTAACTTTTGAGAAGAGAGGATACAGTATATACAGTAGTGAAACAAGAAACGTACCTCCGTTAACACCTTTTGGAAAACATCCGTTACAGAGAGTTACAATATTAAAAATCTTCCACCTTTTCGATACTTTTTTATTTGCCTTTTAGCAAATTTTTATTTGTCAACAGTACACGTTTCGTTCTCTATTTGGGAACATCTTCAGCAGCATCAAACGTTCCTCCAGGGTCACAGTAGAATTGGAGTCTAACAATAGCAAGAAATTGAGACGAAGCTCCCTTCCCAAAACTTGACCAGCAATCAGCTTCAAAGTTCCACATTAGACTCAATTAAGGACACTTTAAGCAAACTCATAATAAATAACAACTTACCTGGAAGGAACGAAAGAAAGAAACATTCATCAACAATTTGAACAGTGTCATGAAGTCAAACATTTTTAAAACTTTTTAACCGGAAGACAAACAGACATTTTTAATGTAACAAAGTGAAACTTTTAACAACTATTCAAATGAATAGATATAGTTTTTAAGCTCACCAACTATGTAATCATCCATTCTCATTTCATTAACACATTAACCCCCACATTGTTTTTAATATCATTTAATTTAATTGTTATTCTAGTAGTTTTTAAGAGAATAAATGTACCTGCAAATAACGTGTTTAAAAACTTAGCAATTTCACCTAAGCTTTAATAACAGCTGAAGATGTTCCCAAATAGAGAACGAAACATGTACTGTTGACAAATAAAAATTTGCTAAAAGGCAAATAAAAAAGTATCAAAAAGGTGGAAGATTTTTAATATTGTAACTCTCTGTGATTAGATTTTGATACGGAAAATGAAGCTGATTACTTGCAAACATCCGTTAGTCTCTTCTGTTTGTTAATGTTAACCTTTCCTCCCTTCACGTTGAAACTTCTCATCAATACCACGCAGCCAAGAGATTCCTAAATGAAGCTTGCCATACGCGACTTCGGGGTTTGCTTTCGTACGTGACCGGTAATGAATTCACACCCGAGAAACAGCGAGGCTTTCCCGATTTTCCGATCACTAGAAGTTTTAGTTTGTCGGTCCCCGTCATATTAGCATCCAGCATCACTGCAAATCTTTCTTTACTTGTTAACTGTTCCTCACAAACTAAAAAAGCCGTATTGCACAGTTAATGTTGCACAAAATTCGAGTTACAGAGTATGCTTTGCTTCAAGGGAGGAAATATTTGCTTCGAGAAATCGAGCAATTCGTGAAACAGAATTTCGAATAATAGAGAAATAAATACACATTAGGACAAACGGCCGGGAAATTTAAGTTACGTCGAGATACTGAAAATTCGAGATATTGAGGCTCAACTGTATTTAAAAAATACATTAATACACACATCTACGGCTCTCCATCGTAAGCAAAATTATGAGATGAAGAGATTATTGACTATGCAAATCTTGCATCTCCTTGAAATTCACAACTCTCGGTGGACCTTATTTATGGTTAGTGACCGAGTCTGTTCACCATACAGATGTATTAGAGTTTGATTTTTTTTTTAAAGTGTTAACAGCACACAACTGGGGAGTTATTTCGATAAGAGGATAGCAGCTGAAACTGGCGGTGGTATATCTATATTTAAATTCACCAGACGGTCCTGCTGTTGAGAGTACTTCTTACATGCCAGTATGATGTGGTTCAGGTCGGTTATTTCTCCATCGTATTCTGGGCAGTGAAGGGTGTCCAAGATCTTGATCCTGAGGAAGTGGTTTTGATAGCATCTATGACCAAGACATATTCTAATCAAATCAAATCTTCGTGCTAATTTGCTATTCTTGTATTAGATTTACTTTGGGACGGTGGGATGCAGAAAGTTAAACGGTAAGAATTTCAATCACACCATCTATGATTCTTATCACCTAGGACGGCTATAAAGGTTTGCATTTAATTTGCAAAGCACTGAATGTCGACCAGCCCGCTGGCAATCTGCACACCAAATTGACTGACCATGTGCTAGTTTTCAGAAACTTTCACAACGTGAACTTTTACTTACCTGTACCTTGTTGACTCCCTCGATATTTAAAATACTGTATTATTAGAGCAACTTCAATATTCCTTCGATTAAGCCATTTTAGGTCATAGTGCTTGGATTTTATTTTTCTCTCGTATAGCGCTATTATTTCACATTAATGATCACTCAGTAATGCAAAAGGAACATTCCGGATTGGATATTATTATTTTCAAGTAATCGTCTCAAGCATGTAGGCTTAGGGAACGGCCGTATAAAATCTATATTTATGGTTACTGGAAGACAGACTTCTGAAATTAATTCGAGTTAGGATAAAATGCTAATATATCACTTATTATTTTTGTGTAGAGACGAATTATCGAAAAAGTTTGTCTCAGTGCTTTGAAAGTGATATTTTACGCGTAGTTATGACTGTAAACTTCAAACTGAACGCTGGGGTCGAAAACGACCCATGCTGTTAATACTACACTCTCTCAATTAGTTTTGAAATTCATTTGTATCTGCAATAAATTACCCTTAAATGAATGGACAGTAATGTATTTTGTAATTATTTCTAACCGTGGCCTCTAGTGAGCGACTGAATGCCGTAGTCTTCTGTGTTTGTGGTAGAGGAGTGGTTCTCACAATAGGCGAGTCGCGAAACTCAAGCTATTTGGGGACATTTAAAATATAGGCTACTTTCAGCTTATTAGGTAAAATGAAATGAAATGGCGTATGACTTTTAGTGCCGGGAGTGTCCGAGGACAAGTTCGGCTCGCCAGATGCAGGTCTTTTGATTTGACTCCCGTAGGCGACCTGCGCGTCGTGATGAGGATGAAATGATGATGAAGACGACACATACACCCAGCCCCCAATGTCAGCGAAATTAAGCAAATATGGTTAAAATTCCTAACCCTGCCGGGAATCGAACCCGGGATCCCTGTGACCAAAGGCCAGCACGCTAACCATTTAGCCATGGAACCGGACAGCTTATTAGGTAGTGTCGAATAAATATAGAACAGTCGCGAAAATTAAATAAAAAATAATGAGAGCATGATATTTTGTTAGCTCCTCGCAGACACACTTCTCAGAAACAACTGAACCTATAATGTTTGTTGTGGGTATCTTACAAGTTGCTTTACGTCGCAGGAACACAGATAGGTCTTAAGGCGACGATGGGCTAGTAAAGGGCTAGGAGTGGGAAGGAAGCGGCCGTGGCCTTAATTAAGGTACAGCCCCAGCATTTGCCTGGCGTGAAAATGGAAAAACCACGGAAAACAATCTTCAGGGCAGCCGACAGTGGGGTTCGAACCCTCTATCTGCCGAATGCAAGCTGACAGCTGCGGTTTGTGGGTATTCACAGGGTTTGTACCTAAATGGGAGGTAAATTATATTATGTTAATAAAGTGTGATAAAATATTAAATGTGAGGAACATACGATACCATGCGTTCATTCTTTTTGTTTTGAGCTACTATAGGCTTATAAGGGGAAGGTAAGTGCGGAAAAGTGCGCCCTACCGTTTATCCCGCCTGATCACAAGGTCCGCTGTCCGACTCGTTGGCTGAACGGTCAGCGTACTGGCCTTCGGTTCAGAGGGTCCCGAGTTCGATTCCCGGCCGGGTCGGGGATTTTAACCTTAATTGGTTAATTCCACTGGACCGGGGGCTGGGTGTTTGTGCTGTTCCCAACATCCCTGCAACTCACACACCACACATAACACTATCCTCTACCACAATAACACGCAGTTACCTACACATGGCAGATGCCGCCCACCCTCATCGGAGGGTCTGCCTTACAAGGGCTGCACTCGGCTAGAAATAGCCACACGCAATTAAAAAACAAGGTCCGCTTTTCTGCTCTTTGCAGAGATGTTGCCCGGTTGTACTTCCTATTAAAATAATAACCATCACCACCACCACACATACCTTAGTCACTTTCATGTTGTCAAACCCAAGGGTCACTACTAATTCAAATTATTTGTCACATGTTACAAATTTAGTCATGCTACAAGTGAATCACCAACAATGAGGTCCGGTCTGATGTTACGAACCGAAAATTTTACAACGTAATATCTACATTTTTTTTCAACAGTTATTAAGAGACTTAAAAGTTAGGAGAATTGACCGCAGCCTCACAAGTTATATTTCTTGGTCAACACTTGTTTCCTTCCGATTTAGAGAGCAGTAGGTAGTACATTTCCTGAAACCTTCATTCTTCGAAGGAGCAGACCGCTTCATTTTTCCCTTCTGGTTCGAGTTTCGAGGGGATGGTTATCTTGTTAATTTCCCTTTTTTAAATTATCACTTCCACTCTCACCAGTCGAGGGTGTAAGTACAAGCTTCAGGGTCATGGCTATTGCCTACTAACGGCTGATAGTTGCCATTTAGCTATCAGCTGTTATCTACTTGCCATCATCTCGGGAATTGTACAGCGCCTAGCGCCTCTCTTCAGACGGCACCTGTCAACACACACGCAATGAGAAAGTAGTTAATGGGCTCGATAAAGTAAGTAGAGTTCAGAGCGCTTAATAAGGCTGACCACGTTCATCGTCGTTTACCAGGCTACACTGAGTGTGATGTTGATGGCCTGGGAAACACAAAGGATGCAAGAATAACTCTCATAACCTGAAGTAAATGCCTACTTCAAAGAAACGTAAAGTATGTCTTCTTAACTAGTGAAACACACGTTCGTTGTCTCACTCTTACTTTTCCTGAAACCTTCATTCTTCGAAGGAACAGACCTCTTCATGAGCTTACAACAGTGTGATATGGGTGTCGACCACAAATTTCGAGCTAATTGGGCAATCCATCTAGTTTTTGGGGCCCGGCTTGGTTTCTTATATGCTTTATTATGATCTTCCTTGCGAGAAACTGCTTAACACTCGAATAACTTCCACAAAGGTGGTGGCTGTTTGCTACTCAGATAATGGTTGTTCTCAACGGGTAGACCTCCTCCTTCTTCTTCTTCTTCTTCTTCTTCTTCTTCTTCTTCTTCTACTCCTCCTCCTCTGGATACCACGGCGTAACGCATTTCATTCCTTATTTAGTGCTAATATTTTGAGTCATAAGGAGCGATATGCCATGCTAGTCTGATTATTTGCAAAGAATCTTGGAGATAAAATTGAAACGTAATATTATTATGCAACCTCCCTTTGTCGATCAGTGGTAAACTGTTGCCCTCCAGAATCGAAGATCACAGCTTGGAACGTACCAGAGGTAGGCGAAAACGTCCATTCAATACCCAAAAGCACGAGGTTGGAATTTAAAATCTCTTAACACACACTACACAACAAAATTAATTTATAGTCGGCAACAGGTCACCCGACAGACTTCCGTTCCCTATGCCTTCTACAATAATAATAATAATAATAATAATAATAATAATAATAATAATAATAATAATAATAATAATAATAATAAATACTAAAAATAAATATAAATAAATAAATATAAATAAATAAATACCAAATACCACCGGACTGAGCCAGGATCGAACCTGCCAAGCTGGGGTCAGAAGGCCGGCGCCTCAACCGTATGAGCCACTCAGCCCGGCGTCCGGAATCTAAGATCTAATAATAATAATAATAATAATAATAATAATAATAATAATAATAATAATAATAATAATAATAAATTATTATTATTAATTATTATTATTATTATTATAACAGAAGGAGCGGTGAACTGATGATGAAGAGAAGGTTACAGTTCTATGGACACTTGTTGAAGATGGACAGAAAGAGACTATCAATGAAAATCTTTGAATTCTTCAGGAAAGGAGAAATGAAATGGTTTCGAGAAGTTAGGTTGGACTTGAAGAAATCTATTTAGACAAGTGGTCAGAAAGTTCTGCGGTTTCCAGGAGACTGGGGAAACGCTACTGAAAAAGAAGGTCCTATACAGAAGAGCAGAAGTAGGATAAAGGATGAAAAGATACTGGCAGAGGGTGAAGGCAAAGACGGCTAAAAATACTACAAAGATTGTCAAACGTGGTCCATAGACGGCCGAAACGAAAATTAAAACATAATGTTATTAGTTTTATGTACCACTAACTACTTTTATGGTTTTCGGAGATGCCGCGGTGCCGGAAGTTAGTCCCGCAGGAGTTCTTTCACATGCCAGTAAATCTAACGACAAGAGGCTGACGTATTTGAGCACTTTCAAATACCACCGGACTGAGCCAGGATCGAACCTGCCAAGCTGGGGTCAGAAGGCCGGCGCCTCAACCGTATGAGCCACTCAGCCCGGCGTCCGGAATCTAAGATCACAGGTTCAAACCTACCAGAGGTAGTCGAAAACGTCCATTCAATATCCAAAATTACGAGGTTGGAATGTAAAATATCTCTGGTGACACGCACTGTGTTTACCCAACAGATTCATTTATACTCGGCAATAAGCCGCCCAATAGATTTCCGTTTTCTTTGCCTCGTAGTAGAATACAAATTCCGAAATCGGGCTGCATCGCGGTCACGGTAGCAAGCTTTGAAATAGAATACCTACCACGTGATCGGCATTGCCGAAATAAAATAAAGTATCTAGTTGGTGTATGTTGGGTATTCAGCCCGAAGGCTGGTTGGATCCTCAACAAGTTCACCTTTAGCTGTCATAGATGGCTTAGGTGTTACTTAAGAGGCGTACCAGGGAAATGAGGAGTGAGGGAGTTTCCCGTGGCTTTCCTCACTGAGCCAGAAGTTTGCTATTGCATATCAGTCTGCCAAGCCCACTGAAATGCGTTCACCAACCGACCCTATGAGCGACATTTTCACACCATTCATAGCAGGGACTGGCTGCGTAAGGAATGGCATTACTAGCGTCACTCATACCTCTGCCACTTTCATATTGTCAAAGCCAAGGATGAGACTGAGACAGGTCAATGAAAGTAACAATTTTATTCTAGCCCGTACCAGAAGACATAGTGCACTGTAAACACTACATCTTGCCAGCAAAGGCCTGATCTAGTTGGTATGAGTCTGAAATGCTGTTGGCAGTTTATTCCTTAATTCTGAGCGAATTTATACATCTTCAAGACAAAGCCGATGTTCAATAGGTCTGTAATATGAGAAGTAACAGAGTATTAAAGTATACAAAGAAACAAGGTGAAATTGTCTTTTCCAAAATAATCATTCATTTGCTAACCGGTTTCAGTTATCACATCTTCAGAGCAAAGAACTGTAAATTACTGTTGTCATGGTTACAGATTTCTATTGTATTGAAATTATAGTAATTATAGTAAAAATCAATTAAACATAAAAACAAAAGTAAGCACTCATCTCAGTTTTAAATCAATAAATCCAACAGAACTTTCCTGAATCTTTTTATTCAATAAGAAAGAAGTATTTAAATAAGATTCCAGAAAGTTCTACAATGAATTGATTTCTTTAAAACTGAGATTGCTTACTTGTGTGTTTAACTGATCATACAATTTCAAATGAAGATTATGATGATGATGCATACTGTTTAAAGGGTCTAACATCTAGGTCATCGGCCGCTAATGGTAAGAAATGAGATGAAATGCAATGACAGTTTAAAAGGCCAAAATTCATCCACTGACCAGAATTCAAAACGTGATGATGAAGAATGAATGGATGAATATGATTTTGCATCTTCCCAGAAACTATATTGCTGACCAATGGACTGCTTCCGAAGCACAATCCTGAATCGATTATGCTTGTTGTCTAAAGAGGTTCAGCATCCAGGTCAACGGTCCCTCATAATGGCACTTGTCACTAGTAAAGTAGAACTATGGTATTTCTCAAGTTGCGGTACTAATCAAAGGTAGCGTAAACACACGGTGTTCCAAACATTATAGTACTGCTCACAAGTATTGTACGTCGCACAGGTAACGCAGACCTATGGTGTTGCTCACATAATGGCACCACTCGCAGGCAACGCAAAATCATGGTGCACTTCACACAGGTGTACTAATCACAGGGATTCGTACTATCCCGTGGTGTTCATCACATAGTGGGTACTAATCACAGGCAACGCAGACCAACAGTGATGCTCATATAGTGGTACTAATCACAGGCAACGCCCAGACCCGGGGTGTTTCTAACATAATGGTACTAATCACAGCCAACGTAAGCCCGTGGTGTTCCGCGTACAGTGGTGCTAAACACAGGTACTGGAAATCCACAGTGAACCACTCTCTGCTGCTAATCACAAACCTATTGTGTACCTAACATAGTGGTACTACTCAAGTAAAGGCGACCCATGGCTTTCCCCGCGTGATGGTACTAATCACAAATAGTTTCATGGTTCTAATTCAATCATCCCTTGGCCTTATGACAGGCAGGGAGTACGGTGGGTGTATTCTTCGTCTGCGTCCCCCACCCACACGGGGAAGCGAGAGAAACAAAGAAGAAAAAATAAGGGATCTGTCACTTCGAAAAATGAAGGGATGAAGAAAGGCAAGGGCCACGAAGGGCATGAAAATGAAAGACTCCCCAGGCCTCGAATGCTCTAATACCGTCGGGGTCGGAAAAGAACAAGAGTTGACCAAGGGAGATCGGACAGGATAGATGCAAGTGAGGTACAATGCCAGGGCTCAGCTAAGAGCCCCGAGGTCGTCAACCCACGTTCCCAAGTTGAGAGCCCTGCGGTCCCTTTTAGTCACCTCTTACGACAGGCAGGGGATACCGAGGGGATAATTTCAAATTAATGGTTTCAGGTTGATCCGTTATGCAATAGAAATGTGTAACTATAGCAATTGGCGCCGCTGTGAGCTTGCATCCGGGAGATAGCGGGTTCGAATCCCACTGTCGGCAGCCCTGAAGATGGTTTTCCGTGGTTTCCCATTTTCACACAAGGCAAATGCTGGGGATGTACCTTAATTAAGGCCACGGCCGCTTCTTCCAACTCCTAGGCCTTTCCTATCCCATCGTCGCCATAAGACCTATCTGTGTCGGTGCGACGTAAAGCCAATAGCAAATCTGTAACCATAGTATCAGTAATTTACGCTCACCCCTTTGAAACCTGTAACATTGTGAACCGACACTCCTTCGCTTCCTAGTGAAAAAATAAATGGTGTCAAAACGATCATAAGTATGTCTTTCAATAAATGAAACTAAAATTGATAACGTTTCATTTATTTGCATCTAACAAATCGTTTTCGAGAGACATCTGTGTGGAATTGAAGTCGATACCTGATGGATTCAGTGTATCGATAAGGAAAAACTTGACTCGGGACCTATGAAATAGCACGAATGAAATAATCAGTTCTCTAGAGTAAGATGGGATAAAGCCTCTTTGACAAAAGTGTCTTCTCTTTGTCTCTCATGGCCATCCGTCAATACTTCACATCCCAGCCTGCAAGATTACACAGACCATTTAAAATGCCACTGCACGGTCGCTAGGTAACATGGCGTCACACATTTTTTGACGCGAAATTCGTGATGCAGATTTTCAGATGACCCCCTGTCATAAGATACAGTATATTTATGTCGAAACGAGAAAGAGAATCCCCGACAAGTGTCGCAATGCAGTTATGGATAAAAATAGCTCCAGTAGGTACACGTAAGTACTGTAATGGATGTGAGAGCATTTCCGATCCGAGGTAGTGGTTATTGTTTACTTGACGTCAGATTCTCAAGTCTTGTTTTGTTTTCGTCATCGCTCACCTCACAGTCTGCACCAAGTTGAGAAGCCGTCAGAAGTTTTGTAGGTTATATTCCTGGAGGCCATTGCGGTAACATGTTACTATCACAGTCTACATAGAATACAGGCTGTCACTTGTTCAATTTGACACGTATGAACTAAGTTTCTCTTTTCATGAGCGAGTTAACGTCCGTCACCATTCAAAGTGGCGCTCTGTTTCACTCACACACTGAACATTTGAATCAAGGCAATATCAGAGGTATTATTCTATATGACTCACTTTTCTCCCGTGACCGCCCTGCATATCTCTGAGTCGCTCAGGAGAATTCCCTCAAGTAAACAATATACCGAGTTAACTTGTTTTTATTTTGTCTCTGTTCATTGTTAAGATTCGGGGAACGTACAGAGTTTTACTCATGAACGACCTAGATCACGTTTGCTGCTGTTTTCATCTATATGCAAAGGACATCGTGTGGAATACAAGCCAGTAAAGTAACGGAGTGTATATATTCATTTGATATGTCTATCTATGAGCTTATGCTATAGAAATCTATGAATGACACCGAGGTAGCCACAATGATGCGATTTTTGAAATTAAGTTACGTCCCTGTGTTTCTGATTTTAATAATATTTGCTTTACGTCCCACTAACTATTTTTACGATTTTCGGAGACGCCGAGGTGCCGAAATTTAGTCCCGCAGGAATTCTTGAGCACCTTCAAATATCACCGGACTGAGCCAGGATCGAACCAAAAAGTTGGGGTCAGAAGGCCAGCACCTCAACCGTCTGAGCCACTTAGTCCGGCGTTTCTGATTTTACGTTAAACTATAATAATAATAATAATAATAATAATAATAATAATAATAATAATAATAATAATAATAATAATAATAATAATAATAATAATAATAATAATAATAATAATAATAATAATAATAAACTTTTAGAGTGGTACTTCATTTTATTGGACTGAGAGCCCGGGCGGGGGAAGGGAAGCTTCATTTTTATGTAACTTTAAAGATTTTCAATCTGCCGTAAACACGATTTATAACACACACATTCTTCCGACTAAAAACCTTTGAAGTTAGCCTACATGAACTAAGTCAGGAATGATTTTTCAGTTGGGTAATCATATTAGCCGGCCCCGTGGTGTAGGGGTAGCGTGCCTGCCTCTTACCCGGAGGTCCCGGGTTCGATCCCCGGTCAGGTCAGGGATTTTTACCTGGACCTGAGGGCTGGTTCGAGGTCCACTCAGCCTACGTGATTAGAATTGAGGAGCTATCTGACGGTGAGATAGCGGCCCCGGTATCGAAAGCCAAGAATAACGGCCGAGAGGATTCGTCGTGCTGACCACACGACACCTCGTAATCTGCAGGCCTTCGGGCTGAGCAGCGGTCGCTTGGTAGGCCAAGGCCCTTCAAGGGCTGTACTGCCATGGGGTTTGGTTTGGTTTGGTTTGGTAATCATATTAACGAAGTTGTTAAGAATGGTTACAGATCTCTTGGCATAGTTATGAGAGTATTTAGGGGTTGTATTAAGACATTTACGACTAAGAAAAACATTTTAACCAGCACACACATGAATATAGATGTCAGAAAATCCTTTGCAAAATCATTTGTATGGAGTACACTTCAGTATGGAAGTGAGAGTTGGACTCTGGGTAAATTAGAAAGGAATCGACTTGAAGCTGCTGAAATGTGGGTATGGCGGAAAATGACCAGAACGAGCTGGACGGAAACAAAAACCAACCTGGAAGTCTTAAGGGAAGTTAAAAAAGAGAGAAGATTCTTAAAGGAAATGGAAAACAGGAAAATAAAATTTATTGGACATGTCATCAGACACAATACTTTCATCACTAACATACTTGAAGGGAAAGTGATGGGAAAGAAAGGCAGAGAAAGACCTAGGATGAAGTATTTGGACGACATCAAGAAGAGGTTAGGTTGTAACAATTACATGGAACTGAAACGAACAGCCAATGAAAGAAGAGAGTGGTTGCATCGACAAGGCATTAGCCTATAGAATATTGATTGATTAAGGATGTAAAGGAGAGGGTGTATAAGTCTCTGGTAAGACCACAGTTAGATACGGTTCCAGAGCATGGGACCCTCACCAGAATTACTTGATACGAGAACTGGAAAAAAAATCAAAGGAAAGCAGCACGATTTGTTCTGTGCGATTTCCGACAAAGGAGTAGTGTTATGAAAATGTTGCAAACTTTGGGCTGGGAAGACTTAAGAGTAGGGAGACGGGATGCCCGACTAGGTAGTATATTTCGACTTGTCAGTGGAGAGTTGGCGGGGAATGACGTAAGTAGAAGAACCCGCTTGAATCGGGCTTTTAAAAGTAGGAAAAATCATAATATGAAGATAAAGTGGGAATTCAATAGAACAGATTGGGGCAAATATTGATTTACAGGACGAGGAGTAAGCGACTGAAATAAATTATCAAGGGAAATGTTCGGTAAGTTTCTAAGTTCGTTGAAAATGCTAGGTAAATAATTGATAGGGATTTTGCCACTTGGGCGACAGATCATTGGTGATTAATAACGACAATGAAGAGTCATGGCTTCCTTCTTCAAAAAAGATTTTTATTGTATTTTTCTTATATGCGAAAGAAAAAGCTGTTTTTTAACAAAACCTCCGAAGTTCTACTAGACGCCAATAAAACCAACATCTGGCTCCGGTCGTACATCGGAAAAAGGGGGACCAAACCAGATCGACGCATGTCGCCCTACAGTAGTTCTAAAGCGATGTACATGACAAGCCAGATTCAGTATACTCGGTGGCTAAATGACAAATGATCCCCCGTGGAGTGAGAGCGAGTGGTAATGAGATTCCACCCCAGCTGCTGGACCTGAGCTGTGTGGGCTGCGTCGCGACGACCGGCCTCGCCTTCCTGGCGTCGGACACCACTAAAGACTCAAGGGTAGCAGCAGCTTGTCACCGCGACGTTTAAAGCTCCCAACACACAGGTTCTCAAACTTTTCAGCGACTGACAAACAAAACAAGCGTATCGGTACAAGTTACAAATCTCATTTTTTGTCCCATTAGGTTAGGTTGAATGCAGAATCCCAATAGGTATTTTGTTCTTTTGTTGCTAGTCTATGTATTTATGTAACATAATCCAGCTTAAAATCTAATTCCATTTACTTTCTCCTCCTCAAGTCAGCTGACGGCGTAAGGTAAGAAGTAAACATAGCGGGACCGGCTGGGAGATGAGCATTTTCATTGTTCCTTAGACACTTCACCACTGTATATTTACAAGGTTTCTTTCTTTATTTATTTCCTTTAAAAAATTCATTTCCTTCGTTACAGACGACCTTCACACCGTAAAACTTTAAAACAAAAAATCAACCTCAATTTCGGTTATTCTTTAGGAGTTTCCACCGAACATCGTATTTTAAAATGTCATATTTTAAGTATATCCTCAAAAAACCTCAGTGGCTCAGGCGGCAACGCGCCGGCCTCTCACCGCTGGATACCATGGTTCAAATCCCGGTCACTCCATGTGAGATTTGTACTGGACAAAACTGAGGCGGGACAGGTTTTCCTCCGGGTACTTCTGTTTTCCCGGTCATATTTCATTCCAGCAACACTCTCCATTAACATTTCATCTATCAGGCATGTATCATTGCCCCAGAGGAGTGCGACAGGCTTCGGCAGCCGGCACAATTCCTATCCTCGCCGCTAGATGGGGGCTTCATTCATTCCATCCCTGACTCGGTCGAAAGACTGGAAACAGGCTGTGGATTTTCAAGTCTATCCTCAAGACACTGAAAGTACATACTTCTCCAGCTTTTGAAGAAAGAAGATCCCTTACGTCAGATTTCTATCTCAAACTCGAACATTGACTCGCTGAGGTTTTAACCCAACATGAAGGAACATTTTATCTAAACATCATCATCATCATCATCATCATCATCATCATCATCATCATAATCTTTTTTGTTTATGCCAATTTTTGTATCTTCTTTAGCTGAAGATGTTCCGCATTAGGAATGAAACATGTACTTTTTAATACCGTAATTATATTTTAAGCTGGATTATGTTACATAAATACATCGACTAGCAACAAAAAACAAATAAGTATTGGAAGGTGGGGTTCTCCATTCATCCTAACCTTAGTTGTATCGGTACAACCTGGCTAATCACAACGAATTGTTGAGAATATGGCAACTGCTTCACACTTGATTCCCACAATCCCCATGATCTGGTGAGTGTCTAGTTAATCAGGTAATCGGGTTAACTTTCGGTAGTTAACTCTTCTTAGAATATCTGTTTACTGTAATTTCGTCTGGAGCGTGGCAATGTATGCAGGCGCGTAATGTTTGGGCGTGCAATGCAGGCGGGCACCCAGAAATAAAAGTAAATGAATAAATAAATTCACCCGAACACCACTTGCACGGGAAAGGTGAAGTGTTTGTAGAATGAACCGAAAAAAGTTTGTTTTTTTCAATGCGTATGTAGAGTAATAAATTGTTAGATGATATCTGTCTGAAAATTATTATGTTGAGTTTAGGAGAGTAGTTTCTCGTAAGACGAGCGGCACCTTCTCACAAATATCTGCGCCAAGTTATTATTAAAGAAATAGTAAGAATTGGTACCAAATGTCAAATTTCAGACCAAATTATTCCTGTATCTCTTCCTTCCCCAAAACGATCATTTTTGAAACTGATTTCTTTTTAAATCTACCTATGAAATGTTATGACCGAAGACAGACTCTAAACTCAGCCTGCTCAGCATCGAATATGTCATCCATGGATATCATTGAAATCATCAATGCCTTTGCATTTATGGTTCGGTTTCTTGGAATGAAAATAAATGTGGATGCAATAAATTTTAAAAAATGTAAAGACAAAAGATAGAGACATGTATTTATTTACGTTGCATTTCAATCCCTAGAAAATATTTAACTTTCAAAATAAAATTGATTAATAAATAAATTAGTTTTACAATCTTGCAGCAAATCCTTTCTATATATTACAAGGATATAGACTGCAATGAAGTATCGACAGTACGTAATTTAATATCTGTTACTGACATGTTTTATACAATCTCTTTGAGGGGGCCCAAATTTGTTTCCTGTTGGCGGGTCCGTGCCATGTTCGTTACGCCTCTGATTGTATGAAAGCGAAACATGGACCATAACCGGCTCAGAAAGAAAGAGAATAAAATCTTTCGAAATGTCGTGTTATTAGAAGAATGCTGAAGGTGAGATTGGTGGATCGAACCACGAATGAAGAGATAATCGAATTAGTGAGAGGAGATCGATTTGGTTGATACTGACGAGAAGAAGGGATAGAATGAAAAGACACATGTTAAGACATTCAAGACTTCTTTAGTTGGTACTTGAGGGCAGTGTAGGTGGCAAGATCGCGAGGGGTAGACCAAGGTATGAATATGACAGGCAGATTAGAGCACATATAGTTACGTAGGAATGAAAAAAAGGTTACCACAGAATAGGGTGGCATGGAGGGCTGCATCAAACCAGTCTATGGACTGACGACTCAAACAACACATTTTTTCCCCTTTACACTCCCATTTTAATGTTATTGATTTTACGTCCCAATAACTACACCATTTATACTTTTCGGAGACGCCGAGGTGCCGGAATTTTGTCGCGCAGGAGTTCTTTTACGTGTCAGTAAATCTGCCGACACGAGTCTGACGTATCTGAACACCTTCAAATACCACCGGATGAGCCGCGATCGACTCCGCCAACTTGAATTCAGAAGGCCAGCACTCTGCTCCTTCAATCTTTGTTCTATCTCTGATTAACTGTACAGAACTCGAAGAGAGATTCAGTTCAGTTTTGTCCATCGTCTTTCTCCAAATACGGTATCATTTTTTCTATGCCTGTTACGTCGCACTGACACAGATAGTGAATAACACTGAAGGGACAGGACAGGGCTAGGATTAGAGTAGTGACGTCAGTCTCGAGTATCACGAACTATCCACTTCATGTTCGTATCGACATGACAATTTAAGAATCAAAGAATTATTTATTCACCTAATCGATACCTTTATTTGCCTTTGGCAATTTTATAAAATCATTAATAGTACATGTTTCGAGTGCTTTGCATTCACCATCAGCTACATTCAAGTACGCTTGGGTGTAAATAAGGTAAAAGTAGTCACAGCATATGTTCTCGTATTAACCTTGATAACTTCTCATGGGAAACTTGAATTGTTTGTCTATTGGGGGAGGATGATGGTGGTGAGGGTGGGAGGGGGGGGTGGGAGAAGCTGACGTATGTTTTTATTGGTATTCTAGTTAAGAATAAGTTTTAATTATACTTTAATTACATCTCAACTAATTAGTTGATAAAAAGTTAATCAGTGTTTTTCAAATACGCTTCCGAACAGAAGCTAAACAAGAGACTTAAAAAACGTTTTTAATCTTAATGGAAGAAGATAAATTTAACAATATTTTAATTAAGGACAAGCTATTAATCACTTTTAAGCATTCTTCCCCCCCCCCACCCCCCTCTCACTATCATCCTCCCCCAATAGACAAACATTTCAAGTTTCCCATGAGAAGTTATCAAGGTTAATACGAGAACATAATGTTGTGCATACTTTCATTTTATTTACACCTAAGCATACTTGAATGTAACCGATGATGACTGCGAAGCAGTCGAAACGTGTACTATTAATGATTCTATAAAATTTGCCAAAGGCAAATAAATGTATCGATTAGGTGGATAAATAATTCTTTGGTTCTTAAGAGTCTCGAGTATCTCAAACGAGAGTTATGCTCATCACTAGATCATAGACCTCAGTCACAAAAAGATAAAAGGCCCCTTTGAATACCAATAATATTTTCTATAAAGTAGATCTCAACACGATTTCAGGACAAACTGTCGAACAATTTGCAGCGAAAGGGAGGTGGGAGATATGGACATATAGAACATAGTTCGATGCTGATTGGTTCTCGCATATCATTTTAGCAAATTGGAAGAATGGGACGCTTGTACTGAAATAAATTCCACAAGCGCTCTTTCTAGAGACTTCCGCGAATTCTCCTTATTCTTAGTGGGGTAACAGATGTTGAGAAACGAGAAAATAATTCTGTCAACTACATCAGCTAGAATATAATGCATTATAAGAAAACTGAATTCTTTAAAATATTGTCAAAAGGCATTAAATATGCAATTTTACTCCAAATAGGTACGCGTCCCTGAAATAGGCATTTATAGGCACAATAAACCCGTTAAATTCTTGCTAAAAAGAGCCTCGGATTTATATCTTGGAATGGTAAGATATTTGTTAGGAGAAAGCCAGGCGATCCGTATTGCAGATTAGATGTTCAGAAGACATTGAAAAGATAAAGTAACATGCCAAAACTAAACATCAATAATAGTATTGATAGGTATGGTAGTAAAGAATAGGTAACTATTAGTTATCAGAATGTTAGGAATTAGAACAAAGACTCTAGAATTATTTTTAGTTGCCTCTGAAAATAACCATAAGATAATCTGTATAACAGACAGCTGACTCACTAAGTCTATATATGATATTTAAATCATTCCTAGTAATTACTGTGTGTTTAGAGCAGATAGAGAACATGAAATGACAGGTAAACGGACGGGAGATAGGATGGTTATAGCCGTTGATAACATGTTTAAAACTCGCCTGATTATTTCTTACTCTCGTGAATTCGAATTTATAATAGTTAAAGTTTAGTTTAAATGCAGGTCATATTTTATAGGAGTAGTGTATTTTCCATCAAATTATAACCTTGATCAATACTGTGACTTTTGAAAATAGTGAATAAGCAAAAAATCCAGGAAATAGAAGTCTTGTTTGTAATGTAGGAGATTTGAATTTGAGAGCAACAAATCAGGATGCTAATACAAGTATTTTTTTTTTGCTAGTTGTTTTACGTCGCACCGACACAGATAGGTCTTACGGCGACGATGGGACAGGAAAGGGCTAGGAGTGGGAAGGAAGCGGCCGTGGCCTTAATTAAGGTACAGCCCCAGCATTTGCCTGGTGTGAAAATGGGAAACCACGGAAAACCATTTTCAGGGCTGCCGACAGTGGGGTTCGAACCTACTATCTCCCGAATATTGGATACTGGCCGCTCTAATACAAGTAAATATTTGATAGTAAACTTATGTTCAATATACACATAAATAACGCCGTAAATAAGGCCTACAGGAACCTAGGATTTCTAATGAGAAACACAAACAAATTCAAAAATATGAAATCCATTGTACAGGCATACAATTCACTAGTTAGAACAGAAATAGAATATGCATCTACAGTCTGGAATCCATCATGCAATGAACATATAAAAGACATAGAACATGTTCAAACTAATTTTCTAAGACATTTGTATTTCTGTATCTATAAAACTAGTGCAAAATATGTGGCATATTGACTTAACGACAAATTTTGGGATAGATAGTTGCTTAGTAGGAGAACATTAACGAGTGCAAAATACCTACATAGAATTCTCTAAGGTAAAGCAGATAACCGAGAGTTACTCCACCAAATAAACCTGTAGGCCTATGCACCGTTTGGAAGAAACAGATATAATCTTTCTTTATTAAAATGTCAAACAAAAATCACCACATTAATTCACCATTAAACAGAATATGTCAGTCAATTAATAACATGCCAAACGTGGACATTTCACGAGGAGAGTGTCTTGTTAAGGTCGGTCAGAGTGGAACTCGCACAGAGAAAAGAGAAATTAAATGCACTGCCATACTTGTGTACCACGAATAGTTTAGTCCTTAGATTAATTTAGATTAACAATGTATATTTTAGGAGAAATTAAAATATTAAGTTGAAACACACACTTACCACTGTCCACAGTTTATAAGTATACTATTAGGTTTCATACTAATTTTTATTGTATATTATTTACATACATCATACATTATCATTATAGACTGTTATCTGCAAGTGGGCAGAAATGTCTGTTGTAAATAAATAAATAAATAAATAAATAAATAAATAAATAAATAAATAAATAAATAAAAGCCTATATTTCCGTATACAGGAATAAAATAGGCGAAATATGATCCCTAGCAATTACAATGCCGATATCGTTAGTAGATACTGAGATATGAACGTTACGCAGTAACGTCACGTTATGTGCCGGGCGTTTCAGCCCTAGTAAACGACCAGCGTCGGACCAAAAAGAAAAACGTTTTCACGGCAACCCACTCTCTCCCGAATACCCGACGGAACTTCTCATTCTTCATACTCGTAATTTCTGAGTTATGAGAGTACAAGATAGATTTTGGCACTCTTGTAGATAACATGAAATACACACCCGATATCGTGACGCTCGTTCTGAACACTTTGATGTAGATGTAGAAGGGTATCGATCCCAGTCAGTCAAGGTAAATGGCTCACGCTAAACAATGGTGTCGACCTTCAAATAAGTCATGCTAATGGCACGATGTTCCGTGAAACATTGGTAAGAACAGATGTAGCTTTCTGGTTGTTAAAACTCCGGGATAGGACATGAATATCGCAATGTGTTCGCACTCGATTCGTATCCATCTTTCAGAAGTACTAAGCGTGATATGAGTTTTACGAAGAAAAACTAAATAGTTATTCAAAAAAACAAGAGTGGAAACGTTTGCAACGTCATTCTGTACAGCCTTAACAATAATATAACAAGTGCTACTTATTCGTCTACAAATTATTTGTCCCTGCAGATTAAATCTGTCTTTGGAGAGAAAACTCACAGCCTAATTCAGATGTACCGTTGAAAATTTCCAATTTGTATTTTTTACACAACATTCTGCTATTTTTTTCCCTTACGTACTTCAGAAGGTAAATTTGTTTCATGCCACAGAAGACTGTTTGCAAAATTCTATTGGTCTTGTAAAGTGCACCTTTAAACTGGTTTCTTTCTTTCTTTCTTTCTTTCTTTCTTTCTTTCTTTCTTTAGGTATGGCTTAACAGATACAATGCATACGCACATTATTTTGGAAAGCAAAGTATATCTTTATGTCCGGACTGTTTATGTAATTAATTGTGTCTGGGAACGCATGAACAAAATCACTGATGACGCCACTATCCTAATCGAGTATTGTGGAGAAGTCTAGTTAATTCACAGAGGCTTGCAGACTGAACGAAGAAAAGTGATAAGTCCACAATGAAGATGCATGTTTTTTCTTTACAACCTGCTTTACGTCGCACCGACACAGATAGGTCGTATGACAACGATGGGATAGGAAACGGCTAGAACGCGAAGGAAGCGGCCGTGGCCTTTAGTGAGGTATAACCCTAGCATTTGTCTGATGTGAAAATGGGAAACCATGGAAAACCATCTTCAGGGTTGCCGACAGCGGGGTTCGAATCCAGCATCTCCCGAATACTGGATAGTGGCCGCACTTAAGCGACTGTAGCTATCGAGTTCGGTATGTGTGTACGATGATGATGATGATGATGATGATGATGATGATGATGATGCTTGTTGTTTAAAGGGGCCTAACATCGAGGTCATCGGCCCCTAATGGTACGAAATGAAATAACAAAAATTCAAATTCATCCACTGACCAAAATAAAATTAAAAATGTCATGAATGGATGGACATGAACCCTACAAACAAACAAACAAACAAACAAACAAACAAAAACAGTGGATCAGACTCAAAAATAAGGTAGTTAATTAGAGTATTACTGACCAAGGGACCATTTATTAAGCACAATGATGCTTGATGTCTGAAGGGGTGCTAAATTCACGTCTAAGGCCCCACAGAATGGTACATGTCGCGAGTAAAGTAGAACCATGGTATTTGTCTTTTCGGGGTACTGATCAAAAGTAGCGAAGACTCACGGTGGTCCACACAAGATGGTACTACTCACAAGTATTGCAATTCGTACAGGGAACGCAGACCTATGGTGTTGCTCACACAATGGCGCCACTCATACCCAACGCAAACCGGTAAGGTTCCTCACCTAGGTGTACTAGTCACGGGCGCCGGCATTCCCGTGGTGTTCCTCACATAGTGGGTACCAATCACAGGCAACGCTGACCCACGGTGCAGCTCCTATAGCGGTACAACTCACAGGCTACGCCCAGACCCGCGGTGTTGCTCACATGGGTACAACGCACGGGTACTGGAATCCACCAGGCCAGGCTTTTTACTGCTACTAATCACAAACCTATTTCGTACCAATTTAGTGATACTACTCGCAAGTACATGCAACCCATGGTGTTCCCCGCATGATGGTACGAATCAAGAGTATTTTCATGGTTGTAATTCAATCACCCCTTGGTCGCCCCTTGTAGTCGCCTCTTACGACAGGCAGGGGATTCCGCGGGTGTATTCTACATGTGCGTCCCCCACCCGCAGGGGGTAGTGTGTTTGGTCCGCGAGAGGTATTTTATTTCCCTCAAGTCCGCCGGCAAGCCGGTTAGGACCCCCCTATCCGCCACCTGGGACGCGCCACGTGGGAGTATCACCTCTCCCCCTGCTACGCCAGCGTAGCAGGTTCGTGGATGTGTGTACGTACTTATTGGGTGATGCTAAACTTAATCGATAAAACTGACAGTAACAATATAAAATGAGAGGAATACACAATACCATGCGCTCATTTTCTGGGTGACTATACACATTTCCGCACGTATTTTTAACCGTTTGAATACATACAGGGTGGTCGAAAACGACGCCAGCCGAGTGTTAGAGGGTTGGTCTTGCTGATAAATAATTCGATATCTCGCACAGTTGTAATTTTATCAGCTGTTGAAGTTAGCCAATCAGATCGCTTCGCGGGCGAATTGAGATGGGCTTTCAGAGGCGGTGTTGCTAAATCTGCACGCGGCTTAAGAGCGGTATGAGACCACCAACAGAAGACAAAACTTCGCCAGGGGAGGGATTTGAACAACGGACCTCCGAGCTGACGGGAACGCGCTACGGCTCAAACCCACGGTGTGTTTGCGTTTGATGCTAAATTCTCGGCATGGCTCTCTGTGCAGAATTAGCAACACCGCCTCGTAAAGCCCACTTGAATTCGCCCGCGCAGCGATATGATTGGCTAACTTCACCAGTTCGTAAAATGACAACGGTACGAGATATCGAATTAATTTTTTCAAATTATTTATCAGTATGACCAATCTTCTAACGCTTATTTACCCGGTTATTTCCGATCACTTTGTATACTGATGACAGTCCACAGAATATTCTCAGATAAAAAAATACGTTAGTATTTCGCACTCAAACGCCTGCTGTCCCAAGAACTTACAAACAACATAATGCACTAACAGAAGGCACCAAGTACAGTTTCGATCTAGGGACACACATTCTTATCAGGTCTCGCGTACCATCCCATACAACTACTAATAAACCATCTCCATGAAAAGGGCAATAAAAATACACATCATGTTCGAAAATCACTGCTCCTCAGCAACACGAGACGTGCTGAGATTGTAGAAGCAGTAAAGCTCCACAGAAGTCCCACTTTTATCAGGAGGTACTAAGCGTAACGAGAAAAACTGGAGCACTCAGATGTTCTGCTAATACGAAAGTAAGGAGGCTAAACGCCTGAACTAGAGAAGTTAACAGTGACTGGTACGTGAAGAAGAGATAGATAGATAGCTGGTTCAGCTGCAGGCTGTCGATACTCTAATCCCGATCGATTCCAGATAGGAATTTTGAAGAAGGCCATCCGGCGTTCGTTTTGCTGCAAAAAAGAATGCGACAGACACCCTACTGTCTAAAGAAATCCGTGGGATAAGCTGAAATGTTTGTTTTGCTTTATGTGGAATCTGAATCAGAGGGAGATTTATTTTACAAAATTTCACTCCACTGTCCCGGATCCGAACGGCAGCCGCCTTGGTGGGAACCAAATGGTGATGTCACTCCGCTAACACGTCCCTTTTCGTAGACGTTTGTGATGTCATTAAGCGTAGACCTCCGTCGACTCCATCACGTCCGAATGAATCATAGGTTCCAATCAACAAAGCACATCAATCTAATCTAAATAGTATATATATTCAAAGAGTGTCTATTTTTGTGAATTTATTCCGCGTTTGACGTAGTTCTAAATGTTTCGGAATGTATGAAGATCAATGCGTGACAAAATATTTTGTCTGTTTTTACTCTACTACTTGATATACGTATTTAATTAAATTGTATATATACAAAGAGCACTAGGAAAGTTTTGCAATGTGAGTGAACGCTTTAGACTTTTTCAAAATAATTTCCACCACACTCAATACACTTCTCCATTCGTTGAAACCCGTCACTGAACCAACTCTGGCACTTTTCTTCGGTTACATTTTCACACTCTTGATCTCATGCTGCCAGAAGCTCCTCGTCGGATGCAAAATGCCGCCCTTTCAGCTTCAGCTTCACTTCTGGGAAGAGTGCGAAGTCACATGGAGCAAGATCAGGACTGTATGGAGGGTGATCAAGCACAGTCAAACCTGATCTGGCAAGAAAATCCATTGTTACATTAGCACGATGTGCTGGAGCATTGTCGTGATGCAAGAGCCAAGTGTTGAGCCGTTACCTTGGACGGAGCTGCTTGAGAGCCTGAATGACCTGAGGCAGACAAGTCTCACTGTACCACTTCGCAGTAAGTGTCCTTCGTGTTTCTAGCACAACCCAAGTCAGGATGCCCCGTTTAGTGAAGAATACTGCAATAATCCTTTTCTTCACTGACCTTGACTTTTGCACAGTCAGAGGAGTACCCTCATTTTCAAACAGCCACACCTTATTCTGGGATTTTGTTGGGACATCGCAATAATAAAGACAAGTTTCGTCACCTGGAACGATGCTGTTGACGTTACGCGAAGTCCCATTTTCAAACTGTTTTAGCATTTCTTGGCACTATTTCACTCGATGTGCCCTTTGTTCCCCTGAAAGTGAATGGGGCACCCAAAGGGAACAAACCTGTCTAACATGGAGATGGTCATGTGGAACTGAATGAATAGCTGGCGCAGGGATATAGAGGGTCTCTTCTACCTGCCGATATGTCAACCGCCTCTCTTGCTGCAACATTTTCCTCACAGCTTCAATGTTTTCCGCAGTCACTGATTCAGACGGTCGCCCAGAACGAGGATCGTCTTCAACCCCAAAATTTCCCCTCTGGTACTCTTTGTATCAGCGGAAAATTGTTGTCCGATGTGGACAGTCTTTCCCCAGCACAGGCGTCATTTCCTCCAGGCACTGGTCAACAGTTAATCCACGAGCAAAATTGTGGCGGATAATTGCGCGATATTCACCTTTGGACCACATTGACATCCTAACTTGCTTTCAATCCCACTGCTTGGTAACAACTGGTGTGAAGGTCGCGCCTTGCTGTCGTCTAGAGCGGTTTCACCCTTCTTTTCATCCCTCACCATAACAGGGGTGTCGAACCAACCGTTTATGCGTATTGCAAAACTTTCCTAATGCCCTTTGTATATATTGCAAGTTGCTTTACGTCGCACCGACACAAATATTTATTTATTTATTTATTTATTTATTTATTCAGGATCAGCGGTAGGTCTAATGGCGACGATGGGACAGGAAAGGGCTAGGAATGGGAAGGAAGCGGCCGCGGCCTTAATTAGGGTACAGTCCCAACATTTGCCTGGTGTGAAAATGGGAAACCACGGAAAACCATATTCAGGGCTACCGACAGTGGGGTTCGAACCCACTATCTCCCGAATACTTGATACTGGCCGCACTTAAGCGACTGCAGCTATCGAGCTCGGTAAACTGTATATTTAGAATGCAACGAAGCAAGAGTATTTTTGGATCTTATTTCGAAGTCCCTGAATATACCGATTTCTTAGGAAGCATGCAACACAACATGCCAAATATCTCTGTTAATATTGGGTTATAGCCAGGATGAGTAGCTCAGACGGTAGAGCGCTGGCCTTCTGAGCCCAACTTGGCAGGTTCGATTCTGGCTCAGTCCGTTTGTATTTGAAGGTGCTCAAATACGTCAGCTTCGTGTCAGTAAATTTACTGGCACGTAAAAGAACTCTTGCGGAACAACATTCTGGCATCTCCGCGTCTCCGCAAACCGTAAAAGGTTTAGTAGGACTAAAAGACCAATAAGATTATTGTTAATCTTGGGTTTACGAGGATTGTGTTCTTGGAATAAGAGTTTTAACAGTAATTCCAAGGAGCATTTGTACATTGCGAGATTTCGTTAGAATGGAGATTTTATAATCTTGAAATTACCCCGGAACGACCAAAACGTGCCAAGTCTATCGTGGTAACTGTCAAAAGCTGTTTGCGTGAATATCGCCCGCCCCGCCAATGTAATACAACCAAACTGTGCTGTGATGTGTTGTTTCCGGAGATGCAGTTGACGCACATGGGCAATCTGAGCGCGTACGTGCGTGTGGTTGGCGAATAACACTAAAGGGTCTTGTCACGGCTTAACGTCGCCATCCTACCGACATATCAACATATCACAGTAGCGTCTTAAACCCTCACTCCATTTGGACACTGCGGAGTTGAAAACTGAATTCAGGCGTTTGCCACGCGATCTAGTGATTAGACATTTCCTACTCTGCTGGCTTAAATCCTGATGGAGATTATTTTCTCCACCATCGGGGCTCGAAACCAGCTAACCACGGTGTCAGGCCATGAAGACTTAACGCTTTAACGATCAAGGCCACCAGGCGGGCTTGGGGTACACTAAAATGACATAGCTGATCGATTCTTCGAAACCAAGCCCGGCAGCTGGAGAGACGTAACACGGATGAAGTGCGCAGTTAAAACTGAAACCCTATATTTTAAGTGGTGGACTCAGGTGTCGCAGCAGCCCTTTAAGAATCCCAACTTGTGGACGTTCCTGTAGGTCAGAGACTTCTCAAATAGGACCGGATCGATTGAGTGCGTGGGAACTGCGGTGATGAGATGGAAATAGATCTGACAACAAGAAAGACTGGACGCCACAACTGGAAGGAATTCGATACTACTGCCGCGGCTAGGAGTAGCTGCAAAGTACGTAGCTTCATTCGGAGGAGATAATTAGCCTAAGAGGAAGGACAACTGGGCAACCATCCTCTATCAACACTAATCAGTAGTAAAACTGGAAGAGATCCGACACTTCGAAAAATGAAGATACTGACAAAAGAAAAGACTCCCCTAGGCCTCGTAAACCTAACACCGTGGCGATCGGAAAAGAACAGCAGTTGACCAACGGTGGTCGCATAGATAAGATGAAAGCGAGGAGCCTGACATAGGAGAAAGTAATGCCAGGCTCAGCTAGGGAAACCATGGTTGCGATCTCACGCTCCAAAGTTCTGAACGCCAGGTTCTACATTTAGTCTCCTTTTACGACAGTCGGGGGATACCGTGGACGCACAAGGGGGAGATGGTGAATACGATTTCGGTTTTGTAAGGGCGTGGTGTGTCTAACAGAATTCCTATCGCGAAAGAGACGTGAGAGCCTGAACTTTTACAGTACACAGTATATTATCCCCAATCAAGGCTGTCAAGTTTCCAGTGTTTCAAGGTTTGAACAGCGGAAGGACAATTAAATGGTGGCTTCTGAAAGTGCGCAGCGTTTTTCTATACAACTTCCAAGGACGATATTTGTTTTAAAGGAACCGGGAAGTGTGAAACGATCTGATGTTTAGTAACATATCTCAGAAACGAAAACAGGTATTTCCCTGAATATTCTGTTGATATATTCAGAATATTTTCTTCATTGTTTGGATATAATATGAACCGTCTATGTTTAATATCTTGTGTCAGAAAGAATATTAAAAAATAATAATTTTTAAAAATATTTTTAAAAATTCCATTAACTGATGTACCTTTTTCTGAGAAAATACTCAAACAGGCCCAAGAAACTTTGCACGCATAATATTTAAACCTGTGTTGAGCTGCTGTAGTAAAATTGTCCTTTTGTTTTCAGAAGTTGAGAAATTATATTTTTATATCCTAGTTGAAAACTGAAATTCCCTGCAAAATGTTCGGTGCTCTTCAAGCTGGACTCCACAAACTAATCAAGGTATCTGATTAAATTTACTTGCACAAACAGATCTATATAGAGTCTAAGAGACTATTAAGTTTCAAATACATTGATGTGATAGTTTCTGAGAAAAAGGTACAAAAATATGTCCAAAAATATGACTTACGGAAAATTCAAAAGGAATGTTTGACTGGTAGCTGGCATCCACTGATATTCAGCGCGTAGAGGTATGTTTAAGCCTAATTTTGTTGCCTCAAATATAATTTCTGGACAATAATTGATACACCAATTTTTTTAGGAAAGACTAGATATCTTTTTAAGCTCAAAAACGAAAATTGGCAGTTTTTAATCTATCATACTTCCCGGTTCCCTTAAATATGTTAAATCTGCATTTATTTCCAGAGCTTAAATATTGCCAGTTCATCATTTACAGCCCAGTTCCTGATTACGATCATGATTTACGATAGCATATTTCAACACTCCAGGAAGCCCGAACATCACATATATGTACAAAGTTTTGAAACCAAAATGTATCACACAATGCCGGATACCAAAATTTCGGGAATGCAGGTGGTAAAAGACTACAAACACAAGCCAAACACAGGAGGAGGAAAGGAACCGAAGGTGTCAACATAGGTGATGGAAATGAACAAACAAGTGACGTATCAAAACATGTATAGAAAGAGAGGAACATCTAAGGGAACACAACAGGATAAGCACAATGACAGGTCAATGTGGTAAGAAACCGCGATGTTGCCCAGCAACCGTGCAGGCTGTGATGTGAAGTATTGATGACAGAGACGTGTTATCAAAGAGGGCCGTTAGAGTATACATAGTACGATGTGATCTTGCAGGCTGTGATGTGAAATATTGATGGATGACCATGACTGAGAAACATATTATCAAAGAGGGGCGTTAGAGTAAATAGATGGTCGGCGTGATGTTGCAGGCTGTGATAATAATAATAATTTCGTGTTGCTATTTCTAGCCGAGTGCAGTCCTTGTAAGGCAGAGCCTGATGAGGGTGGCGGCATCTGCCATGTGTAGGCAACTGCGTGTTATTGTGGTAGAGGGTACTGTGATGTGTGAGTTGCAGAGATGTTGGGGACAGCACAAACACCCAGCCCCCGAGCCAATGGTATTGACCAATGAAGGTTAAAATCTCCGACCTAGCCGGGAATCAAACCCGGGACCCTCTAAACCGAAGACCAGTACGCTGACCATTCAGCCAACAAGTCGGACGCAGGCTGTGATATGAAGTACTAATGGATGCCAATGGCAAAGAAAGAGACGGCGCTTTTTATCTAATACTCTAGAGAATTGCTTATTTCGAGTAGTTTCATACGCCCCGAGTCAGATCCCCTTTCGATGCACTGAATTCTACACTTATCTACTCCAAACGCCACACAGATGTTTCTCAAAAACTATGCGTTAGGGATCATACAGGCCGACCTCGCTCGCCAAACCGCAGACAGCCAGTATGTCGACTTTCGACTTCATGTCGATAAACGTATGCTCACTGCTTGTTTCTCTTAAAAATACATGATAACGTCGTGTTTGTTGCGAGTCCTTAGGACCGGTAAAATGATTGGAGACATCCCTACGTCTTTCATTTACATTTTTTCATATTTATTTTAATATGCATATGCTTTTGGGCTGGGAGTATCTCATGGAATTAGCGTAACCAGGCAACCATTGTACGTCATATGGATGGAAGAAGGACGCCATTTTGGTGGACGTAAAGACATACTTTAGGAACATCTTGATGTTGGACGTATAAGACCTATAAAGAGAGGCTGTAAGCAAAGCAATGGCTAATCATTTTAACGGGAAACATGAATTAAAATTCTGAACACTTATTTATTTCGATTGATTGAACTCTCTATCTCCCCTGCGGATGAAGTGAAAGGATGTATTCAATATCTGCACCCCGAGCTTACTAAGAACCTGTGCTCACTCTCTAGTCTCCTAAGCCCCAAAACATTCTATGTTTTTCCGTGTAGCGGAGACTATCTTTTGTTATAGTATGTGTTACTTACGCTTGCTGCACATTATGTAACAGTACTCTGCCCGTGTAATAACACTGTGACTTAGTACACAGACGGTATTGGTAGTAGTTGTAGTAGATAAAGTGCAAAACGTGAACAGTGGTAGGAGAGGCATAGTAACGTCTAGCAGAGAGATTCATTTATTAACTTCAATATTTGTTAGAACAGGCTAGCGCGTTAATAATCTTTGCGTACAGAGGGTTCTGTTAAGTAATATTTACGATTCGAAACACCATAAAAGGCGTGAAAGATATACAGGGTGAACGGAAATTCGCGCACTCGGGCGTCGCAGCGCGACTCCTCTCATGCCAGCGATTAAAAAAAATGTCTCACAAAAGTTCGCCCTGCGAGTATATCCGGCAGAAAAAGGACGTTGAAGAGTGGCAATCTGGCAACACTGTAACCAAATGTAGAGTAACTACCTCTGTCAGTACATATTAGCCGTGCTGTACAGTTGGTGCAGTGGATAGAGTATTGGGTTAGCATGCAGGAGGTCGAGGGGTCAATCCTGGGTTGAGGCTTATGTTTTTATTTCATAAATGTAGTCCAGGTGGTATGGTATCTGGCATCTTAATCGTCAACAGCGATTGCAGCGGGTCCTCTAGAAACCATTTGTACTTACATACTACGATCCTAGAAATGGACGCACAATCGTTTTCATTGGTCAGCTTTGAAAGATGCCCATTCCACGTTGTGGGCGTGAATTTATTCGCTGTTAAGGATTAGGATGCCAGATACCATATCACCTTGATTACATTGACGAAATAAAAAACATACACCTCAACCCAGGATCGACCCCTCGACCTCCTTGCATGCTAACCCAAAACTCTATCCGCTGGACCAACTGTACAGCACGACTGTGGTTACAGTGTTGCCAGATTGCCACTCTTCAACGTCCTTTTTCTGCCGGATATACTCGCAGAACGAACTTCTGTGAGAGGCATTTTTTTTTAATTGCTGGCATATGAGGAGTCGCGCTGCGACGCCCGAGTGCGCGAATTTCGGTTCACCTGTATATGTTTTTTTATATATATCACTAGTGATGGTTTATCTTCACTGACCCCTTTAGTGAAAGTGGATTAATACCAATTTTATCAAACTACACATTCACTAGGGATAGTGCACCATCGCTAGTGTTTGTACACTTTCATTGTTAAGAGGTAACGAAGATGAACCATGGTGCTGCAATAACAAAACATATTCATATTTCGAAAGTTGCTTTTTATGAGCTGCAGTTTGAAAATATAGTCATATTACATAAAATAGCATGTGAGTATAAGGTATGTACGGAAAAAGAAATAATTTGCTGCACTGAAAGTTTAAAAGAACAGAATTGAACATTATGCAGAATATCATCCAGTTCTTCATCACAAACATAGTACTTAAGCTTGCCTTCTTCAGTAACAGGTTGTATTAATTTTGTTACTCCATTCATCTCGAGCACTTCATATCTCTTCAAAAGCTTGTAGTCGTTGCCTTCACTTTTTCGTCCAGATTTTAGTGATTTAACCTTGCTGATACGTGACTCGTACATTTCTATGTCCATGAAGACAATAGGGAACATGCATAATTTTCAAAACTATTTTTTTTGAAAAGTACACCAATGAAATAGTACGTAAACCTATTACAATGTAGTAAGTTGCTTTGTTTTCTACCATTTAAAAAATGTTCAAAAGTGCTTTTCCGCAAGGCGAGTGAAACGGCCTCTGACGTAAGCGGCGCGCTGTGACGTCACGATCCAGTACCGCATGCAGCTCTACCAGCCATTGTGCATCAGCCGTTACTAAAAGCCGATTGTTTATTATTCGTGATAGCGAATAACTTCAAAATGACAGAAGAAAGGTTCAAAACAGCACAGTCAGACAATCTATCATGTGTAGATGTCATCATACTTGAAAAATAGTGACTTTTGTGGCCGCAGAAATTCGCAGATAAAAAGCAAGTTTGTAAGTGGCATCTTTTATATACGTGCAATGTATTGTAACTCATAGTATTAGGGTAACAATGAACCTGGATAGAAATCACATCACTTTCAACATTTCCTTCTAGACTGATTCCCATATTAAAGAATAACATTACATTTTCGTGCTTTCAGCATTAGTAAAGTAAGAAATCGGATTTCAGCACTAACATAAACATATAGGTAGCATTATAGTAGTCCGCCTCTGTGGTGTAGTGGTTAATGTGATTAGCTGCCACCCCCGGAGGCCCGGTTTCGATTCCCGGCTCTGCCATGTAAGTTGAAAACAAATAGTACGAGGGCTGGATCGGTGTCTACTCAGCCTCGGGAGGTCAACTGAGTAGAGGGGTTTCGAATCCCACCTCAGCCATCCTCGAAGTGGTTTCTCGTATTTTCCCACTTCTCCCCCAGGTACCTAAGGCCACGACCGTTTCCTTCCCCCTTTCTTGCCTATCCCTTCCGATCTTCCCATCCTCAAACAAGGCCCCTGTTGAGTATAGCAGGTGAGGCCGCCTGGGCGAGGTAATGACCCACCTCACCAGTTGTATCATCATACCCAAAGTCTCACGCTCCAGGACACTGCCCTTGAAGCAGTAGAGGTGAAATCCCTCGCTGAGTGCGAGGGAAAAACCAAACCTGAAGGATAAACTGATTAAGAAAGAAAGAAAGAAAGATCATAGTACTATAGGGCTATAAACTATCATTCCCGAATATATATTTATGGTTGTGGCAACTGGCCTACCCACTTCCGGGGCCCATGAAAGAGAAACATTAAATATCTTGCTGGAGGGGAAAAGTTTAACATGATAAAGATAAAGATAAATATGACTTCATCCAGTTTCCACAAGTCGGGCTGAGTGGTTCAGACGGTTGAGGTGCTGGCCTTCTGACCCCAACTTGGCAGGTTCGATCCTGGTTCAGTCCGGTGGTAGTTGAAGGTGCTCAAATACGTCAGCCTCGTGTCGGTAGATTTACTGGCACGTAAAAAAGAACTCCTGCAGGACTAAATTCCTGCACATTGGCGTCTCCGAAAACCATAGTAGTAGTTAGCGAGCGTAATGCCAATAACATTAATTACATTTGGCTTTTAACAAGCTGAGCATATCACGCAAGAAAAGTGTCTTGGTGACATTTTAGTCGTTCAATACAGGAATGTATTTGGGTATTTGCTATTTGCTTTACATCGCACAGTCACAGATAGGTCTTATGGTGACGATGGGACAGGAAAGGCCTAGAAATGGGAACGAAGCGGCCGTGGCCTTAATTAAGGTACAGCCCCAGCATTTGCCTAGTATGGAAATGGGAAACTACGGAAAACCATCTTCAGGGCTGCCGACAGTGGGGTTCGAATCCGCTATCTCCCGGATGAGAGCTCACAGCTGCGTGCTCCTAACCACACGGCCAACTCGCCCGGTATTTTTATTCTTCGGTTTATTGACTTGGCTTGTATACCCTAAAACTTAGGCTAGGTTGGATAATATTTTAATCACCAACATCACTATTTTCACCTGTGTGCAATTATGTTATTTATTTCACTAATATTATGATAATTATTATAATTGAGCAATGTTAACTTATAAGACCCCAACAGACAAGCATTGGTTATTTGTAGAGATATATATTTGTTAAATTCACGTTGTTTTCTTTCTTGACGTACACTCCTATTTTTTGTTATATTATAGAGTATTTAGCTATAGCCTAAATTTCTTTACAAATGTAAGCTCTTCAATAAAGACATAAATTACTGTCGCATGCCAAATTGGTATAATTACTGTAGAGCTGTCAATATGGTTCATAATCCCTTTGGTTTATTACCTAGACATGGAAAACCCAAAACATAGGTTATGTTTGGAGAATACTTTAATAATCAGCATTAATTAATGCACTGTTTATTACTTTCATATTCCAAGATGTAAATGAATCATTTAACTAAAGCATTATACATTAAAATTCTAAGTGTAACCACTAGAACAGCTGACATGGAAAAGTGACTGAAAATTCAAACAAATTCAACTTACGTTAAAATGATCAAAAAAAAAAGTAAACTGTAGACTTTTCCGATATATCACCAGCATTTCTCCGGCTCGCCAAAATCCATTTCTCCCTAGTTTTAGCGTCTTTGGAACATTTATAAACAATTTGTTTGGGGTGGTACGCGATGTGCTATTGCTCATCGGAACTATACACCATTTATAAGTTTTCTGCCTCACTGTCTGCGCAAGATTCATTTTAAGTCTAAAATATACCACTCAGATTATTATCCAATGTATAGACTTCGAATTTAACCAAACCAGACAATAACATAAAATAGAAATACGCAAAGTGTATCCTGCTTCTCATAGTACACTATGTGTTATTTCGTCTGCTAATTCAGTCAACCTGTACGATGACGTCAGACCAATGAGATCGCGTACTTGCGTGACGTGACATTTTCATACTTTAATTTAGATTTTTATCATGTTTGGAGTTATTATTTGTACATTCTGATCACATTTTTGGATTCTGCGTGAAATTTTGAATCAGATTAGCATATTTTTAATTAAAAACCCGGATCATGCATGTTCCCTATTATAATTGTGGTTTCCCCGTTCCACTCTTAGATGTTCGTAAAACTTCACTGATTCAACCACGGCTACCATTCTACCTACCTTGCACAGTTGTATAATATAACAATAACCAACCGACGATAATTACACTCATGCCGATGCTTGGGACCATTGTTGTGCGCTAATATGAGGTCATATTAGAGGACAAATATATCAGTCTATTGTTTGAATCATATAAAAATTCGCGACCAAATTAAACACGCACCATTAATAATCTGCTACTCAGTGCCGGATTAAGGTGTTTGGGGGCCCTGGGCTATTTAAAAATGTGGGGCCCCTTCTTCGTAACATCACGTAAGACTAGCATACTGAAGTCGTTATAGAACTACTTCCACTTAAACTGATGAATAGGGATGTGTTGAAATAGACTACATTTTTTTTTCTGTTTTTCATGTTAATATTTCATAATGCCAAAACATATTTTACATTTGTCTCATCATCACTATCAAATCGACATACAAAACAGAACTTATGTTTTTTGGCACCACTGGGATATTTTCTATCCATTTTACAAGAACATTACAGTTGTACTTCCGAATGGTTCAATAATCAGAGGTGAACTGGAAGTTCTCTTCCTGATGCAAAGATATAGTATAGCATGCGCATTCCACCGTGCTTCCCCTGTCCCCTCCCGCTCACTTCCTAGACCCCTTCCCCCTCTACCCGTACTCGCAAGCAGCCAGATTTAAATTTTCGTCAACAATAACCTTTACAATAATTACAGTGAGTAAGTAGCGAGGGTTCGTGTCTCCGGACTGTAATTGATTCTAGCCGTGATGAAATACTAACATGGGCAGCTGATAAGAAGGAAGGAAGAGTGCGTGTTGGATATTTTGGGAGCGTAAATATTCATATACGTGCACGGAGGTGGAGCACCAGATATTTTTATACAATTTTAGGTTCGACCAAGAGCCGGGGCCCCTTCGCACGCGGGGCCCGGGGCTGCAGGCCCTTTAGCCCCCCTCCCCCCCTTAATCCGGCCCTGCTGCTACTGTACACATCCACTAACCGGGGCCTGTGATGGTTCACCTTCACTAGTGGATGTGTTTTATTCATTTTATGGTAAGCTTTCACTGATCATTTTAGTGATGGTGTACATCACTCGAGAAGGTTTGAGTCAGTCTTGGGCGTCCAAAATATCGCATTCTTCTCCCAAAAATCGTATATTTAAGAAAACTCCATCTTAATGGCAGACTATCTTCTCTACAACTTAGACTGCGTGTTAGTAGTCTGACTTGTGGTGCAAATGCATCACCTGGTTGCCCTACATGGAGGTTACGGGTGCGCCAGGTCAGACCAGCGGTATATCCACGAAGCATTGATCCCGACCTCTGGCGCCATGACTCGCGACTCGCGTGCGGTGCTCGAACACTGGCCCGCCCCGCAGATGACAGAGAAAGTTCGGCTGGCCCCCAAAGAACAAATCAATACCCACAGTGGCACGACTACGCACGTGTAAGCGGGCCACAGTAACGGAACATCTGTTAAGACAGAGGACGCGGCTTATTGAACTCGTTGCTCGCTGACAAGTTAGCAAAATATGTGTACTATGCGGTCAGCTGGCACTGGAACAAGAATCGTAACTTAGTTTTTCTAATATTTGTTGTATGTTCGCACTCAGCTCAGAAGAATGAAACGACGCTAATCTCCCAACATAAATGACATCACGTCTAAACAGCTCAGTGGATTTTCATGATATTTTGCACAAACATTTCTCAAAGGAAACTGTCTCAGGACAGAATAGCCTATGTTTCTTTTCAAAAATCGCATAACACGTTAAAATGAAATGGTATTTGTTTCTTTCCCGCAAAATCATGCCAGAATTACAGGACCAAAGGCAAATTTGGTATGGATATAACACAGAGATTCAGCGCAAACATTTGCCTATTCTGATTTTTCAGTAAATAACCACTCCATAAATGGCGGCCATTAATACGTAGGTATTTGCTGAATTTGCGAGCGTTTTATCCGCTAAAAATCAAAACAAGAGATCGCTACATGACCTTCCGCCGCGACAAATTACGTCTATTGTGTTCGGGTAAATTACACTTACGTTTTCTCTACTACTACTACTGTGTATGTTGGGTATTTAGCCCGAAGGCTGGTTTGATCCTCCACAGTTCCACCAACAGCTGTCATAGTTAGCCTAGGCATCAATGAAGAGTGAAGTAGTTTCCCGTTGCTTTCCTCACCGAGCAAGAAGTTGCTATTACATATCAGTCTGCCAAGCCCACTAAAATGCATGCACCAACCGATCCTATGAGCGATATTTTCACACCATTCATTACAGGGAGTCGCTCATACCTCTGTCACTTTCATATTGTCAAGGATGTGAATACGAAACTTGGTTCTTCCCCTTCTTTTACCAATAAATTCGGTCTTCAAAGGGTCGTAGCTCTACCACTTTGTCCTCTAATTAATGCTGGAAGGGGATGATTATTTCGTGCCTCCCTTTACAACAATAACCACCACCATCACAATAATATTGCTGAATGTTTTGACATATTTTCACACAAGGCCTAAATATGTCATAGAGCTTGGGGGTCATCCTAAAAAACGGGAAAACTGCAGTGCATGTAACAACATATGTGACGGAAGTGTAACCTAGCAACCGAGCAGGCTGTGATGTGAGGTGTGGATGGATGGTCAGACAATGTTACCTAGCAACCGTGCAGACTGTGATGTAAGGTATGGATGGATGGTCAGACAGTGTTACCTAGCAACCGTGCAGACTGTGATGTAAGGTATGGATGGATGGTCAGACAGTGTTACCTAGCAACCGTGCAGACTGTGATGTAAGGTATGGATGGATGGTCAGACAGTGTTACCTAGCAACCGTGCAGGCTCGATGTGAGGTATGGATGGATGGTCAGACAGTGTTACCTAGCAACAGTGCAGGCTGTGATGTAAGGTGTGGATGGATGGTCAGACAGTGTTACCTAGCAACCGTGCAGGCTGTGATGTAAGGTATGGATGGATGGTCAGACAATGTTACCTAGCAACCGTGCAGGTAATGATGTAAGGTGTGGATGGATGGTCAGTTAGTGTTACTTAGCAACCGTGCAGGTAATGATGTAAGGTGTGGATGGATGGTCAGACAGTGTTACTTAGCAACCGTGCAGGTAATGATGTAAGGTGTGGATGGATGGTCAGACAGTGTTACCTAGCAACAGTGCAGGCTGTGATGTAAGGTGTGGATGGATGGTCAGACAGTGTTACATAGCAACCGTGCAGGCTGTGATGTAAGGTATGGATGGATGGTCAGACAATGTTACCTAGCAACCAACAGGGTGTGACGTGAGGTATGGATGGATGGACATGACCGAGAGACATGTTCGATCGTTTGATCAGGAAAATCAAATTATCTTTAGAGATGAGTCTTACACCTAGAATTTAATGTTCTCAACCATTCTTAATATTTTTTTAAATTGTTGCTGATTGGAAATTATTTAATGTCGTGTATGCTGTTGATGACATCTACAACTTTACAGTGGCTCTTGATCGACTTGGGATAGGAGTCAGCAAAATGATATGAAAGTCAACCCAGCCTAAACTAATTTGGTTATCTATCATGGGAAGACTGATCATATTTTTCCTACCTATAGTCTCTATGGAGTATCTATTGAAAGATGGTACTATATTAAAGAACTTGGAATTATATTCGACTCTTCACCGGATCCTGAAAGACATATTGCATCATCATGTAATAAAGCCTCTCAGATGATTGGTTTTATACTCTGCTCTGCAAAATATGGACTCAGCAATACTGCTCTAATTATTTTGTATAAGTGTTCAGTTCGCCAAACTCCAGATATGACTCAGTTGTTTGGTACCCTTACCAGCGAGGTCATATTGATTAGATTCAGTCCACTCAGCGACGGTTCATCAGAATCCTCGGATTAAGAGCTGGTTATATTGTTCCTGTTTCAGAGTCTGAAGCATATGTTGGTCTTCAACAGTTATCTAAAAGGAGAATGACTGCTGACCTGTCAATTCTATATAAACTTCTCTAATCTCTTGCGACATATCATTATTCATGCCCATGTACGCACTCGCTCTGAACACATCTTCGAGAGAAGACACCAAGACCGCAATTACCTTTTCCATAGTCTTCTAGCCAAACGTCTACATGAGGGGAATATGATTTGTTCCCAATGTGACATCTTCAACGACTCCTACAGGTCCTACACTTTAGACCTGCTGTATTGGTTGTTACCACAGACAAAACTGTGCCTGAATAACTGGCTTTCCTATCTTGAATTACACATTAAACATCTAAATTATATTGCATGAATGATACGTGTATACATTTTATAATTTTTCTTCAATTATTGTGTCTACTTTGAAGGATAATACGTCTTTTTTCCAGTTTCTATATGACAATTTACTGTAATTATAATTTAAATGGCTGTGCCATAGAAATAAATAAATAAATAAATAAATAAATAAATAAATAAATAAATAAATAAATAAATAAATAAATAAATAAATAAATCCTACTACTGGTAGGGGAACTCCGCAGTAGCTGTACCTAGTTTTTCTACAGAAATGGGATCTGTTCGCTTAACACTTGTACCTCGTTAAGAAGAATTCAACTCCATCCGATCACTTGCCCCGACAAGGCCTGGTGTAGAATAATTGAAACACTGACACTCATTAAAATGCGGCCACGACCTAATAGCCCGGAAGACAATACCTGCTCAGTTGGCAGCGCTCAGTGTAACTGCTAAACAAGGTGACAGCATAATACGTACAAATGTCAATAGTAATGTGCGAGTTATCTACGCTGTACGAAGGCCCTTGAAGCCATCTTCATTCAACCGTATCCAGTTGTCCGAGAGCGGTGAAAGAACACTCTCCATCTAGACACACTCATCGCACAAAAACTGGCTAGCACAGAAGATGATTTCCTTTCAAAATAAGATGAACATTTTGTGCAGGTGGTAGGATTTCAAGTATCATCTCTTAGGCCTCTGGCTATCCACAGTTTACGAATATCCTTGCGTTTCGAGAATGTATAAAATGTCTTTGCGCCACTATTTGTGCTGTTGAGGGTCTACATTCCGACACAAAAGCATCACGGTCTCTTTACACAAGCATCTGCGTCAAAAATCTTTGTATTCCTCACGCACTGGTATGCTCTTTGTCTTTCGTAATAAAATATTTATTTATTTATTTATTTATTTATTTATTTATTTATTTAGAGAGCACCAACCGAAAAGAAGAAAAAATCACCAGGGGAGTCGTGCGAACACGGACCTCTGACCAGACAGGATCGCGCCATAGCAAGTACGCTACAGTATTTGTATTTATTGCTGATTTCTCGACAAGCCTGTCTAAGCCCCGTGCACAATTAGCAACACCGCTTCGCAGAGCCTACTTGAATTCACCCGCGAAGTGCTCTGATTGCCTAACTACAACAGCTGATAAAATGACAACGCCACGATATATATGTTTGTATGTGTGTCTCGAATGGACTCAAAAATTACTGGAACGATTCCGCTGAACATTTCACAATTTTTTCTTATTACCCCTGGGAGGGTTTAGGAAGTGGTTTGAACGAAATCTGATGAGTAGTTTGTCATAGGGAGTGAGAAGGCTGATAAAAGAAAATAGGGGAAGGTAAGTAAACCGCATGACAAGTCTGATCAGCGGGTTGCGTAACCAACAGTATGTAAAGAATAAGCGTTTTTCTTAAAATGATCTTCTTCTTCTTCTTCTTCTTCTTCTTCTTCTATAACGGTATATAAAAATGAAAAGTTCGAGTTCAGTTCCCACAGCATAGGGGACGAGGAGTGAAGAAAGAAAATGTCGAAAATGACAGATTACGGGTGAATGTGTGTGTATGTTGCCAGCCCCGTGGTGTAGGGGTAGCGTCCCTGCCTCTTACCCGGAGGCCCCGGGTTCGATTCCCGGCCTGGACCTGAGGCTTGGTTCGAGGTCCACTCAGTCTACGTGATTAGAATTGAGGAGCTATCCGAAGGTGAGATAGTGGCCCCGGTCTAGAAAACCAAGAATAACGGCCGAGAGGATCCGTCGTGCCGACCACACGACACCTCGAAATCTGCAGGCCTTCGGGCTGAGCAGCGGTCACTTGGTAGGCCAAGGCCCTTCAAGGGCTGTAATGCCCTGGGGGTTTGGTTTTGGTTTTTTGTGTATGTTTCAGCATAGCTCTCAACCAAACTAGAAACACACAACTTAATATCTGGAAAAAATACTGTAGGGGCAAGAAACCCCTAGCACCCCTAAAAGAAGGGGTGAAATGTAAAAAGCCGAAAATTTACTGATATTAGTGGCGAGTTCATAGTCTTTGGGGTAGCTGAGATGAACCGTGACACTCTCGATGCCGTTTGAGCCGAAATTCATTTCCAATCGGGATAGGGGTTAGCAGAGGTGAAAGGAATGTCCAGAACGACCGAGATCATGGATGTACATGTGCATAATCCAGGAAACTGTAGGGTAAGACACCCTTACGGTCGGGGATTGAAAGGGGGTGAAATATTAAAATAATAGAAAACAACCAATATAAAAAGTGAAAAGGATAGTTTTTCTTTTGCATCTAACACGGTTGAATTAATAAACGCGGGCGAAGCCGCGGGCACCTGCTAGTCTCTCAATTTGGAAAACCCACTAACCCTCATATACCCGGGTTCACGTTGTATCCGACCACCCTGTATATACTGGTCCAATATACAATTCACCAATACTGTGCTCGATAGCCGCAGTCGCTTAAGTGCGGCCAGTATCCGGTAGACAGTGGGTTGGAATCTCACTGTCGGCAGCCCTGAGAATGGTTTTCCGTGCTTTCCCATTTTCACACCAGGCAAATACTGGGGCTATACCTTAAGGCTACGGCCGCTTCCTTCCCACTCCTAGCCCTTTCCTGTCCCATCATCGCCATAAGACCTATCTGTGTCAGAGCGACCCAAAGCTAATTGTAAAAAATAAAACAATAAAAAACCACCAACTAACAATAATTTACGCTTGTGCAGCTTGGAGGAAGTCACTGAGGTATGAGGTGGTCGTTTTCGTGGTTTTAAGCGTTCAAACTCGATAGACTAAGGGCTCTATTATGTTAAGAAAGTAACAAGTAGCATTTAGGATAATTTGTAGCGAATGTGTACCCTTTTATTAGAGAAGTCTAGATTACCCTCCATAATGTCTAACAAATATTCTTCCGTGCAGTCCTGCTTGAACGCAGGGAAACATACGTCAACCTATCACTTGTGTCAAGAAATGCTTATTTCTTCTCCTTGAACTTGGCATCATTCCCCGCCTCTTTCTTGCAGCTCCCGTTTCATTTGAGCGATCGATCATTTCCTTGGCTGGTCTCTAGGTCCTTTTATTCACAAGTTGCTTTACGTCGCACCGACACAGATAGGTCTTATGGCGACGATGGGATAGGAAAAAGCTAGGAGTGGGAAGGAAGCGGCCATGGCCTTAATTACGGTACAGCCTCAGCATTTTCCTGGTGTGAAAATGGGAAACCACGGAAAAGCATCTTCAGGGGCGCGACAGTGGGGTTCGAACCCACAGCTCACAGCTACGTGACCCAAACCGCGTAGCCACTTGCTCGGTGCCTCTAGGCCTTTTGCCTTCTACTTCCGTTGAAGATAATTATTTTGCCACTCTTTCCACGTCCAAGTAATTTCAACCTTGGTGGATTTATTTTTCATTTAGGATTTAATATCTTCTTGTTTCCTTCATGTGGGCTCACGGTCTAGAGGAGTTGTAGTAGCAGTAATAGTAGTAGCGAATTCTCCCAATATTGGAAGACGTTAAGCAAATAACTCAAATCATTTCTTCTGTGGGTTGTTCTTGTTGTTCCAATTCTTTCCAAGAAGGCTTGTTTACGTTCTTGTGACCACTTAGGTCTGTACTGTTTTTGTTGTGGTTGGTCTGACGTAGCTTCTCAATCGTTTAATTTGTGCGTAAACACGTCTCTTTCTAGGATGTCTGTTGAACTTGTGTTTGCGTTTTTTGAGGTCCTTTCGTAGTTCTTTAAGCCAGGGTATTGAGTTCTTAAAGAGAGATTACATAATCTATTATCCTTTTTGTTAATCAATTTTCTGGTAATCTAATCACATGGCCAAATAATTTAATTCGTCTTTTCCTAATGCCAATTTCAATATTTTTATTATTATTATTATTTTCCACGAATTGTAGATACAATTCAGGGATGGTGAGTGGAGAAAGGGCATAGCACCACATACACGAATGTGCCTCCATCTCCACTTAAAATTACAATATTAAAATATACAATTATATTCTACAAAATGTGCCTACATACTGTTACCATATTTACATAAGACATTTATTTACATAATATTCAAGAGACCTGTTCAACACAAACTCTCTCTCTCTCTCTCTCTCTCTCTCTCTCTCTCTCTCTCTCTTGAATCCCCACATACACTTCAGCTAGGCCGGCTCACTCATACCCACAAACAGTCTCACTCACTCCGATCACAAACTTTCATCCGTCCTCGCACGCATACTGAACATTCACACAGTAGAAAATTATGTAGGTACAGAAGGTTTCGTTATGTATACATTCGTTTTGCCTCTTTACAAACATTTTCTGCAGGTAGTTCTTTTATCTGTAGTGAGAGTTCATTCCACAGACGAGCAGCCACTTTGATATGATGCTGTTCTTGCAAATGGACAAATCTGGACCTCTCTGAGCGGAACGGTAGTTCAGCTGTGAGCGGTTGAAGGGGTTTATGTGAATGTTACCTGCGAGGGATTTTCTCAGGAAAGCAATATCTATTTGTTTACAGAGAGCTGTTACGGGGGGGGGGCAGTGACCTGGCTGTATTTAAATGACCTGTTGAGTAATTAGTCGTTCTGCTCGGCGTTGAACTCCCTCTAGTTTAATGTTCTCCGCTGTAGAGGGGTGTCAGGAAGGAAGGAAGGAAGGAAGGAAGGAAGGAAGGAAGGAAGGAAGGAAGGAAGGAAGGAAGGAAGGAAGGAAGGAAGGAAGGAAGGAAGCCCCTTACAACAGTATTGGCCGTACTAATGCCAAACAGGCTGTCTAAACTGCTTTCTTTCTGGCTCCCAGTAGAGATCTGCGGATGAATCCCAAGATTCTGTATGCTTTGCATCTTATTTCCTCAACATGCTTGTTTAATTTTAAACTGCTGCAGATATGAATGCCAGGCAATTTTATTGAGGCACAAGGCATCAGGTTTTTACCACACAGTGAAATTTGGTGTTGTAACGGTGATCTTGCTATAGTTAACCGGATATATTTACATTTATAGACATGCTATGTAGCCAGCCTTTCTATTACCCGCAGGCACTGGGTTCGATTCTTGGCCAGGTTAGATATTATTACCAAGATTTAGGGCTGGTTTGAGGCTACTCAGTCTAAATGAGAATAACCGAGGAGCTATCTGATGCTGAGATAGCAGCTCCGGAGTAGAAAGCTAAGAATAACGGCGAAGAGGATTTGTCACGCTGATCATGTGTCACCCTGTAATCTACAGGCCCTCGGGCTGAGCAGCGGTGAATTGTCAGAGCTATAGTTCCATGTTTTTTTTTCCACGTAGATAAAGTCTTTCCTGGCAATAACTATATGAAAATGTACGTCACGATTTCATTTAAAGTCTCTCATGAAATCGTGACGTGCTCTTCTGGAGAAGACAGAGATGATGATGATGCTGAGATGGATCTTGTGTATCTTTGAAAGATAGACTAAGGAATGAAAAGGCAAGGATGAAAGCAGTAATAAATGAAATTATGAAGGAAGCAAGATTAAAACGGTATAGTAATGTGATGAGAAAAAGCGAGGAGGAGTAGGTATATTAAAAGAGCGAGCATGTGCTATCAGCTTGCATTCGAAAGATACTGTGTTTGAACCCCATTTTTGGCAGCCTTGAAGATTGTTTTACGAAGTTTCCCATTTTCACACCAGGGTCTACCTTGGTCGCTTCCTTCCCACTCTTAGCACGTTCTTATTCCATCGTCGTCATAAAACCTATTTGTATCGATGCGACGTAAAGCAAGCTGTAGAAAAATGGTACATTAAAAAAGCATGCAGATTGCCTGTTACAGCGAAGAGCTCTCGAGGAAGGCAAAGGATAAAGATGGAGAGAGATGCAGTACTTGAGAATGTCCTGGTGAAAAAAAAAAGACTGAAAGAGGGGACTATGGACCGACAACAATGGAGAAATCTCATTAAGGCAACCGACCCCTCATAGGCTACTGGGGAAAGGTGGTGACGAAGAAGAATAAGAAGGTACTTTCTGAGGATCTCTGATAGCGGAGTGGGATTTAAAAACGGGGAAGTCACTGGGCTTATGCTTGGTCCTACATGGACAATTCCTCGGCTTTCTGCGAATAAAAAGAAACCTTTCCCTTTGCGAAAAGCTAATGATCAATAAATGAAACTTAAATAATGATAACGAACAATTTATTTGCATCATTTCACAGAGCATTTTTGGCAATCAAGGCCTACAGTAACGACTAATGTGACGTCACTGATGGTACACTCTATTTCAACCAAAACACACACTATTTACACAAACAAAGCCTACTGTAACGATTAATGTGGCATCACTGATGGTACGCTTTCTATTTTAACACACACTATTTATATAAACAAGGCCTACGCTAACGACTAATGTGACGTCACTGATGGTGCACTTTCTATTTCAACACACACTATTTATACAAACAAAGCCTACGGTAACGACTAATGTGACGTTACTTCGATCACATTTTGTCACGTTAAATCACACAAATTTTCGGATGACCCCCAGTCATAAGACATATTCAAGTCAAAAATCCTGGATATCATCATCCAGACCAAAGCGGACTCTGTGCTAACAAATTCACTAGGAATATCATATGTAGACTTCTCTGTTCTGAAATACCATGTAGGCTACTTGATTTTTTCAATAAATCAGAAAGAGGAAGTCAAACTGATAGTTGATAATTTAAAATTTAAGTCATAACAAACTCCGCTTACATATAAACAATAGATCTAGTAATTAAACATTGTTCATTTGATCAGATTAAAAGGCCGATCATTACGATTCTCTAATAGAGGTGGCTATCAGGTGTATTATATCATCTCATGGGTAACAACAAAGTAGAGGATGATAATTACAACGTGACCGGCACACCCTGTAATTGACGAGAAGCTTCTCAATCCTCCAATCTCAATAGTAAATCCTTGTGCTAATTAGAAGTGGAGGAAGTTACAGAGAGAATACTGAAGTCAATAAAAGGGCGGGCCGGTCTGAGTGGGTCAGGCAGTAGAATGCAGGCTTTCTGAGCCCCAGGTGGCTGGCTCTATCTTGGCTTAGACTGATCAGTTTACAAGGCATTCGTGATTATGGACATTTTGCAATTCTTGACAAGCCTCTGGAATGCGTTTTCCGTAAATTTGCGCCACTTTGCGAAATAATTATTTTGCACTTCTTCGCACCAAAATTGATATATTTAAGATCATATAATTTTAAAAATCACCGAGATAAATCATACAACGCCGAAGTCCAGAGTTGCACAAACTATTAGCCGCGCTGCACTGCAATGTCAGTAGCTCAAGATGGCGGTGCTAATGCATCTTGTCTAGAAATTACTTCAATTTTAAAAATTTCATGGTCTTGCAACGCTCACCGAGCCAAACACGCTTCTGAAACTATAGACGTAGAATAGCAAAGAGTGAAAAATTTTCAGGGTTGGGACATGTCATGACTTTTTTTTTTCTCGCACGAATGCGGGATCTACCAAGTGGAAATAACCAGATGGAAGTGGGGAGAGTAAGGAGCTGCTGAATCTCTGAATAATGCCGAGTAGGTTTACCAGGTGTACGATATAAAGCGAGCTGCATGATATTTATTCTTTTTTTTTTTACGTCGCACAGACACAGAGGTCTTATGGCGACGATGGGATGGGAAAGGCCTTGGAGTGGGAGGGAATCGGTCGTGGCCTTAATTACGGATTTGTCTGGTGTGAAGATGGGAAAACAGGGAAAACCATCTTCAGGGCTGCCGACAGTGGGGCTCGAACTCACTATCTCCCGGATGCAAGCTCACAGCTGCGCGCCCCTAACCGCACGGCCAATTCGCTCGGTATATTTATTCTCAGAAAGTACCGTAATCTTTACAATAAACCCTCAAAGTACTACTCTAGATTGTCCTAACACGTTGCCAACGATGCGAGAAACGTCAGACACCAGTCGCCGCACCACGTGTGAACTTCGCAATCTCATGTTTCACAGCGATGGCAGTGTCCTCTCGTGTCCCAAACAGTCTCTCACGCAATGGTTCTTTCACTTTTGGGACAATTAAAGATCTCTAAGTGGTCACAGCAGATGGCATGCCATGTCTACGTTAATAAGTGCATGTGGCAAACCCCCGTGATGCAATTTTACCCAGATGAAGATCTTCCCGTAAAATTTTGTGTATGGTTCGTTTTTCAAGGCCTGTAACTGAAGTAGTGTCCGTCTTCTGTTCACGTCCATGGACTGGGCAATTACTGCACGTGACATCAGTCCGGACACTAACAGGACTACCGCTGCTTATTTCACGTCCGAGTTGAAATGCTGCTGACCCTCTTGCAACGGAAGGGTATGATTCCCTACACCTTCCATAAGCTCTCTGTGACGTTCTTTGGCACCGAGATCGCGGCGAACGACCAGTTTGATGTACGCACTCTATTCTCGCCTCGTCACATCCATTCTGCAGGACTACTCTAGTCCCGTCGCCGTGTGCGTGGTACTGTCCAACGTACCGCCATCTCGTGCTGTGTCCATGTACTATAAGTGTCATGCTTTCCATGATATATGATTACTGTATGGCAGCCACTGCCTGCTCGATTTACATCCGATGCAGATCGAGCAGGCTAGTATGTTTCTTTCAAACTTTTCAGCACTTCTTCATTGCTTACCCTGCTGATCACTGTATGGCAGCCACTGCCTGCTCGATTTACATCCGATGCAGATCGAGCAGGCTAGTATGTTTCTTTCAAACTTTTCAGCACTTCTTCATTGCTTACCCTGCTGATCACTGTATGGCAGCCACTGCCTGCTCGATTTACATCCGATGCAGATCGAGCAGGAAGTGATTGCAGCACAGTGCAAATGTGAGGAAAAAATAGTTATCACTTATTCACGTCTTCTTCTTCACCTTACATGGTTGTGGGCAACATTGTCATCCTCACGACCGAGGTATTCTCTCCAGTGTTAACTTCTCTACTGCTTCCCTTTCTCCGTTTGTCCACCATACTTTCTTCTATCAGATTGCTGCACCAGGGTGAATGCCTTAGTAGGCGACCTATGAATCTATTCCTTCTAGTTCCTAATATTTCTACCACCTAATATGTTTCTTTCAAACTTTTCAGCACTTCTGGCCCAGTGTATTTTTACCGTGCGGCGCCAGCACCACATTTCGAAGGCCTGGATTTTAATTTTTTATCACTCTCCATGAGAGTCCAGCTTGCTGATCCATACAGTCCAACACTCCGTACAAAAGTTTTTATGTATTTCCTACCTTAAATGTCAGCAATGATATTTTCTTATAGAAGGCTTCCTTGGCTTGTGCTATTCTGTTTGTTATCTCCTTTCCGTTCCTTTTATCAGATGAAATTAAGCTGCCATGGTAAGGGAACCAATGTTTCACCTCTGGCAGCTTTTCCCCACCCAAACTGATTACTACCTTTCCTTCTCAGTCTGTGGTACATGTCTTTACTTTTGTTTTGTTTTGCCCCAATCCTCATAATTAAGAACCACATACTTCTGTATTCTTGATGTCGTGGTCAGGATTTATATTCAATGACAAATGCCTGAGATATCAATTAAAAGGCCACATGTCATCGACTGAGCTCTGATCGTCATTCTCGTCACCAGATCGAGTATGGTGGCTGTGTGTCAAGTGATGTTAAGTGTATGATAATCAATTTAATTCACTGCAGGTCAATTTGCCAATTCTTGTTTGTTAACGAGTTATTGATGCCGTATCAGCACGTAAGACAGCCGTACACTCAACTCGGAGAGTTTGAAAGAGGTCGCATTGTTGGCAGGGCAGAACGCAATTCGCTGTTCCGGGACATTGCACGTTCTATAGAGCGCAATGCTATGCTGTGCAGAGAGTATCAACATTAGTTTGTACAAGGTCGTACATTTAGCGTCCGCAAGAGAAGACACCTTCTACGGGGCGCAGAGTTGTGTTATACAGTGTGTCTGCAAACCGTAGTTTGTTCAAAAACAGAGCACATACAGCAAACACTCAGTGTTGTTGCAAGGGAGAAAATAACTACTAGATTCCGAATAAAAGTAATAACTGTTACTTAATTCTGAATATTAGTGTTATTAATACTCTAATATATGAATTACTAGTAACAATACAATCATTAACATTAAAAAGAGCTACTGCAGAGTACTATTCAGGTAAGAGAAAAATATGAAACTAACGAGGCTTTCCTCGGCGTACGTGCAAGTTACAATGTTTTGAAATTCATCCCAAAAATGTCTTCTATATACTTCTCTTTCCTGAGGAAATGAACAATTTCTCATGGCTTTTAGAATGTGAGAAAGGGCACGCGAGGGACACAATGGTTTAAATTCCAGCCCAAAAGTTAGGTCTCCCATATAATTTAGTTCTGTTGAGGAAATGGGCAACTTCTCATGGGTCTTAGAAGCGTGACAAAATAAATACGTAAGAGAGTAGTTCATTTACAAACATACATAATGTAATTATAGACGGTCACTAGAACAAGGAAAATATACCAAACCAAACCCCATGCCGCAAGAGTCCCGAAGGGCCATGGCATACCAAACGACCGTTGCTCAGCCCGAAGGCCTACAGATTACGAGGTGTCATGTGGTCAGCACGACGGATCCTCTCAGCCGTTATTCTTGGCTTTCTAGACCGTGGCCGCTAGCTCACCGTCAATATCTCAATTGTAATCACGTAGGCTGAGTGAACCTCGAGAAAAATATACCACAAATATTAAAATATTAACTGTGTGCACTCTTATAAACATAATTTTCTGTGCGTCTCAGAAAGGTTACTATTTCCATTAAAAAGTACTACAATATTCGCACACAAAATGTTCTAGAGCTAGTACGATACTCACAATCAACAAAACAGTCATTATGTAAGGATCTCCTCGAGTGATTTTGTTTCATCTTCAAGCCCTCCGGCTCCACGGCTAAATGGTTAGCGTGCTGGCCTTTGGTCACAGGGGTCCCGGGTTCGATTCCCGGCAGGGTCAGAAATTTTAACCACCATTGGTTAATTTCGCTGGCATGGAGGCTGGGTGTACAGTATGTGTCGTCATCATCTTCATTTCACCCTCATCACGACGTGCAGGTCGCCTACGGACGTCAAATCAAAAGACCTGCACTTGGCGAGCCGAACATGTCCTCAGACACTCCCGGCACTAAAAGCCATACGCCATTTTGTTTCATTAAACTTCAAGCCAAGAATAACATCTTAATCGGCTGCGTTAAGGAGCTGTCAACTTCAAACGATGCCAATTCTCTTCCAACCCGGATTCCATATCCACAGGTAAAGAAAATTAAGTACCTACTTCAGAGGTAAATTAACTTATTTTTAAACCTTTCTTATAAATCTTACGTAAATGACTGTAGTTATGTAATGGAGCAGCCGGATATGACCCTTACCAAACAGGACTAACAAAATGTTGGGACCAATACTGCAAACAACCAAAGCTGGTAAGCTCCCGACAGTGATGAGAGAATAAAGAACCTTCCTGTGCCAAGGGGCTGGGGAAGTAGGTTCGAATCCAGCCACGGGCCTACGTGCGTCTCTGTAGTTATGAGTTCATATGAACAAGTACTCCATCATTTATTCTGAAGGATATCTAACCACGATACTAAGTGGGCTAGAGTGATCAGCTCTCTACCCCCGGGAATGAACCTCGTATTCATTTATGGTGTAGGCTGAGTGAACCTAAGCTGTATGTGTAGGCCTACCTCCAGAAGTGGAAAACTCGTTTCGTAAAGATGTAAATAACAAGAAAATTAAAAAAAATAACGTCTAATAAGGATTTAAAATATGTTGGCTGTACGGCCAACCGAGACGGAAAGACAACGTAAATGAAAAAGCACCATGGCACTTACCTTGGGGATAACACGTCACACCTCGTAGCTGCAAAAGCCGGAGGGAATGGACGGTCTTAGTATTCTACAGGAGAGCTGCATCAGTAAGATCTGAAAAAGTACAATAAAATAGCGAAATTAAACGGAGATATTTAAAAAGACTTTCAATTTTAAGGACAAGAAATGAGTAACAAAGAGTATATGCGAGGCGTTCCAATAATAATAATAATAATAATAATAATAATAATAATAATATGAAGGTACGTTCAATTACCACCAGGAAGTCGAAAGTGGTGAGAATATCTCGAAGATACGAGCCTCTGAGAATTATGATGGGGAAGAGAAAACTAACAATGTCAACCAATTCAAGTAGGCACCGCCTTCTGGCGGAATATGCCTATTTCACCGAGGAAATCATACCACCAAGAGCCATGGCAAAGGCTGCGTTCATCAAGAAGCAGTAAACTCAGCTTATAGTTACGAAATAAACTGGCACCTGTCTGAATGGATCAGAAACATCAATACTGAGAAGGAGAGGAAATACCTGGAGAGTTCTGAAATGTGGTGCAGGAGAAAGATAAACAGAAAAACGTGAACGCACATGGAGAAAAATGAAGATAACCTAAGAAGGGTTGGCGAGAGGATAGGAAACCTTGATAGAGTTCTTTAGAAGAAAGCCAATTGGTTCGGACATTTCATGGAAAGAAACTGCCTGTTGCATGATGTTGAAGGAAAGTTAGAAGGAACATGGTAACCTGGGAGAAGAACTCAGCTGTTACACGATTTAAAAGAAAAAAGTACTGGATGCTGGAGAAGGAAGCCAGGATAGAGACACGTGTAGGCCAAAATCACAGACAGAGTCAAAGGACCTACCACTAAGCCGAATAAATAAATAAATAAATAAATAAATAAATAAATAAATAAATAAATAAATAAATAAATAATAGGAACCTCCGTGGCTCAGAGGGAAGCGCGTCGGCCTCTCACCGCTGGATACCGTGGTTCAAATCCCGGTCACTCCATGTGAGATTTGTGCTGGAAAAAGCGGAGGCGGGGCAGGTTTTTTCCGGGTACTCCGGTTTTCCCTGTCATCTTTCATTCCAGCAACACTCTCCATGCTCATTTCATAGCATTTATCAGTCATTACTAAATCACTTTGGGAGTGGCGACCCCATAGTACTAATAGCCTATATATGATTCATTCATTACATCCCTGACCCGGTCAATGAGTGGAAAAAAGGTTGTAGGTCTTCATTTTTTCAATGATAATAAAATGATTTTTACGTCCCACTAACTACGTTTACGGTTTTCGGAGACGCCGAGGTGCCGGAATTTTATCCCGCAGGAGTTCTTTTACGTGCCAGTAAATCTACCGATAGCAATTCAAGGGCACGGTCGACGGCTTCCCGACTTTTGGCGAAAGGTAACAGACTTTGTGGGTGAAGGAATGTAATGCAGTTGTACTTGTTAGTTCATTAAGTATTGCGTTCTATCAACATTGCCACTACCCTATTTACAGCCATCGTATAATCATTAGTTAAAGACACGAGCAAGTAGGCCTACTAATTAAGAGAAATCCTGTATATTAGTAAGTATACTTAAAATATTTTGTAATATTTCTCTTAGCAGGATTATTTTTACACTATGTGCTATAAAAAACAAACTGCATCTATTAATTATTATCACAACTGAATACTCACCCCAGTTGGTAGCCATCGGTGACTGGGAGAAAAGAGTATTCTATTCTAATTATGGTTTTCTCCCTTCTCCATAATAGACATGGTTGAAATTGGGCTAGTTAAATGGTCGTCAGGACAAAAACCACTTTGTGAATATTGTAGAATTAACTGCTTGTCCCACTTTTTGGACGAATGGCTGCTAAGAAGCATATTCTTCCATTAACGAGATGAGCAATAAAACCGGTGCACCAACCACGTTACATCACCTCCCCATTTGTCTCTTGGCAGGAAACACGCAATCTCGTTTCCTTTTTCCTTTCTTTCCCACGTCTCTTCATCCCTTGAGCCAGGGGATTTGCCGTGAAGCAGCGACTTCCAACATGGAGGGCTCTATCGAGCGAGAAGTTCTTATGACAAGTGGGCCACGGAAATGTAGGTGAAGCATACCAAGGATTCAGATGAAAAATGGTCTCCCATTTCACTGCATATCCTCCTTTAGCAGTAAATTGTGAGAGCTTACGAAATAACCTACATTTACAGAAAGTAAAAGGACAAAATGTGTACCTTTAACAAACTGAAATTCAAAGGTAATTTTTATTCTAAAAAGTACAATTTATATAGAAATATGTCACTGAAGTACGGACTCCTCCTTACACTGGAGAAAATATTTCCTCTAATGAATATTTAACTGAAAACCGCCTGCTTGATATCAAAAGCCACGAAAATGATTCCCATTTATATAATCATACAAATACGAGTATGATGCCAATAGGGCACACTAAACAGCCAAATGAAACCATTTTATTTGTATTTATTTTTCAACGTATATTATGCTAGAACAAGGTTTTCAAATGGCGGCCCGCGAGGGCTTTTTAGTTTTTTAACGAAATGAAGAAAATTTACAAAAAATATTTCGTTCAAAAATATATTATTTTTTAACCCTTTATTGAACCAAGTCAGAACTAATTTATTCTTTAATATTATTTCCTGTTTTTAAGTATTCACTTGGTCTCAATATATTATTTTTTATTTTAAAAAATAAAATCAAAACTTCAACAGATAATGAGCCCTCACAAAAGCCAGTGCTGGGTCTTAACCATTATAAAAATGGCTATAGAATCCATACCAGTTCTTGAACTCCATGTCGGATTCCGAGCTCGATAGCTACAGTCGCTGAAGTGCGGCCAGTATCCAGTATTCGGGAGATAGTAGGTTCGAACCCCACTGTCGGCAGCCCTGAAAATGGTTTTCCGTGGTTTCCCATTTTCACACCAGGCAAATGCTGGGGCTATACCTTAATTAAGGCCACGGTCGCTTCCCTCCCAGTCCTAGCCCTTCCCTGTCCCATCGTCGCCGTAAGGCCTATCTGTGTCGGTGCGACGTAAAGCAACTAGGAACTCCATGTCAACCTCACTGTGGATATTTTATGAAACGTAGCATGCGTTGCATACCAAGAGATACTTTAAATGCCATTGGTGTAAGAAGCGGCTGCAATTCTTCGTTCTTCTATCATTGGTACAACTGGCTGGTACTTGGTGCTGCACACTCGGAGAAATTTTCAGGGAAGTACATTGCTGGGATTTTAGGCTCCTACAACTGTATTTCACTGTTCCCTTCACACTACTCCCACTAAATGGTACTTATTTAAGTTTTGTTTTGATCCCATTATTAACTTCAGTGTTTTTAGTTCTTTTTACTTTACGTCATTTGTCAAATCATTCAAATGAACTGACATTGTTGGGTGCTCTGCTTCGTAATTCAATTGTCCTGGGTATAATTGTGTTTATTTTTAATTTCACTCTCTTATGCAATTACAAAACACTGTTTTAAGCAATTAAAATGATTAAACCTTCATTTAAACTGAACAATCCATGTTATTTCATACTGGTACCTCTGTTCTATTTGCGAAATTTTACGAAAATTAGCCTATTATTAAAGTGCGGTCCCCAATCATGTCTACAGTTTCCAATATGGCTCTCGAACCCTTACAAATTGCAAACTCCTGTGCTAGAAGATGAAGGAATGAAAAAGAACGGAGTAAAATGTGGGAAGCCTCCATGTCGGATACCGTGGTTCAAATCCCGGTCACTCCATGCGAGATTTGTGTGGACAAAGCGGAGGCGGGAAAGGTTTTTCTCCGGGTACTCCGGTTTTCCCTGTCATCTTTCATTCCAGCAACACTCTACATTATCATTTCATAGCATTTATCAGTCATTAATAAATCACCTTGGGAGTGGCGACCCCATTGTAACAACAGCCTATATATGGTTCAGAACATCCCTGACCCGGTCAAAGACTGGAAAACAGGTTGTAGGTTTTTATTTTCAGTAAAAAGTGGAGGTGGCATTAGGAATGGCTTGGCTCGCGGGCGATGCTATAACGACGTTAATAATTCCGCAACAAGCTCGCTCTCCATTCTTCCGCCGGAGGAAGTCCTGAGGAAGTGGACACAGTTATCGCGCCCACATAAATTAGGATTCCTGTTTCCGTTCGCAAGACCTGCCCTAACATATAACCTACATTCACAGCTATGAAGACAAGAGAACCAGTTGCAGCATCGAAATATCCACAGGGAAGGAAAATGCAAAACAGGAGTAGAAGCCAAATAAAACGACACAAAATTTAGTAAAATCAATTTTCGTTGATTCAGATCGCCAGTGTACCTTTTTCGAAGTTCTGATCGTGCTGCCATCTAACAGAAAAGCGGAACTCTCTTAGACGGTTCCTAAAGGCTGATTTAGACTGGGAAAGTTTAGAGGAATCAAGTATTTGAAGCCTCTAAACTTGAAGATAGTATTTGTGATTACGCAAGCAAAGCGTGCGAGGGAAGATTTGTGCTGTTCCCTTGTTTCGTTGACGTAATATGTGCTAGCGGATGTTCCTTGATATGACAGCAAATAATAATAATAATAATAATAATAATAATAATAATAATAATAATAATAATAATAATAATAATAATAATAATAATAATAATAATAATAATAATAATAATAATAATAATAATAATAATGGTTTTCACGTCCCACTATCTACTTTTACAGGTGCTGACTGGCCGTGGGTTCGATTCCCCGTCAGGAAGTTGAAACATTTAAGAAACGGGATTTCCACTTTCGGAGGTACATATAGCCCTGAGATTCACTCAGCCTACACCAAAAATGAGTACCAGGTTAATTCCTGGCACCAAAGGCGGTCGGGCGTATAGCTAACCACGCTACACCAGCAAGTGCCGAGGTTACAGACAGTGGACACCTTCACCTTTCATCCCTCCCAGGCCCTTTCATGGTCTGTACGGAGATGACTTTGCTTTGCTAAATACTTTTTTCAGTTTTCGGAGACGGCAAAGTGCGGAATTTTGCCTACCGACAGCAATTCAAGGGCACGGTCGGAAACGTTCATGAATCAAGACAGCTAAATTTTACAGAAGACAAGAAAACTTAATATTTTCGAGCTCCAGGTGGTTGGGATGATGCCACTGTCGTTGGATATAGACTGCGGTGTAATATAAATGAGTACGTGTTGGTACTGGAATATCTGAATTAAGTGCATCATCGTTGTCTTGACTCATCCCACTTTTATTTCCAATTCGAGGCTTACGGCAATTAAATTTCTCGATATTCATGTCACAATTTATTGTTCTTAATTTATGTTCTTGATGCCACTCTGATGCTACACAAATTTGACCGGTTTTTGGTTTCAAACATCCAGGATGTTGCACTTTCTTCAAACAATCAAATCTTACACTATATGATACACGGATTCTTCCGATGCAGACTTCTTCTGTCTTCTGTGTACCTGCTATTTTCTGAATGAACAGCATACTGAACTCAATGTGTCACATTGTACACGTAAGCACAAAAATGATCTCCCGACATAAACAATCAACATTGCTCCACTGCAGTACTGAAAAGGAGGGGAGAGGTGGTGGTGGTGGTGGTGGTGGTGGTGGTGATTATTGCTTTAAGATGAAGTGCAACTAGGAAACCATCCTCTAAATAACACTAATCAGAGAGAGAAAATGGAAGGGATCCGACACTTCGAAAAATTATGGTATCGGCCAAAGAAAGACAAGGGCCACGAAGTGCGTGAAAATGAAATACTCTCTAGGCCTCCATAAGTAATACCTTCGGGGTCGGAAAAGAACTGACCAAGGGAGGTCGGACAGGATACATGAAAGCGAGGAGCCTGTCACAAGTGGAAGCAATGCCAGGACTCAGCTAAGGCCCCGTGGTCGCCAAACCACGCTCCCAAGTTGAGAGCCCTCAGGGCCCCTCTTATTTGCCTCTTACGACAGGCAGGGGATACCGTGGGTGTTACTTTACCGCCTCCACCCACAGGTGGAATAAGGAGGGGAGGGAGTGAAGGGGTAGCACTGAAGGCACAGTGTGTGTATTACTATACATCCACTACTGCGCCCATTTCAATCACAACAGTCTACCTGCAGCAATGTGTTAAGTGAGAAGGTGGGGGGAGGCCATGCTTTGTTTATATCGAGACACCATTTTTATGCATGCGTGTACTGCATGTAGCGCGAGGTGTCTTACACCTAGGTCACAAGAAAAACCTTGCTTTATTATTTATGTTTCTTGTTAGCGGTTCAACGTCGGACTAACACATATGTTTTCGGTGCCGAAAGGATGGGAAACAGCAGGTTGCGAAGGTAGCAGCTGTGGCGTTAATTAAGGTACAGCCCCGGCATTTGGTTGGTGTGAAAATGGGAAACCACGGAAAACCATCTTCAGGGCTGCCGACAGTGAGGTTCGAACCTACTATCTCCCGAACGGAAGTTACAGCTACGCGGCCCTAACCGCATGGTCAACTCGCTCGGTACCCTTCTTTAAGTCACACCTATACACATATTATAAATGCACTGAAATGAAATGGCGTATGGCTTTTAGTGCCGGGAGTGTCCGAGGACAAGTTCGGCTCGCCAGATGCAGGTCTTTTCGATTTGACACCCGTAGGCGACCTGCGCGTCGTAATGAGAATGAAATGATGATGAAGATAACACATACATCCAGCCCCTGTGCCAGCGAAATTAACCAATTAAGTTTAAAATTCCCGACCCTGCCGGGAATCGAACCCGGGACCCCTATGACTAAAGGCCAGCACGCTAACCATTTAGCCATGGAGCCGGACATAAATGCACTGTGTGACTAGTGTCTTTTTGTACTGGCCAATACAGCCTAGAAATGCATGAAAAGAATTATAACTAATTTTCGGAAAATCGCCCTTTCTCGATCGTATCCTTGGACTGTGGAACGATAAGACATATCCCGCCCCTCAAAAATCAGCGTCGCCGGCCAGAATCAAACACGCAAACTTTGCTCTAATTCTTCATAAACTTAATGTTGAAATTCAACCTACGTCAAAATTCGTAACAAATGTTAATTCTAGTGCCTTCAGAACCCTTTCACAAAATCCCGTTGCTCTTTGCATGACCACTGATGCTTTCATACATGAAAAGAGAATAAAGTATAAAATGAGGCAACAGAAAATATCACCTGGCGAGTTGAACGTGCGGTAGGGCCCGCAGCTGTGAGCTTGCATCCGGGAGATAGTGGGTTCGAGCCCCACTGTCGGGAGCCCTGAAGATGGTTTTCCGTGGTTTCCAATTTTCACACCAGGCAAATACTAGGGCTGTACCTTACTTAAGGCCACGGCCGACTCCTTCCCACTCCTAGGCCTATCCCATCGCTGCCATAAGACCTATCTGTGTCGGTGCGACGTGAAGCAAGTTGTAAAGAAAAAAAAAAAGAGAAGAAGATCAAACGAACAGGTAGAAAGTTACGAACACGAGAGAAAAATGAAATAACGGATACACATAGGTATTGCCATTGCAGACCGTTTAAAGCGTTTTTTTCTAAACGCAACAAACAAAATGGAGAGATAAATTATTACGGACACGAAGAAAGAACAAGAATTTCCCAGATAAATCCAACTATTTCTTGTAAAAAGACGAACACAGATAATGAATTTTAAGTGCTTTCAGGAGTACCTGGAGGATATTTGTAAGACGCATCATGAATGTCACTGGAGTAGTAATATAACCACATACTTCCTGGGTGGTACAGCCGAGCATATAAGCACATCAAATGAGGCGTGTCTTTTAGTAGGAAGTGTTCTGGTCTAGTCTACTTCCTCCAGCAGCCTGAAGCTATTACCAAAATTCCGCAACTAATGCTGCATGCCTGCAGTCAATTTGGAAGACTTCTATAACCTGCTGAAAATTAGGTGCGAAGGTGGTAATCACAACCCTTCGACAGAATGTGTCATTTAGATGCAACAATTCAGCATTCATGTAATAATAATAATAATAATAATAATAATAATAATAATAATAATAATAATAATAATAATAATTTTATGGACACATTATCAGAATGAACACTAACAGGATAACTAAAAGAATTTTCAACCTGGTCCTTTCGTCTAAAACCAAGAACAGCTGGCTTCGTGAAATTGAAACAGATCTCCAGAAAATCAACATCTCAGAAGACATTGTACAGGACAGATGTAAATTCAGAACCAAAATCGTCAATCACCACTTTGAAGACAAACCCAACACCAGAGCTACTATAACTTGGACCGAAGAACGAAGGAAGAAGCTCAGCGAGAGGATGAAGAGATTTTGGGAGGAAAAAAAGGCCAACACATCAGCTAAGCAAGTTCAACCGTGCTCCTGAGTAGGGCATAACGATGTATAATAATAATAATAATAATAATAATAATAATAATAATAATAATGCATTGTATGTCCAACCCTTGTCCTGTTTCTCTGCTGGGTCGGGTATGAAATAAGATGAATCTTCGTAGCGAGTTTTTATGACTGGATACCCTTCCTGACTTCAACCACATCAGAGGAATAAATGAGATGAAATGAATAATGTGATACATGATAGTAGGAAGGGAGAGGGTGAAACCCGGCGCCAGCACACATCCTGCTCCATTCGAAAAGCATCACGGGATCTCCTCAAGGCTTAACGTTGCTATCCGGCGGACGTATCACCATCAGTATGTTCTCATTCCACATGAACACTACGGAGAGGTTTGGAATTGCATCCAGGCTTCTGCCACGCAATTATTGATTACAAATTGTATATCATCACTTCTCCTACCCTGTCGGCCAACATTCTGATGGTGACTTTTTTGATCAACGGGACTCAAACCGGCTAACCACAGTGTCAGACCATACAGGCGGGCTATAATAATAATAATAATAATAATAATAATAATAATAATAATAATAATAATAATAATAATAATAATAATAATAATAATAAAAGTAATAGTAATAAATAATAATAATAATAATAATAATAATAAGAGTAATAATAAATAGTAATAATAATTAATAATAATAATAAAAGTAATAGTAATAAATAATAATAGTAATAATAATAATAATAGTAATAAATAATAATAATAATAATAATAATAATAATAGTAATAAATAATAATAATAATAATAAATAATAATAATAATAATAATAATAATGAAATGAAATGGCGTATGGCCTTTAGTACCGGGAGTGTCGAAAGACATGTTCGGCTCGCCAGGTGCAGGTCTTTTGAGTTGGCGCCCGTAGGCGACCTGCGCGTCGTCATGAGGATGAAATGATGAAGACGACACATACACCCAGCCCCTAAGCCAGCGAAATTAACCAATGATGGTTAAAATTCCAGACCCTGCCGGTAATCGAACCCGGGACCCCTGTAACCAAATGCTAGCACGCTATTTAGCCATGGAGCCGGACAATAATATGATTATGTGGACAGGCAGAAGAGGCCGTTTTCGATACTCTAGAATAATTCAGAGTGGACAGGAAGACCAGAGAACTAATCCCGCAAACTCTCACGAATACGACTTCTCAAGTGAAATTCCTTGGGGAAATTTCTGAGCCTTTTGAAATATGTACGGGCGTTCGGCAAGGTGACTGCATCTTCCCTATTCTGTTTACCTTAGTTCTAGACAAAATTATTAGAGTATGGGAAAGGGACGTCAAAGGGATGAGCATCGGAAATTTGGGAAGCCAAGTCAAGGTGAATGCTGATGATCTAGCATCATTACTAAGACCAGAGATGAAACCAGATACGCCCAACAGAGATTTCACAGTATAGCATCAAAGGCAGGCTCCCAGATATCGTACGAAAAAACAAAGTACATGGAAAATCTACATGAAAATGAAAATCCACAGCCTGTTTCCAGTCATTCGGCCGGGTCAGGAATGGAATGAATGAAGCCCTCCATCCAGCGGCGAGGATAGAAAATGTGCCGGCTGCCAAAGCCTGTCGCACTCTTGAGGCAATGATAAATGAAATGCTAATGGAGAGTGTTGCTGGAAAGAAAGATGACAGGGAAAACCGGAGTACACGGAGAAAAACCTGTCCTGCCTCCACTTTGTCCAGTACAAATCTCAAATGGAGTGACCGGGATTTGAACCACGGCATCAAGCGGTGATAGGCCGCCTAAGCCACGGAGGCTTCGGAAAATCTACATCAACATAACAACAACAACAACAACAACAACCTCCTCTAGAGAAGGAAAACAATTTCACAGGTGTCCTCCTTCAAATACCTTGAAGAAATCATGCTACCATCGGGACTACTAGTAGACAGTGAGGCCAACATAGAATGAGCAACCGAACTCCATAAGGCGTACAGACTAACGTGGAATTACTACAAGAGAGTCATATCGCGTACTGCAAAATTACATCATTAGAAGACAGTTGTTTTGTCGGAAGCTTTATACGCCTCAGAAACCATACCCTTGGAGGTCACTCTAAAATTATAGAAACTGAAAAACAAGAAAGGAAAATTCTTCGGAAAATTTATGGTCCACGAAAGGAAATGGAATTTGGATTAAGAGAACAGCGGACCCCTACTCGTTAACTGACAGGTCCACTGATGCCGTACGCAAGAGACGCCTAAAATTCTACGGCCACAAAGGGGAAAAAAAAAAAGTTATCAACTCAAAGAAGGTGAAAATGAAATGGTTAGTACAAACTATGGCGGACCTCCAAGAAATGAATATCGCGGATGATGACATAGAAGATCGTGGAGCCGTTAGTACAATAGTAGCCAAGCACAAATTCGTGGGGAAACCTAAAAAGTAAACTGGTTATGACCTCAAGTACCATAACTAAGAAAATTAACACATCCAGACAATACATTTCATAAGACTTTATGCCTAGTCATTTAATTTTTCATACACTTCTCGCTTACTGACCTGTCGTGAGAGGCGACTAAAAGGGGCCCCAGGCGCTCTGAACTTTGGAACGTGGGTTGGCGATCACGGAGTCCTTAGGTGAGTCCTGGCATTGCTTCCACTTACTTGTGCCACGCTCCTCACTTTCATATATCCTATCCGACCTCTCTTGGTCAACTCTTGTTCTTTTCCGACCCTAACGCTTCTAGGCTGGGAGGCCTAGGGAGTCTTTCATTTTCACGTCGTGGCTCTTGTCTACCTTTGGCCGATATCTTCATTTTTCGAAGTGTCGGACCCCTTCCATTTTTCCCTCTGATTAGTGTTATATAGAGGATGGTTGCCTAGTTGCTCTTCCTCTTAAAACAATAATCACCACCACCACTAACACATTCCAGCTTTGTATGCAAAGCAACGGGAAACTGCATCATTTTTAATTTTTCTAGTATTTTTTTAAGTGACGCACAGACAGGCTATTTTACGACAACTGATGTTTGAACTGTTGGAAATACTATAGGCAGCCTTCAGGCTAAGGGCTCAACCAACATACATATTACTCAGACACGGCACGCGAAGAATTTTCTCCTCTTTCAAATATCAACCCCGGTCTAGCAAGTCAAGAATAACGACCGAGAGGATCCATCATGTTGACCACACGTCACCTCGTAATCTGTAGACCTTCGGGCTGAGCAGTGGTCGCTTGGTAGGCCATGGCCTTTCAGGGCTGTTGCGCCATGGGGTTTGTTTTGGTTCAAACATCAATCACCTCGGCTACGAATGAAACCGTACATTTGAGATCATAAGGAGGGCACAGCGCATAATATGATCTACCGCGGCCAACGGCATACACCTGGGTGAGGGGACTGTATGTATGTTCAGTCTTCAGACCTAATGCTGGTTGGATCCTCAACAGCTCTGCTATCAGCTGTCATAGATAGCCTAGGCATTACTGAAGAGGTGTACTAGGTAAATGAGGAGTGGGGTAGTTTCCCGTTGCTTTCCTCACCGAGCCAGAAGTTGCTATTACATATCACTCTGCCAAGAGGGGGCTGTAACAGGGATTATTATTATTATTATTATTATTATTATTATTATTATTATTATTATTTCGAAACCACCCATCTAAGGACCACGTTAAACGAATACGTTAGCTTTCTTCTTCCTCCACCGCTCCATCCTTTCACTTGCTAGCCTTTCCCTCCCCCCATTCCAGATGTTTCCATCTGTAGACTCCTGGAACGCCTTCTACATTTTGAGTTGTTGTCTGAATCTTAGTCTATTCTGTATGTCTACCTCTCGAATGTTGTCTTCTTTCATATTTTTACGTATCTCTAGTATCAAAGTCTTCGGTTTGTTGTTGAAGTGAATGAGTAGTCTCTTGGTTACCCTTTTGTCATTCATTTTTACTCAGTGTCCGTAATCATCCGACTCTTTTTTTTCTATTGCAACCGTTATTCTCTCAGGCTTTCTATATATTTCATTACTTCTCTTGATGTACATATCTTTCTTACGTACACACAAGATTTTTCTCAATATATTTCTTCCTTTCTTTCTGATACCTTCAAGTTCGTTTATCCTATTCATTGTCAAGCATTCTGCTGCTGGTTTGACCATCGTGTTGTGTCTGATTTTTGCACTGGTGGATAGAGATTACTTGTAGTAAAATCTTGGGTCAGTTGGTATGTCAATTCCATTTTTATTTTATTCATTTTGTTTGCTTCTTTGTCGAGACCATTTGGCAGTGTGATCTCTTCGAGATACTTATATGTTTCCACTCTTCTAATTTTCCCATAATGTGTGTTGATATTGTTAGATGCGTTTTCGCAGTTTGTTATGAGTTTCCTCTTTTTGAAAGAGATTTGCAGTCCCGTTTTCTCAGCTATCTTCTGCAGTGTATTTATCTGTATGGAGGCTGTTTTAAAGCCATCTATCAACATCGCAAGATCATTTGCGAAAGCAAGATAGTCGATCAAAAGGTTGTTTTTGTGTAACCTATCTACATCCCAGTTTTGATTTTTCTGGCTTTCCAGTGTCCTGTACCATTCACGTATTGATGATGATGATGCTTGTTGTTTTAAGGGGCCTAACATCTAGGTCATCGGCCCCTGATGGTACGAAATGAGACGAAATGCAATGAAAAAATAATTCAAAATTCTCCACTGACCAGAATTCCAAGCGTGAGAACGAAAAATGAACGGATGGATATGAAGTTAAAACAATCAGTGGAGACGACCCGCAATGCCTCAAAAACTGACGGAGAACAGTAGTAATACTGACCAAGGGACTGCTTCTAGAGCTCAGTACTGAATCGATGAGGCTTGCAAGCTAAAGGGGTCCAAAATATAGGTAATCGGCCTCTCATAATGGTACTTATCGCTTGGAAAGTAGAACCATGGTATCTGACATGTTGCGGTACTAATCAAAAGTATCGTAGACTCGCGGTATTCCACATATTACGGTACTAGTCATAGGTAATGAAATTCGCACAGGTAATACATACCTATGGTTTTTCACACGCAGGCGCCATTTACAGACAACGCAAACCTATGGTTTTCATCACGTAACTGTACTAACCACAGGGAATCGTACTATCCCGTGGTGTTCCTTATATACTGGGTACTAATCATAGACAAGCCAGAACCTTGGTGTCGCTCATATAGTGCTATTTATCACAGGTACCGTAAAAGCCTGACCGCACGGTGCTCCTGATTGCTACTAATCACAAACCTATTTGGTACCTAACATAGTGGTTCTACGCGCAATTAATAGCGACCCATGGTGTTCCCCCCGTGGTGGTACAAATCACAATTAGTTTCATGGTTCTAATCCAGTCATCCCTTGGTCACCCCTTTTAGTCGCCTCTTACGACAGGCAGAGGATACTGAGGGTGTATTCTTCGTCTGCGTCCTCCGCTCACAGGGGTTGTGTGTTTGGTCCGCGAGAGGTATTTTATTTCCCTCAAGTCCGCCGGCAAGCCGGTTAGGACCCCCCTATCCGCCACCTGGGACGCGCCACGTGGGAGTATCACCTCTTCCCCTGCTACGCCAGCGTAGTAGATTCGTGACATTCACGTATTACTGGCATTGCTGAATTCACACTCACGGTCTCACAATTCACCAGATTAAACTGTACCGCCACTTATCACGTCAGATTCACCAATATTACTGTATCATTTTATTAACTGTAGACTACAATCATTTTAGAACTGATTCCATATTCTTTTTAATCAACAAAACTGACGTCTCTACGGCAACAGAGCAAATACAATTTCATCTAATCTCTTTTTTTTAAATAGTTTTTTTATGTTAAAACTCCATGTCACCATGGAGCCGCTACACACTTATTACTTTTTCTAGTACACAGGTGAACAATGTAGGGGAAATCCATTTCCAAAGTCTGCTCAGATAGGTCTTATGGCGACGATGGGATTGGAAAGGGCTAGGAGTGGGAAAGAAGAGACCGTGGTCCTAATTAAGGTACAGCCCCGGCATTTGCCTGATGTGAAAATGGGAAACCACGGAAAACCATCTTCAGGGCTGCCGACAGTGGGGTTCGAACCCACTATCTCCCGAATGCAAGCTGATAGCTAAGTGATCTAAACCGCACAGCTAGTTGCTCGGTAGCCCTGTTTGATTTAAATTATTATTATTATTATTATTATTATTATTATTATTATTATTATTATTATTATTATTATTATTATTATTATCAGCATTCCAAACACACGTGTCTTTGAGTGGTGAGAATATAAATACGAATTCTTGTAAATGGTTAGTGAACGTGCATCTGGTTTATAGATATAGTAAATGCCGGGCTGAGTGGCTCAGACGGTTGAGGCGCTGGCCTTCTGACCCCAAATTGGCAGATTCGATCCTGGCTCAGTCCAACGGTATTTGAAGGTGCTCAAATACGTCAGCCTCGTGTCGGTATATTTACTGGTACGTAAAAGAACTCCTGCGGGACAAAATTCCGGTACCGTAAAAGTAAAGCTATTATTATTAATTATTATAGACATTAAACAATAAACATGCCATGGTTGCCTAGAATTAGGAGCTAAGTAACTGCAATCGAAGGATGCACCGACTCCTGTCACCGACCGAATGAGAAATGACTACCTCATCGCCTTGACGCTCCCCCGTGCGTGGGGGCGGTAGAATAACACCCACGGTATCCCCTGCCTGTCGTAAGAGGCGACTAAAAGGGGAACCAAGGACTCAACTTGGGAGCGGGGGTTGGCCTACACGGGGCTCTCAGCTGAGTCCTGGCATTGCTTCCACTTACTTGTGCCAGGCTCCTCACTTTCATCTATCCTATCTGACCTCCCTTGGTCAACTCTTGTTCTTTTCCGACACCGACGGTATTAGAGCACTCGAGGCGTAGGGCGTTTTTAATTTTCACGCCCTTCGTGGCCCTTTTCTTTCTTTGACCGATACCTTCATTTTTCGAAGTGTCGGATTCCTTCCATTTTTTTCTCTCTTATTAGTGTTGTATAGAGAATGGTTGCCTAGTTGTACTTCCTCTTAAAACAATAATCACCACCATCACCACTCCCCTTGACGAAATTCTTGGTACGCCACTAATCGACGCAACTGTCATTCTTCGTTACTTTACCTGCCTGTACGTTGATGATCGTCAACCTCAAGCCAACAGGTGTTGAGTGCAGCACGTATAGCACTGGTAAACCACTTGAAATGTGTCTTCTGGAGCGACGCCAATTTGATTGGAATGTTATTTTAAACGTGGCCAAAGTGAGAAATGTACGTTGATTCATTCGTGCACACGCACCTCAACACTGTGCACCACAGAGGGCGATTGAGCGAACTAGTATGCGATGAATTTTCGATTTTAAATGTGTCGGCATTCGCCTGTCACAGAGGTCTACTGTGGTCTACCTCCATGCAGCCATTCATGCCGAAGGCATCAATTTCGATTAGAAAACGTCACAACGAGGTTCCCGCGAGCACCACGTTCGAAATATGTCTGTGGTAGCATGCCTGTCTCTTACCCGGAAGCCCCAGGTTCGATTCCGGCCTGGTCAGAAATACGTTAAATTTATCCTAATTAATCTTAAGATCTATTCTGTACAGTCGAGTTTGAAAATGCAGAACTATCGACGACCGTAAAGCAATTTGTGAGACTTAAATACAAAATTATATTTCAAAATGTACAATGCTGGTAAGCCTGTCCATGCGGTTTCAATCCTATTATCTTCTCACAAACTGACATTGGTCAACTGAATATTGAAAAGTAACCGAATGTTCACAAGGTGGCGGTGCTGATTGTTGTTTTAAGAGGAAGTATAACTAGACAACCATCCTCTATATAACATTAATCAGAGAGGAAAAATGGAAGGGCTCCGACACTTCGAAAAATGAAGATATCGGCCAAAGAAGGTCAAGAGCCAGGAAGGGTGTGAAAATGGAAAACGCCCTAGGATTCGCAAACCTAATACCTTCAGGGTCGGAAAAGAACAAGTGTTAACCAAGGGAGGTCGGGTAATACAGATGAAAGTGAGAAGCCTAGCCCAAGTAAGTGGAAGCAATATCAGGACTCAGCTCAGGGCCCCGTGATCGCCAACCCACGCTCCCAGTTGAGAGCCCCTGTTAGTCGCCTCTTACGACAGGCAGGGGATACCGTGGGTGTCATTCTACCGCCCCCACCCACAGGGGGCGACTCTTCACAATGTAAAATATGGTTACTGGATCACGGCGAAGATATAACCAGAGCAATATCCAGTTTTCTCTATGGTTCATTATGTTCGCCATCTCTAATGAAGGTTTCTTTGTCTTCTACATGCACGTTCTCTCATTGTTCCCTTCTTCCTCCCAGACAAGGAGTAATCTTATAGCAGTCACGAAAGTGGACACATTCGTCGCATGCAAATCGCATTACTCTCGTAGCTAAGTCCTGCCATGTCAGACAGAAGAGATGGCAGTCCATTACGTATTAACTAAGGCTTGGCAGATACGTTATTAACCTACATTTTATCCTTATTTTTCTTCCACTAAGAAATACAAGCTGTAAAGGTAAGACCATTTAAAATGTAATATAGAACGTAATTAATTTAACCTCTAAAATGCTAACGGTGTTGATAGAAACTAAAATGGCAATATTCAACATCGGTATATCGATGCTGTAGAATATTACAAAAAATTCTATGATCGCCAGATATGACAAATCTACCGATATATTACATTCATAATCGATGTGTCACTATTTTCCCTGTCCGCCTCCGTAGCGTAACGGTTAGTGTTGTTAGCTGCCGTCCTTGGGGGCCCGGGTTCAATTCCCGGTACTGCCAAAAATTTAAGAATGGCAGGAGTGCTGGTATGTGGTTGAAATGGTACATGCAGCTCACCTCCTGTGGGGGTGTGCCTGAAAAGAGCTGCACCACCTCGGGATGAGGACACGAGTTTATTATGTACTATTTTCCCTCTGCAAACTACTGAACATAATTCAAGAATTCCGCTACACGGAAAACATAGAATCATGGATGTGATTTGGGGCTTACAAGACGAGATGGACCTCCGTAACGAAATTCTGCCTGGAGAAGTAATTTTAGTTGATTATTTGTCAACAGAACTAGTGTATGGCCATATGGCTGCATTAAAGTTACTATTAATAAATCGAAATAAATAATTTACTCTTCCTCCCGCAGTGCTTAGAATTTTAATTAATGATTTCCTGTTAAAATTATTCCTTGATTGTTCCTGTTTTAGCAGCCTCTTACGACATGCAAGGGGCACAGATAATAAATGCATCCTTTGACTCTTCAAGATGAAGATAATACCACTTGTGACTTATGGCCTAAATTTGATATGGGATCACCTCACCTTCAGAGACATGAAAGAAATCGAAATGGAGAAGGTCACATACTTAAAGAAGGTGCGTCTATCAAAATACAAAATTTCCTATTTAGTGTATGAGATTTCAAGGGAGACCTTTCTTATTGAGGATCCTCGATGCCACCTAGTGCTACCATCTACTCCAGCCTATAACCAGCTACTCAAGGAGCTACAGCAAAAGAAAGCAGATGTGTGGACGGAATTCTACGCCACAGAGGCCATGATTTCTCACAGATGGGCGGGAACGAACAATGAACTGCGACAACTGGTGACCGCAATGGCAGTGCACGGTATCCACCACCAATTATGCAGAAGGAAAACCTGTCATGCACCTGATGAAGACTGTGTGTGTGTGACCGTTGCAATCAACATTGTGAGAGATATCACGTGCTAAAGTGCCCCAAAAGATGGACGTCTGTAACGAAATTCTGCGTGGAGAAGTAATTTTAGTTGATTATTTACAACAGCCCAATAGAACTTGTATATGGCTGCATTAAAATTACTATTAATAAGTCGAAATAAATAATTTTTCTCTTCCTTCCGCATTGTTCAGAATTTTAATTAATGATTTCCTGTAAAAATTATTCAACATTGCTTTGTTTCCAGTCTCTCTCTGTAGGTCTAATAGTCCAATACCAAGATGTTTCAAAAACATGCCTTTCCGTCCACTAAAATGGCGTCCTTCTTCCACGTACGATGGTTGCCTGGTTACGGCACCGGTCTTTTGTCCATGCTACATTGCTAACGCTAATTCCAGATAGACCCCCAGCCCCAAAACATATCCTTATTAATATTGATTTTACGTCCCACTAACTACTACTACTTTTACGCCTTTCGGACACGCCGAAGTACGGAAATGCGGGCCGTAGTTCCTTTACATACAGACCGCATACCGACACGCGCGGCTGGTGTATTTCAGCAGTTCAAATACCACGGAACGGAACAGAGCTACCCGGTTAAATAACAAGGGGAAATAAGATTATATTTTTTAAATTACTGCTATTTGCAAACACGAAAGGTGAGTAATATTAATCGTGATTCGGACTATTTATTGGACGTCGGTTGTTACAACCGTGTCTGTGGGTTCAAATCTCTCCGACTTCGTGTAGCCTACTGAACGAAGCAATGATTAGATTCATTTCCTCCCGTTTCCACAGCCAATTTTATTCTAGTAGAAATCATAATTTACCTACGCTAATAATAATAATAATAATAATAATAATAATAATAATAATAATAATAATAATAATAATAATAATAATAATATGGTACAATTGACAGAGTCCCTTACTTTAAATACCTCTGAGAATTTATCGGACCGACGGGCCTTGAAAATATCTCACAACAAACTCGTCTCCAAAAAATTAAAAGTGCATTAAGGTTTGTCCAAACCATCTACAACAAAAAATCCATGTCAAGACATAACAAAAATTCGGCATTACAACACACTCATAAAACCAACAGTCCTTTACGCAAGTGGGACATTCGCACTCAACACAAAGCAAGAAGTTGAAGAAATTAAAAAAAAAAGAAGAGATGAAGATCATTAGGAAAATCTTAGGAGCAAGATACACCCGAGACTGTTACAGGTTACAATCTGTCAAAACAACAGAAAAGTTCTTAAACATTGAAATGACATTAGGAAAAGACGAATGAAATTCTTCGGCCATCTGACTAGATTACCAGAAAATCGATTGACAAAACAGATAATAGATTATGTAACCTCGCTTAAGAACTCAACACCTTGCCTTAAAGAACTACGAAAGGACCTCAAAAATGAAAACATAAGCTCAACAGACATTCTAGAAAGAGACATGTTTAGGCACAAAGTAAACAGTTGGGAAGCTACATCAGAGCAATCACAACAAAAACAGTACAGATCAAAGTGGTCGGAAGAACGTAAGTAAGCCTTCTCGAAAAGAATGGCAAGCTAATGAAAAAAAACAAGAAGAACCCACAGAAGAAATGATTAGCAATATCCCGTTGTAGTTCCATGCTTGACCGTCACGTATAGGTGGAGTTTATCGCGTAATCCGAAACTTGGCAGAAACAAGGTTAAGGGAACAGGAGTTTCAACAAACCTCGTTTACTTCATTCTCAATGTTTAAGAGACCTCGTAATCCAAGACGACATATCTTGTAATAGTTACAGAAAGCGTTTCAGATATCATACACTAAAACTTTTAAACCCCAGCCCTTCTGAATTAACAATTAGCAAACTAAGTTTCTCTTTACTGTAACTTCCCAGACTGTTGTAAGAATCAAACGGGTCTCTGTTGCTGAATCAGCACAGTACCGTAATTCAAGGCCACAACTAATAGTACTAATCAAGCGTAATTCTTACGTAATCAGTGAACGCCTGGTTAGTCATAACTTGAAACATGATGTACTGAGCTTGTAGACCCTCCTGAGCGCTGGCAAAATTTTGCAATGCTCCGAGTTGTTGGTGACCTACTAAGTTACATGACGGACTTGTCCTCGGGGAAACAGAACAGTCTACCTACGCTTTTCGGACGATGCAATTACAGTAATATACTATCCTGTACTTTCACTGTGACTCAACGGATATCACTTTACCAGTTCTCTGTTCACAACTGCTGTTCGTGGAAGCAGTCTGATGCGTTATGAGCAGTTCAACACAACCTTCATAATGGATCAGTTACTACTTCCTGAAGAAATTACCCAGCATCATGTCAGCTGTGTGCCACAGCTGATTACGAGTTTGCAACAATGATAATAATAATATTAATAATAATAAGAAGAAGAACTGTCCCCGATTCTTTTTAACTGTATCTTGGAAAAGGTAATGAGAGTATGTTCGCTTAAGTGCGGCCAGTATCCAGTATTCGGGAGATAGTAGGTTCGAATCCCACTGTCGGCAGCCCTGAAAATGGTTTTCCGTGGTTTCCCATTTTCACACCAAGCAAATGCTGGGGCTGTACCTTAATTACGGCCACGGCCGCTTCCTTCCCACTCCTACTCCTTCCCTGTCCCATCGTCGCCACAAGACCTATCTGTGTCGGTGCGACGTAAAGCAACTACCAAAAAAAAATTTAAAAAAATGAGAGTATGGGAAGAAAAGCCCAAAGAAAGAGGATTCCACCATGAGATAAGGCTAGGGTCGAAATTTGAAGGGGTGGGTGTAAATTGTTTGTCCTTCGCTGACAATATTGCAATCCTTTTGGAGAATTTATTTATTTATTTATTTATTTATTTATTTATTTATTTATTTATTTAGGAAACCAAAAGCATGAGAAGACAAATTACAGAGTTCCGCAATTAAAAATATATCTACAATGGGGTAGCACAATGCAAACATAGAATAATAAGTGGAAGAACAATGAAGAAAAATCATCTAATGACAAGAGCAGCAGAAGGAAAAAAACCTAATAAAATAACTGTAGAGACAACAATTAACAACAAAACATAAAGGCAAAAGAATAGAACGATGAAAATTAAAGATTGAAAGTAAAAGGAAAAGAAGAAGTTATAGCTAGGCACAGTGAGATAAATACAGATATGGCACATAAGTAATGGTATAGTGCAGTAAAAAATAAATGAATATTACATTATGTACAATAGAGGGGACAGCAATGAAAAGAGAAAAAAGGAACATGAAGAAAATGAGGTAGGTTAAGTTAAGGAAGAATCGATTAAAGGAAGTAAACAACACTGATCCAAGCAAACCTTTTGAAAGAAACTGCAGAAAAAGTTTTATCTCAGATATCTTTTGAGAAGACCAAATTTATGACTGACATTGGAAATGTTAATAACAGAATAATGGAAAAATCGACAGAGTAGGGCATTTTAATTACTTAGGAGAAGTAATTCAAATTAATGGTCTATACAAAGAAGCAACTAAATTAAGAGCAAGGACATTGGAACAAGCTTTACCAACTGACCAAGGATACCACGGGTCTCAGCATCAAAACTAAATCACGCACAACAACACGCCAATTAAACAAGAATGTCTCTATGCTCTGAAAAGTGGAAAAAGACTGAAAATGAGGAATTCACATACAGGAAGAATAAAGATATGTACAAAAATAAACTGAAATAATGTCTGATACGATAAGAAAGAGGAGAGTTAAGTTCTTTGGTCACATAATGAGGGTGGAAATTCCAGACTCGCAAAACAATTTTTTTTATCGCGTTTACAAGAGTGAGAACGGCAATCGGTGGTTGCAAACTATAAGGTGAGATGGGCAGAGATGGGAATAAGATATTATACAGGACAGAACAACTTTTAGGAGATTGATGCAACAGTTCAAGGGTTTTCAAGAGAAAGAAAAATATCGAGAGAAGAGAGGAGGAAAACACAGAGTGAAATAATGAAGAAAGGCAGCAGAAAACAAACGGAAAAGAATGCGGAGGATTATTTTAGGTGGCCCTATGTTCACCAAAATCGATAATAAATAATAATAATAATAATAATAATAATAATAATAATAATAATAATAATAATAATAATAATAATAATAATAATAATAATAATGGGAAGAAGAAGAAGAAGAAATCTTTAGATCTAAAATTCTCAATTGGCAAGTTGGCCAAGAGGAAAAACTGAAGAAATCGGCCGCAAAGGCTTGGACCAAACAGAGAAAAGAAGCCCACAGCAGAGCTCAGTCTGCCCCAGACATCTTCCCTACTTATATTCGTCCTTTTCAAGTCTTGATGCACTTCTTGAAGCAAAGAGATTTGTGAATTCCACTACTCTTGGAGATGATAGTTTTGTTCGCCAGCCTCTCGATCCCCTTTCTTTTGGTATTACTATTATGTATTATTATTTACTACTCCTCTGTGGCACATACAACAAATCAAAGGCCTCTGTCTGCCAAGTCGACTGCCACCCAGCCAGATGACCAGCAGATATTGGGGATTTATGTAATTAACAAGACGACTTCCTCGCCCATACTGTTTGGCTTTCCAGACCAGAACCCGAAATCAGTTGAGATAAAGAGGCTGACAGGAGAATTCGGTTCCATTCCTCTCATCAGATTCAAGTCCTTGGACGAATCGGAAACTGAACTTGGGACACAGAGGTAAGAAACAGATACGCCCCTCTTCTCCACGGGTTAGCAGTAGTACTAGCAGCAGCAGCAAATAATTCTACCACGCTGTAGAACTGCCTGTTTGTTCCAGACATCTCCTCTGCAAAACTGCAAAAACTCATCGTTCCGCCATGAAGGAAACATCCACCAAGGCTAACTAATCACTGATATTTGTCTGTCAAAGTTGCAGACAAAATGTCTAAAACGAGCAGTCTCATTAGACTTCTGCTTTAAAGCTGAACTATTTAACACCAATTAAGGACGACCGTCGAAGTCCACATTCTATTCACGTCATCATTTATTACAAACCAACAGTCAGATTCCGAGGTGAAGTGTTGCCGTTCTGCAGTATACCAAAATACTTGGGAATAACACTTGATAGAACTTTGACTTTCAAGCAACATCTTTCAAATGTAGCTGCTAAAGTAAAAACTAGAAACAATATTCTTCAGAAACTTGCTGGTACATCATGGGGAGCCAATACTCATGTTCTAAGATGAACAGCATTAGCCTTATCATATTCTGTTGCTGAATACTGCTGCCCCTCTTGGATCAACAGTGTTCACACAAAGAAGATAGATGTACAACTCAATCAGGCAATGCGCATAATCTCGGGTTGCATTCGGAGCACGAACACACTATGGCTTCCTGTTCTCAGCAATATTGCACCTCCAGCCCTAAGACGATCAGAAGCTCTCCTAAAGGTTTGGAAGAACATCAAGATATTACGCACACTGAACATCAACGACTGAAATCAAGGAAATCCCCCTGGCGTACAGCAATGGATCTTGAAAGAACCTCTTTTCATGTTAACAGTTCAGCCTTCGGTAGTGAACAAACATCTGGTTGAGAATCCTTCTAAACGAGTACAAGGATTTGATCTTCCAAGACGACAGTGGAGAATAAGAACTGGACAAGGCAGATGTGGTTATCTGTTGTGCAAATGGGGTTGAACTAGGTCTGCAGATTGTGACTGTGGTGCATCTTCTCAGTCAATCCACCACATTGTTGCTGACTGCCCAATTCGAGCTTTCAATCGAACGCTGATGGACATTCACCGCACATCGGATGAAGCAGTTGATTGGGTCAAAATGCTAGACCTAGAGTTATAGTATTGTACGGACTTGTGACTACGCACATTTACCCTGAACTATATACATGTGTGTACATAGATTCATCATACGATAAGTAAGTAAGTAAGTAAATATAATTATAGATATTAAGGTGAACTCTACTCTAGTCCTCTTATTAATGTTGTTATATTACTTATTTATATCTCACAATTACAGGCTGCCGCACTGGACAAAGTGTAATGTTTGCACATGAAACATTACTGACAATGGAACATCGCTATTTAAAAGTACGTCCACGAATTTGTACTTTTCAACAAATATACCTAAAGCAGCAGACTGCTACTACTCCTACTACTTCTTCTTTATTATTATTATTATTATTATTATTATTATTATTATTATTATTATTATTATTATTATTATTAAATAATTTTATTTATCCCTCTGTCGGACATACAGCAAATTAAGGGTCTCTGCCTGGCACAAGAACTGTGGATATTGGGGTTAAATTAACTTTTTTACCTTTAAAATGCAATTATAATATACAGTTTGAAGACAAAAGGAAAACAGTACGTTACCAATTTAAATCAGAGATTTTTCAAAGTATGTTTGTCTCATGCAGTGTGTTGTTTATCAAAAAGCAAAGATTTGCTGTTTGTTTAACGTCGCACCGACACAGACAGATTTCATGGCGATGACGGATAGGAAAGAAGCGACCGTGGCTTTAATTAAGATTTACCTGGCATGAAAATGGGAAATCACGGAAAACAATTTTCAGGGTTCCAGCAGTGGGGTTCGAACCCACTATATAAGTTCGTCGTTAAGTGTCTCAAACCGCGTAGCGAACTCACTCATCGTGAAAATCCAGTCTGTTTCCAGACATTTGACCGGGTCAGGAATGGAATGAATTAATGAAGCCCCCATTTAGCGGCGAGGCTAGGAAATGTGGCGGCTGCCGAAGCCTGTCGCACTCCTCTGGTGCGATGATTAATGAATGACAGATTAAATGAAATGTTAATGGAAAGTGTTACTGGAATGAAAGATGACAGGAAAAACCGGAGTACCCGAAGAAAAACCTGTCCCGCAAGCACAAATCTCACATGGAGTAACTGGGATTTGAACCACGGTATCCAGCGGTGAGAGGCCGGCGCGCTGCCGGCTGAGCCACGGAGGCTCCCTAACTCATCCTTTACCTCACGCGACCAATGACTGAGAATGAGACGAAATGAATTGTAATACGTCTGGTCCACACCCACAGCAACATTTCTTGTAGGAAGGCAGTCTTACAAGAACCATGCGAGTCAGAGAGGTTTCCATATCCGCAAGCAATAAAATTGTTATGGACGCACAGTTTTATGGTATACAATATCGCCGTTTTGTGGCCCTGTCGTATATGGGAAGTCATGTCGTGTATTTTAAGGCACGCACACAGCGGTACATGATTTATCGCTTCATCTTGATGACCTTCACTGCCACCGGAAAATTAATGACTTTCACCCTCTTCTATCAGCGTCACATGTATTCTTAGGATGAACATTAACACCGCCTGACGCCGTTGGTTGGATGTATTAAAAGTTAATGTGTTAATATTAGGGAACACACTATAAGGTCAAATTCTTCCTGCAGCCGGTTCTCTTTTCTAAACTGCTGGCTTATATTAAGGACATGTAGACATGACACCCACACGTTTTAAAGGTCAACTGAAGACATGCCCGGAAAAAACGGGTAAACTCACAGTTTTTTATGGAGAAAAATTGAGTTTGCTGAATGAGATTGAAATATAATATAATATAATATAATATAATATAATATAATATAATATAATATAATATAAATTTACATATTTTATTAGACTTTAAGCCAGGAACAAGACAATATTAATAAAAAAAGAAAATCTACATTAAACTTCTTCGATCCTGCGCAAAGCTAAGTCTGATATTAAAAGTAACATTTATATTCACTACTAACTCAAAAGTAATAATTAAACCCACTTTTTCGAATCACCCTCCCTTCTGAGGTAATTTCCCTGATTTCCATATTTTAGTCCACATTCCCCTCTTCTACCGTCGCCATTGTTTTTATGTTCTCAACGTCGAATGACAAGGTAAACGTTGTTCAAGCACTCCAGTACCGATATGGTTAACTACTTATTAGATCATCAAAATTAGTAGATTATAAGCGTACTAGCCTTCTAAAATATTCTTTTCTGTAAAACTTCTACTAAAATGTTTTCATTCCACCCCTGAAGGTGGAGGCGGGCCCCTTAGACGGTAACGCCGTCTCTCAGTCCGGGAGATTTGTTACGGCGAAGGAAACGCTCGGAGAAGGTGAGGGGGTTGGCGGCCGTGGCCTACACTGTAGCTCATTCCACTTTAAGAAAACAGTATTGTTCTTATGGACCTACACACCCCCTCTGAGACACCCGTAATTCCTCGCGATTAAGTGATATTATACTGTACTTTGTAATGTATTATGAAAGACAAATAAAAAGGGTGAAGCATTTTTGCCGGGGAGTTATTAAAATAACTACATACAATTTTCTTTTTCATAAATATATTCGTAGAGAAGAAGAACAATGGCAGGATCAGCCATCGCTTCGTTGCCTTCCTTCAATTTCCTTCTTCTTTGTTGCTCTGGTACAAGCATCGTATAGTCCCTCGCTCTATGAATCGCCGGCAGCTCACTTCTGCAGTGAAGTCATCTACAATATTTATTTGTTGTGCGTGTGTTTTTAGGCTTTAAATCAGTGAGTACTTGTCTTGTGTTCTGTGAGAGTTGGTTGTATATTGCACAGTATTTGCATATGTTCTATTATTTTGGTACTGTACAGAAGTTTTGGTATTTGCTGTGCAGTGATTCGTCATGGCATAACTTACACGTATAAAAAATACAGTATGTTATTTGTGCTTGGTTTTGTTATTTAACTCTTCTTTCTTCTTAAGCGCATTTTAATTTTACCACTTTTTTTTACGACCGCATTTAATTGTTACTGTTGTTTTTGTGAGCGATACGACAGCACAGTAGTTCACCTACCACGCGTTGCCTGGAGAAATGTATTAAATGCTGAGCAGAAGTAGCAGTGGTAACAAGATATTTACGGAACCATTTAAAATACACTAGGTTTTTTTCTTTTTTTGCAGAAAATACACATTTGATATAATTTATACAGGAAAGCTTGCTCTATTCAAAGAAGTGAAAAGCCAAAATGTGACTTTTTGATTATTTTCACGTCCAAGTACTCTAACAGGTTGGGCGCCATTTCTTTAAATGTTTGCTCTGTGGGCCGAAACGTTATTTTTTCCCCTCTGCAAGCGGACACTCGTGTCCACTGTGGCCTAGCAGGAAATCCAAAAACAGTCACCGGTGTTAAGAGATTTGTGACATGTCCACGGAGAAAACAGAGAAGCCACCGGGCAGAGTACAGGGTCCCTCTTATAAACCCAGACCGAGCGTACAGTGTTTGTACTGTGCGCTACGGCAGCTGCCTCAGCCCAACTTACGTCACGCGCGGCCGCGCTGCTTTAAGCGTGTATACAATCTTATATGAAATATTTTCTTATAAAAGATGCTGGAAGTGTTATCCTTCATAATGGCGAACTTCATGAACACCATTAGGATTTTCTGCACACCAGTAACAAGAGTTATGACTGTTCACACGACCATTAAAATGAAACGAGGCTTCATCCGAAAACAACACTCGCTGTGGGTTGAATTAAACGATCATTCAATGATGGAAGATACCACTCACAATATCTCACTCTTGTGGCTGGACCAGCAGGTTTTAAAGAATGCGCCCGTGTAACAGCTTTGTAGCTCTGTGTGCGTCCGACTCGTTGGCTGAATGGTCAGCGTACTGGCCTTCGGTTCAGAGGGTACCGGGTTCGATTCCCGGCCGGGTCGGGGATTTTAACCTTCATTGGTTAATTCCATTGGCCCGGGGGCTGGCTGTTTGTGTTGTCCCGCACATCCCTGCAACTCACACACCACGCATAACACTATCCTCCACCACAGTAACACGCCGTTACCTACACATGGCAGATGCCGCCCACCCTCATCGGAGGGTCTGCCTTACAAGGGCTGCACTCTGCTAGAAATAGCCACACGAAAAAAAAAGCTCTGTGTGCAGAAGAAACAGAATTTTGTGAGCGATTTATTCGGTGTCCGTTCAAGATTCGCACCAATGTCATCTAGAGTTTTCCCTGTTACAACTGTTCGTGGTGTGCATGTTTTTTTTTTTTTTTTTCATTGAGCACTGAGCCAGTAGTTTCAAATGTATTTACAATTACGTGAATATGTGCTCATGAAGGTTGCACTTCACCAGGAAACTTACTGAACAAATGCGTCGCGTCCCTGTCGAGCTGACTCGTACTTAAAATAACTTTAGCATACGATAATACGGTGTTGCAATAATAACTGCCTCACCATGTTAACAGCTGAGATTCAGACTGGCTATTGATGCTGGGTAAAACACCTGCACGCTCCTTGCAACTATGCGCGCGCCTCCCGTACAGCTGCTTAGGTCTCGGAGAGTAAAAACGCCGCTGGACGGTCTGAGTTTATAAGACAGACCCTATATAACAATATTGATTACGGCTTTTGAATAGAGTGCAATCCAGGACATATATTATTAAACGTCATTGAAATCAGCCGTCTGAAAATAGTCCTTACCTACAAACTTTCACGGAGACACGTGTTTTGTGAAACATGCAAGTGTATGATTTTTCAGTTAAACACGGAGAACGCGGTCATGCCATGTAAAAAAAAAAAGGTATGGATGGATCGAAGGGCAATGTAAGACGTTCTCAACTATTTTTTAAAAAAGTGACAATAGTAGCGTTACACGGGCTAAATGTTATTTCCCACGTTCTTTGGTTGAACATAAGCTTATCTTATCTGAAGCAGACCAAATCACAACGGACAACCACCTCTGACCTACACAGTAGTAAACTGTTTGTACAACGGGCATGGGAATCCTATCCCATTCCTCACAACAGGCTTTCCAAAGATTTATGAGGATGTAAGTACAGAGATGTTTCAGGCGTTGTTTTAAGAATCTGAATGCGTAGGCCAGACATGAGGGCTTTTCACTAGAAATTCTGCCCGCCTGATGACCAAGTCCTTATGGTCTGACACCATGGTTAGCCGGTTCGAGTCCCGTTTGCAGAAAAAATTCACCGTCCGAATGTTGGCCGTCAGGGCAGGAGAGATCGTGGTGTACAAATATTTATAACCAATAAATCTGTTAATTATTATAGCATTATTAATATTAATTTCTGCTTCTCTACCAGCTGGATCCACAGCGATCCAGTGGCTTTACCCTTGATGGCTGCTTTGAAGATCTTATAGGACAGTCTGTGGGAATCCACTAGGTGTCCGTAGAAATCATCTGTGGGGGTTTCTTTGTGTTCGTAGATTTCACGGTTTGGTTTGTACCATCGCCTTCCATCTGAGAGGATCCTTGGTCCTACAATCTTTCTCAGGAACTTCCTTTCTAGTACTTCGAGGACTCTCAGAGGGGTTTTCTTAGTTAGAGATCGGCACTCTGCTGCATAGAATACTGATGGTCTCACTATTGCATTATAGTGTCTCAGTTTGACGTTCATCGATAGGCGTTTTGAGGTGTGGCTTGTCTCGTTTGATTCTCCTCTGCTCGAGAGCAACCATTTCACTAACGTCTTCTGAAATCATTCTCCAAGGTACTTTACTACAGTTTTTGCTCTCTTGATATGCTTGGTGTCAATGGCACTCATTGTTCTAGGGGCGTCTTTTATATTGGTAATGGATAGCTGCAATCGCTTAAGTGCGGCCAGTATCCAGTATTCGGGAGATAGGGGGTTCGAACCCCACTGTCGGCAGCCCTGAAGATGGTTTTCCGTGGTTTCCCATTTTCACACCAGGCAAATGCTGGGGCTGTACCTTAATTAAGGCCACGGCCGCTTCCTTCCCACTCCTAGCCCTTCCCTGTCCCATCGTCGCCATAAGATCTATCTGTGTCGGTGCGACGTAAAGCAACTTGCTACATTGGTAATGAACTCGGGCTTACCAATGTTGATCAGGAGACCTGTTTTAGCCGTTATTAAATGTAGTGTTTGGAGTTGCATAGTAGTCACTTGCACGTCGTTTGCTAGTAAGATCAGATCATCAGCAAAGGCCAGACATGGGATCCTTAGGTTGCCTGCTTTGACCCCCAATCATAATCCGGTGTTCACTGGAAGGGATCTGGCCCATTCCCTGATGATCTTTTCCAGGACGCAGTTAAATAATATGCATGAGATCCCATCTTCTGGCCTCCCCCCTGTCTTGATTGGGAAGCTCTCGGAGAGCTGTCCTCTAAACTTTACTTTGGAAGTTGTGTTTCGAAGAGTGGCTGGCACTAACCTATTTATTTTCTCGTTGAGTCCTAGTCCCCTTAGGGTTTCAAAGAGAGTTGCTCTATCCACAGACTCGTATGCTTTCTGAAAGTCAACGAAGGTAACTACCCACTGTCTGGCTCGCTGTTTGCTATATATCTATTATTATTATTATTATTATTATTATTATTTATACATTGTACTCCATTATGAATTAAATAACATGGACAGTGTTTATATTTACCAGTTTAAGTAAATATTTTCCTCTTGTTAAGAAGGAAGTCATACTTTTCTGCGTCGACTCACTTAATTTTTTTTTTTTTTTTTTTTGCTAGTTGCTTTACGTCGTGCCGACAAAGATAGGTCTTATGGCGACGATGGGACAGGAAAGGCCTAGGAATGGGAAGGAAGCGGCTGTGGCCTTAAGGTACAGCCCCAGAATTTGCCTGGTGTGAAATGGGCAAATCACGGAAAATCATCTTCAGGGCTGCCGACAGTGGGGTTTGAACCCACTATCTCTCGGATGCGAGCTCACAGCTGCGCGCTCCTAACCGCACGACCGACTCGCCCGGTAATGTAACTTCAAAGCTTTTTCAGTCTGTCGAAAACACTTATTATAACACACATAACGTACCTATAAAGAGAGCTATTATACAAAGAATGACATGTTTCGTCCTTGAAAGAACATCATCAGATTCATTCAAATCACACTTTTGAAATTGTTCAGAAACGTAGAACAACGTAACCTATGTTTATATTCTGTTTATACCCTTTAATTCTTGAAAGTTGGAACTTAATTTAATGAAGTGCTCCAGTACTGCGTCCTCTCTCCTTGCTACTTTAATAGTGTATGTTTTATAAGTATGTTACAATGTTATAGGTGTTATTCACTGCTTGACATACTAAATCTACATTAGCTATTTTCCTTCAAACATTGATTATGGGCCATGTTTTAACCCATATGCAGCCAGCTGCCATGTTCACTGACACTGATAGGAATGCGCCAACTTCCTAGTGTGAAGTGTTGGTGTTATAGACTGGAGTCAAAGTGCCTTCCACAGGACTGTTCCGAAATGCCACGAACAAGTCTGAAATTGCAACGAATAAGGTATTGTATTAATAATAAGAAGGAAAAGAAAATAAGAAAAAGTAAGTCATATTTGATCGAGTTAGCCCTGAACAATTCTTGTTTTTTTCTTTCTTTTGGGCCGATGACCTTCGACGTTAGGCCCCTTAAAACAACAAGCAACAAGTTTTTTCTTTCTTTTTCCACTTCTTTTCGCAAAGAAAATATAAAAAGAATGTAAGAAAAACAAGGAACTATTTTTGGTCGAGTAAGCCCTCATCAACTGTTCTTTTTCTTTCTCCACCGCTTTTCCTAAAGTAGTTGAAGACAAGAAGATGCAGAAGAAGAAGAAGAAGAAGAAGAAGAAGAAGAAGAAGAAGAAGGAAATACGAATGCGTCATATTTGATTCAGTAGGCCTTCAGCCATTGTTCTTTTCCTTTTCCCTCGCTTTTCTTAAAATAAGAGGAAGAAGAATGACTTATTTCTCTTTCTTTTACCACTGCTTTTCGTAATTCAGAAGACGAAGTAAAGAAGAGGAAGAAGGAGAGGCTGCGAAAATAAGAAAAAAAGGCCATATTTGATTGAGTAAGCCCTCAGCAACTGCTCTATTTCTTTCTTTCTCCACTGTTTTTCCTAAAGCAGAAGAAGGAAAGAAGATACACAGGAGCCATATTAGATGGAGTAAACCCTCAGGCATTGTTGTTTTTCTTATTTTCTCCACCGCTTTAAAAATACACTAGTGGGGTTACGGGTGTGGACCCGTACGTTTATGGACAGAGCGCGTACCAATCCGCTTTTAAGGGTGCATTTGAGTTAATAATTTAAATCCATTTTTAGAATTATTTTGTCATTCACAGATTTGGGGGGGGGGGGGAGGGGTTGAGGATTTATTAGATCCGGCTTTCTGGGATTCATTAGGTAATCGAAATCCGAGCCTTTTCTTTTATCAGCCGAGAGAACTTGATAAACTAAATCTGATGTCCAATTATTTGAAGGAAGGAACACACCGTAACTTGAGCTTGACCGCACAGTTCTATTCTATCACGTGCGACACACTTCGCCTATCTCGTGATGTCCGGTCCCCGCTGAATATAAATTCACACCTCCATTTTCCTTCTTTTTCATGCAATGCAGAACGAATAATCCAAATTGAGTTGGGAAGCAAAGTACAGGTGTACTAACGGAGCTAATTTCTAACATTTCCCCAATGGTTGTTAGTGGAGAGAAAATTTATTGCACTTCGCTTTCCGTATCCAGCTGATTGGACATCCCCCTGTCATATGTGACTGCATTACCAGCCAGCAAATCTCCTGGATATTCGCCATCGTTCCGTCTCTACACTGGAAAATAAAATAAAAGTTCCACAAACATGCTGTTTACTTTACACGGGCCAAGTATGCTGAGCATGCGCTGTACGACACGCTCTCAATCAAGCACCACATCAAAAGCGGCAATCTAAATATTTGCAGTAGAATGCAGCAGCTTTCTGAACGTTTCTTTTTCGTTGGTTCTAGATCATCTTACAGCCTTTACTGCTTTCCAGACTTGCATAACACAGTGCGACCCATACAAAAGCTTTACATTTTTTTTTTACTAGCAGGTGCCCGCGGCTTCACCCGCGTTTATTAATTCAACCGCGTTAGATGTTTCTAAACAGTTTAATTAAATGCAAAAGAAAACTATATTTATTAACATACAACGTTTTCACTTTTAATATTGGTAGTTTTCTATTATTTTAATATTTCACCCCCCTTTCCAACCCCCCGGTAAGGGTGTCTTACCCTACAGTTTTCTTGCCCAAACAGTAAGTCATATGATTATCATGTTTGGTTGAGAGCTATGCTGGAACATGCACACGTACATCCATGATCTCGGTCATTTTGGACATTCCTTTCACCCCTTCTGACCCCCATCCGATTGGGAATGAACTTTGCCTCAAACGGCATCCAGAGTGTCACGGTTCATCTCAGCTACCCCAAAGACTATGAACTCGCCACTAATATCTGTCTTATCCGGATTTTTACATTTCACCCCTTCCTTTAGGGGTGCAAGGGGTTTCTTGCCCCTACAGTCATTTTTCCCGATAGTAAGTTATATATGTATCTAGTTTGGTTGAGAGCTATGCTGAAACATACACACACATTCACCCGTAATCTGTCATTTTCGACATTTTCTTTCTTCAATCCATCTCACCCCCTATGCCATGGGGACTGAACTAGGACTTTTCATTTTTATATACAGTTTACAGAAGAAGAAAAAGAAGATAAGTTTTAAAAAACACATCATAATCTGCAAATACTGTTGGTTAGGCAACCCGCTGATCAGACTTGTCATGTGGTTTACTTACCTTCCCCTGTTTTCTTTCTTTCACCCTTCTCACCCCTTTGCCGAACTACCCATCACATTTCGTTCAAACTACTTCCTGACCCTCCCAAAAGTAACGAGAACAAATTGTAAAATTTTCAGCTAGATCGCTCCAGTAGTTTTTGAGTCCATTCAAGACAAGAAGTAAGTATTAATAACCACCTAATCGATTAGGTGGTTATTAATACTTACTTCTTGATTAAACATCGATACGGTCATGAAATGGACAACTTGTAATCCATTCAAGACATACAAACATACATTCATTTTTACCTATAGATTTTTTTGTTTACAAGTTGCTTACGTCGCACCGACACAGATATTGTAGGTCTTATGACGCCGATGGGAAGAAAGTGACCGTAGCCTTAATTAAGGTACATCCCCCACAATTTGCCTGGTGTGAAAAAAGGAGCAAGAACGGAAAACCATTTTCAGGGCTGCCGACAGTGGGGTTCGAACCCACTATCTCCCGAATGCAAGTTGATAGATACGTGATCCAAACAGCGCACCTACTTGCTCGGTCTTTACAATTTTAATGACAAACTTGTGCAGCGAGTTCGCAGTTGCGATCAAAGGTATTCTGTAAGAAGGAAGTCAGCTCCCGGATGTAACTATCTTCACACCGGTCTGTTTTCAGGGGAGTGAAAGCTGGGTGGATTCAGGATATCTTATTTATAAGTCAGAAGTAACAGACAAAATACATTCAATAAAGTTTATTTACTTACTATGGCGGACGTACGTATTGGAACAGAGCTATTTCGACAGTGAATAACAAGCTGAACGAATTGTAAAGCGTGAGATTATTTAATATACTGGCTGCAGTAAAAAATAATATTCATGAGTGTCTGCAAATAAAAATAACTTATTTCAACATGAGCATTTCGAAGAATTCAATATTTTGTTATGAATTCTTGTGATAACTAAAGGAGGTACGAGTATTTTGGACATTACGAGAATATACTTCCCATCTGAGCTGAAATTTTCCCATCCTAACAGAAGAATGTCCTTTCTTTGTGTGTGTATATATTCATATCTTTGTCTTAAAAATTAGTGTTATTTGTAGCTTTTAAGTTAATCAGTGTTACTGTATTAACAAATAATAATATGTGTGTGTGGTTAAGTGTAAGAAAGGGCCAAGAGCCCTAACTTCGCCATAGAAAATAAAGGCCTCTATCTATCTATCTAGACGTGTTTTGGACCTTATATGGTGTTCTTTCACGGCATCCCCATGTCAATTCCATAGAAGTAACTTTGGTCAAAAATACCCGACTATATTACGAACTTCCTCCTCCCAAATTCTTCTTGCCATGCGTCAATACTAACAGTGTTTACATCCTTGAAAGCTTTTTTTCAATAAACCATATGGATCCAAAACCTCAAGAGACGTAGATTAGGCATTCTTCTGTGCTGCATCTTAGGTGCCAAGGGAGAGTGCTCCTTACTCCAGGAGATGTCTATGGTTGCAGCATGAATTTTAGCTATCCATTCATCCATTATTGAATTCGTCACTTCCGTAAGATTCTAATACTTTCTGACTCACAATGTGCCCTTCAAAAGCTACAACATTCACGTTGCAACCTATCAACACATCAGTATATACCTATTAGACATTTTGAATGTAATCTATAGCGCCCAGAAAGCAGGTCAGGAAGGCCACGCGGCATAACGAACGAGACAGTGGGATAGATCACGTAGCGAAAGAAGCCACACGTGAACACCACCTCTACAAACAGCTACTATACTCTGATTTCCTGCCCATAATCAAGCCAACATGCCTACAGGGAATGGTCCGACTACTGGGAAACGTCACAGCTTGCAAGAGGAAAGCACTATGCTAGAATCCAGTCCACCACCTCAACGTAAGTCTGGTTCTAGAATTTGAAGTTAACACTAAGACACCTTACGTTTTAATAAGAATGTGTCTTGATTATTTGATGCTATCCGAGTCATTTCCACACGATCAAGGTATTGGAACCCCTCATGCCCAGAAGACCCTGGAGAAATAGCAAAAGGAGTACTCTGAACAACAGAACCATCTATACTCCTCTCTAGTGAAGTTAAATACCTCACTGCCAACCTCAGTTATTGTTATCCTCGTATCAAACCTAACTCCACAATTATGCGCTGTAATTTCTTAATATTTATCGGACTAGTACTAAGTTATAACTATTTCAACCACGAGAAGATCTACAATGTGTGAATAGTGGCCGCATAGTCTTCCGAGACCGAACGCCGTTAGATGCACTCAAGGGGACTAGTTATTATATTTGAAAGAGAATGCATATGATAGATTTCGGTAGCTGAGGGAGCCACGACAACAGAAATTTGATCTGGAGAGCTCCATAGAATTTGTCTTCAGTTCTTGCCGCACGGTTTGCTCAGGACGTGCCTATCTGAAACAGAACGAACGTCGTCCGTAACAAGATGGCTGTGTATGACCTCCCAATAAACGTTAACTGGTGAACTGTGAACTGCGCCTGATTCGCGACGGAGCTGATCGTCTCATAGGTTAATTCTCCATTGACCCTCACACAGCTGGCGCGCAGAATCTCAGTGTCTTCGCTGGTTCCTGGTTACAGACGAGAGAAAATTACCATTCGCTTTTAAAAGCAAGACTGAAGTTTTACGCGACTCTCAAAAAGAAAATCACAAAACACGAGACGAACGGTAAGGCATCCAAAGAATAAGACTGCCAAAACATTTTCTTTAAACTAGAAAGACACAGCTTGATTTTTCACAAGAATACAACGTTTATCCAAATTATTCCTAGTTTCATATGAGTTAGTATGTTGAGGATATGTATGTATGTATGTATGTATGTATGTATGTATGTATGTATGTATGTATAGGCAGTTATCAGTAGTGTTGTATGACTTATATTTAAAAAGAGGTGATGAAAAATAAGAAATTTTCTTCGATGTGTGTAACATACGGTAAATGACAAACGTCCGGAAAGAAGCCACACTAAAAGATTGATTAACTGATTAATTAATTAATTAATTAATATTTATTTTGTGGCTTCGTATGTGGCGAAGTTAGAGGTCGCGGTCCTGTCTTTCTCTTAACCACAACATACAAAACATGTCCATAATTTTTGTTCATCCTCTACCTTGTTTCAAAAACATCAAGTTTCTATCTATAGTATTTGAATGGAAATCCCACATGTATCATATTTAGGATTTTCAGTCCAAGATATATAATTTTCTAGGCTAAATTTATTCATTAAAAACAACCCAGTTGGTTACGTAGCTTATCATACGTAATTAAAAACAATTTGATGAGAGTAAGATACCTTTTTGAGTACAGAATAATATCAAGGGCACCTTACGCTACTGTTTTACGCGCAATACGAACCACAGGGACGCTACTTTCTATTTCGTAAACCTCACTTGCATAGACTGATGGTATTCGAACCACGAGTGATGAGATGCTACCCAAAAAGTTATATCGTTCCTTGTCATTTGCATGTACTGTACTTATTAACTTATCGCTAGCTAATGGTTATGTGCTTAATAACCTTAAAATAGCCAGAGTAGTCTCTATACACAAAGGTGGCAGTAAAGATGAACCTGGCAACTACAGGCAGATTTCCAATCTCTCGGGATTGGAAAAGATACTACAAATGCAGTGAAAATAAGACTTCTGAAATTCGTAGAATATAATTATTTTTTTCCCAATAAACAGTATGGGTTTCTGGAAAAGTCAAGCACAAATCCAGTCGTATTGGTATTTGCAGGCACCGGGTTTCGCCCTTTCCCTACTATCATGCATCACGTCGTTCATTTCATCTCATTGACTCCTCTGATGAGGTTGACGTCAGAAAGAGCATCTGTTCGTAAAAATTCACTATGAAGATTAATTCATAGGAGACACACAGTATTTTTTACCAGAAGGAATGCATCAAATCAAGAACAGTAACACAAACACACAAAAGACGAAACTTCGAAGAACCAGAGAGAACTAGGACGGTAACATCAAGATTATTAGTACAGTAAGAATCACGCTTAGGGAACACTCAGTAGCTCCATGAAATCCATCGAGAAGGGAAGAAAACTTTCAGAAAGTTCTCACAAGGCAGACTGCAACACAGATTAGTTGAGAGAACTTCATCGAGAAATGTTACGAGCTCCCGTTCAACCGTTGGCTGTATGGGAAGTGAAATAATTAGTTCTACTTTGACGTACTGGAACGATGAAATGAATTTTTCAAGTGGCCAACATTGCAATGTACACGGAGAACTCTAGTAGTTGTGAACTGTGGTCCGAGGGGAGATTATAATATCCGTAGACTCATACATCCAGTAGACTATATAGTGATCCAACTGAGAATGGAAGGGACCTTTTACTATATGCAACACACAAGTATGTGAATTCATCACGTAAATAAATTATAAACTCTATCTATCTATACTATTAATAAAAAGAGATTTGAACACTATCCGTAGAGCCCTGCGCGGATATGTACAATATGATCCACATCTACATTTCCTTCATTCGCACCTACATCCGCGAATAGTTATCCGCGGATACTGTAAATATTTAACTACAATATACTACACGCAAGGTATTGAAACGGATATATCTGTTAACATAATACAACAGGCCTGATACCTGGCGACAGACCCCCCCCCCACACACACCCTCTCCCCCCCCAAACACACAATCACAGGTTTATGAGGGATTTTTCCGGCAAATATCGACGTATTGATCGCTGTCCCTCCCTTCCTTCCTTCCTTCCTTCCTTCCTTCCTTCCTTCCTTCCTTCCTTCCTTCCTTCCTTCCATTAATTGCGGGCAGGAGCTAGCTAGGCTAGTAAGATTTACGACTTCATGGTCTCAAGGTTCTTTACTTATCACCATTCTCACATACCACTGTCACGGGTCATCAAATCACGCGCAAAAATAAGAGTCTCTCTTTCCTAGCGTTTATCCCAAATTATGGGGTCCGCTGCTTTGCTACATCTCCTCCATTTCGTCCTATTGCCGACATCTTCAGGTTTTAAACCAACGTCGTGCATGTCGGCCTTGATACTGTCAGTCCACCGCTTTAAAGGCCTTCCACGTGGTCTGTTTCTCCCGGATCAACTTGGAGAGCTGTTTTAGTATCCTGCCTTCTCACAACGTGACCGTACCAGCGGAGACGCGCTTTCCTCACTTTCTCCACATCTTCATTTCTTATGTCGTCACATCGAGTCAGTCCAAGAGTCCATCGAAGCATCTCCATTTCCATTGTGAATCTGCTCGTGCTTTTTTGTCATTGGACGACCTTCTGCCCTAGCTACTGGGCGTACCATGGTCTTGTAAATTTTTGCCTTTAGATGGTGAGTCATCTTTCTATCGCAGAGGACTTCGGTGACTTGTCTCCACTTGAGCCAGGCTGCATTTACTCGCTCTCGGGTATCAAAAGCGGCATCACAGTTCGAAGTGACAACTGACCCTACGTGTTTAAAATGCATGTTTTTCTGCAAGTCTTGATTATTGATCCTTATGGTCCCACTAGTTTGGGGGCCACATTCTAGGTATTCGGTTTTCTGGGTGTTGAGGCACAGACCATTCTCAGCTAATTTGTCGCTCCAAGTTTGTGTCTGGCGTTTGAGTCCAAGGCGTGTTTGCTGGGCAAGTACCACATCATCCGCATAAAGAAGGGTTCAGGGATGCGACGTCTATATGTCAGCCGCTGCTGTATCCAAGCAGAGGATTAATAATAAAGGCGATAGAGCTGAGCCCTGATGTACACCCAGGGCGATATTAAAAGGCGGAGAGATTCCAGCTGGACTCCGGACCACACTAGTTGTATTATGATACATAAGTTATACCCAAGTTTCCGGGACTTCATGACTACGAAGAGCTCGCCAGATGAGGTTATGCGGGGCTCGGTCAAATGCTTTTTCTAGGTCCAGAAATGCCATGTGTGCACTCTTCTGCCTCTCCCTATGTTTTTCCACCAATAGACGTGTGGCATGGATGGCATCGATTGTGCTGCAGCCCTTAACAAATCCACACTGGTTGGATGTTACTGTGACAATGTTTCTGAGCCTGTTGTCTAGCACTCGTTCAAATATCTTCAGCGTATGGCAGAGGAGTCGAGTAGGGCGGTATGTTGAGCAGTAAAAATCAATAAACTTCATTATTTAGAAATTATCAGCAAAATTATCCGCACTGCCATACTGTACAGTTTGTATCCGCCAAGACTCTAACTTCGCGGATATCTGCATCCGTGCAGGGCGCTACCAGACAGTAATCCAACCGGAGTGCCTGTATGCTTCAGAATACTGACACATACCGACTACGCAGTAACAAAGAAGTATACAAAACATGCAGCAGGATTTCAGATACAATACGCAAACGAAGGGTTAAATTCTTTGGACATATTTCAAAAATGCCCCGCGACAGACTCGCTAAGAAAATGTTTAACCATTTAAACAAGTCCAATAGGAAATGGAACTCTTATGACATATGGCTGTAAACACCAAGAAAGATCTGCAGGAAATGAACGTCATGGATCAAGACATACACTTTCAGGAACAAGATACATACATTTGAGGGGTTCCTAGAGCCAGAAACAGCGACCAAGAAGAAACAACATCGGACGGCTGAAGAGAAACAAGCTCTAAGCAAGAAAATGAAGGAATACTAGCGATAAAGAAAACTGAAATCATGAAGAGTTATTTACGTGATCCATAGCTGGCCAAAATGGATTATGAATGAAAAATGAGACTGTTTGTTTGTTTGTTTGTTTGTTTGTTCCGGAAAGGCTCGAAAACTACTGGACAAACTGAACTAAAATTTGGTAAGGACATAGCTTCACACACCGAGTCACACAAAGGTTGGGACACTTGTTGCCCAACATCAGCTAAAATAACGGGTAAACGGTTGGCCCTATCGAAAAATGCAACCCTAATACCTCTCTCTCTTTTTCTGTAACATTGTAATCATTCTACACTGCTGGTGGCCAAATGTCCTAAGGACAAATGCCATAATAAAAATAATAAAAAATAACACATATACCTCGATCTTATCAAGGAGGTATTTCCTTTTTGTAGTAAGGTATCATTGGGTTATACATGTCCCCTTGCTCAGGCTGCCCTAGATGTTGTAGCCATACTTGTTCCTGAAGGCAACCATGTCTATTCGCCTGGAACTGCCATTTCATGTTATGTCGTGGACCTCTTCATACCTTTCCTACGAAGTTCTTCAGCGATGAAGAGTTTATCAGCACATCAGTGAACGGACAAGATCCAAGGGCGTGAGCCAGTGTTTCTTTCTCCCTAAGGCATCGCCGACAGAGGTTACCGGAACAGTTCTGGCTGCAGTGACGTTGGTTGTCATTTTAATAGCTTCGCGCCATTCACTGCAGGTAAGGCCTTCGATATGTTTTATCCAGCTGTTAGCAGGTGTTGTATAACTCCACTCCGATGCCTTTGTGAGGCAATGCAGACCAAGCTACCATTTCACGTTCTCTTAAGTTCTTGACGAATTTTCCTTGGGTCAAGAAGGCCGTTCCACTGATTGATAATCTGAGTGGCATTGGTAATTTTTACGGAACGCAGACATGCTGTTATTTCATCAGATGGGGCCGATTACCAAATACATAGGCATCGGCAGCTTTAATTAACGTATTGCAGGCGTTAATGTGTTGAACTGAAACTTTCCACGATGTTTTGAAAAGTTCAAGACCTTGTCAGTGTATAAGGCGTCGTCGGGGATGTTAGTAGGTAGCAGTTGAAATATTTTTCAATGTGCTTCTGATTATTTTATCGGCGTCTTTTCCAAGAAAAACCTAGCTACTGCAGAAAACCGCTGTTCCAAACATATTAATTACTGAAACGTCATATTTTTCCATAGGAACTCGGGGTGAAGTCCATTGGAAGGTATCGATAAACAAATCTGGGCAATTAACGATTTATTAAAATGATGTATAATTTCACAGCGATCTTTATCTATGGAAAGATAATTTCATTTAACAAAAATTATATATTATGGCAACTTCAATTGCTTCATAATAAATTAGCTACGTACGTTTTGTACAGTAAGTTGTTTTTCTCGCGGATTGACGTAACGGCAGCAGTTCCTTTGAAACATCTGGAGCAATATCAACTGATTATTTTGATGAGGAGGGCGATGAGGAACAAGAAAAGAAAAGAAAAGAAAAGAAAAGAAAAGAAAAGAAAAGAAAAGAAAAGAAAGAAAGAAGATGATGATGCTTGTTTAAAGGGCCCTAACATCTAGGTCATGGGCCCCTAATGGCACGAAATGAGACGAAATGTAAGGACAATTAAAATTCCATAATCCTCCACTGACCAGAATTCAAAACGTGAGGACGAAGAATGAATGGATGGATGGATATGAAGTTAAAACAATCAGTGGATCCGACCCGCAATGCCCCACATTCATGTTGCGCTATTAATCAAAAGTAGCGTCGACTCGCGGTATTCCACACATTATGGTACTTCTCACAGGTAATGCGATGCGCACACGTAACACAGACCTATGATGTTTCGCACATTGTGTCGCTATTTACAGGCAAGGCAAACATATACAGGAAACTAACCTCTGGGACCCGCACTATCCCGTCGTGTTCCTCACATAGTGGGTACTAATCATAGGCAAGGCAAAACCATGGTGTCGCTCATATAGTGGTACGAATCATAGGTACTGTAAAATGCATCCTGAGCACACACTATCGCTACGAATCACAAACGTATTGTGTACCTAACCATTGCCCTCGAGTATACTAGAGGGCGATGACCTAACATAGTGGTACTACGCGCAAGTAAAAGCGACTCGTGGTGTTCCCTGCGTGGTGGTACTTATTACAAGTAGTATTATGGTTCTAATTTGATCACTCTTCGTCGTCCCTTTTAGTCGCCTCTTACGACAGGCAGGGGATACCGCGGGTGTATTCTTCATCTGCGTCCCGCACCCACAGGGGGGTAAGAAAGAAAGAAAGAAAGAAAGAAAGAAAGAAAGAAAGAAAGAAAGAAAGAAAGAAAGAAAGAAAGAAAGGCAAGTGGTAACGCACTGTGCGTATTCTCTTTTGTTTCTTTTCATGGTTTCATTTATTTATTTATCGTATGGTGAAAGGAGGAATATCAGCTATTTACAAAATATGTACAAAAATACACACATATACACACACTGTCAAGTTCATAAAATTATTCACAATACTATGTCCAGATGGTTAATCCACTCAACGGCTTCTTGTGTTAGGTTGTGGAGATACGCTCTGAGGGGACATTCGAGCACTCTAGTTTGCTGTTTTACCGCAGTCGCAGTGAGGAGAGGACTTGGGTTGCTCACGTCCGCACAATTTACCTCTTCATTACTCTCCACGTGTACCCCGGGTGGTGCTAAGCGAGTAACAATAATCACGATGCCGGGCTGAGTGGCTCAGACGGCTAAGGCGCTGGCCTTCTAACCCCAACTTGGCAGGTTCGATCCTGGCTCAGTCCGGTGGTATTTGAAGGTGCTCAAATACGACAGCCTCGTGTCGGTAGATTTACTGGCACGTAAAAGAACTCCTGCGGGACTAAATTCCGGCACCTCGGCGTCTCCGAAGACCGTAAAAGTAGTTAGTGGGACGTAAAGCCAATAACATTATTATTATTATTATTAATAATCACGATGAGACCGAACTGTCTTAAACGACCTCTCGGTCAAAGATTAAGGAGAAACAATACCCGAACAGGTCCTTCTCAGGGCCCTCAAGTTCGTAAGATTGGACCATCAATGGTTTCATTAACACGTTCGATACCCAAGCACTCAGTTTATGATCTTTGTTCTCTGAGGCCCGGTTGTATAAAGACATCTGACTGGAGATCAATTAAGAACTTAGTTCTGAAAATGAACTGAGATTACGACTTCATCGCGTTGTATAAAACTGAACTCGGTTTACACATGTGTAGTTCAAATGTAATCGGAGTTCAAAAAATTGGACGTGGCAACACCGCAAAACAAATGAAATACGAAATAGCTCGGCCCGTTGGATAATACTTAAATAGTGGGATTGACCTGGCCGTGACTGTCAACAAATGAAATACGAAATTGCCGTGACTGTCGAAGGAGGAGAAGAAGATAATATTGTAATCTCGCGAAGTAAACATGGAAGGAACTTCACACAGAAAGAAAAGGGCGATCTGGTGGATATTGTACTATCAAGGTACAAACATATAATATAAAATAAAAGAACCGATATGGTGACATCAAATTTGAAAGAGAAAGCCGTTGACTTGTCAATGTTAAAGAGCTCTCCAACAACCATTTGAAAACTTACTGTAGCATAAAACCTAAGAGTTGTTAGGAACATACACATGGGTGACAGGGGATAATTTATTTGACTAGGTTTTTGTAGTGTGTCCCTTAACTTTAGTTCCAGTCGTTCCACAACATCTTTCGATAAACGAAATCTTATTTTGAACATTTCACACAATTCAATAATCGGATTCCGTCTGTGCCGAAAGACGCGAGGAGCTCGTTGTAAAATAAACTCTTCATCAGACGAAAAGTCGGAATAATCTGACATCCCTGCTAAAGAAAATATATATGCTTTGTTTTGTAAACTTGAAACATAATAGAAAACTAAGTAAGAACATGTTGGTATAGCAGTAGGCTATTGTTTATATGATATTCACATAACCTCACTTCTGAAAACATCGAGCGATCTTCAGCATTATTTAACTACTAGCATTCAATATATTTATAACGCACCTCGATATTATTAAGGTACGGTATTCTTACGCATATACGATACAAGGAAACACTTCTCAAGTCTTCAGGTCTAGTTCAATGTTTAATATGAATGATAATGATCTAAGTTCAAGGAAATTAACCGACGAATATTCGGCAGTCAAATCTGAACTCAGATCAAGACGAGATGATCTTAGGTTAGCGTTTACACAACGGAAAATCGAAGTTCAACTTGACTGGCAGCCATTTTTCCTCTTTAAACTCAGATCAAAAGTTTTATACAACCGGGCCTGAGTGAAACTATTCTACGACAGCAGACTGCTCACAATTCACCATACCAGAGAAGCTATTTACTTTCACTTTTTTCATGGAATAGGACTATCCTACGATGGTAACAATGAAAACAACTAACGTCTGTACTATACTGGTTAATTTTCTAGTTGAACTGACGTGGAACATTGTGAATTAAAGTGTTTAAGCGGTTTTCAATACAGCCAGACCGTAAATACTTACCGTGCGTGGAGAATCATTCATGTCAAAATGATTCGCTCTGAAACTTGTGACTTCGTCGAGAGTAAACATGGTGAATGTTTCCAGCGGCCTCCGATGACTCATCATATGTCAAATTGAAACAAAAGGAAACTCTGGAAATATTTGTCTTCCCCACCACCATTTAATTCTACAATTGTTCATTTCATTAATAACATTAACTTCAGCAAACATTGACAATTAAGAAATACAAACTTGCACTTTTATGTAAATCGGGAACTCCAGTTTATGTGAAACCCAAACGAGAAGATTACCACATGCTGGGAATTGAAAAATTCAAGACAGACACAACCAGAACACTCGGCTATAACATTACAGCGACACTGACAATAACAAGGGCTAGGATTCTGATGAAATTTCATCTTTCTTTGCCGTAACATAGAAACGTAGCTGCATTAGGAGTTAGGTACAGTACATGCTTTATGATAAATTAACTATTTAAAGACATATGCTAGAACATATTTGTTCCTTTTTGACATAAAGATGTCTTATGGCTGGGAGTTCAGAAAATTTGTGTGACAGAAGTGTAACCTGGCGGGCTGAGTGGCTCAGACAGTTCAGGCGCTGGCCTTCTGACCCCAACTTGGCATGTTCGACCCTGGCTCAGCCCGGTGGTATTTGAAGATGCTCAAATACGTCAGCCTCGTGTCCGTAGATTTCCTGGTACATAAAATAACTCCTGCGGGACTAAATTCCGGCACCTCGGCTTTTCCGAAGACCGAAAAAGTAGTTAGTGGAACGTAAAGCAAATAACTTTATTTACTATTAGCAGAAGTGTAACCCTAGCAACCGTGTAGGTTACGTCTTAAGGCGGGTCGTAATCTGTAATTAGCAGCTATTGGTGGATGGCCTTGACCGAGAGACATAATATTTATGATCATTTGATTTTCGCAAAGGGAAAAGCAGCTTCTTTTTCATGTTGAGGGATATTTTAGTTTAATTTGGTACAAAAATAACTATTAATGCCATCAGTTTTTTTCTTTTGTACATTTACAATGATACTTCACATTTATTCTACCGAATATCAGGATCAGAAAAGAGTTTCTAAGCAAACCTGAAGATATAGTATCATCACATCATCACTGTTCAAACAATCTAACACCTCTTTCACTCACTCGGAATGTTCGCTGTAATATATAAGTCCTGGTGGGGATAGGTGCAGATGGCATTTGCACTTGGGTACCACAGCCTTAAAGGATGCTACAGCCGATGGTGCCTTCGCAAGCTCTTTCTTCGCATTCCCGATAAGCTGGTCTACCACTGGAAAATGACTTCCCACTTCTGTAATGTGCATGTTTCAGATATGATGTATTGTATACCGAAACTAGGTATAAGAAAAATAAAAGAACAAGTACCGGTAACTGGGACAAATTACCGGAAACTACATCAGTTAAATAAATTGTGTAATAATTTAGATACTATACTGAATTCAATGCTGGTACCTACTTGAATTCAGTTATGAAAGTGACAGTCCTTAATTACTGACTACGGAGAGGAAAAATCCAAGAGAGATATCTGGCCTATAACAAGGGGTACCGGACGGCAACAGCATCAAATTACTGTAATAGTCAAGTAGGTACTGAAATGCCATTCAAATTTTCGCACTGTTTATAGGATAAAATGAGCTATAACGGACTTTGTGCTAAAACATTCGTCACTTATCATGCATAAATCACCTGTATTCTATGACATGACTGTACAAATGCTTAAAATTTCAATACAGTAAGAAATCTAACAGATAACCATACCAGACACATCCTGCTTGCTGGAAACATAGCAAGGACAGGAAATCCAACAGATAACCATACCAGACACAACCTGCTTGCTAGAAAAATAGCAAAGGATAGGAAATCCAGCAGGTAACTATACCAGATATAACCTACTTGTTAGAAAAATAGCAAAGACAGGAAGTCCGACAGAAAACAATAGCAGATATAACCTGCTTGCTACAAAAATAGCAAAGGATAGGAAATCCAGCAGGTAACTATATCATATATAACCTGCTTGGTAGAAATATAGCAAAAACATGACACACTATAAAATTAATTGCCATAAATAACGTTCTGTTTGAAATTATTAGTAGACCGATCGATTAGATTCCCTGATAGGGGCGGCTATGTATTAGATATTCGCTCTCTTAGAATAAAGTATTCATTTTTTATCATTTGCGTAATTTTAGAGCAAGATTGAAGGACGTTTAGAACATAAATCCCCTGTTTACAGGACAGCTTTTTGTAATGTATATGTCATCAAAATCTTAGCTCTAATTATAAATTACTGCGCTTCTGACTGGTGTCACAAACAGAATGAACAGTAATTTGATCACCTTCGTCACTGCTTAGAGCAACTGATTTTTTTCTTTCATCTGCAAGTAGGCAGTACTGTCATTTGTGGAATGTCTGAACTGGATATAAATATCCAGTCAGACTGGAAGATATAAGATTGATGAATGCCATATTGACCTACATATTGAGGAATATATTTCTCCTGCAATTCATGGTAATCAAATATTATTACTAGTCTAGACTGACAATATCAGGGCAATTTATAAGACAGCAAATCCCAGCTGCTGTATCTTGCAGGGATGGAGGGAAAGGAGTGAGAGGGATTTAAAGAACGTATCGTACCAACTTCCTACCAGTGAGGAGTTTCTCGCTCTATCATCGGTGACTTGAGAGCGTGGAGTGGCAACCACGGCCCCCTAGTTGAGTACGACACTGCTTCCACTTGTACCAGGCTCATCTTATACACGATTTTCCCAAACGTCAACACACGAGTATACTTATATCATCAACGGTTCCGTCTTGAAAGAAGTCAAACAAAAGATGGATTTAAGTATTCTATTTTTTTTTCTATTCAGTTAATGTTTAGTAGTGTAATCATTAATTGTACATTGTGAACATTGTAAATGGACGAAAACCTGTTATGTAAATAAATAAATAAATAAATAAATAAATAAATAAATAAATAAATAAATAAATAAATAAATAAATAAATAAATAAATCTCATTAATAAGGGGGTGGTGGTGTATATTACATCCCAAAACAACACAAGAATTCCCTATGACCATATGTCCTACGGTCGACTGTTGACGAACTAAGCCATTTTTAGTTACTGGCTGGAAAAGGAGGGAGGGTTCGTATTTAGGATTAAGTAAGTCTGGTGTCAGACTGCCTTTACGAACATTGCAGAACTTCTCCAGTGTGTAGAATAAGGTTGCCATCGAGTGGAGTGTTCGAACGTGTCCAACAATCAATGAGGCGGCGTGCTCAGGCACTCTTGAGCTCTACTTGCATAAGAATGCAGTATCCATGTGGTACACCAACATGGTGACAGCTCCTCGACATGGGATCTGCCAGGTAAGGCAGAGTACTTCCCGTACAAAGTTAGAAAGTCTGTAACCCGTAAACGAGCGACTCTAGGTATATATTCATAGGGACTTTTTGTGTTTATTGGGGTGTATTATCCACCCCACCCCACGATTACTTCCCACGTGTTTGGGTACACCTATATAGTCCCTTGGAGAATAAGAACAACCTATATACAGAGCGAGTTGGTCGTGCGGTTAGAGTCGCGCAGCTGTGAGCTTGCATTCGTGAGATAGTGGGTTCGAATTCCACCGTTGGCAGCCCTGAATATATTTTCCGTGGTTTCCTTTTTTTTTTTTTTTGCTAGTTGCTTTACGTCGCACCGACACAGATAGACCTTATGGCGACGATGGGACAGGAAAGGCCTAGGAATGGGAAGGAAGCGGCCGTGGCCTTAAGGTACAGCCCCAGCATTTGCTTGGTGTGAAAATGGGAAACTACGGAAAACCATCTTCAGGGCTGCCGACAGTGAGGTTCGAACCCACTATTTCCCGGATGCGAGCTCACAGCTGCTCGCTCCTAACCGCACGGCCAACTCGCCCGGTTTTCCCCATTTTTAAACCACGCAAATGCTAGGGCTGTACCTGCAAGCCTCTGAGTTTACTAAACGCCTTCATAAACCTCTATTTGTAACCAGTTCAGTAGCCTCGTTTAGTTACATACCTGTTGTCTTTAAATCGTTAGAAACTGAGTCTAACCGTCGTCACCTTTGTCTCCCTCTACTTCTCTTACCCTCCATGACCAAGTCCGTAACGGGATTGCAATCCCCGACCCGGCCGGTATTCGAATCCAGGACACTTTGAACCGAAGGCCTCGATGTTTACCATTCAGCCAAAGACCCAGATAATAATAATAATAATAATAATAATAATAATAATAATAATAATAATAATAATAATAATAATAATAACTGTACCGGGAGGTACACCTATAAGCCGCACATTTAAATCTTGCGCCTAAAAAGAACTCTACAGGAGAAACAGTGAACTTGAAACTAGACCTACTTAAACCTTTACTCAGAAGAAGAGATGTCACTACAGAAATCTAATGAAGTTTCGTTATTTTGAAGTTTCCTGTACTGTGTGAATTTCTACTTGTTTTGTTTGCCCTTCATCAAGAAGTTTGAACTTTCTTCAACAGATGTAACTACAAAAACTATGATCATGCACCCTGGTGCGAAGTGGATGAACTTTGATTTAAAGAAGTTTTGTATTCATAAGTTTCTTAACTTAATTAATGTTCCTTATTTTTGGGTTGGCAATATTTATATTTTCTTTCCGCCAATTATGAATTTAGCCAATCACGAATTTCTGTAATTAATTTTCCGCCTATCACAGGCTTCTTCCTCGATTCTGAGTGTCACTTTTGATGTTATCCAATAAAATCCTGTGGGTGTGTCTAGATTATTCGTGAAAGGTCTCGAACTTTCCCCAAGGGTTTATAAACTGCGGATTTTCACGTCTCTTGGCCATTTTGATCGTCATCTAACTTAGTGTGTGTGTCAAGCAGGAGGCGAGAGGCGCCTCTTTCATCAGGCAGCAGTTCTTCAGCAAGGTAATGGCCAATTAACATTTTTATTTCTTGCTAGCTCTGCAGTTTAACCCGATGGAGAGGTCCGAAACTTTAACTATGTAACCTACTTTTCTTAAAATGTAATTTCTGCTGGCTAATGTAAAAACTTCATAAGATCTTTAACTGTAAATCTGGGATAGAGAGTGATGTACCCTCTCGAGCTCCCCTTCATATTGGTTTGAGATGACTACGTTTTGTAACTGGTTTTCTTCCTTCCCGTAAAGTCTTCATTTATTCTTGTACGAATCCCCTCCATAGTTTGAGAATAGCCCCTGTTTCATCGGCCTAGTGCCCCTTAGGTTTTAAGAATGCATATTTAGGAGTGCAAGTACTCGCCTCCATTCAATTTGTGTTCCGGGCCATTTTCTTAACCTGTTCTTTTCCGCAACGGCCCAATAGGTTGGGTACTAGGTACCCCTGTTTTAAATTTTGTAAGTTGTGCCTTGGTGGCGAGTGATAGTAATTTTCTAATATTGCCTTTAATAAGCTTTGAAAGCTGAAAGCACGCAGCTCTTTTTCATGTGTTGTAGAAGTGACCCTGGGAGGCTTAACATTGCCATTTTGGGAGCAAGTGCTCCAGGCATGAGGGAATTTCTGCCCTTTTGTCAATTTATGCTCCTCTGTAAAGTTTGAGCTGGAAGCAATTAAAAAAAAGTAAAACTAGGGTCTTGTAGCCCAAGTGTGTTAAAGTTTTGAAATCGTGGATTTTTCTAAGTCTTGTTTCTAAATTGCTATGTCATTGTTATATCACTAAAGTTGTTAATTTTGTTGTTTATCAAAATATAACCTTCAGTTAAGTTTTTAAAATTCTTTCCTTGACATTGTAGTTAGACCCATTCACCCCGGCACCCTTCTTTCACCTCTGCGTTCCACGGGTAACCCCGTAATAATAATAATAATAATAATAATTTAGTAATTTATTATTATTATTATTATTATTATTTATCCTTCGTTTTTGACCTCCATTCGAACACTAGTAAATTACACAGAGGATTTTTTTGCTTCTCTATCAGTCCAGTATTTCTTCACTCTGAGGGATGCTGCCATCCTTTCTTCAACTGAAAATACCCTTACATTAGACCTTTTATTGATCTTGGTCTGTAGCCTGGTGTGAGTAAGTCTTGAAGTATCTTAATTTTTTCTGGTTTGTTCTTAAGATCATCTATTATTTGTAGTTCTCGAATATCATCCTTAATTTTCGTAACCCATTTAAATCTTGGTCTTGCTATTCTGTAATTTTTCAATTCTTCTTCTGCTAATTCTAGTAAATATGATATACATTTTTTTTTAATAGTGTTCAATGCCAGTTCAATTTCCTTATGAACTGTCTTACATGATGCTATTCTCCATTGTCCATTAACTTTGATACTGCTTAAGTATTTTGTCTACCTCAGCTGTAGGATTTGGTAGTTTTCAAAATGGTTTCGCTAGTACAAGTAATTTCAGGCTATGTGACTGTTTTATAATGTCTTAATTTTGCTGCTATCGATATGCTTTATTTTTGTTCTTTATAAACTAAATGATCGTTGTCTAGAAATGTGCTTCATTTGAAATGCGCAAGGACTAAGAGAAAAATTGACTCAATATGAAGTTTTCTTTTACTTTTAAAAGAACTTTACTTTTCACATGTAATTTAGAGAGCTTTTACAACAGATCATTTACGTACGGTACCACACATGCAAAGAACTTCAGCGAACTTATCTTCTAGAATCTGCTGCGCCCGATCTGAAATACTGCGTATGTCTGCTAAAATCCCCCATTTTCGTACTTGATACAATATATATAATTATTTTATGTTTTAACTGGAACGAGGATTTTATTCATGTGCGAACAGGAATACAGTACATTATGTATTTGTTGATATTTGTTTGCGAAAAGCTCCTGAATTTTATAACGAGGTGGTGCGTTTTTCAAGAGTGGTTACACATCTGATAGTCCTGAATGGTTTACAGTAGAGAAGACGTTCATAAAAATTACAGTCGACTTTTGTATTGGGTACAAAAGACTCACTGCTCATGATACAAGTAAGTCTGCTTTGAATATTTTGTGAGCTCTCAGACGTAAAGTCGTATTTCCTAAGGACCATTCAGATGCTTTTCACCTCACACAAAGCTTAACTTAGTCTCGTCCTCTTTTTTCTTCAATTCATGTGGACTAGATGTTGTAAGACACTTTCAAGAACATTGTGCTTTCCCGGCATCGAACTAGGATAGGTTCTTAGTATGAATTCTACATTTCATATCCTCTAGAGCAGGCAGAAAGAGCCCTTTAATATGACCAAAAATACACATTTATTATATTGGACAAACAAGAAATACTATGTACTGCACTGAATATGAAGTCTTGAGCCCAGAATGAACATCAAGATTCTTGACGAATGCACTGTGCTGACTGAAGTGACAGTTCAGCTGTTTTAATACGTCTGGCCTTCAAAGGAAACAAACCGACTAAGAAATTATGGTCTATATAAAGTGTAGCAAGGCCTAGAAAATACTCTAGACTGCTGGATCAACACGCTGGAATTTTCCAACAAGAAATTTAGGATAACGGAAAACTGCCTGTAACGGAAACTGTAGTCAGCGAAAAGCTGACATGAATATCCCATGGTCTCGTGAGATGTATGCTAAAAGACTAGTAGATATAAAATTATCTATAGACTATATAACGTAAAATACAGTACGGGATGCAATTCGCCTCCCCAATGCATCCCAGGCATGTTCTATAGGATTCAGATCCGCAGACCTCGCTGGTCAGTCCATGCGATGAATGTCTTCCCCAGCCAGAAATTCATCCACCAGAGCAACGCGGTGCGGGCGCGGTGGACCAACCGCACCTCTGAAGAGTCGAACATGTGTTCTCAGTATACCGCTCGGAGATCTGGAAGTCTGGTGACCGCTGGAGTGAAGTCTATGAAATGGTTTCTTACAATTTTAATCGTGTAAACTTTGTGCCTGAAAAGCGAACAAAGGAACCTACATAATATCTACAATTGCTGCCAACCTAAATAGTTAATTAGGACAATCACCAAACAGTACGTAAAGAAACAGTAACTCAAAGTAAGTGGCAATAATTAACATTCACTAGACGCCACTATAGCCCGCCTGATGGATATGATTGTCAAGGCGTCAAGGCTATGTGGGCTGGTTCGAGTCAAGCTGATCGCCTTTTGGCCGGCAGGGTAGAAGAGGAAATGGTATTCAGTTTCTAATCACTAGATTGCGTGCGTGGATTAAATTCCAAATCTCTCCGCAGTGTTCTTATGGAGTGAGGCCATATGACACTGTTGATGGTGATTCGTCCGTCGTAAGGCGACGTTAAGCCCTGAGCAGACCCTTTGGTATTATTCAACAGGAGTAGACTATCCACCCTCTCCTATCTCATTATGATCTCACAACCAGACACGCAAAACGACCATGGGCGTCCAATAGAACGACCTGCACCAGACGAGCTGACCCTCTTGTCTGACACTAAAAGCCATAGCTAAATCAAGGTACGACAAATTCCGCGCGCCAGGACGGCATGGCGCCTCAAATTCTTTCTTTGGCGCCTTCTTTTACGAACCAAGTATAATCTCTCCCTTTCTTTGTATATTTAATTCCCGTATTACTGTCGCGCATGTAATAATAATACACTGACTGACAGAGCAAATGTAACACCAAGAAGGAGTGGTTCGAAAGGGATGAAAGTTGGGGAAAAAACAGACGGCACGGACGAATAATTGATGTTTATTTCAAACCGATATGCAGGTTACACAATGCGCACGGCATCGACTCAGTAGGATGTAGGACCACCGCGAGCGGCGATGCACGCAGAAACACGTCGAGGTACAGAGTCAATAAGAGTGCGGATGGTGTCCTGAGGGATGGTTCTCCATTCTCTGTCAACCATTTGCCACAGTTGGTCGTCCGTACGAGGCTGGGGCAGAGTTTGCAAACGGCGTCCAATGAGATCCCACACGTGTTCGATTGGTGAGAGATCCGGAGAGTACGCTGGCCACGGAAGCATCTGTACACCTCGTAGAGCCTGTTGGGAGATGCGAGCAGTGTGTGGGCGGGCATTATCCTGCTGAAACAGAGCATTGGGCAGCCCCTGAAGGTACGGGAGTGCCACCGGCCGCAGCACATGCTGCACGTAGCGGTGGGCATTTAACGTGCCTTGAATACGCACTAGAGGTGACGTGGAATTATACGCAATAGCGCCCCAAACCATGATGCCGCGTTGTCTAGCGGTAGGGCGCTCCACAGTTACTGCCGGATTTGACCTTTCTCCATGCCGACGCCACACTCGTCTGCGGTGACTATCACTGACAGAACAGAAGCGTGACTCATCGGAGAACACGACGTTCCGCCATTCCCTCATCCACGTCGTTCTAGCCCGGCACCATGCCAGGCGTGCACGTCTATGCTGTGGAGTCAATGGTAGTCTTCTGAGCGGACGCCGGGAGTGCAGGCCTCCTTCAACCAGTCGACGGGAAATTGTTCTGGTCGATGTTGGAACAGCCAGGGTGTCTTGCACATGCTGAAGAATGGCGGTTGACGTGGCGTGCGGGGCTGCCACCGCTTGGCGGCGGATGCGCCGATCCTCGCGTGCTGACGTCACTCGGGCTGCGCCTGGACCCCTCGCACGTGCCACATGTCCCTGCGCCAACCATCTTCGCCACAGGCGCTGCACCGTGGACACATCCCTATGGGTATCGGCTGCGATTTGACGAAGCGACCAACCTGCCCTTCTCAGCCCGATCACCATACCCCTCGTAAAGTCGTCTGTCTGCTGGAAATGCCTCCGTTGACGGCGGCCTGGCATTCTTAGCTATACACGTGTCCTGTGGCACACGACAACACGTTCTACAATGACTGTCGGCTGAGAAATCACGGTACGAAGTGGGCCTTTCGCCAACGCCGTGTCCCATTTATCGTTCGCTACGTGCGCAGCACAGCGGCGCATTTCACATCATGAGCATACCTCAGTGACGTCAGTCTACCCTGCAATTGGCATAAAGTTCTGACCACTCCTTCTTGGTGTTGCATTTGCTCTGTCAGTCAGTGTATTTTTTGTTTGTTAAATATAATAAATTTATATTTTCGGTACATACTAAAGGGCTCTTTCTGCCTGCTCTAAAGGATATGAAATGTAGAATTAGTACTAACAACCTATCCTAGGTCGAGGCCGGGAAAGCACAATGTTTTTGAAAACGCCTTACATCATCTAGTTCAAATGCACTGAAGAAAACATTGTCCACATGAGGAGGAGGGTAAGGTAATCTTTGTCTGAGGTGGAAAGCATCTGAATGATCTGTAGGAAATACGACTTTTTATAAAATTCAGGAGCTTTGCGCAAACAGTATTTTTCTCGTAATACGTATCTTGAGAATATTTCTGGCCATAAAATCGTGTGCTAAATCAGCGACCATTTCGTTGAACGTAGATCTTGTGACGGCATGGGAATGCTGTGTGTTGTATCAGCTGCCATACTGTTGGACGTAGATTATGATAGTACATGCCGGTACTTCTTTCGATTTCTCTGAACTCTAACTCCCCTGTGGGTGGAATGAAATAATGCATTATCTGTACCCCTGCATGTCGTAAGAGGCTACTAAGAGGGTAACAACCAAAGAACATGCACTCGCTCTCTCGTATTCTAAGCCCAAAAACGTATCCACGATTCTATGCTTCTCCGTGTAGCGGAGAAATTTGCGTAGGCCTGTCCGAATCTTTATAGGGGCATTTTATTAAGTGTGCCCATTGGTGTTATTAAAGTATCCAGTTATATTTAAAGAATGCGAGTGTGCATGTGTTACAATATTATGCACAGTGTTCATTTGACGACTACTACTAATACTAAATGTGTCCATGCCTTCCCGGAAGGGTGAGGCGGGCCTCCTAAACGGTGACGCCGTCTCTCAGGCCAGGAGATACGTATCGGAGAAGGAAATATGCGAAGAAGGTGAGAGGGTTGGTGGCCGTGGCCTATTATAGGAATTGTCCCGGTATTCGCCTTGGTGCATGGGAATGGAAAAGTACGGAAAGCCGTTCTCAGGCCAGCCGACGGTGGGGCTACTCCCTCTTCGTCTCCCGAATGCAGAGGCGTAGAGCCACGATAGAGCCGTGACCACCCCTCCTCTGCTCGGTTGGCCGGTCGGAGTGCAGAACTGTCGGACCACGAATCAGCCGTGGCGACTTGTGGGCCGGAAGCTACTGAGAACTTCATAGAATACGACTTTTTAGAGATCCCATATAACAGTTATTTTGGAACTGTTCCGGACTGGGAACTGATCTTTAAATGAACAGTACGCCGGAACACCCTGTTTCGAAAGCACACTGTTCCTTATTGCCTGCACTCAGCTGGATTGGTCCAAGAGTGACTCCAACAGTCTTGATTGGTCTAGGTGTTTGAGAACCGCGCATGTTTTGCTGTCTGGCTGATAGTTCCGAGTCTTGGCGAGAGTGAGTGCTAGTTCTCTGCACTGGTTTCGAAGTTCCTTGAAACTAGTCATTGGAGCATCAAGGGAAGGGAAAGGGAACCCACGAAATATGAAACTGTAAGACGTAGAGGCGCGCATCTTAGTCAGCCTTTTGATAGACAACGAATCCGCGGTAAGTATGCATGACATTGATTTTTAATCTTTATTGGTATGTATTAGAGATGGGGAGATTCTGAACGAGTGATTCATAATGAACGAATCATTGCACTGAACGATTGAATCATGATTCAGTGAACGAAATGAATCGACTCGTTTGTGATTGAAAGCTGAGTCGAGAGATGGCAGCCGCAACTTGTTCCTTGGTTCCTCGTTCGTTCTGATTCATATCGTCGAATCGGGTATCCGCCATTTTTGAATCAATGACAACTTGTGAAGAACGACTGTTATTTTTTATTTAACCTGAACTAAAAGTCCGGTTCACAAGTCAAATACTCCTAACCTAACCTTACAGGAAAATATTTAAAAAAAAAAAAAAAAAGATATGATCACGTCGTTTCAAGTCGCATACTTCACGGAACTGTAATATACACAACTTCCAGCTCGTTGCGAAATGTTAGGTTAAGTTTACTGCAAGGTTCTCGTTCCCGTTCTCTTGAACTACTGTGAACTAATGTGTGGATCATGACCGCAAAAATGTTCATATCTACTACAAATTTCAAATTCGACTGTCGTATAATTTCGAATGGTAGCTACTTAAGTTTGGAAAGGATTAGTCAGACAGTTGTGTATTATTTTTCGACTGTAACCTCTAAAAAGGATATTACTCTTGTTAAAATGCTAGCAATTACCTTGAACATTTCACTTCTTGTGACTTGTAAAGCAATTGCAGTTATAAAGAACATAACGGAATGGTTCATCTGAGTCCATGGTTTCTCGTTCGGCTCTCCGTTACGTGGTATTCGAATGAACGAATCAAATGAATGAATCATTTTGGTGAATCGTTTCAAATGAATCGGTTCTTCTAAGTGAATCAGATTCCCCATCTCTAGTATGAATTCTCGCTGCGTGAATGACACCACGTGCATCGTCAAAGTACTCTTTTACGGCGATTTACGTCTGTTTGTGTTGTGCTATCCACTGCAATTTGTTCAATAGAAGTGTTAATACGTACCGGTATAGAAAAACATGACAATATCAATATTTGCCAAATAAAAACCTTAGTTAATCTATAAATCTTCTGTCTATCAAAACTAATTTATGATCAAATAAAATTTATAAAATACCTGAAAAATTAAACATTTAACAACAGATCAAATCTGGAAATTAATTTAATTAAGGTGTTTCTTTCTCAGGTTTCATTAATAGCCAATTTTTTGTGACAAAACCATGTTTCAGCGTTTTCTACAGACATTAAAAGTCAAGCATGAAACAAACCGTGAGAAAACATTTTTCGAATTAGCATTTATGATGTTATTTTGGAACTGTTATTCGGAACACAGTATTTTCCCCGGAACTGTTCCAGAAAAATAACTTCGCTCATCTCTAACGATTTGCGAGATGTTTGAAGATAGACGTGCTTGTGTTTCTCCAATCACCTCGTGACGTCACCCAGCTTTCAGATCTTTCGCTAGAGCTGTACGGAACTGGTTCCTTAAAAATTCAACTATGAACCGATCCAACAAGTAAGCAAATTCAAATGCCATTGAAATGGCGTATGGCTTTTAGTGCCGGGAGTGTCCGACGACAAGTTCGGCTCGCCAGGTGCAGGTCTTTTGATCTGATTCCCGTAGGCGACCTGCGCGTCGTGATGGGGATGAAATTATGAAGACGACACATGCAGAGGTGTGAAAATTATTAGACTCAACATTAAGTTTCCATTACTTCCATAGTAACATTACTCATTACTGCCTGAACATAAAAATGACCATACATATTTCTTCTGCTGCTGCAGTGAATTGTTGCCTGTTTAAAGTAAATTATAGAATACAAGTTATATTTTCCTTAAATCCACTATTGTTGATTTTTAATTTCTCCTTTGTGTGTAATTACATAAAATGGAATCACATGAAGTGATTGTGTGATATTTTGCTTTAGGTCTACTTGAGTGCTGAGTGCTTTGTACTATTTACTATCTAAACTCTTGGAAACTGATGTTTTTTTTTTTTTTTGCTAGTTGTTTTACGTCGCACCGACACAGATAGGTCTTATGGCGACGATGGGACAGGGAAGGGCTAGGAGTGGAAAGGAAGCGGCCGTGGCCTTAATTAAGGTACAGCCCCAGCATTTGCCTGGTGTGAAAATGGAAAACCACGGAAAACCATTTTCAGGGCTGCCGATAGTGGGATTCGAACCTACTATCTCCCGGATGTAAGCTCACAGCCGCGCGCCTCTACACGCACGGCCAACTCGCCCGGTAAAACTGATGTTGGATTGTCAAGGGACCAAACAAACACACATATATAACCTCTACGTAATATTTTAAAAAATAAGAATTTCAGTTCACAGATTTTGGTCAGTTGGATTAATATTTGACAGAAAGACAGAGTTTCATGAAAAAAATTGGAAGGATAAGTGAGGGAAAAAAACTAAGGCAATTTTTCCCCCTTTAAGTCTAATAATTTTCACACTTCTGGACACCCAGCCCCAGTGCCAGCGAAATTAACCAATGATGGTTAAAATTCCCGACCCTGCCGGGAATCGAACCCGGGACCCCTGTGACCAAAGGCCAGCATGCTAACCATTTTGCCATGAGGCCGGACTCAAATGCCATTGCTGCTGGATTACACATAACCTCGACCTTAATCTGGAAATTAAAATGTCCACTGGTATTGAAAGAGCCAGAACAACATTCAAGAAAATGAACACCTCTGCAATGATGCTTTCAGTTTAAAACACAGACAGGAAATGGTCTGCATTGTTTTATGCGGATGAATCTTTGCCTCTCTACAGTAGACCATAATTCAGCTCTGGAAGCTCTGGAAATGTGCCCAGTTTCATAAAGGAGGGTTAAATATACTTTAACCCTGGGTTTGTTAACTTCGGGTTAATATGTGAATTCGTTCTTGCGAGTCACGCGTTTCACCAAGCTATTTCGGCAGAGGGTAAACTAACACAGTATTAACCTTCGCCAGAAACAGTTAGCGTAAGAATAAAGGAGGCTGTGACTGAAAATTACAGTTTATGAGCACACTTCTTGCGCGCTTCTTTTGTTTTTTTGCGTCGTATTTTGTTTTCTTCCACAGTTCCGTGGTTAGCCTGTATTATAGACCTGATAGTAGTGATCAAAAAAATGGAAGAGATTCAGAAGAGAAAAAATGACTTTTTTTCTACTTTAGAAAAAACATTACCCACTGAGTTAGTCCGTAAGCATCAAAGCGTGATACAATGCAGTAGCGGCGTTTGGGAATTAGAAGTGGGGGTGGGGGGGGGGGGGGGGGGGAGGTGGGGGGTGGAGTATACATATTAAAACTGAAAAAAAGCTACAAAATGGAAAGTTTTTTCAAATGAACACCTCTGCAATGATGCTTTCAGTTTAAAACACAGACAGGAAATGGTCTGCATTGTTTTATGCCTCTTTGCCTCTCTACAGTAGACCATAATTCAACGGCTGGAAGCTCTGGAAATGTGCCCAGTTTCATAAAGGACAGAATTTCAACAGAGAGGTAAAGGTTGACAGTTTACCAACTAAAGTCGGTAGTAATTTTTTGAGATTTTGATTCAGTTCTCTACGATAAAACTTTCACCAAAGGAGCAATATTGCACACGCATTGCAGTTAAATAGAAGCACAGTGTGATTATACGATTAAAAATCTTTTAGCATTTGACTACACACTATGAAACCAACAGACACTAAAGAGACTGCCAGACTGACGAATGCGCGCGGCAAGCGGGTGAATCATACCTCAGTGTCCATGACCTTGGTAAAAAAAATATGCCCTGCTACCCCTCCTCACAGCACATGCAAAGTGTCCACTACTTGCTGTGGTGCTATACAAATCGGTTAACCGGGACGAACGATATCTTGTTCGTATTTCCATCAACAATTTTGTTAATAATTAAAGATAAAAAAGGAAATAATTATCTGATAAGACAGCAGGTCTTGTAAAAATCGCCATATAATTGCCAGCTTCAGCCGGATAAAATGGAATAAAAATGTCATTTTTTCCCACAAAGTAGGGGCCCCCCTCGCCCTCCACCTAATCGCCACTACTGACAATGTAAGAAGACTGATGGTGTGAGATTAAAAGCAAAACAGGTCACATGAATTTAATAGCATTGTTATATTGTTGTATGGAATGACCCCGAGGTGTAAAATCATAATGCAATGAATACCTGGAGAAAGAGAGAGAGAGAGAGAGACTTGTTTTTTTTTCGGTTGTGTATTCCAATCTCCTACGAATTTTACCGATGATCGTACTGGCGACTGTTTCTTTTTTTCTTGCAGTCTATGACTCTTCAGAAATTGTTCCTCAGATAGATTTCGAAAGTCGTTCTTTTCTTTAGGCCTATTTCTGTTAGGAAGACCATTTAACATATCTAACTAAAGTAACTCTGTATACAAAGCATGAATTAAAGCACTCATTTTGCTTTTAGCCTCGATTTAACAGTTTAACCCAGGTGAAAGGAGGTGATAACTCCAACCTTAACCTAGAGTTAAAACTAACAAAGAGAGAGAGAGAGAGAGAGAGAGAGAGAGAGAGAGAGAGAGAGAGAGAGAGAGAGATAATCCACCTGATAGCCGCCCCTATTTGGGAATCGAAATGTTCGGCTTAGATATCAGTTCATATGGACAATCATGCATTATACCATATCTGTCATTTAGTAGTAAGAAAGGTTTGAATTAAAATTCAAAATTAAAATTGTCAACCTTCAGGCGGACTTTCTCTTTCTGATTTTATTGGAGAAAGAAACCACAATACAAAGTATTTCAGGTCAGGCAGTACAAATGATGTCTAACAATCGATAACGACTTTTTTCAGCACAGAATCTGCAATGGTCTGGATGATGATATTTTTCACCATCTGCTTTACGTGCTTTTTGGCGATGTTGGGATATGAAAGGGATAAGAAGGAAGCGGTCACGGCCTTAAGGTACAGAGCCAGTGTTTGCCTGGTGTGAAGACGAGAAACCACGAAAAGCCATCTTCAGGGCTGGCGACAGTGGGGTTCGAACTCACTATCTCCCAAATGAAGCTCTCAGCTGCACGCCCCTAACAGCATAGCTAACTCGCTCGGTCTTGTGGATCTATTTGTGGAAGGACATCCTATTTCTTCACAGACCTCCAAGTGGTGTTGTTTACGGAAGCTTCCAGCAATCAATTAAGAGTTACGATTATGTAACACGAGGTTACGGTTTAAACAATGTTGATGACTCTTGGGGTCCAACATGTTACCAACGAAAGAGTATTCAGAAGAGAGTACAGTACCGAGTGAGTTGGCCGTACAGTTAGGGGCGCGCCGCTGTGAGCTTGCATTCGGGAGATAGTGCGTTCGAGCCCCACTGTGCGAAAACCTGAAGATGGTTTTTTCCCGTGGTTTTCTATTTTCACACCAGGCAAGGAGTAGGATGGAAGCAGCCGCGGCCTTGATTAAGGTACAGAGCCAGTGTACCTTAATTAAAGCCACGGCCACTTCCCACTCCTCCACCGAGCTCGATAGCTGCAGTCGCTTAAGTGCGGGCAGTATCCAGTATTTGGGAGATAGCAGGTTCGAACCCCACTGTCGGCAGCCCTTAAAAATGGTTTTCCGTGGTTTTCCATTTTCACACCAGGCAAATGCTGGGGATGTACCTTAATTAAGGCCACGGCAGCTTCCTTCCCACTCCTAGCCCTTTCCTGTCCCATCGTCGCCATAAGACATATCTGTGTCTGTGCCACGTAAAACAAATTGTAAACAAATAAAATAAAAAAAATAAAAGAGTACTGGGAGTCATTAAATGCAGGATGATTGCCTAACTATGCCATGTGCTGCGCGGTGAGAAATACAAGTTGTTACAACTTAAACTGCAGGGCAAAATCCTCGGACAACGGAGTAGAAGGGAGAAGGCTATTGACCTCCCTTAACAACACCCAGGTATGGGCAGGAACAGCTGTACCGGCTGGCAGAAAATCGTGAAACTGTGGTGACAGCCGACATCTGAGAAATTAGGCAAGGTACATAGAAGTCTTGTATTGAAACTCACATTTCTGCCTTTCCTACATGAAACTTTACCCTATAGATTACTTACTTCTCTAGAGGTTTTCCTATCTAGAGATCTAGAAAAAGGGAATTCGTAGACAATTTCTACAGCCATTAAGCGTGTGTGGTCACTCACTGTGATGATCCCAGCCGTACTTGTTGAAGTAAGCAGGTGTGCGTTTCTATATTGTGGACCGAAGATGACAATACGACTGTTTCTCTCCGAGAAACCCGAAAGTAAGTCTTCGATATTTTCGTAGTTCGGTTAATGTTCTCAGCTTATTTGAAAGAGAGGTGGCGTCGGAGAACAGACATTCCGACAAGACAAGAATAATATTGTTATCCACTTCAGATGTAGGTTTGTGTACTCTAACGGAGATAGCCCCTTCTTATTGAATTGCCGGAAACCTAAGGCTAGACCTTAATTACGGTAGAGTCCCGCGCATGACCTGCAACAAACTATGAATAAACACGGAAAACATTCGTCAGCGATGTAGCCATTGGGGCTCGAACCTACCATCTCTTGAATCCACTACCCTATCACGTAGTCTGAGTCGTAGGCAATTGTAAGAAGACCTCGATCGTACTCCAGTAAATTTACGCGATTACTGACCAAGTTTTCCCAGGAGCCTTAAATGAATCTCCAACAACAACAAAAAAACAACAACAGACATTGATTTTTAGCCTGTCATATATTTTTTATTTATAGTTAAAAGCATGAATAGATATTCAGTTCAATGACCTACTATATTTCATGCTTGTGATGTGATCTATTTTTCTTTTTTATTTGTCGTTCTCTATTGTTGGCGAATATTTATTTCCTCTTAATTTAATTTTAGCTTTCACGTTCTCACTGCTGTATGCCTGCGCTCCCTATTGCGTTTGACAGTTCATGTTGGCTGAGCGAATCCATGATGCTGGATGGATGTCACTCACGTCAACTCTGAAGTTCAAAACTGCCTGTCATTGCGATCAGTGGACACAAAGAGAAAGCCGACAGCTCGCTCTAGTATGCTCCTATTTGGAAAACGGAAGTGTACTTGAAATATTGGTTGGAAACAAGATCATCTTGAACTCGATGGTACGCGTCTAGAGCCATGAAAGCATTATGTATTACACGTCCCTTTTACTACGCCCCCCCCCCCCCTCCCACGGTAACCCCTGCCAGCCGTAAGAGGTGACTAAAAGGGCCCGCAGGAGCTGTTAATTTTGGAGCGTGAGTTGGCGATCACGGGCCCCTTGGCTGACTCCTGGCATTGCTTCCATTTACTTGTGCCATGCTCCTCACTTTCATCTATCCTATCCGACCTCCCTTGGTCAACTCTTGTTCTTTTCTGACCCCAGCGGTATTACGTGTCGAGGCCTAGGGAGTCTAATTTTCACGCCCCTCGCGGTCCTTGTCTTTCTTTGGCAAATACCTTCATTTCTCCAAGTGTCGGACCCCTTTCCTTTTTTACCCTGATTAGTTTTAACAGAGGATGGTCGCCCAGTTGTACTTCCTCTTAAAACAATAACCACCACCATTACATTAACAACGCGATTCTTTAACGAGTCAGTTAATCTATTTTGTTGCGTGTCTTACAATAAATGACAATGGAGTGTGCTGGCACTCGAGCACACAAACTTGATCATAGAAGGAGAGCACCTAACCAACTATTAGCCAAGTGCACGAAGCCCGTTCAGCGTAATTAGGGTTTAAGTAAGGTGCTGAGCATCATTCCTAATTATAATAATTATTATTTAAATCCCTGATTATTGTCGGATAAAGTTAAAAACAGTCAACTTCGAGCGGCTACAAAACAGTGATTAGCAGTGGCTGCCAAATTTGAAGATGTTTTTGAAGGTGAACTGTAATATCTTTAATATCTGGCTCACCGAGCTCGATAGCTGCAGTCGCTTAAGTGCGGCCAGTATCCAGTAATCGGGAGATGGTGGGTTCGAGCCCCACTGTCAGCTGCCCTGAAGATGGTTTTCCGTGGTTTCCTATTTTTACACCAGGCAAATGCCGGGGCTGTTCCTTAATTACGGCCAGGGCCGCTTCTTTCCACTTCCTAGGCCTTTCCTATCCCATCGTCGCTATAAGACATATCTGTGTCGGTGCGATGTAAAAGCAAATAGCAATATATATATATATATATATATATATATATATATATATATATATATATATATCTGGAACAGAATGGAAATGAGCGCAATGGGATAATGGTGGAGAGGGACGATCATTTTGAAGAACTTCGTCATAGAAAACGTGTGGAAAGGTTTCATTTATCTAAACAGTTTCCTTTCTTTTGAAATAGATATAAAATAGCCTACAATTTCAAAAACAGAACCTCAACCTGTCTTCTTATTTTCAGTGACGTCTGTGTATCTGGTAACTAATTCTGTTACAATATCGGGTTCAAAATCGGGAAAAATAGACGACAGTTTTCTCTTTTGTTAGAACAACCCTCGAGGAACATCACAACTAACAATGCATATTATCCAGTTATTTAAAAAATAAGGCAATCGTCGCGGAGTAAGAAAATACTGAAAGGATTACTCCAAGCACCACCTTACAATTCACCAACTCGCAGCACACGAGGAAGATCCTTTTTTTTTAACACGATATTTTTTCTTATCTGACTTCAATGACATTTTAACCCCTAGAGTTTAAAATTCAACGCTTCGGTCCTCAGTAAAGCAAGACATCCAAATCCCGCAAGTGGTATTAAGTGATCGTCGAGCGACCCAATTTATAAAATGGAATCCTTGGCTAGTCTAAAGTTAGCGAGTGATGGATGACACAGCTGATGGCAGATAATGTGCATCTTGCCGGCATCTCTGTCCTCTGCCTGCTAATGAAGGAGTTCCCTTCCCAGTAGCTGTGATCAGCGTTATCAAAGAGCCTCCTTCACATGTCCTACGGCTCGGACGAAGAGGTTATTTTTAAACTACTTCCGGAAAATTAAAGCACGGTGGATGCTCGATATGACAGGTTTGTCTGGGGCACCGTCGGAGCTATAATATTTAAGCCCCCAGCCTAATGTAATGAAAGGATTTTTTTCTGTGTTTTCATATAATGGAAATATCAATTAAATAGGCTTAATTATTCAGCGTTTTGTGCCTTTGCTGGCGGGACCTAGTGTTTACAGTGCACTATGTCTTCTGGGCCAGATCAATTTTGTTACTTTCATTGATCTGTCTCAGCTTTATCCTTGGCTTTGACAAAATGAAAGTGACTGAGGTATGAGTGATGCTAGTAATGCCATTCCTTCTGCAGCCAGTCCCTGCTATGAATGGTGTGAAAATATTGCTCATAGAGTCGGTTGGTCATGCATTTCAGTGGGCTTGGCAGACTGATATGTAACAGCAACTTCTGGCTCGGTGAAGAAAGCAACGGGAAACTACCTCACTCCTCGTTGCCCTAGTACGCCACTTCAGTGATGCCTAGGCCATCTATGGCAGCGGATGGCAGAGCTGTTGAGGATCCAACCAGCCTTCGGGCTGAGGATTAAACATACATACATACAATGGTAATATTTTAGTCATCGAACAAGTGGCTGGGGGGTTTGTGTCACGCAGTTATCAGCTAGCATTCAGGAAATTCGTGGGTTCAAACCCCACTGTCAGCAGCTTTAAAGATTGTTTCCGTGGTTTTCGATTTTCACACCAAGGAAATGGTACCCTAATTAATAATAATAATTTATTAACTTGATAATAACAGGCTCACAAAGAAAATTAAAACTTAGCTTAATGAATGAAAAATCACAATAACTGGCTAAAAGAAATCAGTGAAGACCTAGCCTAAATGAAATTGGCAATAATGCATAAACCGTTCAAGATAGAATAATATTCAGAACCTTAATTCACAAACACAAATTTTCTGTAAAGTCCACCCGACTAAATACGGAATGGACTGAACAACGTGAAAAGAAACACGGCAGCGAGGGGATGAAGAGATATTGGGAAGAGAAGAAGAAAAAACAAAAAGGTGCTAGTAAGTTCAAACGATAAAAGAAAAAAGTCTCAGCCCCGTCCAAAGATTAGTTATTTTGGGGGCTGCTGAAGCCACCCAGGCCCATTTTGGTTTGGGCAGGTGGCTTAAGGCCGGATGTCCTTCCTAACGCCACGTGATTGAGTTAAAAAATTCAAACGATAATTGGCTGAGATTCGAACCTCGATCTTTCGGGCGGGAAGCCGGCAGCTAAGCCACTGAGCTAATCACACCAACGGGCGAGTTGGCCGTGTGGTTAGGGGCGCGCAGCTGTGAGCTTGCATCTGGGAGAGAGTGGGTTCGAATGCCACTTTCGGCAGCCCTGAAGATAGTTTTCCGTTTTCACACCAGGCAAATGCTGGGGCTGTACCCTAACTAAGGCCACGGTCGCTTCCGTCCCCATCCTAGACCATTCCTATCCCATCGTTGCCATAACACCTGTCTGTGTCGGTGCGACGTAAAGCCACTAGAAAAAAAATCACACCTCTCCAGTACATAAAGACAAATCTAGAACAATAAATAATTCAGCAAATATTATACTGCATAAGAACCAAAAATTGAAACTCATATCTACACACACACACACACACACACACACACACACACACACACACACACACACACACACACACACACACACACACACACACACACACACACACACACACACACACACACACACACACACACACACACACACACACACACACACACACACACACACACACACACACACACACACACAAAAGGAGTATCTTAGCGAACTGCAGTGAATGATTTCATTTTAAATGTCTTTCTTTTTTATTTACTTCTCGCACATGCACTTTTTTAAAATCTAAAACAGATGCGTATTAATAATTTCTGGAAACGAACGCCAAGTCAATGAGACGCTGCTGTCCACCAGACCCGGCAAATAGTTTTAAATCTTTTCGAAGTCGGAAAGGAGCTTTCTGCCGAAGCTACAGTAACTGGTTGAGTTAAAAACAGAATCAAATCAATAGACATTCCTGGAAAGCGAGACAGAATTGTATTACGGTTCTCAAGCAGTGTTTCGCATATAAGATAATTTGATATCTCAGCGCTGACAGGTGGTAGTGATTATTGTTTTAACTGTACAGTTGAAGGTGTGCCGTAAAACTACCTCTGTCCCTATATCTGTAGCCATTTATACAGGTGAAAAGTTATATGTTGCCTAAGGGCAACAGTATGCAGTAGAGGGTTAAGAGAAGTTCAACTGGACAACCGTCCTCTATTAACACTAATCACAGGGAAAAATCCACAGTTCTAGTCCTTCAGGCAAGCAACACAATGTTGAAAACAACCTAGGGACATGAGCTGAGAATTTTAGGTAAATATGATAATATATTAGTTATTTGTTCCTAAAAATTACAATCCTCTTCTTAATCATTATCCGATCCTTTAGATCACGGCCCACTGGATCCCTCACTGCGCTGGAGCGACGCATCAAGTCGGCCGTGATTAGATTAGCAGTTTGCCTTTTTCTACCACTACAAGCGCTAATGTGAGTCAATGCATTGTTTCACTTAAGCCCTTATAATTACATTCGGTGAGGACAGTTTTCAAAAAATAAAACAAGCCTAAGGGTACTGAACCAAGGAACACATTACAGAAAGAATTATATAAATAAGTTAATTTGCTAGGATTTGAATTAAAAAGAAAACGAGTAAAGAAACAAGCGATTTTAGACCGTTTTTCCGGAACGGCATTTAGGCCGAAAGCGATTTTCGATTTTTTTTTTTAAAGTTTGATATAACTATAGAAGACTCACAATTTGAGAATTTTCCGGGCCCTTTATTCCTTCAACTTTCAGCACAAATGAGGAAGTTGCTTAATTTTAAGTTTTTTTTGTAGTAAAAGGACCCCTGTCCGGCCCCGCTGTGTATGGGGCAACGCGTCCGCCTGTCATCCGGCTGCCACGGGTTCGATTCCCGACTGGGTCAGGTTTTCTTTAACTGTAAATGATTAATATCCCTGGCCTGGGGAGTGGGTATTTGTGTCACCCTTAACGTTCCTTTCCTCACATTCAACACTTTACACTTCCGCAGTTTCCCAACAGACGCAGGTTCATAACATATGGTGCAAAGTAGGGGCAAAAGATCTTTCTAGGTCGACGCCCGGAATAAATAGCATTTTTAAGAAAAAAAGATGGGGAACCCTACTTTTATTGCTAAGAATTGTTTTCAACATTAAAATGCATAAGGTCCGACAGTTCGAGAAATAAGGTATCGGCCAAAGAAAGAAGAGGGACACGAAGGGCGTAAAAAAAATCTCCCTAGGCTTCCATACCTAATACCGCTGGTTTGGTAAAAGAGTAGGAGTTGATTAAGGGAGGTCGGATAGGATAGATGAAGGTGAGGAACCTTACACAAGTAAGTGGAAGCAATGCAGAACCTCTGGAGCCCCTTGCAGGTGGATGTTATTCTACCGTCGCTATCCACAGGAGGAATCAGCTTCGAGAGCTGTTTTGAAGAGAAAGTAGTTCACCTGGAAATGATGGATCAACATCAGTTCCATAGTATCTCCGTAATTTCTCTTCTATCGGTATCAATTCTTCATCTGACAATTCAGCGAAACAACATGGAAAAAATTAACAGAGTAATGGCATGATCAAGTGACAAGAATTGTGTCTAAAATTTACACCCCCTCCCCCTCGCCAAGAGGTTCATTCCCTGGAAAGGTTTTGTGGTCCATAGATCCGTGGTCGTAGGCCCAACTTCACCCCCACGTTACAGCTTAACGTCTACAGTATATGCAGAAATATGGAGCACAGAACGGAAGGAGATCGAATATAAGAGCTAGTATATAATTCACATAATTTACGTCTACCCCCACTCCCGTGCCATGGGTCTACATCCCTGATAGTCCTTGGCCTGCCGAGTCACCGCTGCTCGGCCCGACGGTTTGCAAATTACGAGACAATGTGTGGTCAGCGCGACGAATCCTCTTGGCTGTTATTCTTGGCTTTCTAGATTGGGGCCGCTATCTCGCCCTCACAGAGCGCCTCAATTGTTTTAAGCTGAGTGGACCTTGAACCAGCCGTCAGACCCTCGTAAAAATCCTTCACCCGGCCGGGTATCGACCCCAGAGCCTCCTGCTGCTCCTACACCGCGAGGCCGCTATCGTGCTCCTAAAAGCGGGGAAGATACATTGACCTCTCAAGCACGGAGTGGCCGGAATCCAGCGAGCTACCTCACCAGGATATAAAAGCTTTCAACCTAATGGCCATAATTAATATTGGAAATTATGTCCTTGCACAACATTTTCCGCTAAGGTCAAATCGGGCATTGACCCGACGTCAACCCAAAATTGACATAATACGAAGTATAATGAGACAGAGAATGAATGAGATTCAATAGAGGAGAAAGTGGAAGTGTGAAAATCTCATAAATAACAGATTGTTTTAAACACTGAAATCTTTCGATGCCCCAACTGACCGAAGCGTAGAACTTTCTAAATATAATATGTTCATTTTCAGTATTTCACAATGCTATTCCAACCACACTCTACAGGCTATAAAGTACAACTTGATTTCTTCCCTATTTTGAAAACGAACCATCTTCAGCTTCAGTCTACCATTCTGATGGATGTCTTCCCTGTTATCGCGAGTGCTTTAATGATACATAAAATTCCCTTGGAAAAGGGAGAAATGAAAAATAGAATGTAATATATATATATATATATTGTCATGATTACAATCTTTGGTACATGTTTCGGCAAATATTTAGGCCTTCTTCAGCCATATATCAAAACAATGAATGGAATAAAACGGAAAATGAAAATGAAAAATGAAAAAAATGACCATTTTTTCATATAAAAATGTCCATCTTGATGATTGTGTTTTGTGTCTATTACTACTTATACGATGCGGTTTACGGCGAAAGTGAAGTATATTCGTAATCAATGCCACCACATGCGGTGGTGGATCGTTAATTGTATTATTTATTATTCAATTCATTGTTGTTAATTTAATAACTAGTTACTTTACTTTTTCCAAGACAATGTTAAGATAGGAACTGGCAAGCATTTATCTCACTGTAGTGTAAATACTTAGTAGTAAGTTGTTATTAAGTCAAAGAAATATAACCTTAACGCCATCATTCGACGGACGAATCACCATGAACAACGAGCGCCGCGAAGAGGTTTGGAATAGAACCCAAGCTTTTGGCCGATTTCTTCCCTATTTTGAAAACGAACCATCTTCAGCTTCAGTCTACCATTCTGATGGATGTCTTCCCTGTTAATGCGAGTGCTTTAATGATACATAAAATTCCCTTGGAAAAAGGAGAGGAAAGGCACGCACTCTAGTGATTAGGAAATTAATACTATCAGCTCTAGTACCCTGTCCGACTCGTTGGCTGAATGGTCAGCGTACTGGCCTTCGGTTCAGAGGGTTCCGGGTTCGATCCCCGGCCGGGTCGGGGTTAATTCCAATGGCCCGGGGGCTGGGTGTTTGTGCTGTCCCCAACATCCCTGCAACTCACACACCACACTTAACACTATCCACCACCACAATAACACGCAGTTACCTACACATGGCAGATGCTGCCCATCCTCATCGGAGGGTCTGCCTTACAAGGGCTGCACTCGGCTTGAAATAGCCACAACGAAATTATATTTATAGCTCTAGTACCCTGCCGACTAACGTTTAGAAGGTAAAAAAAAAAGCAAGCCCGCTAATGGGACTCGAACCGATAAATAACGGCGAGGCAGAATCAAGATTTGACGCCGTAATGACTATGGCTACCTATCATCCTAGCCGTAGTGCAACGCATATAGTAAGTGGCAACAACTTGCTAGCTTGGGAAGTTTATAAAAAATATAGATTACATTATAATAACTTATTTTTCTTATAGCAAACGCAGATTCATCACGATGCGTAGCTATCTTGATTCTTACAGCCGAGTCCCAGGTAGGAGCAAAGTCCCAGTTAAGAGCGTAAACAGGGGCCGATGAACGTCGATGTTAGGCCCCTTAAAACAACAAGCATCATCATCAAGATCGTAAACTGCCTCTCCAACTTCAGCATAGCTTAACTAGAGAGTATTCTCCCAGACTGGACATAAACGAAAATCGTAGTAAGCGTTTTCAACCGAACTTCCAAATAAACGTGCAAAATGCCGCATAAATTTAAACAGCGCTTTTACCTGGCTGTCGTAGTACACGCTCTTACTGATGATAGCCACTGTATGATAAAAGAACACACGCACAAAATGAAGTCATTTTTTTCTTAAACTTTGATATCATTCCAGCCCCGTGAGAAAAAAAATCAATGATTCCTTAAGACTGGCGTTCTTTGAAGTACAGTAATTTTAATCTAACTGATTACTTGTTGAAGTCATTTGTAACTGAGTGAAATATTTTTCATCGGGTGAGTTGGCCGTGCGGTTAGAGGCGCGTGGCTGTGAGCTTGCATCTCACTGTCGGCAGCCCTGAAGATGGTTTTCCATGGTTTCCCATTTTCACACCAGGCAAATGCTAGGGCTGTAACTTAATTAAGGGCACGGCCGCTTCCTTCCAACCCCTAGGCCTTTCCTATCCCATTGTCACCATAAGACCTATCTGTGCCGGTACGACGTAAAGCCACTAGAAAAAAATATTTTTCAAGTAACTAATTCACCCCCAATTACTTCTTAATTGTACTTTTCCCGTCTCTCTTCACTTCCTGCAAAGTGGTGTTTATGTGCTTATATTCATTCTTTCAAGGAGGGTCCATACATTTCATCACATTTTCAGTCCGACTCGTTGGCTGAATGGTCAGCGTACTGGCCTTTGGTTCAGAGGGTCCCGGGTTCGATTCCCGGCTGGGTCGGGGATTTTAACCTTCATTGGTTAATTCCAGTGGCCCGGGGGCTGGGTGTTCGTGCTGTCCCCAACATCCCTGCAACTCACACCACACATAACACTATCCTCCATCACAATAACACGCAGTGTCCTACAAATGGCAGATGCCGCCCACCCTCATCGGAGGATCTGCCTTACAAGGGCTGCACTCTGCTAGAAATAGCCACACGAAATTATTATATCACATTTTCAAACTTGTCCGTGAGGTTAGGACGCCCTGGTGCAATAGAGTTCCTACGTATCATCGGCATTCAGATTTTCGGTGACGCTAGGATAACAAAGAGCAAGCAGCCATGGTTGTAATTCGTCTACAATGGTTTTTATTTTATTTTATAAAATGATATTTGTTCGTGGCGTCGACCTCTGGAGATGTTGCCACTACTTTCACCATATGATAGGAACTTGCGTGTAAGTGGAATGGCGGAAGTGTAGAGTGTTGAATGTCAGGAAAGGAACGTTAAGGTCGACACAAACACCCAGTCCCCAGGCCAGAGATATTCATTTACAATTAAAAATCAATAATCCGGCCGGGAATCGAACCCGCGGACGCGTTGCCCCCTACACAGCGGGGCCGGACATCTACAATGTTAAAATGAACATAAAATAATACTAAAAACACAATTTAAGAAGTCAATGTTATCAGATTTCAATATCAAGATGTCTCGGCGATCATATTTCTGGCGGTCTCTATCTGCTTCAGATACTTGGGTTTCATTTTGAGAGTTAATTTCTTGTCAGGATCCTCTCCCCGTTTCTTTCTTCAAACTGTAGCTAATAAAAGAAGAACAGTAGCAGCCCCATTCCACGACCGCTGCCTCGTTTTGTCCCCGCACTAATTATACCTGTGGTCAACGATGCTTATCTCTTTTTTTTCTCCTTCCTTCTTTCTTTTCCAACTGGCTCCCTATCGTTAGAGAGAACAGGGGAGGAACCACTTAACAACTGAGCGGCCCCTCTTATCTACTGGTCTGCGAAGAAGGAAAGAACCATGAAATCATTCCCATTTTATTGCTAGTCGCTTCTGGAACAAGTTAAGATTACGTAGGGTTAAACATCCGATCAAGTTGAGAACTCTAATCTTGGAAATGGAGTTTCCACGGTCTCTTAAATTACCATTATGCTCTTTTCCCAGGTTATGCCGTGGTGCTTTATATACTTTATATAAAGACTGCCGACGCTTCGAGTACATTATAGAATTCTTTATCGAGGTGACTGCTGTACCCCTACTTGATTCAAGGTAATCAGTAGCAAAAACCATTCTTCACATCGGCAACCTGTAACTTATTATTTTTTATTTACATACCTATGTAAAACAACACAGATATGTCTAAATGGTGACGATGGGATGATGATGCTTGTATAAAGGGGCCTAACATCTAGGTCATCGGCCCCTAATAGTATGAAATGAGACGAAATGTCATGGCAATTTAAAAGTCCAAAATCATCCGCTGACCAGAATTCAAAACGTGGTGTTGAAGAATGAATGGGTGAATATGAATTTAAAACAATCAGTAGATCCGACCCGCAAAGCCCCACGTTCTCAGAAACTAGCGTTAAACAATAGTATTACTGACCAAGGGTCTACTTCTAAAGCACAATCCTGAATTGATGATGCTTTTTGTCTAAAGGAGTTCAAAATCCAGGTCATCGGCCCCTCATAATGGTACTTATCGTTAGGAAACTAGAACCATGGTATTTGTCATGTTGCGGTACTAATCAAAAGCAACGTAGACTCGCGGTATTCCATACATTATGGTACTACTCACAGGTAATGTACTACGCACATGTAACGCAGACCTAAGGCATTTCTCATATTGCGGCGCCACTTACAGGCAACGCAAACCTATGGTGTTCCTCAAATAGTGGTACTAATCACAGGCAACGCCCAGACCCGTGGTGTTTCTCACATAATGGTACTAATTACAGGCAATGTACGCCCGTGGTGTTCCGCATATAGTGGTACTAATCACAGGTTCTGTCAAACTCACCCTGACTCACACACTGTCGATACTAATCATAAACCCATTGTGTACCTAACATACGGTAGTGGTACTACTCGCAAGGAAATGCGACCCATGGTGTTCCCCGCGTGATGGTACTAATGACAAGTAGTCTCATGTTCTAATTCGATCATCCCTTGGTCGCCTCTTTTAGTCCCCTCTTACGACAGGCAGGAGATACCGTGGGTATATTCTTCATCTGCGTCCCCCACCCACAGGGAGATACGATTGGATAGGAAAGGCCTGGGAGTGTGAAGGAAGCGGCCGTGGCCTTGAGGTATAGCCCCAACATTTCCGTGTGTGAAAATGGGAAACCACGGAAAACATCTTCAGGGCTGCCGACAGTGGGGTTCGAACGTATGAAAACCGGGAAAAGAACCACGCGTTCTTGTTTGAGTAAATGCCACAATGCACAGTGGTCCGAATGACTCACGAACCTGCTTACAATGTGAAAATCTATACAGAAACCTACCAAAAAAGTATACCTTAGAATTTTTGGATTCGCTGATTAAGAATTTGCTCTCAAAATTGCAATATTCAAAATAGCAGATCAAATACTAGGAAAAAAATGAGTGGATTCGGGTGAGACTATGTACACTATAAACGGATGTTCGAGGTAGCTGACTTTGATTTTGATGTCAAAGTTGAAAAATTAAAAATGGCGGATCCAATATCGCGGAGGAAATATCAACGTATCGTTATGTGGTATCCAAACAACAAATTTTAAACTTCACCGCATCAATGCCATTACTTGCAAGACAACTTTGTTCCTTTGCCATCCCTTTCTCATCGACCCCAAAAATTTGCACGCCCTGTGGGTGGGGGCGGCAGAATAGTACCCACGGTATCCCCTACTTGTTGTAAGAGGTGACTTAAAGGGGTCCCAGGGGCTCTGAACTTGGGAGTGTGCATTGGCAACCACGAAGACCTTAACTGAGTCCTGGCACTGCTTCCACTTGTACAAGGCTCCTCACTTTCATCTGTCCTATCCGACCTTCCTTGGCCAATTCTGTTTATTTCCGGCCCCGATGGTATCACCACCACCACCACCACCACCACCACCACCACCACCACCACCACCCCAAAATTTGCGCGGTTAAGGGTACATTTTGGAACAATGCCTGCTACGCACTGCCGGAGTAAAATGGCTATGAAACAAAAGCGGGCAAATACGGGCATCCAATTCTTTCTTTTTTTCCATTTAAATGCATTCATTAGGCCACCTTGTTTCAAAGCGGTACTACGCGAAGAAAAGTTTATGGCGCACGATTTGTGGGTATATCGTGGTTACGTGAAAGAGGTTAGTTAGAATCCACATGCGTTTGAAGCGGATATATTCGCTACACCGTAATACAGTACTTTCAATACGTGTTCAAGTTACGGTTATGCAGATCAAAGGTATCCACGAAATATCACCGTAATATTTGTCCCAAAATGGAACATAATAATTGCTTTTACACCAATAAAGTGAAAAATCCGCGGTAAATTGAGAAATACCGTCGTTACTAGAGAAATATGTAGATATACATACTTACAGGCCGTAGACAGGACTCCTTTATGTTGTATTCCGCTGCTTGTGCCGTCTTTTGTTTCTTTCTTGAGGTCCAGAGCTTGCACCGCTTGCACCGACGAATGGGAGTGCTATGTCTGTGAATTGTCGTTATCTTTGTCCAGATGACTAACGCGGGCAGTTCAAACAGCAAAATAGCATGATGCCTGGGCCAATAAATATATTACTTGTTTGTTGAAAGGAAAATAGCATGACCTCTGGACCAATAAATATATCATTTAATGAATGAGTTAGGACACAAAACAAATGAACAGCATGAAGTAAACGACACCTAATTACTTCAAACAACTCCAGGAAGCAAAGACATCACACACGAAAGTGTTAAGACACAACACATGCGGAAGCGCTGCGACGTAGCAGAAAAAATAGTTGTAAGGTAGTAAAGTATGTATCCATATTATTCCCTGCAAGTAAAATATTTCGTAGTATTTCTTTTTTTACCGCAGATTTTACACTTTATGTGAGTGAAATCAATTATTATATTCCATTTGGGACAAGTATTACAGTGACATTTCGTGGATACCTTTCGTCTACATAACCTCAAGTTACTTTTTGAGATGTTACCCATTACGGATCGTAAAAAAGGCAGGGGGTGGGGGCATATCACGTGAACATTTTGAACATACGACTGGCGACTTCGAAAAAAGAATTTTCGTTGATCCGCTTACCGGTAACTTTGGCAGCGCGTACAACTCAGACACATGGCTGGAATGACCGCGTCACAAAGGAGCAGTGTACACCAATGCCATATAGATATTTCATACAGCCAGGCTGAGTGGCTCAGACGGTTGAGGCGCTGGTCTTCTGACCCCAACTTGGCAGGTTCGGTCCTGGCTCAGTCTGATGGTATTTGAAGGGACTCAAATACGTCAGCCACGTGTCGGTAGATTTACCATCACGCAAAAGAGCGGAACAAAATTCCCGCATCTCGGCGTCTCTGAACGCCGTAAAAAAGTAGTTAGTGGGACGTAAAGCCAATTATTATTATTGTTACGGGGTTACCCGTGGAACGCAGAAGTGAAAGAAGGTGCCGGGATGAATAGGTTTAACTACAATGTCAAGAAAAGAATTTAAAATTTAAGGTGAAGGTTATATTTTCAGACACCAAAATTGACAATTTTTACAAGTAGCAAACGTTAAATAAGATTGGTAAAAAGTCCAAGATTCAAAATCGTAACAGCTTGGGGTTTAAGCCCCTAGCTTTACATTTCCTGAGCTACCCGCTCAAATTTACAAAGCTCATGAATTTACACAAGGGCAGAAATCCCCCGATACATGGAGCACTTGCTCCTTAAACTACAATATCAGGCCTCCCAGAGGCACTTTTACAACACTTGAAAAAGACCTAAAGTGCTCTCAGTTTTCCAAGCCTACTCAAGGCAACATAACATGAAAACTCAATAATCACTGGCCTTACAAGGCAGTAATTACAATAGAAATCTTATTACACAGAGGTAGCTAGTACCCAACCTACAGGGCCTTAGTGAAAAAGAACAGGTTAAATAAATGGCCCGAACACAAAATGAAAGGAGGCGAATGCTTGCACTCCTAGATATGAACACTTAAAACCTAAGAGGCACTAAGCCGATGAAACAGGGGCTATTCCCAAACTATGGAGGTGACTCGTATAAGAATAAATTAAGACATTACGAAAGGGAAGAAAACCATTTACAAAACGTAGTCACCTCAAACCAATATGAAGGGGAGCTCGAGAGGGTACATCACACTCTATCCCCGATTTACCGTTAAAGATTTTCTGAAGTTTTTACATTAGCCGGCAGAAGTTACATCCGTAGGAAAACTAGGTTACATAGTTAAAGATTCGGACCTTTTCCTCAGGTTAAACTGCGGAGCTAGCAAGAAAGAAGGTATTTGAAGGGACTCAAATACGTCAGCCACGTGTCGGTAGATTTATTATATTATTATATTATATTTGCCTTTATTTGTAGTGGGGAAGTTAGGACTCATGGTCCTCTCTTACACTTAACCACACTTCATTAACATAGTACATCTGAGAGCAATATTCATAATCTTATCTTAAAACTACCATTACAAACTAGAAACAAAATATGAAACATAATAACATAAACTCTATAAATATTCTTAGTCATGTCTTAAACTATCGTTACAAATTAAAAGTTGATTGACACTAAATACCCTAAGCACAGTAAACGTACATTCATACACACATTCACTCTGCCAGATTCATTCAGCCTGGCGACACATATCGAGGAGATGCTCACGGCAAGACAACTTGAAGGAATTTAAGGATTGTATGGCTCTAATGTTGAGGGGGAGAGAATTCCATATTCTAGCTCCATTTGCAACAAAGGAACGGCTGAATGCTGCTGACCTGCTGAGAGGGATAGCAAGTGTACTGCCAGAGCGTGTATTATGCTGGTGGAAAGAGGATAGGAAATTGAGTTGTGAAGATAAGTAGTATGGGATATTCTCTTTTAATACTCGAAAAATTAATACTGCCACGTGGAGGTTTCTATATTGTTCAAATTTTAGAAGGGAAAGTTGTCGATAATAAGGGGTAACATGAACATCATAGCGTAAGGAAAAGATAAATCTAATACACGAATTCATAGCACGTTGTAATCGGTTTAGTTGTTCTCTCGTGGCATCAATTAGTACTACGTCACAGTAGGAAAATATAGGGAGGATAAGAGTATTTATAAGCCTAATTCTCATGTTTAGTGGCAGCATATTTTGATGATATTTTAGTGGGTGAAGGGACGCGTACACTTTTCTACAGATATTTGTAATGTGCTCTCCCCAGTTAAGATTCTCGTTTATAATTACCCCAAGATTTCTTACCGAGTTTTCGTACGGAATAATTTTACCAGATAAAGTTAGTGGAGGAATGTTTTTGTTTTTTGCCGCACTGATTTGTTTCGTTTGCCCAACAATAATAGCTTTAGATTTTGATGGATTAATTAAAATACAGTTTTCATGAGCGTATGCACAGATATTATTTAAGTCAGAGTTCATATAACCTATTGCTTGATTGATGTCTGAAATTTTGGAATGGTAATAGATCTGCAGATCGTCAGCATACAAGTGGTATTTACAGTGTCTTAGCCGTGTCGATATATCGTTAATATAGATAACAAAGAAGTGGTCCAAGTACAGAGCCTTGTGGTACTCCTGAAAATTTCATTACCCATTCGGATGACCTATTCTGAATAATTACGCGTTGTTTTCGTTCCGTAAGATATGAGAGAAAGAATTCTAGGGCTGTCTGTCCAAGGTGAAGCGATTTCAATTTAGCAACCAGTATGTCTATATTTACTGTGTCAAAAGCGCTGCTAAAATCAAGAAGTGTAAGTAACGTCACCTGCCTTTCGTCCATAGCGCGTCTCATGTCGTCTGTAACTTTCAGCAGGGCAGAGGCCGTACTGTGTCCCTTTTTGAAACCCGATTGTAAAGGGTCAAGTAGTTTGTATTTATTTAAATAGTCGGTTAATTGCACGTGTACTATGCGTTCAAGAGGCTTGGAGAAAGATGAAAGTATGCAAACAGGTCGATAATCTGTTATAAGTACAGGTGAGGAAGTTTTGGGAACAGGATTTATAATGGCATTTTTCCACATTTTTGGAAAGTGGCCACTTGTGAGGCACGTGTTGTATATATGAGTAATGGCAGGAAGAATAATGCCAATGATGTGTTGTATTATGAGTATGGGTATTTCATCAGGTCCTACAGCAGATGATGTAATTGATAATACCTCGCGTTTCACGTCAATCTCTGTGACTTCGCGAAATTCAAAGAATGGCCTATTTGGTGGTGGCTGGTTCAGAAGAGATTTTATAGTCTGTGATATTGTGCGTATTTCCGGTTTAATTTTTACCTGAGAAAAATGAGCATTCAATCTCTCCAGAGAGATGTCTGGATTACATGGCTGGGGCAAAGCTTTCCCAATTCCAATGGAACGAAGTTGTTTCCAAGTGTTTGACACATTTAAATTTCCAGCCAGGTGATTGTAAAAAGAAAATTTCTTATTTCGAATTATTACTTTAATTCTATTCCGAAGTTGTCGATACTGTTCAATCGCACTGGAAGAGTGTGTGCGTCTGTAGAGCCGGTGTAACGCGTCACGGTGAGACATCATTTGTTTAATGTCATCGGTCAGCCATGGAGAAGGAGGTCGGGAGACTTTGGCCGTACGCTTAGGTGCATGTTTATCAAGGAGACCAAGTATAAGTGAACTGAAAGTTTCAACTTTCTTCTCGATACCGTTTATATTTTTTACGTCATCCCAAGGTCTATTCAAGGCGTCAACTCTCAGATGATCTAAGTTTATATGTTTAATGTCCCTGAATGTGATGTATCTGGACTTATACTTCGGTACTTTGAGCGAGTAAGATAAGTATATTAAGTCATGTGTCGATATACTAGGGGTAGGAATTTGTCCATGTGATACTATTTTCTGTGGGTTGTTAGTGACCATTAAGTCAATTAGTGTATGTGAAGATGAGGTATGACTTGTCGGTTTTAGTGGAAGTATTGTCATGTCACACGTCTGGAAAATACTTAAGAGTTGCTTTGTATCTCCAGTCTGTTCCAGTAAATTAGTATTGAAGTCTCCAAATATTAAAATATGTTCATAAGCAGGTAATAGTCTCTGCAGGATGTCTTCAATGTCTGAGAGGTGACCTACCCGTGGTGGCCGATAAACAACTCCTATTAGGGCTTTAACTGTTGTCACAGTTATCTCGGCAAAAATGAACTCAGGTCTCGGGTCAGGACAGTGGGCAGATGTGCATACGATTTTACATTTAATATCATCTCTACAGTACAAGGCTACTCCTCCACCTCTTATCTATTCGGTCATGCCTGTAAATATTATAGCCCGTTATGTGTACCATACTACTAGGGATAGTTGCGCGTAACCAACTCTCACTGATACAAGCTACGTGTACATTACTGTTTTCAAGGAGAGTTGTTAGCTCCTCATGGTGAGCAGGTAGGGATTGAGAATTTAAATGAATGCAGTTCAATGAACGTGCGTTGGCCTGAAATACTTTCGCTAATGAGCGTTGGCAGCAGGGTGTCTCCGTTCTCGGGTAGGAGAGGTTAGGGGTAGCGGGACAGTCAGGTCCACAGCTGGTAGTGGTTATAACAGTATTCATCACACAAAACAGAATACCAAGAAGAATACATGCTTCTTACCTGCGTATTTCCTCTGATATCGCGCCGGCTTTTCATGCATTCAATCACATTCACACTCAATAATAAAACACTATAATACAAACTTAAACTAATCCACATTGTCGTTACTTCACACTGTTTCACCCCCTAGCTGCTTGAATAACATTGTTAAGGTCAGCTCGTGTGGTCACTTGAATTTTCTTTCCATCAGAGCTTAGAATAATGATACGTCCATCCTTAGTCCATACAGATTTCTGACCGAAGTGGTCACGCGCGGCGTTTAGTATGTCCTTTCTCGTTGCTGTCAGCGATTCTGTTATCAGCATACCCGATCCCTTCAGCGATTTTACCTCACGTAAAAGAGCGTGTACTGCTGCCTGATGAAAGAAGCGCCTCCCGCCTCCTGGTTGACACACACACACTAGTTAGATGACGATCAATTGGGCAAGAGACGAGAAAATCCGCAGTTTATAAACCCTCGGGGAAAGTTCGAGACCTTGCACGCATAAACCAGCCATACCCTCTCAATTTATTGGTCAGTTTGAAAGTTACACTCAAAACCGAAGAAGACGACGATGATTGGTAGAAAATTAATTACAGAAATTAGGAATTGGCAGGATTCAAAACTGGCGGAAAGAAAAGAAAAATATTGCCAACCCAAAAATAAATGAACATCAATTAGTAAAAAAAAGAGCAAAAAACATGAATACTAAACTTCTTTCACTTCACACCAGGGTGCATGATCATAGTTTTTTGTAGTGACATCTCTGGATGAAAGTCCAAACTTCTTGATGAATGGCAAACAAAACAAGTAGAAATGCAGTCAGTTCAGGAAACTTCTAAATAACAAAATTCCATCAGATATTAGTGGCGACATCTTGTGAGTAAAGTTTTAAGTAGGTCTCGTTTCACGTTCACGGTTTCTCCAGTAGAGGGGTTCTTTTAGGCGCAAGATTTAAATGCGCGGCGTTGGGGTGTACCTCCCGGTACAATTATTATTATTATTATTATTATTATTATTATTATTATTATTATTATTATTATTATTATTATTATTCCTTCGCTATGCCCGGTTGAACTTATTTAGCTAATGTTGTTGCCTTTTTTTCTTCTCCCAAATCTCTTCATCTTCTCGCTGTGGCTTTTCTTGCGATTTTCTGAGCAGGTTTTGTTGGTGATGGTGCTTGGACGATGTTTAAAGCAATGACTGTAGACTAATTTTCTGATCTTATATCTAACACAATGTCATCTGGGATGCCTATTTCCTGAAGATCTTTTCCAACTTCGAGCAGCCAATTATTTTTACTTCCATTGATAGGGCAAGGTTCAGAATTATTTTGGTCAATCTCTGATTACTCCCTTTCTCAGAATATATCCATACAATTTCAAACAACTTTTCCCAAATATGTCTGAGATTTTCTATGATTGTTGGTAAAGATCAACAGATCATGAGATTTCCTTATCATCGAAATTCCTCCTGTACAGACTGGTACAAAAATTTTCCTTAAGATTTTTCTTTCTTGAATATTGAATTTCCACGACGGGCGACTTAAACGCACTCTACAGTGTGATGGCAGTAGTGCCGGACCTGTAGCTTAGATTCTTTCCGACAGAACAAAGATGACGTAGGCTGCTATAGCTCAATTGGTAGAGCAACCGACGCGAAATCGGAAGGTTGTGGGTTCGGATCCCACTGGTGGCCGGTTAGCCATTTTTGTTCTGCAACACGCACTAAATGTCCGTAACACGACCTAATAGGTTGAAAGCTGATTTCGATTTTTCTTTCTTGCTTTTCTACATCTTTAATCAATGATCTGCCCCCAATGATCAGTGTTTCAGATGCATTGATTATAGTGTTATAATGTCTTAATTTTGCATTTCGGGATAGAGACTTTTTATTATATCTGCTCCAAGTGAGTCTGTATGCTCTTTGTAGTTTCAAGACCTTTTTTTTCTTCGCTTAACGATTGACTCCTGAAGGTTGGACGACTTCTCCCAAGTATTTGAATTTAGACACTTGGGATATAGTATTCTTATTCTTATTATATTTCATGCAGCTAAACTCGAAAAGCACATTTGAACCACTCTGCGATGGTTTGGGTTTATTTAGTTGTCAAGTAAGTAAGTACCGTAAGTGAACAAGGTTGAGTTTTACGTGACTCTCGATTTCGTGATCAGAGAAACCGGAGTTCCAATTTCAAGTGGAATCCGAACCAATAAGACGAAATTTTTCTATTTCAAAAATAGAACAAGCACTGACTGACATTCGAATCGCGGACCCTTTAGTGAGAGTCACTGACGATAACATCCGACTACCATGCCTCTCTAAACGAGAAAGTGTGTTGGGTGGTGGTAGTGTGTATTGTGGTTCAGTTAGTCAACATTTTTAATGCTTACAGTGAACCATATTGTTACCTCCATTTTAAAACAAATGGCAGAAATCTTCTGTCGCACAGCACGCACGTGTTAAAACGTTGAGTTGTAAAAAAGTACTGCTCTAAAACTATTTCAATCTTTGTGTAAGATCTATCTATAAGTAAAAGAATAAATTGTTACTATAGTTTTCGTTTTCTGAAGCCCTCTTCCAAATCCTAACCCCCTCTGAAAAAAATTCCTGTGTACGGCCTTGTGTCCTACGGTCGATCGTTTGCGAGATACGCCTCTTTTAGTTGTTACCTGGTTACGATCACGCTTGGAGCGAGACATGCCGTCACGGACATTGTAGTACTTCGCCACGTGTGGAACAAGGTTGCTATCGAATACGTGCAATGCCCGGGGTGTTCGAACGTGTCGGACAATGAGGCGGCGTGATCGGGGGTATGGTGGACTCTGAGCACTACTTTTATTACAATGCAGTATCCCGGTGGTACACCAACATGGCGACAGCTACTCGACATGGAATGTGCCAGGTAAGACCATTACCAATATTTCTCGTACAAAAATTAAAAGTCTGTAACTCGTAAACTATAGACCGTATGGCGTATGTTTATCGGGACTTTCTGTTGTTGTTTTGGGTGAAATGTCCACCCCCACTCCCCGATTACGTCTCACATGTTTGGGAACACCCTATATATAATGTGTGTGGAGAAAATGTAGGCAGAGGTACGAACACTTCAGTAAGAGTGTGAACCTCTGTAATGACAGTCTTCAAAGAGACCTTGAACAATCACACGCATTATTAAAAGTGCTAAGAACAAACGAGAAGTCTAAATCCAATGAACTGTATGGTAATTCATGATCATTACAATAAGTAAGACTTTGATTTCACACAGTAAAATCTGTGCATTTTTATCTTCAATATTATAACAGTTAAGAGGAATACTATGCTAGAGTAAGCATTATATCACTTTTCTCTCATAACCGTCCGCGCTGCAGAAGAAATTGGAATGCTCGGTAATTTTAGAGAGAATTCTCTCGAACAGCAACATTTTCGCCACAATGGACGTCACTTTCTTCTCAACAGGGACGTTCGCCACTGACAAGCCCCTCTCTGTATGAAGAACGAAGAGAAGGGATGTTAAGGCCTGCGAAGTTATGTTTTCTTTAAGTTCGAAACTTTAGTACAGGGGTGTCTCTTTTCATTAAGCCTGCTCACGAGAGTACTACAATAGCAGCCTCTTCTCTTCTATAAGAATAAAGCCTTCCCATCTTATTCCCAGCCCTCACACTAATTACCTGAGGTCAATAATGTCCATCTGCTTACTTTCTAACCCTCGTTTACCCGAGAGACTGAAGAACAAGAAAAGCCGAAGATGATTTCTTTGGCCATTATTTAATTCAATGACACCGAATCTGAACTATTCGCTACAAAATATTATTTTAAACTATTTATCCAGAGTGAAAAAAAACTATACGTACAGATTTGACTCTTTTCATTACGATTCCTGACAGGAAAAGGGGCAACAAAAAATCAATGTACATCCGGCAATGGACGGCGAGTCTTCAATAAAACAATTACTAGGCTAAACAACAGTACAGTCCTGTGACAAATGGCTGCAAACCTTTCATCGTTCGCGTGGTGCTGCCTGTGGGGTCAACTCGTGTGCCTCTAGACTATACCCATGTGTTTGTCCGCATGTGAACAGTGGGCTATATCGGCTTGTTCTTGATACGAACGAATTAATTGTACCTCTACCTCTCTCCAATCGCTCAAAAGCCAACGTAAAGCACGAAAAGCGCACACTCTGCGTTTTGAGAGTTTTTCTTCATTGTCCATGTAGTTTAAGTTCACCCTGTATAAATAAACAAAAATGTCAGAAGAATTTCAAAACAGAAAGAAGATTCATGAAATTCAATGAAAAGAAAGAAGTGAAGAAAAAACGATCATAAATATGTATCTCGGCCATGGCGATCCATCAATGGCTGCTAATTTCAGATTACCACAAACCATAAGACCGTCTCCACGGTTGCTAGGTAACAATGTCTGGCAGGTAGCAAGTACAATTAGGCAAGCATACTCTATTCACACCAATCACAGTAAAAAGAAAAAAAAGGAAGGTATAGGCCAAAGAATGACAAGAGCCACGAAGGGTAGGAAAATGAAAGACTCCCTAGGATTCGCAAACCTAATACCGTCGGGGTCGGTAAAGAACAACAGTTGACCAAGGGAGGTTGGACAGAGTAGATAAAAGTAAGGAGTCTGGCACAAGTAAGCGGAAAGAATGCCAGGACTCAGCTAAGGGTCCCGTGGTCCCGGTTCCATGGCTAAGTGGTTAGTGTGCGGGCCTTTGGTCACATGGGTGCCGGGTTCGATTCCCGGCGGGGTCAGGAATTTTAACCATTATTGGTTAATTTCGCTGTCAACGGGCTAGATGTATGTGTTGTCTTCAGCATCATTTCATCCTCATCACGACGCGCAGATCGCCTGCGGGAGTCAAATCAAAAAACCTGCACTTGGCGAGCCGAACATGTCCTCGGACACTCCCGGCACTAAAAGCTATACGCCATGTAATTACAGTGTTATATGTTTTAATTTAGCGTCCAATATTTTATTGTACCTGTTCCATGTTAGCGTGCCTGCCTCTTACCCAGAAGCCCCGGGTTCGATTCCCGGCCAGATCAGGGCTTTTAATCTGGATCTGAGGGCTGGTTCGAAGTCCACTCAGCATACATGATTGGAATTGAGGAGCTATCTGACGGTGAGATAGCGGACGCGGTCTAGAAAGCGAAAAATAACGGCCGAGAGGATTCGTCGTGCTGACCACATGACACCTTGTAGTCTGCAGGCCTTTGGGCTGAGCAGCGGTCGCTTGGTAGGCCATGGCCCTTCGGGGCTGTAGCACTATGGCGTATAATAATAATAATAATAATAATAATAATAATAATAATAATATACATTATCCTAAATCGTTATGCCTTCCAGCATTTAGTCTGCAAGCCTCTGTGAATTTACTAAACGTCGCGACAATCCTGTATTTGCAACTAGTGCTGTGGCCTCATTTAGTTCTATACCTCTTATCTTTAAATCGTTAGAAACCGAGTCTAACCATCGCCGTCTTGGTCTCCCTCTACTTCTCTTACCCTCCATAACAGAGTTCATTATTCCCCTAGGTAACCTATCCTCCTCCATTCGCCTCACATGACCCCACAACCTAAGGCGGTTTATGCGAACAGCTTCATCCACCGAGTTTATTCTTAACTTTTATCTCCTCATTCCTTGCACCCTCCTGCCATTGTTCCCACCTGTTTGTACCAGCAATCATTCTCGCTATTTTCATGTATTTTACTTCTAACTTATGAATAAGATATCCTGAGTCCACCCAGCTTTCGCTCCCGTAAAGCAAAGTTGGTCTGAAAACAGACCGATGTAAAGATAGTTTCGACCGGGAACTGACCTCCTCCTTACAAAACACCGTTGATCGCAACTGCGAGCTCACTGCATTAGCTTTACTACACCTTGATTCAATCTCATTTACTATATTAACATCTTGGGAGAACACATAACCTAAATACTGAAATATATGTACCTGTTCCAGCTTTGTATCACCAATCTCACATTCAATTCTGTTGAACTTCTTACCTATTTAAATCAATTTAGTCTTCGAATGGCTAACTTTCATACCATACACATTGCACCTAAATACAGGGGGAGCGTAGCTTAGTTTCCAATTCTAAGTCTATTACAAAAACTCACATCAGTAGGCCTAGAGATATGAATTGTCCAGCAAAGAGACACGAAACATGAAGTTATAGAAATAACAGGGTTATCAAACAGTGGCCGTGTGCGCAAGCGCAGGCTGTTATAAGAGTTCAGCATGCCCGTATAGCACGAGTAGACTACTGAGCGAATGACGACTGAGGTAGTGGTCCGCAATTATTGGAACAGGTTTTGCTCAGGGTTATATACCACAAGCATCATGTTCATAGATAAGCGAACATACACCTAATTTAATCATGAAAGGTAAACTGCTATTTTATATACAAGGAGAGTGATGGGAATACAGTATCAACCTATGTTATCTTGCCGTTCATAAATACAAACAAGGAGTAAGACTTGTTAATAAAGCGTATTTTCTACGTAAGTATGCTTTAAAACTCACTAGCTACAGACAACACAATACAGAGTGAAGAAAATTAAACCGTTTTGTACAACAAACGACACAAATATAAAGATGAAGTATTTTATTAATACAGTTTTACTCTCCAACTTTACCTCGCTCTTTTTTACAAAACCTTCCACTTATCCAAATTATTCGCCAGTAAGGGATTAAGCTCCGATGTTACTGCTAGCATGAATATGTCCCTGGGTGTCGTCCAAAAATTTGTATAATGCGACGTGACGGAAGTGATATCACATTAGTCGTTATCGTAGGCATTGGCCGCCAAAGATTCTGCGACTGTGGATTTGTATACATAGTGCGTGTTGAATTACAAAGCGTGTCGTCAGTGACGTCACATTAGTCGTTACCGTAAGCCTTGGTCGCCAAAGATGCTGCGACTGTGGATTTGTATACATAGTGCGTGTTGAATCAACACCTCCTAGATAATAAGGCCTAACAACAGCGTAGTGACGTCACGCTACGGAGGCGATGGCAATGCAGAGAAACGCGGAACACAGTTAAACACAGACATGAATTTAATATTTTTTGCCAATGGAATAATTTATTTACTAACAAATAGCGTTTCAAATTTGAAGGATATTGAATTATACTGTCGTTATTACCGTATTTTAGTGACTCTGCCATTAAAGATAAACAGCAGACAGTTGTAAAACACGACAGCATTTTGCAATGTTAACTCACTTAGGCCGAATTGCTAACATCACAACAGAATGTTACAAACATATTTCAATTTAAATAGGTATTACGTGATCTTAAAAGAAAACTAGCACGTATAATATTAGCATAGGCCTAACATCTAAGCTGATGTAGCATCACTGGCAGTATTTGCACACGACCCTACAATGTTTCCTCTCTTGAAGTTCATGTATGCTTTAATGAGAATTTCACCTACCATCGATGTTACTAATTTGTAATTATGTTCGAAACCTTTATGTATTCCAGAAAGTATGTAAGTTTCTAACCTAATATTGGACTACCATTCGGACGGGAGCCTACTCTTTTAAAAGTATTGACATATTGTGGCAACATTAATTGCTACTGTCTCATAAATTTGTAAAAATCGCACGGCGCAACAGCCCTGAAGGGCTTGGCCTTGATCCTGCTCAGCCCGAAGGCCTGCAGATTACGAGGTGTCTTGGGTTCCGCATGACGAATCCTTTCAGCCGTTATTCTTGGCTTTCTAGACCTGGGCCGCTATCTCACCGCCAGATAGCTCGTAAATGTAAACACGCAGGCTGAGTGGACCTCAAACCAGCCCTCAGATCTAGGTAAAAATCCCTGACTTGGCCTGGAATCGAACCGGGGCCTCCGGGTAAGAGGCAGGCATTATATCCCCTCACCACGGGGTCGGCCATAAATTTGTAAACATGAGGAGATATCAGACAGAAGGTTGAACAAATAACAAGAAAATCATGCACATACTCCTTTATGAATTAAGAAATGTTTTAACTATGGCTATTAAATTAACTGTGGGGACATCATCCTCGGTGTCCAATTCACCAGCTAGGACTAGAATTAACTTATTTATTGAATCTTCCTACACATTGTTACACTCATTCCTTGTGATGCAGCTATGATGTTTTGTAACTAAAGAATTTACCGCATTTATATTAGTAATTTTGTCCACATATACATTAGAAATATTTTTACTTTAATAAAACCCTTTTAGAATAAAGGCCATGTCTTATAAGATGATTACATATGCCATGCAGTATGGTTGCCTTGATGTATCGACGTACAGAAAAATTACTTACGTTCCCTTCATCATAGTACAACAACCATCTGGTAACAACGTGTTTATTGTACTTTTCAGCTGTGTTGAAATTCTGTGTATGAGATATGTACTATCTTCAATGGCTCTGTTTATTGCTCCTTTCTATTCTACATTTTTGCCTGGTTCTTTTAACTACTCCTCTTCCAAGACCATGATTGTCAGAGACAGCAGTGGCTTATATCTTTTCCAACTGCCCATCATATTTATAGTCACATTCTGGCAGGATCAGTACCAGTTACTTCCCATAAAATATCACCGACTTTGAAATGTCTGTGGCATACCTGTAAAATAATGTATCACCGTGAGCGAAATTCGTGCATTTACAGAGTGAATCGGCCTACACCAGCAGCTCCTGTAGGTGGTATGCTTTAATGCGTATAATAATAATAATAATAATAATAATAATAATAATAATAATAATAATAATAATAATAATAATAATAATAATAATAATAATAATAATACCGTTGAAATAATGTATCCCATGATTGTGATCTAACATAACCTTATATCATTAAAGAGTAAATATGCCTACATATCACCAGCTGTTGCGTGTAGTTAAATACGTCAAAGGCCTATACTCATTATGATTGTGTGAGAATGTAATAATAATAGTTACTCACCATTGAGTTATTAGTAAATCTGTAGTCTTGTCTTGGAATTGCACGTAAACATATCTGCCGCATAACCTCGTCTTTCGTAAACTTAATGCATGCACTTCGTTATCACTGCCGGAATTCTCCTTAAAGTTGAGTACGCAACACATCAGTACCATTACGTACAACGGTATTAACAATTGGCACCATTAAACGAATTAAAACTCTTCTAATTTCAGCGTTACATGGCCAAACTCATTGCTGTGTTATTACTGAAAAGGTTCAAGCTTGCCTCCCGATTTTGACGTCACAGTATATTCCCAGAACAGTTGTGAGGCCTTATATATCTAGGAGGTGTTGGTTGAATTACAAAGCGTGTCGTCAGTGACGTCACATTAGTCGTTACCGTAAGCCTTGGTCGCCAAAGATGCTGCGACTGTGGCTTTGCATAAACAGTGTGTGTTAAAATACAAAGTGTGTCGTCAGTGCCTTCACATTAGTCTTTACCGCAGGCCTTGGTCGCCAAAGATGCTGCGACTGTGGCTTTGCATAAACAGTGTGTGTTAAAATACAAAGTGTGTCGTCAGTGACGTCACATTAGTCTTTACCGCAGGCCTTGGTCGCCAAAGATGCTGCGACTGTGGCTTTGCATAAACAGTGTGTGTTAAAATATAAAGTGTGTCGTCAGTGACGTCACATTAGTCTTTACCGCAGGCCTTGGTCGCCAAAGATGCTGCGACTGTGGATTCGTATAAATATTGTGTGTTGAAATACAAAGTGTGTCGTCAGTGACGTCACATTAGTCGTTTTCCTAGCCGAGTCGGGCACTATTTCCGCTTACTTGTGTCAGGCTCCTCACCTTCGTCTTTGCTATCCGACTTCCCTTGGTCAAATCGTGTTTTTTCCGATCCCAATGGTATTAGATTACCGAAGCCTAGAGTCATTTTCACTCCCTTCGTTGCCCTTCGCTCTTTTGCCGATACCTTCATTTTTTCGAAGTGTTGAACCTATCCCAGAATTTTCCTCTGATTAGTTTAATGTTAATAGGTGATGGCTGCCCACTTGTACTTCCTCTTAAAACAGTAATCGCCACCAGCACCTTCCGCTCCAGGAGCATACATACTATGACGCCCCTGATGCGAACAAATAAATAAATAAATAAATAAATAAATAAATAAATAAATAAATAAATAAATAAATAAATAAATAAATAAGTTAACTACTAGTCTATTATTAGTTTATTCTATTAGACAATTGTTTACACGGACAGAAACAGAAAATGTACTTGGCCTACAATAAATAAGTTTATTTTCCACATTCTGGAGTTTTACTTAACAATGGAACGGTAACCATAACAACTATGACCAAGGCAGAGTGCACGCACTGTACGGCTGTTGATAAGTCCACGACTCGTTTTTGGTCAAGTAGGCCTTTTATAACATTCACATTACACGTCTGTAACTTACATTAATTTCCCAGTTTGTTACATTAACTATTTGTTACACACTGTACGTTCATTGCTTCATACGACCAACGGTCTGGATTGATATTATCTTTGTACTGGTAATAGAAATTGTTAATTACAAAACTGTCCTTCAGTGTGAAAGAAGTAGGTTGAGGTAGGTGGTGGCAATCAATTGAGAGCAACTTTCACATCTTATACTGCAACTCTTGGGAGTGTAGTAAGCACATACCCAGCTGAAACTAGAATTCACTGAAGCTATGCTTTTCAAGTTTTTCGTTCCAGAATGCACACTTGTTTTCTAATAATTCACTAGGATCGCAATAATAATAATAATAATAATAATAATAATAATAATAATAATAATAATAATAATAATAATAATAATAATAATAATAATAATAATAATAATAATGTAGAAAAACTCTGGAATCTGAAGGAACAAGTAGGATGGATTAAAGAAATTAGAGAGGATATGGAAGAACTAGAAATAACTTTGGACGATCTGGAAAACAAAACAGGAAACTTAAAGAAGCTGAAAGACATAAAAATAAGTTTTAAACAAAAAACAGACAAACGATATACAATGAAAAGTGTATTTGCAGACGAGGAACGACAGAAAAGTTCGGAACGAATGAAAAGCTATTGCCCAATTCGGAAAGAAAACTTGTCGAAGAAAATGACCAGAAAATGAATAACTGAAGTGGTCCAATCAGGCCATAAAGCAGAATAATAATAATAATAATAATAATATCTTATATTCAATTCGGAACATATTCGCAGCGTTCATGTGGAGTGAGGGCATATGACGCTGGTGATAGTGATTCATCCGTCGGATGGAGACGTTAAGCTTCGAGCAGACCCCCTTGGTGTTATTCGACAGGAGTAGGCTACGTGTCGACACTAGGTTTCACCCTTTTCCTTCCTATTACGTCGTTCATTTCATCTGCAACTCCTCTGATGAGGTTGACGTCAGCAAGGGCATCTGGTGCTAAAAAATTGCTGGGAAGATCTATCTCACTTCATACAGACCTCGCAATATCCCGGAACGCGAAACTAACGAAGACACTAGCACACAGCAATCAAACGTGAACTATTATACGCAGTATCGGAAACCTTGATCACTGGAGCAGATCACTAGGAGAGCAAGAAAGGAAAATTCTAAGGGAAATCTTCGTTCCAGTCCACACAGAGGGACTCTGAATGAAAAGGAAATCTCATCATAAGCTATATCGGTATTCTGAAAAAAAATCTCAAGATATGTTTAGAAGAAGGCAAAATTAAATCGTACGGTCGCATTCTCAGAATGAACGATGTGAGGCTGACCAAAAGAATTCCCAACATTGCCATCTAACTGAAAGTCAAAATCAACAGATTAATTGAAATTGAAAGAGACTTGCAAGGAATTTGCATCACAGGCGAAACTGTGCAGGACAGATGCATTCAAATTACTCGTCGACAGTCACCAACTTTCAGAAGAACCTAAAATTAGAACCAACAACACTAAGACAGGAGAACTCAATAAAACGTTTAGCGGGATGATGAAGAGATTTTTGGGAAAAGAATAAAGTGAACACAAGAGCTAAATAAGTTCAATCATGCTCCTTAGTCGAGCATAACGATGTTACCTAAATAAATAAATAAATAAATAAATAAATCGCGACCAATCATTTAATGGACTGTCGCCTAGGTGGCAGATTTCCTGGACCCCAGGGGCTGTTCGTTTCGACCCGTGCGTTGGCGATAATGAGGTCCCTAGCTCAGTCTGGAATTGTTTCCACTCATCGCCTTCATGGTTCCTACCAGACCTCCCTTGGTCAACCTTTATTCTCCTCCAACCTCGGCGGTAGCAGGTGTGCCAGTCTTCCATTTTCACCCCCTTCAGGGTCCCACCCTTTCGTTTGCAGATACCTTCATTCTTCGAAGTAACGAGCCATTTTCATTTACCCTCTCTGATTGGTGTTAAGAAAGGATGGTTGGTCAATTTTATTTTCTCTTAAAAGCATAATCACCACTACCACCAAACAGGAAATTCGGTATAAGTACTGAAATGAAATGGCGTATGCCCTTTAATGCCGGGAGTGTCCGAGGGCATGTTCGCCTCGCCAGGTGCAGGTCTTTTGATTTGACGCCCGTAGGCGACTTGTGCTTCGTGATGAGGATGGAATAATGATGAAGACGACACGTACACCCAACCCCCATGTCAGCGAAATTAACCAATGATGGTTAAAATTCCCGACCCTGTCGGAAATCGAATCCGGAACCCCTGTGTCCAAAGGCCACCACGCTAACCATTTAGCCTTATCTAGGTGAATGCTATGCCAATCTATAACAGAATTGCATGTGCTGTACTATAGAAATGTTAGACCACTAAACGCGCAACACGGCAAAATAACGAAATAACTGTATGAAATGTGCAACCTTCGCACGTTTATGTAAACTATCAAAAAATATATAACTATATGAACAATACATATTATAAATGGCCATACCTAGTGATGAGCACATTTTAAACATTATTATTAAAGTTTAGATGCAGTTTTTGAAGTTTCAAAATGAAAAAAGGAGAATCTGTAACAATATTAATGCCAGATTTTGTCTTAAGTTTCCCTCTAATTATAAATATGATTCTAATGTGTATTTAATAATAAATAACTGTTAAAATACAAGGGGTTTCAGAATATTTTTAAGAAGTTGTTACATTTTTTCATGATCGCTAATGCTTAAATTACTCATTTAAACAATTTTACTTTAATTTATACTTATATACTGTTACATCCTTTAATCTGATAAGCATTTTGCCAATTTTGCTCAGTAATAATGTTTTCTGTCAACTGTGTACCACCTGTTTCAATTCCTGTTAACACCCGTTACATTCAAAATAGTAAAGTAAGAAGAAAAACAGTGATTGTCCTTTCTTTTAAATTATATGTTTAGTTTTTCTAGAGTTTCTTTGGCCTTCAATAAAATTTGCAAGTTTCTATTAGCTGTCATCTCACAGAGTTTATTGATTTTCACCATCTACCTCAACAGGTGAGCTGCATTCGTGTAATGCCCGTTACAGTATGTTTTTTTAAATATTTAAAATACTGAGAAAAGTTTTATTTCAGAAAATAACACAAAAGTAGGAACTATCTTTTGCAATTGATGAGATTTTGGTCAATTGTTATTTCATTCTGCAAATTCGTCTTTCTAACTGTTCAACTGTAACACCCGTTACAATGGAATGCCTGATTTAGGAATATTAGAACATTTATTTTTCTTCTTTACTCTTTTGAGATGAAACAAGCAAACTTATAATTTTATGCGACTCTTAGAGGGAGGATTCTAATGCACTAAAACCCAGGAATATATGCACTCCTGCATACTCTGTAAAATACTTATTTTTCCTCTGTATATAAAGCTGGTTCTCCAAATATCCACTGCTGAAATATAATACTTGCATATGCTATTTCTTTTGGCGTAATTTCTAGTGATTACTGACAACGACGAAATGAATATAGGTTATAGATCTAACATAGCGGCGGCTCCGACGACCTCGCAATGCACTGAACAGGATTGCCAACGTCGGCGCATTATCAACAGATACTGATACGAAAGATGAACGGCAAAGATGAAAGGGTAGGGTAGACTAGATATATAAACCGTTTGTCTGGATTTGTTAGGTCCTGCTAGTGGCATGATCATAGGAACAAAGAAAATGGTGGCATTATTTAGTTTCAGGCTGACTGTGTTTTAATTCTTCTACATAGGCCTAAGTAGGAATACTTTCTTGGGGTGGGCAGGCTGGTCCCTGTCAAGCATCGAGGAAGGATCTCTCCTCTCTATTATTTCAGGTACTGTTAAAAATTATTTCAATTTTTTTAACATATTAATTGCATTGTTGATTTTATGCTGTTTTATCCAAATAATAATAAAAACTGCAGTTATGCATTTCTATATGCACCATAAAACTCAGCCATTCGATTTCATATGGTATGAACCGCCTTTATTTCTTATAGGTATATTATATCTAAAAACAACCAAAACACGCAAATTTGCCAAACTCCGCCCTCTAATCATCATAGGTCTCCCGTAGATCAGTATTCGAGGGTCGGTCTCCGCTCTTCAAGGTTGCGAGTTCAAACCTGGCAGAGGTAGTCAGAAGTTTAAGGGCTTAATATATTCCTTTCAAAATCCCATGCCATGCGGTGACATGTACAAGATCTCAGGTGCCGCATTTGGTTTTTAACCGACAAAATTAATTAAAACTCGTTAATACGTCGCCCAGAAAGAGTTTGCTTTCTCGGCTATCTAGTAGAGTATAATGGAACGTCGAAATTGATACTCACGCAATCTTAGCGACTTCAAATCAAAATGCTTTCATATAATAGCTGAAGCGATAGATTATTATTAGTACTTTTATAAATACTGTGAACAGACATGTGATCATAGTATGACGTGGAATACAAAGTACCAAGACAAGACTTTTCATTTTAAAACATCCAACACTCATTGATCGAGATTCGAGCACGCGACAGTCTTTGTGAGAAGCCAGTGATGATGTCATTCGGAACCCTCTCCTTCCCTCGCTGCGAGATGAGAACTTGTTCCCAATTAACTGAAGAAATGTTATCAGCAGTTATCAGATGTAAGCAGGGAGTTAAATGTTGAGATATGATCTACAGTGTATTTGGGAAGGCCCTCCAGTCAAATTAACGGGACACCTTGTCCGTCTCGTAAGTGGTCGCACGAAGGTAAACATGCAAGTCCAGTTGGGACAACAGACCGGTTCAAAAGTTACAACAACAACTAGACAGTTAGTAAATAATGATTAAACATTTATCTTCAATGTCTACACAATTACAATGTACCTACCAAGAATGTTCGACCTTGGACTCGTCAATATCCTAGTGAGTACATAACATATCTATAAATATAAAAGCTGACCTGTAGCGTCCAATGTCCTCAAGTTGAGAAATCGAATCTTGGACGCAATTAGTTGACTTAAAAACTACGATGACAACGACCGAGGGAGTTGGCTATGCGGTGCGGGTTTCTTGCATTCGAAGGATTGTGGGTTTGAGTTCCACCGTCGGCAGCCTAGAAGGTGATTATTCGTGGTTTCCCATTTTCGCATCAGACAAACACCAGGATTGTAACCTACTTGAATTAAAACACGATCACTTCTTTCCTAATCCTAACTTTCCTCTCTCTTCGTCGACAATCTATATTTGTTAGCACAACGTCAAATAATAATAATAATAATAATAATAATAATAATAATAATAATAATAATAATAATAATAAATCCTGTGTTTCATGCTTTCCACCGATTTTTTTTTTTTTTTTTCGTTAGTTGTTCAACGTCGCCCTAACACATCGGTTTTCGGCGACGGAGGGGTGGGAGAGGGCTAGCTAGAGTTGGGAGGAAGCGGCCGTGGTCTTAACTAAGGTACAGCCCCAGCATTTGCCTGGTTTGAAAATAGGAAACCACGGAAAACCATCTTCAGGGCTGTCGACAGTGAGATTCGAACCCACTATCTCCCGGATGCAAGCTTACCGCTGCGCGACCCTAACCGCACGGCCAACTCGCTCGGTAACATTGGTTTTCGTAAGCGCAGAAGTGCCGAAATGTTCCCTCTATAAAGGGTTGTTCAATATGTCTGTAAATCTGACATAAACACTTCTAAATGTCAATCAAAGTCACCTGTATTCGATCCCAGAGCTTTTAACATAGGAGGTCAATGTTTGACTGCGGTGCACTAATGACCAACAGACATACTGACACGTTTGAAGGGCCTTGGACCCTCGTGAAAAATTAAAATATATTTGTCTTAGAACTAAAAGTTACAGGACATATTATCATAGGCATGAAGCTCGAATCAATCAACCTTCAGAGCTGTCCTCCAGCAGCACGAAAGTGCTGTTTACTTCCTTAAGAGAACAGACCAACTCCATTGATCGTTTATCTCACTTCATGGCCAAATGTCGAGCTGAGGCCAGTTGGTTGTGCTATAACAGGGATCTACTTTCTGGTTTCAGAATCATGAGCATACCATGAAATGGCGTACAAAAGCAACTGTCTTGTAAATCGTATTAATCTCTCTACATGGCCACAGTTACGTGGTAAATTGTTTTGAATACAAAAGGTCTGTCTGCAGAACTGTAGTTGGAGAGCTGAGAGTACGTTACTGAAAATAGAAATCACACAAAATTTTGTGTAAAGAAAATTGTACAGTTTGAAACCATAAAAGATGGCTTACAGTATGTTGTGTGATTGTACATGCATTTCACTGATTGCGTATACAATGTATATAATTTCACAATTTGCTTTAGAACCTAGAAAATCCGTGACTCAGGCGGCAGCGCGCCGGCCTCTCATCGCTGGGTTCCGTGGTTCAAATCCCGGTCACTCCATGTGAGATTTGTGCTGGACAAAGCGGAGGCGGGAGAGGTTTCTCTCCGGGTCCTCCAGTTTTCCCTGTCATATTTCATTCCAGCAACACACTCCAATATCACTTCATTCCATCTGTCATTTATTAATCATCGCCCCAGAGGAGTGCGACAGGCTTCGGCAGCCGGCACAATCCCTATCCTCGACACTAGATGGGGGCTTCATTCATTCCATTCCTGACCCGGTCAGTCCAATGACTGGAAACAGGCTGTGGATTTTCTTTCTTTCCTTAGAGCCTACGTCGCACCAATAGGTCTTATGGCTATGATAGAATAGGAAAGGGCTAAGAGTGGGAAGGAAGGACTGTGATGAACATACGAGGAAGGACTGTGATGAGCATACGAAGTTGACACTTACACGGAGATGGACAAACATTTCTGGAAATTACTAAGCATGGGTGTGTCAAACATGGATACTTTATCGGAGAGCCAAGGAGAGTTGGAAAGCAGAAGCAGGGGAGGGGAATACTCATGATGCGATAGATACAAGCCTTTATCGACACAAGGCTGGCGTATTTGAGCACCTTCAAATACCACCGGACTGAGCCAGGATCGAACCTGCCAACTTGGGCTCAGAAATTCAGCGCCTTAACCTCTGAGCCACTCAGCCTGGCTGTAAACGAATAATAATAAGTAATATAGTTTTAGGCGAGGCAAGTCATGTTTACAATCCGGATGAGGAGGCGAGGAGGTAGGCCAGCTCTTCAATCGAGGCTATGAGAAATACTGTACGTGTCTGTTAACACCGGAGTACTGTGTATGAAAAGCGAGGCTACGTGCAAGTTTCACCATCCTACTTCTGACTCACCAAGTTCTGTTAGAGTGAAGGGCTCCGTGCAAGTGTTCCAAACCCGAGCGTACAGCCTGCCTGGTGTGAAAATGGGAAATCACAGAAAACCATCTGCATGGCTGCCGACAGTGGGGTTCGAACCCACTATCTCCTGAATTCAAGCTCACAGCTGCGTGACCCTAACCGCACGACCAACTCGCTGAGTCGAAGGCCACTATGCTGCACAATCAGCCAAGGAGCAGGACTATATTAAATGTATATTACATTCTTAATTATGCACTGCATTAGAATGGTAACCAGAGGAATGCGACAGGCTTCGGCAGCCGGCACAATTCCTATCCTCGCTGCTAGATGAGGGCTTCATTCATTTCTCTCCTGACCCGGTCGAATGATTGGAAACAGGGTGTGGATTTTCATTAGAATGCTAAGGGTTCCGTTATATTCAATGATTTTTATCCTCGTGGGACTAGAAATATGGGTCCTTTTACCGTGTTACGCATATTCTGTTGTAGACTACATGAAATGCCATAAGCATTATATAACAAGAGGAACTTGATATACGAGACAAGTTTCTAGTTTGTTCAAGGATCGATATAGGCAGCTTGTATCCGCCTGTAAAAATCTCAGGATTTTCCTCACTAAACTTCCGTTCGAGTTATGAGCGAGAGGGTAGGCGGACGCTAGCATCTTTTATGTTATTAAAATTACATCGACTGTGCTGTATTCTTAGGAAATATATATAATACACAATTCACTTATTTGGGCAACTGGAGGTTCAATGGCTCCAGTACACTTGAATGACCTTGACCGCCCTTGGTGGCAGCTCAGCAACATTAGGACTTTAACGGTATTTACTTTAGACAATGAGACCGTCAAAACATGCTCACTCGACTGATAGGCTTGCTCTACAATGAGTTCCCAAAGCAGCGGAGAGGAACAAATGACAAATGGTCAATAAATCGCTCTCGCACAAATACGAATCGATTCACATTATGACTTCTGCCAATCTATAAGAGTCCTGTTGCGCCATTTTGGCTCCTGTCCACTAAAAATGGAAAAAGCAAGCTCATGGGCGCCCGCAAGGGGGGGGGGCAAGGGGGGCGCTTGCCCCCCCCCCTGGAATTCTAAAAAAGTTGATGTTCAATTGTTTAATATCATACCAGATTATTTCATAAACGGAACTTACTGACAGTCATCTAGCATATGTTATATTCGCAAATTTCTGTAAACAATTTAATGTTGCTGACGTTATATTGGTATTTATATTCAAGAAAATTGGAAAAGATCCTGCGGGCGCCCATGAGCAAGCTTTGAGTGATAAAGAACGACAAATTTGATTTAGCTGAAGAGTAACAACATTTTATTTTATGCAGTGTAATTGCAAAAGAATAAGTTTAACTGCATTCAGACAGTAGTACTCAGCTGCTTGCTTACTGCTGAGAATTTAAAAATCTAATATTCCCATATATTTGGTCATATCGTACACATGAGTCAGATGCATGATCGGGATAATAGCTTACAGTTAGGCCAAACACTCCTGCGAACAGTAAAGTGCAATAACCGTCTCAATTATACAATGATGTTCAACTAAATGAATTAAAGCTAAGAAGTGTCAAGAATCAGAAAATGTATCTGAAATAAGTTTCCATGGAAGCTGATACTCGAAAAGTTCAACAGATGGTTCTGTAAAACTGATCTATGTACATAATACAGATATCATACATTATCTTGATAGAATGAATATTTTTCTTTGATTTTCTGTTTCTTCTGTATTCTTTAATCATCTACTGTGTGATGTGCTTTCCTCAACGAAGAAAATATTTCAAAGGATCCCTGTTATTGAGTGGCAAACCCCGAAACCTCATTAAAATACACGGAAAAGATTAAAGTCATGGATACGTTGTTTTCTGTTTAGAAGATGAAAGAGCGAGTTCATACTCGTATCAACAATCGGTATTGTACGAGTGTAAATACAGGAGTGTAGAGGTTCAATTAAATATTTTTCTCGAAAAAGTGGGCTTGCGTTCTTATTGCAATGTGTTTAATAATATGCTACTTGCCTAATATACACAGATCACGAACATCATTCCATCCTCATCTCGACGCGCAGGTCGTCTACGGGAATCATATCAAAAGACCTGCATCTGGCGAGCCGAACTTGTCCTCGGACACTCCCGAAACTTAAAGCCATACGCCATCTCATTTCACGAAGACCGATTGCCTTTGATGACCTTACCGTGTGTACGGGGCTTTGCTGTGATCTAGACGAAACTTGTTTAACAAACACGGTGCCATTCGTTCCTAATATAATAGAAGGCAGTGCTTTGGCAAATGCCAATAACGGGAGGAGGAAGATAACAAAGACTGATGGTTGCCTGGTTACCATGGGGTTCTGTCAACGTTTTTCTGGCCACGCTAATTCCAGATAAACCTCAGCCCCAAAACATACCCACATTAAAAATATTAGGTACTGTACTGTATGATTCCTGTTAGTGTAAATATAGAGTTCCTCATATTGAAAGCCTTCTGTGCCTGGGCAGAGCTGCGGTGATAGTTCTTCCTTCCGTAGATCCCTTTCATTCATATAATCTCAAAACTCAATATACATTTATACTATATTTTATTTTACTGCTGAAAGTTAATTTATTCAACGATAATGGGTGAATAATATCTGAAGATTAAGTATTACCGTCAGATAGTTTGTAATTGCTGAAACTCAAACATAAATATCGGTCTACGTAAACAACGAGCGACCCCCTGTGGGTGGAGGACACAGACGAAGAATACACCCATGGTATCCCCTGCCTGTCGTAAGAGGCGACTAAAAGGGGTGACCAAGGGTTGATCAAATTAGAACCATGCGACTACTTGTAATAAGTACCATCACGCAGGGAACACTATGGGTCGCTTCTACTAACGCGTAGTACCACTATGGTAGGTATACAATAAGGCCGGTCTCCACTGATTAACATTTAACACCAACATGTTAAATTTAACATGTTACAATTGACATGTATATTGTGATTGTGTCTTCCGATTGACTTTGCATGTTAACTCAGAATGTTGAGGTTAACACTTTTAACATGTTGGCGTGTTTTCCGCTCCAAGTGGAAAACATGTCAAGTCAATCCGTTGTTCGTGAGATGTTGGCACAGCTTCGGCAACTTCCTTTCCGTTTCCATGTCAACAGATAGCCAAACGATGCAAACGACGTGCTTCTCGTGAAGTAGGATTATAGTTACAACACTCCGCAACACTCATTCTCTTTGTTGTAAGCTACAAATATAGTACGCGCACGTGTGTCGTTCTCTCTGCACTATAATAACATTTATAGTCAGAAATGGAGTGGAGCAAGATTACTTTGGACTTAATGATATAATAGAAAGGCCTTGTTTGTGGGATGTCTCACCAAAGTAATGTAGGGATAAAGCGAAGAAAGCCGACATTTTCAGGAAATCTAAATTATCTATAATTGTTCCCGCGAGTGCATCGAAGGATAAACCTAGCGTCCCTAGGCTCCCAGTACAGTCGAGTGTTGCAAAAAAGTCAGAAAAGTCGGGGGCGGGAGCCGACAAAATTTATACTTCAAAGTGGTTTGCTTTTGAAGCAATGAGCAGGATGATGGGAGGAAATGTGTCTAATAGAACTGCATTTCTAAATCATAACAAGAAGCAACTATGGCAATAGGAAAGGCCAAATCCTCTTCATCTGAGTCCATTGTCCTTGTTTGAAAATACCAGACACCACCTAAATGTATTACCACAAATTGATATGATGAACTACCTATATATAAACAAAGAAAGTCAAGTTTAACATGTTTATTAAGTGTGGACACAATGTTAAATGAAACAGTGTTCAACATTTAACGTGTTGATGGTGTCAGCAGTTAACATTTAACACTTTTAAAATGTTGTTGTTAAATGTTAATCAGTGGAGACCGGTCTATAGGTTTGTGATTACTAGCGACAGTGTGTGCTTCTGGCTGGGTTTTACAGTACCTGTGATTAGTACCACTCTATGAGCGACACCATGGGCCTGCCTTGCCTATGATTAGTACCCATTATGTGGGAAACACCACGGAAAAGTACGAGTCCCTGTAATTAGTACACCTATGTGAGAAACACCATAGGTCTGTGTTACATGTGCGCTTTACATTACGTGTGAGTAGTCCCATAATGTGTGGAATACCTACGCTACCCTTGATTAGTACCGCAAGTTGACAAATACTTCTCCTTTCCTAGCGATAAGTAGCATTATGAGGGTCCGATGACCTGGATTTTGGACCCGTTTAGACTACAGTACAAGCATCATCGATTCAGTATTGTGCTTTAGAAGCAGTCCCTTGGTCAGTATTACTATTGTTTAACGCTAATTTCTGGGAATGTGGGGCACTGCGGGTCGGATCCACCGATTGTTTTAAATTCATATCCATCCATTCTTCGTCCTCACGTTTTGAATTCTGGTCAGTGGAGGATTTTGGACTTTTAAATTGTCATTACATTTCGTCTCATTTCGTACCATTAGGGGCCGATGACGTAGATGTTAGACCCCTTTAAAACAACAAGCATCATCATTATCATCAAAGAACGAGCGAACTTGCAACAGTTGAACTATCGGTTCGACGGAACCGATGCGAAGCGGCTGAATATAATGCAAGTGATTTCTACTAATTTCAATTTCCGAAGTGTTACAAAGAACACGTACAAACTCCCATGTTCTATTTAATTTTAAACAGAACAAGTGGCTGTGCGGTTTCGGTCACGTAGCTATCAGCTTGCATTCGGGAGATAGTGGGTTCGAACACCACTATCGGCAGCACTGAAGATGGTTTTCCGTGGTTTTCCCATTTTCACACCTTAATTAAGACCACGGTCGCTTCCTTTTTACTCCTAACCATTTCCTATCCCATCGTCGCCATAAGACCTATCTGTGCCGGGCTGAGTGGCTCAGACGGTTGAGGCGCTGGTCTCCGACCCCAACTTGGCAGGTTCGTCCTGGCTCAGTCCGGTGGTATTTGAAGGTGCTCAAATACGTCAGCCTCGTGTCGGTAGATTTACTGGCACGTAAAAGAACTCCTGCGGGACTAAATTCCGGCACCTCGGCGTCTCCGAAGACCGTAAAAGTAGTCAGTGCGACGTAAAGAAAATTGTGTGGGTGTTTTCAGTATGGAAATATAGTATCGTCTCTTATTTATATGTAATTGTTATTTAGATTAACTTACACTAACAGAATAATTGAAGTGATAGATACAGTTGAAGAGATCTATGGTCCTACCTGTAAATGAATACATTTATATTGAATTCATTGATCACGTACAGTCTTTACGACATAAATGTAATATGGCCTGTTCTAAATACATGTGTGCCCAGTTAGGCTTTAAGAGCGCCTAAATGCAGCACCCTGTTTGAGCATATTTACGTACACGTTAAATGATCCCCTGAGATGTATTAAAAATCAATTGTAACTTAAGAGTAAATAAAATCCCATATTAATCTGCTACGAAGTATATAAATCCTTTAGATATGACGTCAACTGTCGTTTGTAACGCAAGAATGCACAGGTCAGCAGTGGTGAAATAAAACAGTTGCAAAATACCAACCACAATACTCACGAATGACAAATTTCACTCTCAAGTACCATGAATGATTCATTAACGGAGCGAAAATAAATCTGTTTAACTGTGAATTTGTTCTTAAATTAAGTTAAGGGAATTGCATACCATAAAATTGTATGCTCGGTACACTGGAACGTTAAATGAGACATCAGAACAAGTATTGTACTATCAGATTGGACGCTAAAAGGCGTTAGGCCAGATTGGGATTCAATACCTGGGATATGTAAGACGTGAGACTTTATTAACTCTAATGTGTCCTACACAGGGTCTGTAAGACTTATGTAAAATACGTCTATTCTGGAACTTCAATTTTATTGTACTAACATTGGTTATTATTGCAGAGAATGCCTTCAAGTCTGGAGGATAAAAGAAGCGAGTGATGCAAAGGAACAGGTTACTATGTGCGCTTCTGGGTCTCACCTACCGCGTAGGTTATTGCTCTTTAAGGTTTCATTTTAACAAAATGCGTTTGCCGGATCCACCAAACCCCATGGCGCAACAGTCTCGAATAGCCATGACCTATAAAACGACAAGTGCTTAGCCCGAAGGTCTGAAAAATTACGAGGGTTCGTGTGGTTGGCACGACGAATCGTCTCGGCTTTCTAGACAGGGACTGCTATCTCAGCGTCAGATAGTTCTTCAACCTCAGATCCAGGCAAAAGTCCCTGACTTGGCAGGGATTCGAACCCGGGGCCTCCGGGTAAGACACACAACCCCTAAACCATAGGGGCGGCCCTTTAATAATGCACTGTTAAGAATAACACACTTCGAGAAATTTAACCGAAGGTGATCAAATTAGTACACACACAAAATTGTACTCTACAATGAATTACCCAACACCTCCCTAATTACAAAGGGCACTAGGAAAGTTTTGCAATACACAAAAACGGTTGACTGGACACCCCTGTTATGGTGAGGGATGAAAGAGGGGTGAAAACCTGTCTAGAAGCCAGCAAGGCGCGACCTTCACACCAGTTGTTACCAAGCAGTGGGATTGAAAGCAAGTTAAGATGTCAGTGTGGTCCAAAGGTGAATATCGCGCAATTATCCGCTACAATTTTGCTCGTGGATTAACTGTTGACCAGTGCCTGGAGGAAATGACTCCTGTGCTGGGAAAAGACTGTCCACTTCGAACAACAATTTTCCGCTGGTACAATGAGTTTCAGAAGGAAAATTTTGGGGTTGAAGATGATCCTCGCTTTTGGGCGACCGTCTGAATCAGTGACTGAGGAAAACATTGAAGCTGTGAGGAAGATGTTGTAGCAAGAGAGGCGGTTGACATATCGGCAGGTAGAAGAGATCCTCCACATCCCTGCACCAGCTATTCATTCACTTCTACACGACCATCTACATGTTAGACATGTTTGTTCCCTTTGGGTGTCCCAGAGGAACGAAGGGCACATTGAGCGAAATGGTGCCGAAAATGCTAAAACAGTTTGAAAATGGCACTTCACGTAACGTCAATAGCATCATTACGTGACGAACCTTGGCTTTATTATTACGATGTCCCAACAAAATCCTAGAAGAAGGTGTGGCTGTTTGAAGATGGGGGTACTCCTGTGACTGTGCGAAAGTCAAGGTCAGTGAAGAAAAGGATGATGGCAGTATTCTTCACTAAACGGGGCATCCTGACTCGGGTTGTGCTAGAAACACAAAGGACAGTTACTGCAAAGTGGTACAGTGAGACTTGTCTGCCTCTGGTCATCCAGCTCTCAAGCAGCTCCGTCCAAGGTCACAGCTCAACACTTGGCTCTTGCATCACGACAATGCTCCAGCACATCGTGCTAATGTAACAATGGATTTTCTTGCCAGATCATGGTTGACTGTGCTTGATCACCCTCCATACAGTCTTGATCTTGCCCCATGTGACTTCGCACTCTTCCCAAGAAATTAAGATGAAGCTGAAAGGACGGCGTTTTGCAGCATGGGATCACGAGTGTGAAAATGTGACCGAAGAAAAGTCACAGAGGTGGTTCAGTGACTGGTTTCGACGTATGGAGAAGTGCATTGAGTGTGGTGGAAATTATTTTTAAAAAGTCTAAAGCGTTCACTCACATTGCAAAACTTTCCTAGTGCCCTTTGTACTAGCTGTTTACAAAAGTCTTCTCGTAACAGCCGGTCTTCGGCTGGTAGTCTTTACGTGGAATGGACGGCCCTTCCGTAATCTTGATTGACATGATTCCATTTTCACTTTGCTTCACGCGCTCTATTGTCACTTTACACAGCAGTTCCCTTGGCCATCACGCCTGTACACACTTGGCTCGACTTCAAACGGCAAGACTGGTAACTCGCACAATCGACTGACGTGAATGCTCCACACACTGAACTACTCAACACAACTAAACGCCAACTACTGCTGTTTGAGGCGAGCCTACTTTTAAATACCTGGTGGTGAATTCCTAGTACCTTCGGGATGCAGATAGAATACGAGTGTTCTAGCTTCGCCTTCCAGAAAATTCACGGAGAATCCAGACGAAAAGCATAATAGAAGCAGAGGCTGTCACATGCCCTCAGGACAGCCGAGTAGCTTGACTCAGTCATCCCTTCCAGGAAATACATTTTAAAAATTTGTTTTACGTCTCCTGACACAAATAGGTCTTTGGAGACGATGGGATAGAATAAGGCTAGGAATGGAAAGGAAGCAACCGTGATCTTAAGGTACAGCTTTTGCCTGGTGTGAAAATTGGGAAATCACGGAAAACCATCAGTTGGGACAGTGCAAGATCACAGCTGCGTGCCCCTAACCGCACGGCCAATTCGCTCGGTACTAATAGTGTAACGACAGTGGTTGCATAGTTTATTTTTTTCCCAAACTTGATGACATTCTGTTGTTTTATAATAACAGGACTGCAAATTAATTTTTACACTTGAAGTCGTGAAATAATTCGTGTATATCAACCCCGTTTGAATCAATTTTTACATGTAAAAAACTTGAATTTTAATCAACGTAGTCGAACACGGGATAAGCTTTTGGGCATTGCCGTGTCAAGAAAATAGGGTGAAATTCTGTACGTTTCAAGAGAAAATCTCGAGTTTTCACGAGGAACATGTCTCCGGAGATTGTCTTCTGAAGATGCGGAGCGAAAGTCTCTGCGAAACGAACGGAATTTCACCCTGTTTTCTTGACAGCCCAGAAGCTTGCTATCAAGTCTACAAATACGGCCCGCGAAAGCATCGATCTGAACAACATAGTCGTAGTTTCAGTTTACACGGCGAGATTTAGTGATGTAACTGAACCTTGAATTGCTAAGTCATTAGTAACGCATTGTCCTCTCAACTTTTCATTTCATGAAATAAGCCGTACAACTCATCGTTCGCCGCGCTTGATGGCTTGAACGTGAAGACATTGAAAGCACGGAGAGAAAAGACCAGAAATGTTATGTAATTTCAGAAGCAATTGCGCCAAGACTCAGATTTATGTAACTTTAAAACAATCTTAACAAATTCCTTGGGAATAAAGAAAACTCTCAAAGTTCATTAGTTTTACACAGCTCGATCCTCAGATACCACTACTAGTGTTTGATGGTTGAAATTCCACAAGATAGCAGCATCAGTATAATGGCAATTTTGAACACTTTTTTTTTTTTTCCATTTCAATATAGGCACCTGAGCCAATGCTCTTCTTGGTGCAATACAGATTAAATACAATATTCACATTGTAATTACAAAGTACGTACAAAATGGAGTAAGTATATAATGTAACATGATGTAACACATAAGATAGGAGTTAGTGGGACGTAAAGCAAGTAACATTATTATTATTATTATTATTATTATTATTATTATTATTATTATTAAGATAGGAGTAAGCTTCATAAATATAATTACCACACTACTTTAAGTTTTTAGTTACATTACTGTTGAAAATAGATAAAGTTGGTAACATTTTTATATTTTTGGGAGTGAGTTTTACATACTGTAGTCATAGAAAAATTTCACAGAGATTTTTTTAGGTCGCATCGACACAGACAGGTCTTATGGCGATGATGAGAGAGGAAAGAGCTAAGAGTGGGAAGGAAGCGGTCGTGACCTTAATTAAGGTACAGCCCCAGCATTTGCCTGGTGTGGAAATGGGAAACCACGGAAAACCATCTTCAGGGCTGGCGACATTGGAATTCAAACCAACTATCTTCCGGATGCAAGCTCACAGCTGCGCGGCCCTAACCACACGGCCAACTCACCCGGTCATTTTAAATTATAGACGCCTTTAAACTGAGATTTGGAAATGATAATATATTATACCATGCTGATACGAATCTTTAGTCGGTGTCAGAATGGGCAATTTGAAAATTATTTTTAGTGCTGTCTTCTTTATTACAGCATGCCCAGACATATATAGCTTTCAGTAAGATCATAGTAAATATACCTCCAAAACCCGCGAGACAATTTATATCTCAATCTACTATGGATACCTATCACAAGGATAATTTTATAAACAGATAGTCTCCACCTGATTACTCCACGATAGATATGCATCTATAATCAGTCCTAAGAATTTAGTACTCTCATTACTGATTTTTGATTATTTTTCCACACACTAGTAGAGTAGCAGGTGCACAGTGCATGCTGACATTCGAACTCTTTATGCAACGGGGGCACACAAGTGGATAATGAAAGGTGGGACCGCCGAAAGGTAGGTCTTATGATCCATGACGACGGGTTGATAATCCGAGCGAGTTGGCCATTCGGTTAGGGGCGCGCAGCTGTGAGCTTCAATTTAAGAGATAGTGAGTTAGAACCCCACTGGCGGCAGCCGTGAAGATGGTTTTCCGTTCTTTCCCATTTTCCCACCAGGCAAACACCTTCATTAAGGCCACGGCCGTTTCCTTCCCACTCCTAACGTTTTCCTACCCCATCGTCGCCATAAGACCTATCTGTGTCCGTGCGACGTAAAGCCAATTGTAAAAATAAAAAAATAAAAAACCCCTGGTTGGTAAATTGCTTGGGTAGGGCTGTTGTGGACTTGAGATTGCAGAGACATGCAGACGTCGTTGCGATGTTTGTAGGCCCTTAGATCCCAGTGTTTTGAGGAAAGGTTGGTGCGACAATGTAATGGAGTTATTGAAAGATGTTGGTGGCGAAGTGTGGGTGCACTGAAATACCCATCCATGCTGACACACACGCGCGGTGTTACGAAGAATGGGATTTGAGGTAGTTTGGGCATGCAGTATTTCAAAGGGCGAGGAGTGGGGGTGGGGAATTTCTTGTTGGGGGTAATTGGGTAGAACCTACTGCTTGTTAGGAGAGATAGTACATATTTGAGTATTTCTATGGTAGAGCGAGGCGGTGGAGTGATGATGATTTTGGAGGTGCGGTGGTGAGAACCGTTCTCTGATGGCGTAGCCTAGTGCGCCTTGATAACCTTTTTGAAGGAGGGGCAGCCAAGATAAGAAGCGGATAGCCGTTCAAACATCAACCCTATGTGGACAGATGTATTCACTATTGTGTGTGGTGGTTGCTAGTGTAATGTGTTGTATATATGTGAAGAAAAGTGTGTTGGGACAAACAAACACCAAGTCCTCGAGTCAGAGGAGCCAGACGCAGCTACAATCCCCGAGCAGGCCGCGAATCGAACCCGAGACCATCGGAAGCGAAGGCTGAGCATTCAGCCAAGTAGCCGAATCCCGCTGACAATTTAGACAAGTGAACACAAAATGTGCAACTGTCTCAGTGCAGACAGCCGTTTTTTTGGCATACCATCAGAAATCCCGTGCGCCCCGTTGCTGCGGCGACTGTGTTTTTGCTACTGGTGCCTAAGTGCCAGGCCCCCGAAAAAGTACATTTTCAGTTTTTTTTTCTTCATATTTTCTTTCTTCTACTAACCATTCTTTCTTCCATTACACATCAATATGCAACAAAGGCCTCGTTACATATGACGTGAAGTTATTGAACAAGCTTAAAACTACGCCATGATCTTCTCGAAAATAAATAACTACGAGACAGGAATATATATGTATTTTTCTCTGCACATGACCAACTATGTATGTATATCCAAAAACGAGAGACTTTGCACTACCGATAGTTGGTGCTTATCTCTTACAGCAGCAAAGCCTTTGGTGGAAGAATTGAGAATGAATTACTTCATATTCACATTAGTCATAAGTACAATAAATCTGTAGTACTGTCTTTACATGTAGTGGTTGTACGAGTGCCCTTTGTTGTTGTTGTTATTATTATTATTATTATTATTATTCATGTTTTAATAATCAATGCAGGGCTTTGGCCTGTAAATCATAAATCATGTGTTTGTGCGGGTGTTTAATATTGTGCTACCCTTCGAACATGAGGCGCATTAAGAAACCCGACTGCGATGACCAATCAAGCCAGGCTAATTTGACACAATTTTTCACAACTCCTGTACATACATATCTAGCTTAACGTAATGTAGCGCAACTCGATCATTTAAACTTATAAGGTTGGTGGGATTCATGCTGGCACCTAAACTTTTGGGCTGACTTCTCAGTTCAGAGAAAATTTCTCCACCCCCTGTCTTAATAGTTAATTTAAGTTGAACGTCACATTCAGTTCTTTCGCTTAAATTAACGAAAGTTTTAAGAAAATGTTGAGATAGGAAGAGGGTAAAACCCGGTGTCGGCCTATAGCCTACTCCTATAGAATAACACCAAGGAGTCTGCTCAAGGCCCATCAATAGTGCCATATGCCCTCGCTCCATATGAACACTACAGAGACGTTTGGAATTGATTTCAGGCTTTTGGCACCCAGTCTAATGATTAGAAATTGTATATCACAACCTGTCCTACCCAGCCGGCCAACATTCTGATAGTGACGTGTTTTTTTTTTTTTTTCACCAACGGGACTCTAAGAGACCAATCACGGTGTCGGACAATAATTGCCTTAATGATCATGGCCACCAGGCAGGCTAATGTTACATACGACAGCTGGTAACCTTAACAGAGAAGCACACCAAAATGAGACCTGCGTAACATCCTGTTTGTAGACAGCAACTGAGCAGACCTTTGTTCGGAAGTATTAGCCTCAAACTTTGAATACCTCGTTCTCGTCTATCGTAATGAAATACATCTTCTGAAACACATTAAAAATGTATCTAATACACAATCCGAAAAAATTGCGGGTGCCCATTTTCTGGAAGCAGTAAAAGCATATAAAAGTGACAAAGTAGCAAAGAAGACAGATCCATCCTTATTTGTTGTTGTTTACTGTCAGTCATCAGTCCATATACTGGTTTCATGTAGCCCTCCATGCCACCATATCCTGTGCTAACCTTTCCATTTCTACGTAATTACTCCATCCTACATCTACTTGCATATTCATACCTTAGTGTACCTCTACCGTTCTTACCACCTACAATTTCCTTAAAAACCACTGAACAAGTCCCGGGTGACTTCAGATGTGCTCTATTATTCTCTCTCTTCTTCTGGTCGAATTTAGCCGAATCGATCTCTTCTCACCAATTCGATTCAGTATCTCTTCATTTATTATTCTATCTATCCATCTCACCTCCAGCATTCTTCTGAAACACCACATTTCAAAAGCTTCTATTCTCTTTCTTTCTGAGATTATCGTCCAGGAATGTCTTCAATAAAATTTCTAATTCCTATAAGTATCCTCTTTTTTTTTTTTTTTTTTTTTTTTTTTTTTTTTTTTTTTTTACAAGTTGATTTACGTCGCACCGACACAGATAGGTCTTACAGAGACGTTGGGATGGGAAAGTGCTAGGAGTGAAAATGGGAAACCACGGTAAACCATCTTTAGGGCTGCCGACAGTGGGGTTCGAACCCACTCTCTCCCAAATACTGGATACTGGCCGCATTGCGACTGCAGCTATCCAGCTCGGTATATCAATGTTCGAAGTGAGCAAATTTATTTTCCTAAGAAAAGAGCGAGTCTGCATTTTATGTCCTACTTATTTCTGTCATCGTACCCAAGTAACGGTATGCATCTACTTCATTTCCTAATTTAATATTTCCTGCATCACTTGACTTCGTTCGACTGCATCCATTACTTTCGTTTCGAATTTATTTTCCTCTCCTTGGATTGTGATTCCCTTTCCAAATTCCTCTTTGATTTCCTTTACTGCTTGTTCTACATAAACAATGAAAAGGAGAGCGGGCAAACTGCAGCCTTGCCTCACTCTTTTTTGGATTGGTGCTTCTTTCTCAGAGCCCTCGATTCTTATCACTACAGACTGATGTTTGACAGATGATAGATAATTCTTTCGCTGTATCTGATCCCGATCATCTTCAGAATCTCAAATAGCTTGGTCCAATCAACGTTATCAAATCCCTTTTCTAGATCTACGAACGCCATTTAAATTCCTGTACGTTGGCTTGCCCTTCTTAATTCGGTCCTCTAAGATCAGACGTGAAGTCAGGATTATTTCATGTGATCCTGCAGTGATCTCGGTTTCAACTTCCGTAAATAATAGGTGTTAACATAAGTTCTCCGTATCATCACCAACGTTCCTTGGTACGTCCGAAACAAACAGTTACATCGTGAACTTCAAGTTAGACACTCTGGAACACGTTATTACAACGCAAGCCAAGACGTTCTTCAAGAAACTCCAAAATGTGCCTGGTGCTGTGTTCTTCGCCATTGGGAAACGATCAACACTTCCACGCCGGATTAAAAGTAGACTTCCTCAAGATATTTTACTTTCGCCAAGAGAAGAATCTGAAGATGATCAGTGAGTGTTCGTGTATTTTAAAAAACAGTGTACAAATTTCCCCTCGTGTGCTGTTGCTCAGTGCTACTTTTAATCAATTGCCAATTTACTTCTCACTGAAATATTTAGTATAACAAGTATTAAAAAACAAAGTTAACTTGAAACGAAAAACTGGAAAATCACTTTGTGTTTGTGAGCAATTGTTTTTTCCTTTTTTGTACGTGTGTGCGTGTATCTTTTCCAGCACTTTTTATTACAAACTTTCCTCACTTATTCTAGTTACAGAAGGGCATACAGGAGGTCGACTTCAAATCATATCCTTAGTAAGTGATTATTTTTGCCTTGTATTATTATGTACCAACATTTTTGTTTGTTATTTGTGTGTTTGTTTTCTTATCTCTTGTCAACAGTAATCTGATATAGCATGCACTTATGCTGAACGATTAAATACTACATTAAAAAAAGGTGTTAACATTTTGCACCCTTTTATTATCAAAATATTTAACTCCCGTGCGTTAACTAGTCAAGAAATCTCTATGACTCATGTCTCGGCCCCCGGTATTGGAATACTGACTGTGTCAGGAACCGAAACCAATCGACACCTGCGTATCGCTGCACTCTTATCGTTCTCGTATAACCACCTCAGCATTTTCGCACCTATGTGCACTTATCTTCTATCTTTCTGCCGAGCTGAGTGGCTCAGAAGGTGGAGGCACTGGCCTTCTGACTTCATCTTGGCTCAGTCCGGTGGCATTTGAAGGTGTTCAATTACGTCAGCCTCATGTCGGTAGATTTACTGACACGAAAAGGAACTCCTACAGGACTAAATTCCGGCACCTCGGTGTCTCCGAAAACCCTGAAAGTAGTTGGAGGGACGAAAGCCAATATTATTATATCTGTATAATATATTGATGTATGTATATTCCAGCGTAGCTCTGAAACATATAAATCAATTTCAGCTAAACTTGGTACACATGTGACTTACTAGCTGGAAACATATACTGTGGGGGGTAAGACACCCCTAGGAGTCCGGGTGGGGGATTGACATGTACAAATAATCGAAAACTAGCGATAATGGTTTCGAAGCCACAGTTTTCGGGGTCGCTGAGATGAATTGTGACACTCCGGATGCTGTTTAAGTTCAAGTTCACGCCCCCCCCCCCATCGGTATGGAAGTGGGGATGATAAGGAGTGAAAAATAAAATGGCCAAGATTAACATTGAATCTATAGTTTTCGGGGTCCCTAGGATGACTGGTGACAGTCCAAATGACAGCTGGAAACGTCTGCGTCATATCTGCACATAACCGCACAAACATTGGTCGTCGCAGATGACTTTCTAGCGAAATTCTCTTGTCTGAAATATTGTGTAGGTGATAGGATTCTAAGTGTTGTCTCTTCGGCCAATGGCTACCCAAAATTCACGAACATCCTTGCGTTTAGAGAATGTATAAAAGTAAATATTTCTCTTGCCGGGCAGTTTCTGTGCGCTTGACTGTACATTTATTTTAGAAATACAAATTTATAAAAGTAGCAAGTGATAGAGAAACTGATGCATTTCGAAATAACTATAGTTTCCAGTTAGGCGACACTTATCACAACCAAATTTGAAACACAAGCATATATTAATAAGATCTGGAGTTGATTAGTTAATTTCTTGCAAATTTATTAAACAAATAATGTGTACTTTTTTATATGTTGCGTGGTAAATACTCCTGGCGGCACAGTTTTAATTATTTTTTGTCTATAATTTGGCAGACTTGTCAAAAATACTCATACTTAATAATACCTCTGGGTTTTGCAGTCAGGTATAAACTACTATTGGAGTTTTTCATTACTCATACAATAGGCAAACTTCTAGTTTGGGGCTGTTTTAGGAGCAAAAATATGAAGGTAATACTCAACTGGTAATAAAATGCAGAACTGCTTTTACCGGGCGAGTTGGCCGTGCGGTTTGGGGCGCAAGGCTGTGACCCTGCATCCGGGAGATAGTGGGTTCGAATCTCACTATGGACAGCGCTGAAGATGGTTTTCCGTGGTTTCCCATTTTCACACCAGGCTGTACCATAATTAAGGCCACGGCCGCTTCCTCCCAACTCCTAGCCCCTTCCTATCCCATCGCCGCGATAAGACGTATCTGTGTCGGTGCGACGTAAAGCCACTAGCAAAAAAAAAAAGAAAGAAAGAACTGCTTTTAATTCCTGAACGCACTGAAATATTATCTAAAACTTTCAGGTGAATCTGATGAAAACTCTGTCGCCAGAAACATTTTATACATGGGAAAGAGCTGAAACTATTTTAATCTAGAAAAATGCAACTGAAAGGTTTTTTTTTGCTAATTGCTTTACGTCGCACCGAAACAGATAGGTCTTATGGCGACGATGGGATAGGAAAGGCCTAGGAGTTGGAAGAAAGCGGCCGTGGCCTTAATTAAGGTACAGTCCCAACATTTGCCTGGCGTGAAAATGGGAAACCACGGAAAACTACATATGTTCCAGCGGGATTATTGAAATGATAGTCCGAAAAAGCTTAGAAGCCAACACTGTCCGACAGCGTGACAGGAAGCGACGTGAACTGTATATACGCCGTGCCGCTGCCCTTTAAATCCAGTATTTAGATATTTAAAAATGGCGTTACAGGAAAACTGACACCGGAATTTGAAAGGGGCAGCAGCAGAAGAAGAAGAATTGAGTGATTTTAAGGTTAAAATTGAAAATTTCAACATTTCAGTTATGACTACACAACATCTTCAAAGCTGAGCGCATGACACTTCAAGGATGGAATAAACAAAATAAAAGTATACCGTTTTGTTCCCACGGCCCAAAATAATGCATTGCATTGTGTGGGAAAGACGAAACGGATGTAATATTTCATAACCGTTCTTCAACTTCCTCTGTTTCATCAGAAGTAACAGCCCATTATTGATAATATTGTTTGTTTAACGTCGTTTTCAGTTCCTACATATTTTAAGGAACCCAGGTTCTTTAACGTGCCAGAGTTTTCTAATTACAAGGCTTTCCAGAAATTTTTAGGATTTTTAATTTTGTTTTGCTGCTGGTTAACTTCGCACTAACACATTGCAGATTTTCGGCGACGCAGGCATGGTAGAAAGGGTTAGAATTGGGAAGGTAGCAACCGTCTGTAGCTTTAATTAAGGCTCATCCCCAGCATTTGCCTGGTAAGAAAATGAGAAACCACCGAAAACTATCTTCAGGGCTGCCGAATGCAAGTTCAAAGCTGCGCGCCCCTAACTGCACTGTCAACTAGTAATGGGATATTCGAATACGAAATAATCGCTTATTCGATTATATTTCCCCTTCGATTGTTCATTCGAATGAATGACGCAATCCAATAGTGAATTTTTCCATCCGATTTTTTTCGATTATGCATCCGATACTCCATTCCATTATTTTTTTCGATTATTAATTGGGAACTGCACTCGAATGAATGAGGCAATTAATAATAATTTCGCGTGGCTATTTCTAGCCGAGTGCAGCCATTGTAAGGCAGACCCTCCGACGAGGGTGGGCGGCACCTGTCATGTGTAGGTAACTGCGTGTAATTGTGGTGGAGGATAGCGTTGTGTGTGAGTTGCAGGGATGTTGGAGACAGCACAAATCCCCATCCCTCGGGCCACTGGAATTAACCAATGAAGTTTAAAATCCCCGACCCGGCCGGGAATCGAACCCGGGACCCTCTGAACCGAAGGACAGTACGCTGACCATTCAGCCAACGAGTCGGACATGAGGCAATTGAATAAGAACGAATAGAAATGCATAGTGAGTGTGACGACTCACGGCCGACTGGATCCCTCGCTGCGCTCCGACGACTTCTGCTGGTTGATATGTTCCTACACTACGCGGCGCTGGTGTAGGTAGAAGGTGATCAGGTGTCTCCGAACGTGATTCTAAATGAGATCTGATGTGACTTAATTCGGAATTTATCGTTTAAATAAATGGTTTAAAACCGTGTGTTCATTATTGTGGTGTTTGAGGGCTGTGCATTCTGTTTACTGACCGATGACTGTGTTCATGGGCGACGGTGTTTCCGTTCAATTTTTTTTGCTAGTTGCTCTACGTCGCACCGACACAGATAGGCCTTATGGCGACGATGGGAAAGGGAAGGGCTGGGAGTGGGAAGGTAGCGGCCGCGGCCTTAATTAAGGTACAGCCCCAGCATTTGCCTGGTGTGAAAATGGGAAACCATCTTCAGGGCTGCCGACAGTGGGGTTCGAACCTACTATCTCCAGAATACTGGACGCACTTAAGCGATTGCAGCTATTGAGCTCGGTCCGTTCAAATTAAGATGTAGTGTTCGTTGTTTTGAAAGCAATATGTGAAAACTACGTAGGACATATTTTGCATTTCGTAACAATGTAATGACATTACTTCTGAAATTGGTTCGTCAGTATCGTAACGAATATCTCAAACGTGTATGTTTCTATAGAGCTAAGTGACCTTTCATTAATTCACTCCGAAATCAAACTCGGTTGCAATTATCAATTACAACCTTAAAAACCTATGTTCAACTGTTGTTGTACATGCTCCGTGATGAACATGAAATGGCGTATGGCTTTTAGTGCCGAGGACAAGTTCGGCTCGCCAGATGCAGGTCTTTTGATATGACTCCCGTAGGCGACCTGCGCGTCGTGATGAGGATGAAATGATGATGAAGTGGACACATACACCCAGTCCCCGTCCCAGAGGAATTAACCTATTATGGTTAAAATTCCAGACCCTGTCGGGAATCAAACCCGGGATCCCTGTGCCCAAAGGCCAGCACGCTAACCATTTAGCCATGGAGCCGGACATGCTACGTGATATAAATATAGTATAGCTCTGCAGGCACCCACATGATTGTTACGTACCGGTATGTCATACACATTTAATTCCTACATAACTACTTAAATTATATGTTAACATGCTCAGCTTAATGAATCTTACTAGCACTTCACCCCATCAGTCAGTTAACTGGACACATTTGACATTTTCCCGGTATGTTTTGCAGTCGTACGAACCTGCATTTCATTCCTTACTTCTTTTACTCGGAAATAAAATCGGTATCGTATGTAATCGAAAATTAATTTTGGTACAAAGTCCTGAGCACGTTCAGTACAACCCCCAAGTCCACGAGAAACAGTAATTGGATGTAAACTATCCCGACAGTCTTGAAATATTTCTCCCCATAACGCTTCTTGTACACTAAAATTTCACACAACTTCCTCTACATGAGAAGACAAAAATTATAATTAATCCCTCGTCAAATCGAAATACCTGCGTCTCCTCTGTATTAAATAAAATGGCGTATGGCGTTTAGTGCCGGGATTGTCCGAGGACAACTTGGCTCGCCAGATACAGGTATTTTGATTTGACGACCCGACGTGATGAGGATGAAATGATGATGAAGACGACACACACACTCAGCCCCCGTGCCAGCGAAATTAACCCCCAAGCACACGCGCCAGAGCTTAGGACGAAGACACACGCATGGGGGTGCTTTCCACCCCACATATCATTGTATTATAAAATATGGATTACTGTAGTCTATTAATTGGAGATTTTAAGATGGATTATGTAAGAATGACTTTCTGCGTGGATCCAGCCAGAATAGTACAAGAGCGGGGAGAGCACAGAAAAGTTATTTGTACATTTCACTAGGAAATAAAATGACCTGGGGTGGATTCCACCCCATGCGCGTGGGTTTGAGGGTTAACCAATTATGGTCAAAATTCTCGACCCTGTCGGGAATCGAACCCGGGACCCCTGTAACCAAAGGTCAGTCAGCCATGGAGCCGGACTCCTCTGTATTGTTTGCTTGCATGTTTAACAATATACACACAGAGGTGATGAATAACATTCATTTTTGAACTAGTGAAAGGAACTATCTGTTCATCTTCCCAACTTGATAATAGTGGCTGATGTAAAGGTAAGATTGCTGTAAATATTTTTCCTTAGCTGTACTTACGATTTTGACAACAGCTTTTGCTATGGCTCTAATCTGACTGAAAAATGATGTAAAAGGTACTATCACTTAAAGGCACATCTTGACGTGGGATAGGCTTTGACCACTTTAAAAACAGAGTGGGATCTTTTGGGGGTGAAAAAACTGCCGTTTTTCGTTCGAATGTTTATCGTAACCCGACTTGCAACGCTGGACATAGCAAGTTCTTGGCCTATTCGCATGCGTTATTAATTGGAAGCACATGCCAAAGTATACGTCCTACTTCTCAAATGCTTAATCTTTTCACTTCACGAAGAGTTAACCCCAGACATTTTGCACGTATAAAACTACTCTGTCGGCTACAGTATTACAACATCAGTAAAATGTCTCATCTGTGATTCTATTTCTTTACTCATATCATTTACAGACCGTGTATAAGAAAACAATGGTCCAATAATACTTGTATTTATAAGCCTATTAAGAAATTACTAGATGTCAAAGTATAGTGGAAGAGGTGTAGAAAGAACTCGAGCAGCTTGGATCTGCAACAAAGAGGTAGACGGAAATTTCCATCTCAGAACCGCTCCTCTCAGCAGGGTTCATTTTCGTCTTCTGGCGTGCCAGTGTGACCTCCGCAAACTCTCTAAACATGAGCACTTAGAACTCATTCTTATGTCTGTTTTATAATTGTATATTTTACTGCAGGGATTCTTTTTCTCTTTTTACTCGCTACTTCGGCGTTTAGAATTACGTCTGTGTCCTTTTTCAGTTTCTAAGCAGTCGCTCTGTGGTGTGCGTCTTAATAAGAATATTAATATCAGAATTAGGTACGAAATGTTAGTACGATTGTCAGTTAACTTTTTTAAAAGGTTTCTTTGTTGAGAAAGAATGTAGTGCAAAAGATAGGTAACAGTTGGTGTTAAATTTTGAAGCAAAACAGGCAAACTCATGTACAGTACTTGCATATCTCGTAGAATTGCACAGCGATATTATCACTCCCACCCCACCCAACTTTCCTTTTCCACATCTTTATGCGACCTTTAGATGGCGCTGTTGGCCGACTGGCCCTGATTAACATATAAATAACGGGTTATTTTACAATTTAGTTAAACAGAGTATATATTTACAACAATGTTACTATCACTTTATTAAAACTATCGACTCGAGACAACTGGGTAGATCGACTAAAGATACTAAGAAGTCTACGTTGCCAATATTGCTAAAAAAAAAAAAAAAAAATCCATTTTAACCATATCACATTTAGAATCCTTCAAAGTGAGGTCTCTAACTGATTTATCTTTCAGTTTTCAGTTAGGCCTATATTACTAGTTATTACCTCATTGTTCGAGGAAAACAATTTCTGGTATGCGAGGAGAGAAACGAGAATGAGGTTTTAAAGGAATAAGCCGAATTTATCAACGATGTGCAGTTATTCGAAGATAACAAGTGAAACGACATTTCAGTACATATTAATTACCAATAGGTATGCAGATAAATAACAGAGCCAATGACACGCAAGTTGGTAGAATCCTCAAAGAGGTTTTCTAGGTCGTAGTTTGCTGATAATTAACGCAACCTCATTAAACACACAGCTTTATACCATGGGGTCCCCAATAGAACCACGAGAGAAGAAGATGGAAGGACTACCAGCCTAGCACTTTTGACTGCTCACTGGCACATTGCTGTCGATGATACATGTACGCACTTTTTTCATTCACAGAGTGAGTATCGGTAATATAAAATATGCAGTAACATTATTTCAACCCCTTCGCACACCTGCCTCCCATAAACAAATCTTACCGTAAGCCCATAAATTACGAATAACTAAGCAAAAACTGTGTTAATCCCCTTCAAAATTCACCTATCCGTTCATTTCCTTTCCTTTTAGAATTAAATTACGGCAAACGTACACGGGACCGACACAACTCCACATGAACAGTTTTTTTTAATTGCATATGATAAAACAGAATAAACAAAAATACTACAATAATTACTTACGTGTTCACAGTGGCTAGTAGAGATGAACTTCAACAGAGAAGAGGTGGAATATCCTTTGGTATTATGGCGCATTCCAACACATCCTGGGCAGAAATTTCACGAAGCGTGTTTCACTTTTCTAAAGGACACAATACGCTCATGAACAAAGAAGCCTCGCGCAACACACGCTATACAGATTAGCGAGACAGCAAGAGCAGACTTGAAATGCTCTGAAGTATAACATAAAAAGGAAAAACCCTCACTGAATATAATTATATGAAAACAAACACAATACACGAACAAGTTGTTCTCATAGTAATATGCCACCGAGCACAAAGAAGGCCGACATCAGAAAGAGTTCAAAAAGCCTGCTCGCATCTCTGGATTTAACATGAACAGGAGATCGCACCAAGTTTCAAAACACATATACATCTGCTAACATGAGTATTAACATTGCTGAGCGATTGTAACACAGGTTTGAAGCTTGAACATTCGATAAATCAACTTGTAACACTTTACCTTGAGACGACCACGAACAAGTGGTTAAATTTGATCACTTTGATTTAAGACAATGCAATGCAATTTCTGGAAGCAGTTTAATCACATGTAAGTCCAGTATAAGTCAAGTTTATAAGCAGATATGCAAGTTAACTTGAAAACAATGAATTGCGAGTTTAGCAATGACACTTCATATCTTTTTCGTATTATATTTGTTTATTGTCAGAGTGAATTGCTGTGATTTCCGATATGAAATTCGAAGAACTAAAACAATCTTTACAGTCACACAATTTTAGCTCATGTATTTCGGAGCTATGTGTTTGTCATCAAGTAAAACTTACTTTTTTCTTTGTAATATGGTATTAACTAAATAGATACACACACAATATTTTTCAGATGGTAAATGGTGCGGTATTTAGTGTTGATTCTAGTATGAATTACAGCACGCGTCTTGGCACAAACTCAAACTCTTTCACGACAGCCAACAAGCATTGTTCTCTCCTCCCAGATTGGACACACTGAACAGATTCACAAATGCTGACGGAAACAGCTGATACGACAGCACATATACACACACACGCACGATAACCCGTTGATACCGCGTACACAGAACAGAGCTGACACGTCATACAGCTGTTGGCTGCAAGACGGCACTGAGGCCAGCTTCGTTCGGCTTCACCGCAGCGTGGCTGGTGGCCGACAAGGAAGGTAGGCAGGCGGGGAACTGACAGCGCAGGTCGTCCACTTTTAACGTTGTCCGTCTCTCTCTTTCAAGGCCACTGTCACCGACCGACCGTTATGCCTCTGTCGTTGACACATATCACCACGCAACTGTGCACAACAACTGAAGTTAATTCACGGGTTTTAGCAGGACTGTAAAGATTACTATTTTATACATGGTTGCCAATTCTACTGCTCCATCACAATGTCAGAAATTCGTGGAATTTTGTTGATTGTCTGACTTCTTGGCTGCATAGTCAGCGTTGAGGTCTTAAGTTCAGAGGGGTTCGATTTCCCAGACTGGGTATTTGTGTTTGTCCCAACACTTTCCTCTTCATAATCAGACGACACACAATACCAACCATCTCAGAAACACGCAATCGTGATTGCATCCCTCAATAGGACTGGCGTCAGGAAGGGAACCGGCCGTAAAACAGGACACAGTTCGCACCCGCCACCCCACAAATGTGGGGAACAAGCGGTAGAATAATAATGAAATGGCGCATGACTTTTAGCGCCGAGAGTGTCCGAGGACATTTTCGGCTCGCCAGGTGCAGGTCTTTCGATTTGACACCGTTAGGCGACCTGCGCGTCGTGATGAGGATGAAATGACGATGAAGACGACAGCCCCCGTGCTAGCGAAATTAACCAATTATGGTTAAAACTCCCGACCCTGTCAGGAATCGAACCCGGGACCCCTGTGACCAAAGACCAGCGCGCTAATCATTTAGCCATGGAGCCGGACAGAATAATAATATTTAAAACATTATTTTATAAATGGTATACATACTAATGGGGCTGCCTGGCCGAGGCGGTAAAGGCGTGCTCGGTTCGCCCGGAAGGACGTGGGTTCGAATTCCCGTCAGGAAGTGGTAAAATTTAAGAAACGAAATTTCCACTTCCGGAGGCACACATGTCCCTGAGGCTCACTCAGTCTACACCAAGAATGAGTACCAAGTTAATTCCTGGGGGCAAAGGCGGCCGGACGTAGAGCTAACCACTCTACCCCATCAAGTGTCGAGGGTACGGATAGTGGAAGCCTTTACCTTCCACCCCTCCAAGGGCCTTCATGGCCTGTACGGAGGTGCCTTTGCTTTTTTTATACATACTAATGGTGTTTTAGTTCACATGAAGTTAGTTCGAGGTGAAATAGTGGTCCTGATCTTAAAAATCCAAGATTAACGGACGAATCCTCTCCTACGACATCTCGTAATTTTCAGGTTTTCGGACTGAGCAGCGGCCGCTCGAGGCTGTTGCGCCATGAGGTTTGGCTTTTTATTTACTTATTTAAAATGTCAATAATATATAAGAAGACTATAAAGTAACCCCCGTTAGTATTCTTAATTAAAGGTTAAGAGGGAATGATTCCCTAGTTGTGCTCCCCCTTAAAATAATCACCACCAACAACAAACAGTGTTAATTCCGGAAGAAATAAGAGAGCAGGAAAAGGTTGATACCCTCCTTTGATGCCCTCCAAAGAAGGGTATACTGGAGGGTATATGGAATGTACTAGCCTGGTGTCATAGCTTCGCGCCTGCCACTCAACGACCACCCACGCAGGGCCACCTACACATGGTTGAGGGTGAATGGTCGAGCATCAAAGAGACTGATCTCTCTGCGCCGTTATTATGCACTGCCAAAGTGAAACTTCATATACACAGAGCGCTGGCTATCAGAGCTACCAGATAATCCTCAAGCGTGGGACGAACCCAGATATAGCCACGTAACTCAGAGGCAATCCTCTTAGTTCTAGTACCTCGCCGCTCCCTGCTCAGCAGTGTTGCCAATCTTACAAATATTCTGCAACACTTTATGTCAACTTAAATCAAGTCCTTAACGAATGCCTTTTAATTCTGGCTTGCGATTACAGTACAGTCGAACCTCGAACTTCCATTAGGGCCTATTCGAATTATGAATATCTCGGAGTAGCTTAAATTTCCCGGCCATTTGGCAATTTCTTCACGCGTATTTATTTATCTGAAAAATGAAAATGAAAACCTACAACCTGTTATCCAGTCTTTGACCGGGTCAGGGATGTAATGAATGAAACATATATAGGCTATTATTACAACGGGGTTGCCACTCCCAAGGTGATTATGAATGACTGATAAATGCTATGAAATGAGAATGGAGAGTGTTGCTGGAATGAAAGATGACAGGGAAAACCGGAGTACCCGGAAAAAACCTGTCCCGCCTCCACTTTGTCCAGCACAAATCTCACATGGAGGGACCGGGATTTGAACCATGGTATCCAGCGGTGAGAGGCCGACGCTCTGCCGTCTGAGCCACGGAGGCTCTATTTATTTATTTATTTATTTATCTATTACTCGATATTCGCTTTCATGAATTGCTCTTTTTCCCGAAGCAAACATTTCCTCCCTTGAAAAAAAAGTACTTTGTAACTCGAATTTTGTGCAACATTAACTGTGCAATACGGCATTTGTAGTTTGTGAGGAAGAGTCAACAAGTAAAGGAAAGGTTACAGTGATCCTGGGAGCTAATATGATGGGAACCGAAAAACTAAAACTTCTAGAGATCGGAAAATCGGCGAAGCCTAGCTTGTTCTTGTGTGTGAATTAATTACCGGTCACGTACGAAAGCAACCCCCAAAGTCACGCATGACAAGCTCCATTTACGAATCCCTGCTGCGTGGTATTGATGAGAAGTTTCAACGTGAAGGGAGGAAAGGTTGACAAAAACAACCAGAAAAACCTAGCAGATTTGTTTTCTTCAAAGGTGTTATCTGAGGTATGTTTCTTGTTTCACTGCCGTATGTAGTGTATCCTGTCTTCTAAATGGAATGGAATATCGTATGGCTTTTAGTGCCGGGATACCCCAGGACGGGTTCGGCTCGCAAGTGCAGGTCTTTCTATTTGACACCCGTAGGTGACCTGCGCGTCGTGATGAGGATGAAATGATGATGAAGACAGCACATACACCCAGCCCCCGTGCCATTGGAATTAACCAATTAAGGTTAAAATCCCCGACCCGGCCGGGAATCGAACCCGGGACCCTCTGAACCGAAGGCCAGTACGCTGACCGTTCAGCCAGTGAGGGGAGGAAACTAAAAACTTCTAAAAAGTTTCTATAATAAGGGGTTATAATTAAAGTGATGCCGTAAAAGAGTTTGTATAATTTTAAATACTGTTAAAAATAATCAGTATAAGCTCGTAGATACATATGATTCAATTATGTGGTGTACATGCTAAAATGCTATATTCTCTATGTCTCGAAATTTCGACAACTCGAAACAAAATTTAACTCCCGAGGTGATTCAAGATATCGAGGTTCCACTGTGTTTGAAAAATGTCCAACTTCTCAAAAATCATTTAAGGCTTTTTACTTTTATTTTTTACAATTTGCTTTATGTCGCACCTACACAGATAGGTCTTATGGCGACGATGGGATAGGAAAGGGCTAGGAGTAGAAGGAAGCGGCCGTGTCCTGATGTGAAAATGGGAAACCACGGACAACCATCTTCAGGGCTGCCGGCAGTGGGATTCGAAACCACTATCTCCCGGATGCAAGATCACAGCTGCGCACCCCTAACCGCACGGCCAACTCGCCCGGTAAGAAAATACTACATAAACAATTGATAATGATGGGCGACAGTGGTGTTTGATTGATGATTCACTGAATAATCTTCTTCTGATATCTTCTCTTCGGTCCTCACAGAATGATGGCGAGTTCTTTTGGACATAAATACACTGTTCAAAAAATTAAAGGGACAGCATTTTGAACACATGCATTATTTAAAGGAATGGTTGGTATGAAACAGAAGTTTTTTTTCTGGAAAATGAAACATTTAACTGAAATATACATATCCTGTTCACTTCTTATCACATATGTTGGTGCTATGACTAGAAACTCAACACAATGTCGTAAACTAAAGTGGAAAGCCCTTCAATTAATTCACACAGAGCACAAAAAAGAAACATTTCAATATCTGGTAGGCCCTCAATGTGCCCATCACATTTTCGAGGCATGCTCCTGGCAAGTCCGCGAACAGTTTCTTGTAGAATTTTGTCCCACTCCTCAATAAGGACCTTTTTTTTTTTTTTTTTTTTTTTTTTTTTTTTTTTTTTTTTTTTTTTTTTGCTATGGGTTTTACGTCGCACCGACACAGATTGGTCTTATGGCGACGAAGACGAAATAAGGACCTCTGCAAGTCATTCAAGAGTCTGGGGTGCTGCAGGACGGGTCCGAAGTTGTCTGTCCAACATATCCCATAGATGCTCAATGGGATTGAGGTCAGGGCTCAGAGCAGGCCAGTCTAATGTTTGAATCGCGAAGTCCTGTAGCGTTTCCATGGAGGTTGCTGCTGAATGCGCTCTCGAACATTCGTGTTGCAGGATAAACTGGGGACCAATTTCAACTGCAATAAAATATATTTAATAGCGCACAAATGTGCATTAAAATACATTAATCTTTCGCATATTCTAGTAAAGATTTTGTTCTTTTGTTGCACTTGCTGAAGTGATAGCGATCGCAATGTTTGTCACACAACATACACACACAATGTAGAGATGGTTCATGGAAGCCTGATCGCCGGCATAGACGATGGTGAAACCCATGTACCGCCAGCCTATTCAAAGCACTTCTCATGCCATTATTTGGACCGGTCCAGCTGCGGTCAATCATAGCATCAGTTGAGTAAAAGTCCAGGCTGATTTCTGCTTGTTTCCTCTTTCGCTCTTGGAGAACTTCCTTTTCTTGCTGCGTATGTGGAAGCTGCATTCTCATTTTCAAATCTTCGAGTAAAAACGTTTCCTTGGATAATTCATACGCAAGTCGTGATGGTGACATTTTGGAGATGCCCAGTGTTCGTTTCAGAAATCTGGCCTTTACATTTTCAATAGTCCGAAGGTCGGACACCGTTAGTCTTTCCCAAATAAGTTCCATACCATATGTGAGAACTGGGAGGACCTTGGCGTAAAATAAGGCCATGGCTGTGTCTAGCGATAGTCTACTCGGGTTTGTAATGTCATATATGCTTCTGATGGCAGCTAAAGATCTTTCTCTTACGTGAATTCTAAATGAGGTGACCGTAGGTTGTAAAGTGACACCCAGATATGAGAACGAGTTCACTATGTCTAGGTCCACCCCTCCACATTGTATTCTGTCACTAGATGCGATTTTCCCCCCTTTCCGGAAAACCATCTGAACTGTTTTATTCTTATTTATCACAAGGCTGTTTTTGACTGCGTACTCTTCAAGTTTGTTTATTGATCTTTGTAGCTCTTCCCTGCTACTCGAACCCATAACAATATCGTCTGCATATTGATAAAGTACAACTGAACTGTTGTCAGTGACCTGATCCACTACAAGCTCGTTGATATACCTCTGAGCATTAAGTCGGCCTCTGATTATCTGAAGGTCCGATCGGACATCAATTGTGATGCCACCCCGCACCATGACTGAGCCGCAGCCTGGACTGCTGCTTCATTTTGAACGTTCACCAGGACGACGATATGCACGTAAGCGGGATTCGTCTGTTAACAATACATTAAGCCAGTGACGCAGCTGCCAGTTCCTATGATCCTCAGCAAACAGAAGTCGATCTCTCTTGTGTCGAACAGTTAATCGAGGGACCTGATGAGGTCTTCTTGGTCTTAAATCTTCCTCTCGGAGTCTGTTGCGTATTGTTTGGTCACTGACACTGCAACCAGCTGCTACTCTTAGACCTTTTGTAGGTCCCGAGCAATCGCAGGGCGCCGGCGGAGAGAACAAATCATCGAATATCGGTTTTCCCTGGCCAATGTTTTCCGTTTTCTCCATTGCCATGGCTTTCGTGATGTACCAGTTTCACGAAATCGTTTCCAAAGCCTCCCAACAACAGACGAAGCAACATTAAGCTCTGTAGACACTGCACGAACGGTCCAACCTTCCTGCAGTAATGTCACTGCCCGAACACGTTCCGCGTCATTCAGATACCTCATTTCGATTGATGAAATGCACACAAAGAGTAGAGAGACGTACTCTTTACTACACTTACTAGATGACCGAGTAAGACATTGCTCGTCCATTTCAGTCTGAAGTATAACACGATACATTTGACTACTGCCACAAAGCCATGGCTTTCCAACGAAATGTGGAGGATTCTTCTCATTCTTAAAACATGACGGTAGAATAAGAGCAACAGTATATATCTTAATCACAGACTACTTTCATGGAACACGCGATCAAATTCTTGTCTCTCTGTATTTTTCAGCTGTGTATGTCTTGGGGGTTATCTGAAAATTCCCTTCACGACATTAGCGATATAAAATATGTGACGTGATGTTACCTAGCAACCGAGCAAGCTGTGATGTGAATTATTAATGGATGGCCATGACTGAGAGACTATCAATTCTCGGTAACAACTCAACTCAACAACACAAGACAGTCTCTTTATATACCTTGCTTGGCCAGCCTTCTAGAAAAGTATGACACTACATGCTTTCTCGTATCTTCTCGAGTCTCCAATAACCTATGTACAGGTGGATACAAAATTCTGTAAAAGTGGTTTCTTTTTTAAGTTGTTTTACGTCGCACCGACATAGATAGGTTTTATGGCGAGGATGGGATAGCCAAGGCTTAGGAGTGAGAAGGAAACGGCCGTGGCCTTAAGGTAATTCGCCTGGTGTGAAAATGGGAAGCCACGGAAAACCTTCTTCAGGGCTGCCGACAGTGGGGCTCGAACCCACTATCTCTCGGTTACAAGCTCACAGCTTTATTCCTTTACTGGTAGACAACTGAAATTTTAAAAAAATGTGGCGATTTGAGGTTCTGATGTGGTTATACCTGTGTTTCATATTCGCAGTAACATTACAGATTTTTACATATTTCGTGAAGAAAGGAACATTTTAATGCATATGTAGGTAATTATTCATTTCTTTAAGTTTTGTCAGCTCGGTTTAATTTTTAGATTATAGTGAAATAATTGGCGAATTTCATCCCATGTGGAATATAATATTTCATTGCTGAAGTTGACTTTAAAATTCCTCTGTCTGTGAATTACAGTACGTTCAAGTGCCTTAATTTTCTAAGACATCACTAATCCTTTCTCACAATCTGGGATAGCCTTTCGTTGGTCAGTGTTTCTAACAAACTCCGTGCAGGAATCTAGGTTAGTCAAGCTCGCGTGATCATCAGTGGTGAACAAGAACAGCTCCCGGAAGATATTTCACCCAGCTACTTTGCTCTTTTAAAATATGCACCGGTGGCATCCTGCGACGTTGAACGGTCCTTCTCAGCCTACAAGAGAATTTTATCGGATCAGCGCCAAACATCACAATCAAAAACAAGGCATTATTTAATAGGGGTTTAAAGGCAGATGCTATGTTAACTCTATTTAGCAACATTTATTCTTACATTTTCCCGACTTGAGGGCAACAGAAAATTAGCTACAACGATACATTGCGCGCCCCTAACCGCATGGCCAACTCTCCCGGTCTACAGTTTTCTAATATTGACAGTATTAAATAATCAAACTAAATGGACAAATCAAACTACTTCAAATATTTAAAATTAATGTTATGAGCTGTAGATCGTGGAGACCATATACATTTTCTAACGCCAAAAACATGACTTTGTCATAAAATACGGAGGTATTTAAATAGTACATTACGCAACAAGCCCATAATGGCAATAATTAAGACACGGGTATGTTTATGTTCAGCCTAGCAGGCGAGGCCGCCCGGGCAAGGTACTGGTCCACCTTCTCAGTTTTATCCCCGATTCAACGTTTCAAACTCCAGCGGTAGAAGTGGAATCCTTCGCTGAGTCTGGAGGAAAAACCAACGCTGGAGGGTGAACAGATTAAGAAAGAAAGAAAGAAAGAAAGAAAGAAAGAAAGAAAAAGTGCAAAAGATGGCTACTAGCCTTAACTTCGCAACTGCTAAATAAATAAATAAATAAATAAATAAATAAATAAATAAATAAATAAATAAATAAATAAATAAATAAATAAATTGTTGAGAATATGGGTAACAAACACCCATGGTAAATGCTGAACGGAAATATGCTTTTTTTTTTTTTCCCTCAACAAAATCAAGACTTTCCGAAACACCGTGTCACAAGAGCTTATTGTCTTTGCTATACTCTAACTTGAGAAGAATGTGATTGCCAACATCGAAGGGTTCAAATCTTAGACAAGTTCTGTAACAGAAACCGAGATATATACGGTATGGACTTAATTCGTCATCGAGCGAGTGCTATACAATAGCCATTCATTAGTGGGTTTATTTATTACTTTTTCGGTTTCTTACTTTAAAATTACAGCACACGGTTACATTTTAACATCAGCTACAACTGCGAGTCGTAAGCAAAAATGCGAACCTCTTGTAGGTGCAGTTGTCACGACATGACCGTGCGGAGAGGACTCAGTCAAGCGTATTGTTCACGACCGTTAATGACAATCATCATCATCATCATCATCATCATCTGTTTACCCTCCAGGGTCGGCTTTTCCCTCGGACACAGCGAGGGATCCCACCTCTACCGCCTCAAGGGCAGTGTCCTGGAGCTTCAGACTCTTGGTCGGGGATACAACTGGGGAGAATGACCAGTACCTCACCCAGGCGGCCTCACCTGCTATGCTGAACAGGGGCCTTGTGGAGGGATGGGAAGATTGGAAGGGATAGGCAAGGAAGAGGGAAGGAAGCGGCCGTGGCCTTATGTTAGGTACCATCCCGGCATTCGCCTGGAGGAGAAGTGGGAAACCACGGAAAACCACTTCCAGGATGGCTGAGGTGGGAATCGAACCCACCTCTACTCAGTTGACCTCCCGAGGCTGAGTGGACCCCGTTCCAGCCCTCATACCACTTTTCAAATTTCGTGGCAGAGCCGGGAATCGAACCCGGGCCTCCGGGGGTGGCAGCTAATCACACTAACCACTACACCACAGAGGCGGACAATGACAATCATACGTTATTAATTCCTCTTTTTAAGTTCTCCCCTCTGTAATCATGTCGTCCTCGCCTGGACCTGCTGTGTGTTTGTTAATCCCGCCACGTATCTCTCTGTTTGTATGTAGCTTCACCAACATGGTCGCACTACCATGGCTGTGTATATCCAACAGACTGGTACACAACCGAAATAATGTATTAGACAGTAAAATCTTGTAATCTGAAGTTTATTTTAGTGTTGGGATATGGCTTCTTCGAACCAGTTCACATTATAACAACAAGAACAATCGTAAGGCTTCACTTACCTCTCCCTGTACATCGAACTACACCACGAGCTGGTGAAATGAACTCTCCAATGACAATTAGGGACGCTACATCTAAATCAAAATTCAAAGTCTCCTGCCAAGGTTGACGTATAAACATTTTCCAGCGAACAAGAGTGAGAAAAAATAAAATACGATTCAGTAGTAGACCACGCGTCTCGAAGGATATGTGGGTAAACCCAGATCTAGTGAGCGATTATAGCCCTTCGGCCTTATGGGCCTTGAGTGCAACTTTCGATAGGATATGGGCTAGACTGCATAGATGTTGGAAGTAAATGCGATTGAGTGCGAATGGAAATTGTTATTTATTGTCATATGTTCTAGGATGTAGTCATGAGAATTTATATCTTCTGTTTTTAAAGGTTTAAATATGTTTATGTTAGATCATGTAGGTATTAAAATATATTAGTGCATTTTATATTTCACTAATTGAGCATAAGGTTTACTGTACGTTACACTTACATTTACCACTAATCTACATTTACGACTGCCACCCAGAGCGTCGATCCTCTATCAGTTGCTTTCCTAATATTTTCATATGATTTCCTAGAAGTTGGAAATATCGAACATCTCCTTTGGTAAATTATTCCGATCCGTAATTCCTCTTCATATGAACCTTATCTCTAATAATAATAATAATGATAATAATAATAATAATAATAATAATAATAATAATAATAATAATAAAATCAACAGAGTCCCTCACTTCAAATACCTTGGCGAAATCCTCGAACCAACCGGACAAGAAAAAATAGCCCAAAACAACCGTGTCCAAAAACTCAGAAAAGAAAATGAGAAATCTACAACAAAAAATGTATCTGTTTCCACGTCAAGATTAAACATTAAAATACTGTAATCAAACCCGAGGCTTTATATGCAGGGGAAACTCTAACGCTTCATAAAAAGGGCGAGCTCGAAAATATCCTAAAAGACGAGCGAAAAATCATGAAGAAAATTTTAGGACCAAGACACACGGAAGAAGGGTACCGCCTCCAAACCCGGAAATCCACAGAAAAGTTATTTAATATTGCGGTAGATCTCAGGAAGAAGTTACTCCAGTGAATGAAATACCAAAAACAGCAGGTACCAAGTGGACGGAAGAAAGGAAGAGGATCTTAAGTGAACAGATGAAAGCATCCTGGATCCTCCGCAAACGAAATCATAAATAAAGCTTCGTGTGTTCCGAAAGGGATTATTCGCGCGTAATAATAATAATAATAATAATAATAATAATAATAATAATAATAATAATAATGATATTGACTTTACGTCCCACTATCTTTTACGGTTGTCGGAGACGCCGAGCTGCCGGAATTTAGTCTCGCAAGAGTTCTTTTACGTACCCGTAAATCTACCGAAACGAAGCTGACGTACTTAAGCACCTTCAAATACCACCGGACTGAGTCAGGATCGCACCTGCCAAGTTGGGGTCAGAAAGCCAGCGGCTCAACCGTCTGAGCCACTCAGCCCGGCGCCTTATCTGTGATTTCACTTATTTACTCATATCATTTATATACACAGTTCAGAAAAACTACGGGGACGTGTTTTTGAACGTATGCCATGCTCCACAAAACAATACCTCTCAAACAGTTATACTAGCAACTAAACCTTTATTCTTTACTGTTGAAGTATACAAAAGAACACCGATGGATTCGCGTTCATTTACAGAACACAAACGGAAATGTCCAAATAGGGGAGAAAACAGAGTGATAACAGTCCTCCAGGGTGGATTTTTATCACAGTTGGAGAGCTTCAGTATGGTGTATGTCCTCCACGAGCATTTATCACAGCTTGGCACCTACGTGGCATGCTCCGTATACGTCGACGGAGGTTAAGTTGCGGTATCAGGTCCCATTCTTCAATGAGAGCCTGTTCGAGGTCTTGGAGAGTCTGTGGTGGAACAGGACGCCTACGAACACTTCTTTCAAGCCTATCCCACACATGCTCGATGGGATTATGTTCGGGACTCACTGCTGGCCATTCCATATCTTGAATGTCCAGTTCTCGCAAGACAGCTCTGGTGATGCGCGCTACATGAGCTCTGGCATTGTCGTGTGCATGAGTACGAATTCAGGGCCTACACCGTATGCAGCAACCGACACATGCTGTAGCAGTATCTGCTTGATGTACCCCGCAGCGGTAAGATTACCATGGACGACGACAAGATACAGCATCACAGAACTTTGTCCGAATCGGTCACCTTCCTGGACAACATTTGGCATGTACTGCTTACCACGGCGCCTCCATACATGTTGACGTCCATCACGCTGTTTCAGAAAAATCTGGACTCGCCTGTGAAAAACACAAGTCTCCACTGGCGAAGTTGCCAGTTGACGTGGGTACGGGCAAACAGAAGGCGAGCTGCGCGATGTTGCTGCGTTAAACGGGGCACTCGAACAGGACGTCTGGGTCGTAAGGACACTTCTCTTAACCTGTTCCTTACTGTCTGGTCGGACATCGTGACTCCAGTGACCCTCCTGAGGTCTTGTTGGAGTTCTCTGGCAGTTGCTGAACGACGCCGCAACGCACAGATGGTCAGATATCGGTCATTCTGTGGGGTTGTCATGCGTCCACGACTTTGTCCAACCTCCTTGTGAACTGGCCTTGTCTCATTGTATCGATTCCACAAGCATTGAATAGCGGACGGAGAGACATTGAGATCCACAGCAGCACGACGAAAAGTCCATCCTTCCTGCGACTTGAACCTCGTTAAGGTGTCTCATAGGATGTGCTGGTTGACGTGCAACGTGCTCAAATGACCGCAGAAGTCTGTGTACCTCACAAAGACACATGGACGCGCCGCTATTCACTTTGTTTTGAGGGGTCACCTGATAGTTTGATGCATGGCTACGCCTACAGGTGGAGTATAACTTCGAGTAGCTACGGTCTCAAGGTATGCTGTACGACTATTGAAACCCTATCTACCAAATTAACGTTCACATACCAGACGTTCCAATACATGTTCCCCTAATTTTTTTGAACTGTGTATATTAGAAAATATAAAGGTCCAATAATACTTGCCCCGAATAGTTCACCTGAGTTCCAGCTTTATCTTAATATTGTGATCTTTTCTACCTTTAAAAATTCTACTCAAGCTTATTCGTCTACTAACGTTATTGCTTGACAGCTGGGAACATACCCCTTAGTCGAGCAGCTCGTCTCTTTACTTCCAAATCTTCCCAGCCCAAATATTGGAATATTTTCGTAACACTACTCGTTTGTCTGAAATTGCGCAGAAAAATCGTGCTGCTTTCCTTTCGATCTTTTCCAGTTGTTGAAACAAGTAATCCTGATGAAGGCGCCATACATTGTAATTAGAGTTTTATCGGTCACTTATACTTTCTTTCCTTTTTTACATTCTGTTTACAACTACCAAATATCCTCATAACCATGTAAAGAGATCTGTAGCCTTTATTTATAGCCTCCCTTATGTAATTTCCGCAATGCAGATACTTCCTTATATTAACACCTAGGTACTTACAGCTGAAGTACATTCACTCCATCAACACAGTAATTAAAACCAAGGCGACATTTTGTCTTGGTGGAACTTACAACCTGACTTTTCATCCTGTTTATCAGCATTCCATTATCTCTCGTACATCTCACAACTTCATTGAGGTGTTTTTGCAGTTGCTCACTAACCTGTAGCTTATTTATTACTCTATACACTCGCAGTGGCGGCGCGTGGATGAAACGTCTGGGGGTTCACTACTTTGGAAAATATCGTGTTCGAATTGGGGTGTCTGGTGCCGGGTGTCAGGCCTACTGTACTGGATTATGTTAACATATCTATTCGTTTCAATACCTTGGGTGTAATATACTGCAGTTAAATATTTACAATATCCGCGGATGTGGATAACTATTTGCGGATAATATTTTGTACAGGGTCCTTTTATTAGCTGGCTCCGCAGCACCACTCAGAGCAATATATCTCTCGGCAAACGAGTCACCCGGCTATCGCCTTCCGTGCGTGTTCCCCTGACACACGGAGCAAGCCATAACAAAGACCCTGTATATCCGCGTAGCGCTCTATTCATAGCCCCTCGCCGTGTCCGCTCTTCTTACGTCCCACAGTCCCGCGCTCTCAGTCCATAAATTGAACCTCTTCCCTTGTCCCGCAGAGCAGCCGAGTGTTGATGTCAAAATTATGGCTACGTGCGCGAACATACAGAGCTAATTAAACTAATAGGCTCTTGATACACTATTTTTGTAAGACATCTATTTGTAGGGATTTCACTGAACCACTGAATATCACAGAACACCAATATACATTGACTGACAGAGCAAATGCAACACCAAGAAGGAGTGGTCAGAATTTTATGCCAATTGCAGGGTAGACTGACGTCACTGAGGTATGCTCATGATGTGAAATGCGCCGCTGTGCTGCGCACGTAGCGAACGATAAATGGGACACGGCGTTGGCGAATGGCCCACTTCGTACCGTGATTTCTCAGCCGACAGTCATTGTAGAACGTGTTGTCGTGTGCCACAGGACACGTGTATAGCTAAGAATGCCAGGCCGCCGTCAACGGAGGCATTTCCAGCAGACAGACGACTTTACGAGGGGTATGGTGATCGGGCTGAGAAGGGCAGGTTGGTCGCTTCGTCAAATCGCAGCCGATACCCATAGGGATGTGTCCACGGTGCAGCGCCTGTGGCGAAGATGGTTGGCGCAGGGACATGTGGCACGTGCGAGGGGTCCAGGCGCAGCCCGAGTGACGTCAGCACGCGAGGATCGGCGCATCCGCCGCCAAGCGGTGGCAGCCCCGCACGCCACGTCAACCGCCATTCTTCAGCATGTGCAAGACACCCTGGCTGTTCCAATATCGACCAGAACAATTTCCCGTCGATTGGTTGAAGGAGGCCTGCACTCCCGGCGTCCGCTCAGAAGACTACCATTGACTCCACAGCATAGACGTGCACGCCTGGCATAGTGCCGGGCTAGAGCGACGTGGATGAGGGAATGGCGGAACGTCGTGTTCTCCGATGAGTCACGCTTCTGTTCTGTCAGTGATAGTCACCGCAGACGAGTGTGGCGTCGGCGTGGAGAAAGGTCAAATCCGGCAGTAACTGTGGAGCGCCCTACCGCTAGACAACGCGGCATCATGGTTTGGGGCGCTATTGCGTATGATTCCACGTCACCTCTAGTGCGTATTCAAGGCACGTTAAATGCCCACCGCTACGTGCAGCATGTGCTGCGGCCGGTGGCACTCCCGTACCTTCAGGGGCTGCCCAATGCTCTGTTTCAGCAGGATAATGCCCGCCCACACACTGCTCGCATCTCCCAACAGGCTCTACGAGGTGTACAGATGCTTCCGTGGCCAGCGTACTCTCCGGATCTCTCACCAATCGAACACGTGTGGGATCTCATTGGACGCCGTTTGCAAACTCTACCCCAGCCTCGTACGGACGACCAACTGTGGCAAATGGTTGACAGAGAATGGAGAACCATCCCTCAGGACACCATCCGCACTCTTATTGACTCTGTACCTCGACGTGTTTCTGCGTGCATCGCCGCTCGCGGTGGTCCTACATCCTACTGAGTCGATGCCGTGCGCATTGTGTAACCTGCATATCGGTTTGAAATAAACATCAATTATTCGTCCGTGCCGTCTCTGTTTTTTCCCCAACTTTCATCCCTTTCGAACCACTCCTTCTTGGTGTTGCATTTGCTCTGTCAGTCAGTGTATAACAAAAGTGCACAGTCCATGTTAGAGCTTGGAAACAAAGATGACCGCAGCGCTTCTAGTGGTCTGGCTGCTAATTGATAGCACGGCCAAATGGATCCCTTGCTGTGCTAGCGGGAGCGACGAATCAAGCTGACCGTGGTAATAGGTATGAGAATCTGAGCTTGCAAAGTACCTCCTAGTATGAAAACGTTCGTTTTTTTATTTAGGATATCCCACCTCCCCACAAGTTTCTCAGTATTTTAACATATTGAATAACATGTAATGGTCTACAATTTTTTCTCGCATAATGAAAATGGCATGACTGCGCAATATGTTTTACTACTGGTTCATAAATTACTTTGTATTTTCAGAGTTTCGTAAAAAATCATCATGAACTGATAAATACAATAAATTTCTAGAGCGATAAAAGGCATATTTGGTTTCATTTTATTTTTTAGATATGCTTTTCTGTGTGCTTTTCGTCGCAATGACATGGCGGGGATGGTATAGGAAAGGGCTAGGAACGGGGAGGAAACTACCGTGGCCCTAAGTAAGGTACAGCCCCAGCATTTTTCTGGTGTGAAATTGGGAAACTACTAAAACCACCTTCAAGCGCTGAGGACTGTGGGATTCGAACCCATAATCTCCCGAATGCAAGTTCACAGTTACGCGACCCCAATCGCACGGCCATCTCGCTCCATTTGGAAATCTACAAGCTGAAAAATAAACTTTGTCACTGGGAACAGGACCACAATGTAGCACGCACCCAAATATCCTGTGGTTTGCTTATTATCCCAGTACCGGTTTCGCTTTAGCGATCCTTACCTGGGATGTAGTGGAAAATAAGTATTAAAAACGATAAATATAATTTTAGTTGATATTAATAATAATAATAATAGTAGGTATGATTGTTGGCTGTCATTTATATGGAGTGCGTTATTATTGTTGCGTATTTGGGGAGCATGATTGACTTCCCTCGTGCCATGGCTGGTGGGAGAGTTCCTGTTAATTTATGTTTCAAGGACTGGCGGCAGGGTCACCCATCCGGGTACTAGCCATGCCCAATGTTGCTTCACTGCTGAATTTGTCAGTGTAAGCGCCAGAGGGCCCTGTCGTTGTTGTGTACGCAGCTTAATTTATTGCGTGTGCGAGTTGTTAGCTGCACTGTAAATTTTGAACTAAATTGTACGTTTGACAGATGTTAAAGCATCGTTAATTGGCAGCATGTAGCAGTGCACCGCCTCGTCTCCCGCGACTAGTGCTTCAACTTAAGATGTTGTGTTGCAATTTAGGAAGTGAGGACTTATGCTTGGTAGGTCTTGCTCTTGGTTTGAGCTTGGGAGGGGATGGGGGGGGGTCTGTTTAGGGCTTTTCAGGGTCTCGGCTACTCGGTCCACCGAGGGGGCCCTAAATTAGTCTGGATATGATAGTGGAGTAGGCTGAGTATGAGGGTGAGTAAGCTATTGTTTGGCAAGGCATGGGGGGGGGGGGGGGAGCTGGGGTTGTGAGAAGAGGTTGAGGTGGGTTGGGTTGGATGCTATGCGTTGTCTGTGGTTTGTGATGTGTGATTTTGAGCTGTTTCTGTTTGATTGCTTTCTTGAAAACGGGCAGCCAGGGAATGACGCTGCGTGATTGCCTTGGCAATTCGCGCAGGTCGCCTGGGCCCGGGGTACCTGGCATTCGGAGTGGTGGTGTGGGCCACCACACCGGTTACATCTGGTGGCATTTTTACATTTGGCGGCATGTTGGTTCAATTTGAGACAATTGTAACAGAGTATTGTTAATAAGGGATGAGGGGGTCGAGGTTGGGTTTTGGTTCGGGTGTGATTTGGTTTCTTTTGCTTTGCTGGAGAGGTTTTTTGGTTTGTGTTTGTGTTTTGAGTTTTTTGGTTTGTGTTTGTGTACCGCGCCTGCTATCCAGTATAACATTATCCGCAAAAAGTCTTATCTGTGATTTCACTTCCTTACTCATATCTTTTATACATAAGAAAAAAACTTAAAGGTCCAGTAATACTGGCTTGTGGAACACCCTCTTAACAATTACAGGATCAGATAATGATTCACCTACTCTAATTCTCCGAGCTCTCATTCAACGAGGTGAAATTGACATTTTGTTGCACATAATAACATTAACGTCCTCTTTCGGCATAAGACTGAACCAAGTTCTACTCTCTGGTTTTTAGTATTGGAGCTTGGGCTTAGGACGTTGTTCAACCGGCTGTACAACAGAAATTCGCCAGCCGAAATACGACGGGAGAACGTGACGTTCACGAAGGCATGAGGTCTCACGTGGAAAGAATTTTCGATCGTCAAAGATTAGGCCTATATGAATTTCGTGTGTTAAATCAACAAATTTCAAATGAGCCGACCATCCAACGTACTTGAACTCCACGAGGAAGACAAAAAGGAAAGGCAAACGTATCAAAGCTGAAATATGCAGTTTCAGAGACAAAACAATTGAAGCTAAAACGATACAGTGTGGAGAAAGATGAATCGAGTCAAGTTAAGTCACAGGAAAGGGAGAGTAATGGGTCGAAATTCTCAGATCGAACGTAAGGATATCAGAAGACGCGGAGTAACAGGCTAAGTTAATCATCTGGGACAAGGCAACCATGACTTCCCATTACGCTCTTTTCGCAGTACCAGCTACTTCCGACAGTCCTTGGCAATAATTCCTCACTGTTACAAAATCCGGGTGTACCATTCGTTCTTAAATATAGGCAATTTCCTCAAAATTTAGCCTTCTCTGTCACAATGAATAAATAAGCCACCAAGATAAACTTTAAAGTTGGGATGAATCTTCCCACTCCAGTGGTTTGGACAGTTGTATGTAGCTTTTTCAAGAGTACGCAGTTCCATAGATGTCAAAGTACAACTTCGAGCTACAACTGCACTCAATATTGTTTGTAAGACAATACTATAATATCTCTTGTTATTCCATTCAAATGCCGTATAAAACCCGGAAAGTGTAACTTTTATTCAAAAGATATATTAATAGACCATTTAGAATTTCCAATTACTTTTTAGAAAGTCATTTTGACTGTCAAAGACAGGCTTACGTACTAGTTCATAATAATAACAACGCTCTGTTGCCTCTTACTGCATACGTTTATGTCTTCCAAGTCTCCGCTAACCATAACCTATAATAATGTCAACCATGTGTGATAAAATACAATTCCCGTCACGGCCGACTGGATCCCTCGCTGCGCTCCCTAGCTAGAGCGACGCATCAAGTCGGCCGTGTTCCAATATACCGCTCTGAGCGTTCTATATAAAGAAACAAAAGGCGCCCACTGCCAAATGTGTTCAGAAATATTACGGAAATATGTTAATTTGTGTTTAACAATTGTTTCGTAACAAATGTTGGAAATGTATTCGTGAAACAGGGGACTTTTAACCGAAGTGTTAAATTAATACCAATTGTTAGTTAACATTTGTCAAGTCAAATTTAACAAAGAGTTAACGAATGTTAAGTGTTAACACTGCTGTTAAGGAGACTTAACACATAATTTAACAAAATGGTCGTCTCATCAAGAATTGTTAACTCTAACAAATTGTTAATTCTTGTGTTAAATTAACATGGCAGCAGCCCTGTTTTAAACCTCCTAACAGCTGCTAAAATTTCAAAATGGAGGTATGTAGAGGACGTAAATTTGAAGCTTCACTGCTGTATGAAGACTATTTATAAACTGAAGAAGACAAAGGACGACCCATACGAAGAAAAACCCCGACTTTTTCGAGTTGTCACAAGAAAGATTTCTAGAAAGATATCTGATTACCAAAGCCACAATGAACAAGGTACTAGAAGAAATTGAAAATAGGTTAGACTTTCCAACAGATTGAAACTTATCTCCAGTACAGCAGTAGCTTATCGTTTTTACAAGGAGAGGTCAGATCCTGCATCCAATCGATTTCAAATGAGCTAATTAATGTACCTGTTGGGGGACACTTAACAGTAACTAGTGTATAAGGGATTAGGTTTATCATCATCATCATCATCATCATCATCATCATCATCTGTTTACCCTCCAGGTTCGGCTTTTCCCTCGGACTCAGCGAGGGATCCCACCTCTACCGCCTCAAGGGCAGTGTCCTGGAGCTTCAGACTCTTGGTCGTGGATACAACTGGGGAGTATGACCAGTACCTCGCCCAGGCGGCCTCACCTGCTATGGTGAACAGGGGCCTTGTAGGGGGATGGGAAGATTGGAAGGGATAGGCAAGGATGAGGGAAGGAAGCGGCCGTGGCCTTAAGTTAGGTACCATCCCGGCATTCGCCTGGAGGAGAAGTGGGAAACCACGGAAAACCACTTCCAGGATGGCTGAGGTGGGAATCGAACCCACCTCTACTCAGTTGACCTCCCGAGGCTGAGTGGACCCCGTTCCAGCCCTCATACCACTTTTCAAATTTCGTGGCAGAGCCGGGAATCGAACCCGGACCTCCGGGGGTGGCAGCTAATCACACTAACCACTACACCACAGAGGCGGACGATTAGGTTTATACGCTTTCGTTTTCGAAAAAAACTGAGGACAAATGTCATGAGGCAGGATCCGTTTCGGACCAAGTGGAGGTGATAGAACACTAAAAGGCCAACACATTTTACATAAACAAGTTAGGTCCGCAATCTTATAATTTCCGAAAATTTGATCAATCCATAGATTCCAATGCAACATATATAATGGAAGTGTTGCAACACAGTCGATCGGAGCGCTGGCCAAGTGGTCATCATGCTTGTCTACGACTGCGGCAACGTGAGTTCGTGTCCCGCCGTAGCTACTTTTTTATACACATTAAATTATTATTGGAGGGAACGTAAAGGTAAAAGTGCGAATAAAATTATTAAGCACACTGCAGTGAACTTTATTTTCTACCTCAAAAATATACAGAGTCCGCCTCTGTGGTGTAGTGGTTAGCGTGATTAGCTGCCACCCCCGGAGGCCCGGGTTCGATTCCCGGCTCTGCCACGAAATTTGGAAAGTGGTACGAGGGCTGGAACGGGGTCCACTCAGCCTCGGGAGGTCAACTGAGTAGAGGTGGGTTCGATTCCCATCTCGGCCATCCTAGAAGTAGTTTTCCGTAGTTTCCCACTTTCCAGGCAAATGCCGGAATGCTACCAAACTTAAGGCCACGGCCGCTTCCTTCCCTCTTCCTTGTCTATACCTTCCAATCTTCCCATTCCCCCGCAAGGCCCCTGTTCAGCGTAGCAGGTGAGGTCGCCTGGGCGAGGTACTGGTCATTCTCCCCAGTTGTATCCCCGACCCAGAGTCTGAAGCTCCAGAACACTACCCTTGAGGCGGTAGAGGTGAGATCCTTCGCTGAGTCCGAGGGAAAACCGACTCTGGAGGGTAAACAGATGAAGAAAAAGAAGAGGAAGAATATACAGGGGGAGAGAGAGAGAGAGAGAGAGAGAGAGAGAGAGAGAGAGAGAGAGAGAGAGAGAGAGAGAGAGAGAGAGATATCCCCAGCAACAACTGTGAGAACGTTTAGGCCTATATTAATTACAGGTAGAAAATTCAGTGTACTGCAATTTGCGTAATATTTTTGTTGACATTTATATCTTCACGTTCCCTCATATATTAATTTATTTTGTGCAAAAATTATAGCTGCGACGAGACTTGAACTCACGTACGAAATTCGCAGACAAGTACAGTGACTACTAGGTCACCACTCGGTTTGACTGTGATGTAACTCCAAGTATATACACGTTGCATTGGAATTGGGGATTCAGCAATTGTTCAGATATTATTAGGTTGCGGACCTGACATGTGTAAGTAAATGTTTTTGCCGTTTAGTGTTCTATCACCTTCACTTTGTCCGAAGCAGATCCTGTGTCATGATATTTAACCTCTTTTTTTCTTTCTTCATTTTTTCTTTTCGAAAACGAAAGCGTATTGACCTAAAACCTTATACACGAGTTACTGTTGAGTGCCTCCTCTCCCCCCCCCCCCCCCCTCCCTCACAGGTACATCGAAGCTCGTTGAAATCGGTTGACTGCAAGGTCTGGCCACTACTTGTTAAATATTATGCTTGAGACACTTTTTATGTAATTGTAGGCGACTATGTTCACGAGTGCAAGACACGAGTGTATAGAATTCTGCAAAGAATTCCTGCTGCCATTGCAGCATTAACAAGGCATTACATTATTTTCTCCGCGGTAAAAGAATGCCCGAAAATCATTCAAAACTTATCAATTATTACATTTACCCGGTGATGTATGAACTATAGATTGCACTCATATAAGGACATTATTGAATGTTGTGATATAGCTGTCCATTGTTTCATTTTTCAAGCACACTCGCATACTTTCAATATATACTATAACAACATGTGTCCCGCAGTCCGACTCGACTGAACGGTCAGTGTACTGGCCTTCTGTTCAGAGGGTCCCGGGTTCGATTCCCGGCCGGGTCGGGGAACCTTAATTGGTTAATTCCAATGGCACGGGGGCTGGGTGTGTGTGCTGTCTTCATCATCATTTCATCCTCATCACGACGCGCAGGTCACCTACGGGTGTCAAATAGAAAGACCCGCACCTGGCGAGCCGAACCCGTCCTGGGATATCCCGGCACTAAAAGCCATACATTTCATTACTTGTCCCGCATTCATCATAATAACGCTTTTGTTGCCTCTTACTACACATATTTACGTCTTAGCAATCTCTGCTAACCATAACCTATAACAATGTCAGCCATGTGTGACAAAATATTATTCCAACATAGCGCTAGGGGCGCTTTATGTAAAGAAACAAAAGACGCTCACTGCCAAATGCGATCAGAAATCTTACGGAAATGTGTTCATTTGACTTTACCAATTGTTTCATAACAACTGTTGGAAATGTGTTCGTGAAACAGGGCACTTTTAACCGAAGTGTTAAATTAATAACAGTTGTGTAGTTAACATTTGTTAAGTAAAATTTAACACAGAGTTGGCGAAACAGGGCCTAAGTATATCTAAGCTTGCCTGTTTAGTAAATCACATATCTATCTATCCATCTATCTATCCCAAAATTATTTAAGGACTCTTCTTTTCTTCCTCCAGTACTTGATACCCAACTAAGCGGGGAGAGAGTACTGTATGTAATAGTAACCATAATCCGCCTAACGCCCAGTGCATGTAAGGTTAGAGAAAGCCGCAGTACCTTAGCGAGAGCCAGTTTACTGTACGCGGAGGTACGCAGGGTCGCTGTATGAACTGGTGGTGACCCACATTCTGTACCGTAGCTTGGCAAAAGTTTCGCTAATGAGTTTACTAGCCTTGAAGTGGAAGCTTACAGAAGTGATCTATCATCCGTGTTAATTTTCATCAGAGTAAACAACTTTTCGTAATGATCTCGTAAGGGGTCAATGTCGGTTTTCCTCGAGAGACTCCGCTTACCATGGTTTTCGAACTGTGCTCCATCATGCGAAACTTTCAAGGCTGTCTATAGAGAGATGAATTTTAATTTCACAAAAGTGAACTACACCGTAATTATTTAAATGAGATCACACATGGAAACTTCAAGGACAAGGATGAAAACAAACCCAAAGTTAGTTCTGTCACATCTATAATAATTTAATGAATAGAAACGGTTTGCAAATTTGTGTCTCGGGCTATTAATCCTGCTATTCTACCAAACCATGTCTTATAATTATACAGTGTACATACAGTTTAACAATATTACGTATACACACGAAAGCAACGAGAAACTACCTCACACCTCATTTCCCTAGTAAGCCTCTTCAGTGATGCCTAGTCCATGCAGGACAGCTGATGGCGGAGCTGTTGAGGATTCAATCAGCTTTAGGGCTGAAGACTGAACATACATATAGGGCTGTAGTCGAGGGCATACGTGGGTATACGCCGTATTCCCTCTGTTTAATTCCACCCGTTAGAGTATGCCTTCTGATTTCTTGCTTATATCTTCTATTTTGGTTTCTATTATTTTTTTATTTCGCCATTCTGTCAGTGAGTTTAAACTCTCCAGCTTCACTCTCAATCACGGACATGGAGGGTTCAGCTTGATGAATAACATTTCTGCCATAACTTATCTAAGGTCATTACTGTTCGTTGCTTACGTCTCCAGCCTTATGTTCACACATTCAAGTGTCTCACCAGTCGACCGATTTAAGCCTGAGAAATACAGCATATAACGACGTGGCTACAAAACCACCATCCTGCAAGATACAACAATTAAGAGTTTGTTCCGGTGAAAAGGGCGATCGCAAATCAAAAGAGCAACTTGGATTGACTTTTTTAATAAATAGCTGGAAGTAGGTCCAGTAGAAAATTACTGTGTAAGCAAATTAAGATCTTCAAACTAGTGCATAAAATATGGAGTTCTTTGTCATCATAAAATATATTCGGTATGCCTGACATATGCCAAATTGAGTGAGGTTTGTTGTAACTACTTGTAACCCACTAATTTTAAACGCCAAGGCGTCTAAGCATCCGGGATTTGTCATGCCCTGACTTAGAGTACACTCTGTGAGAATTTTGGAACTACAGCACTGCGTATAAACGATAATAGTACATTCTACATAGTTGTAAAGAACACATGAAAGGAAAAAAACAAAAAAAAAAAAAAAAAACAAACAAACAAGAACCTAGAATGAAGAAAGTTGTCCTGACTTGTCAATGCAAATAAATTTAACACGAAACTTAGTAACAAACGGCACCGAGCGAGTTGGCCGTGCGGTTAGGGTCGGGCAGCTGTGAGCTTGCATTCTGGAGGTAGTGAGTTCGAACCTCACTGTCGGCAGCCCTGAAGATCGTTTGCCATTTTCACACCAGGCAAATACTGAGGTTTTACCTTAATTAAGGCCACGGCCCCTTCTTTTTCCTCCTGGCCCTTTCCTATCCCATCGTCGCCATAAGACCTATCTGTGTAGGCATTAGCGTAGTCAGGATCGACCGACTGGGGGAGGAAGGGTTGATATACTTACAAAATGATGACAGAACGTAATGAAGGTGGCCGTGTGGTGCACGAATACACGAGTGTCATTGTTAGAGCCCGGATTAAATGTAATATAAAAATGTAGCTAAAATTGACAAAATATGTAGTTAAATATGTAATAAATAAAAAATATGTAACTTAATATCTAAGCTTTATTTGACGTTTTCTGGTACGCAGAAAAGGAAAGAAAACCGAATAAAGTTAAAAGTGCAGATGTTATTCAACCTGTAAATTTCATTTGGAGGCAAAATAGTTTTCAAATTTTCTGCGGTCATCGAATGCCTTCTGTCTGTTAGAATGTCATTATATATAGAAAAAAGCCCTTTCAACACATGAAGTCACTGGCGAATATTTCAAATTGCCCAGCAAAGAAATATTTAATTGTGGATTAGCTCAAACAAGGAAGGTCCTTATAAAGAGAGAAGAAATTTGATGTCATTAAACACACACATGCTTATTATAAAAATGTTTCTACCGGGCGAGTTGGCCATGCGCGTAGAGGCGCGCGGCTGTGAGCTTGCATCCGGGAGATAGTAGGTTCGAATCCCGCTATCGGCAGCCCTGAAAATGGTTTTCCGTGGTTTCCCATTTTCACACCAGGCAAATGCTGGGGCTGTACCATAATTAAGGCCACGGCCGCTTCCTTCCAACTCCTAGGCCTTTCCTAACCCACCGTCGCCATAAGACCTATCTGTGTCGGTGCGACGTAAAGCCCCTAGCAAAAAAAAAAAAAAAAAATGTTTCTGAAGGCTTTCATGTAGAGTATGGCCCTTTATGTAAGTGAACCGAAGAAGAAAGAGAAAATACACTTTTGACAAATGGAATTAAACCGATGACTGGCGAAGGGATCACAAAAGAAAAGTCACTAAATCTGAGAGAAGAACAATGTGACAAGACTTGCACCGGAAACATAGCTAAGGGATGCGATTCTTTGACAGAATACCTCACTTTAAATTATTAAATTATTTTTTACATGTTAGAGACGTACAGGCTATCAACTATTTTCAAGTGTTTAATTAAGAAACTTAAATCGATGTAAAATTGGTGAAACAAGAATTGTGTTTCCTTTCAAATGCGCTATATCCTTCAAAATATATAAAATATGTAATATTCATCAAAATATTTATTATGCATCGAAATATGTAAAAATATGTAACTCCTGGAATAATGGTCCTTTTAATGTGATTCGCCGACATATAGTTTCTCTTATAGCTACATACATCGGAACAGAATATGTTATTACATATAATCTGGGCTCTAGTCATTATAAGGACATTGATACAAGTGAATTACAGTATGCTGATATTCAGATTGCAGTACACTACAAAATCTTACAATAAAAGACAGAACAAGAACAATATGATCAATGCCAACAGTTTCACAGTGAATGGCATGTTTAGTTTAAAATCTAAAATCCAACTTTCAAGACTTCTTAGAAAACAGATTTCAGAGATCTGTTTGTTTTACAATTACACATTTTTTACAAGTTGCTTTACCTCGCACCAAGACAGATAGGTCTTATGGCGACGATGGGTCAGCAAAGGGCTAGGAGTGGGAAGGAAGCGGCCGTGGCATTAATTAAGGTACAGCCCCAGCATTTGCCTGGTGTGAAAATGGAAAACCACTGAAAACCATCTTCAGGGCTGCCGACAGTGGGCTTCGAACCCACTATCTCCCGAATACTGGCCGCACTTATGGCACTGGTGTTTTACAATTGCAGTATGTCTCTGTGAATGTTCAAAAGACCCACTTTCACTTGTTTATTGTCAGTTTCTCTTTATTTTCTTTTGCCAACATTTCATGGTGGAGGTGGGGGCGGGTAACTACCCTTGACTACGCCCCGGCGTGTCTGTGCGACGTAAAGCAATTTATACTTTTTTAAAGTGGAAAAGAATGAAACGAGGACAAATTGATTACACATTCACTTACAGAAAGATATATTAGGGACTGGAATCATTTATCAAGGGAAATGATCGATAAAATTCCAAGTTGTTTCAAAACATTTAAGGAAAGGCTACGTAAATAGACAGCGATTATGCCACCAGGTTGACAACCCTAAACGCAAATCAATGATGACGTAGAGTGTCAGAAGCTACCTCAGCCAGGATCGAACTCACGAAGTTGGTATCATGAGTGTAAAATAGTACCTCTGAACAATCGGGCCAGCGATGGCAATAATAATAATAATAATAATAATAATAATAATAATAATAATAATAATAATAATAATAATAATAATAATAATAAACCGAGTTCGATAGCTGCAGTCGCTTAAGTGCGGCCAGTATCCAGTATTCGGGAGATAGTAGGTTCGAACCCCACTGTTGGCAGCCCTGAAGATGGTTTTCCGTGATTTCCCATTTTCACACCAGGCAAATGCTGGGGCTATACCTTAATTAAGGCCATGGCTGCTTCCTTCCCACTCCTAGCCCTTTCCTATGGCATCGTCGCAGTAAGACCTATATGTGCCGGTGCGACGTAAAGCAACTAGCAAAATAATAATAATTTAATGTCCCATTAACTACTTTTACGGTTTTCGGGGACGCCGAGGTGCCAAAATTTAGCCCCGCAGGAGTTATTTTACGTGCCAGTAAATCTACCTACATGGGGCTGACGTATTTGAGCACCTTCAAATACCACCGGACTGAGCCAGGATCGAACCTGCCAAGTTGGGGTCAGAAGACAGCGCCTCAACCGTCTGAGCCTCTCGGCACGTCGTCATTAATATCAGTTCCAACATACATTTAGTAGAGTAGGAGCGGCCTGGCCTTAATTAAGGTACACTAGCGTGAGAATCGGAAACCACGGAAAGCATGCTCAGGGATGCCGACGATGGGATTCGAATCCGTTATCTTCCGAATGCAAGCTCACAGTTGCGCGACCCTAACCGCACGGCCAACTTGTTCGGTGTGATTGTTGTTTTTAAAGGAAGCACAACTGGGCAACCATGCTATATTAACACTTCGCCCTGTGGGTGGCGTGGTGGAATAACACCCGCGATATCCCCTGCCTGTCGTAAGAGGCGACTACAAGGGGCACCTGGAGCTCTGAACTTGGGAGCGTGTGTTGGCGATCACGGGACCTTGAGCTGAGTCCTGGCATTGCTTCACTTACTTGTGCTAGGCTTTTCACTTTCATCTATCCTATCCGACCTCTCTTAGTCAATTCTTGTTCTTTTCCGACCCCGACGGTATTAAGTTGCGAGGCGAAGGGAGCCTTTCGTTTCCCGCCCTTTGTGGCCCTGGTCTTTCTTTGGCCGATATCTTCATTTTTCGAAGTGTCGGATCACTTCCATTTTTTCCTCTCCGATTAGTATTATATAGAGGATGGTTGACCAGTTGCACTTCCTTTTAAAACAATAATCACCACCGCCACTCTATTAACACTAAACGAAAGGGAAAAAGGAAGAGATCCGACACTTCGAAAAATGATGTTGATGATGCTTGTTGTTTAAAGGGGCCTAACATCTAGGTCATCGGCCCCTAAGGGTACGAAATGAGATGAAATGCAATGACAGTTTAAAAGTCCAAAATTCATCCACTGACCAGCAATTAAAACTTGATGACGAAGATGAATTTAAAACAATCAGTGGATCCGACCCGCAATGACTCACCTTCCCAGAAAGTATATTACGGTAGTGACCAAAGGACTGCTTCCAAAGGACAATCCTGAATCGATGATGCTTGTTGTCTAACGGGGTTCAAAATCTAGGTGAACGGTCCCTCATAATGATACTTATCGCTAGTAAAGTAGTACCATGGTATTTCTCAAGTTCCGGTACCAATCAAAAGTAGCGTAAACTTACCGTGTTCCAAACATTATGGTACTACTCACAAGTATTGTACGTCGGTAGTGGTTTATTTATTTATCGTATGATGAAAGGAGGAATATCAGCTATTTACAAAATATGTAGAAAAATACACACATATACACATACTCTCAAGTTCATAAGTATATTCAAAATACTATGTCCAGTTGGTTAATCCACTCAACGGCTTCTTGTGTTAGTTTGTGGAGATCCTTCATTGTGCCTCTAAATGCTCTGAGGGGACATTCGAGCACTATATGATCCATGGTTTGCTGTTCTTCACCGCAGTCGGAATGAGGAGAGGACTCCCATCCCCACTTGTTTAGTATTGTTTTAAGAGGAAGTACAACTAGGCAACCATCCTCTATGTAACACTAATCAGAGAGAAAAAATGGAAAGAGTCCGACACTTCGAAAGTTGAAGATATCAGCCATAGGAAGGGGTGTGAAAATTAAAAACCCCCTAGCCCTCGGAAACCTAATAGCGTCGGGGTCGGAAAAGAACAACAGTTGACCAAGGGAGGTCGGCTAGGATAGATGAAAGTGTGGAGCCTGGCACAAGTAAGTGGAAGCAATGCCAGGACTCAGCTAAGGGCCTCGTGGTCGCTAAACCACGCTCCCAAGTTGAAAGCCCCTGGGGCCTTTAATCGCATCTTATGACAGGCAGGGGATACCATGGATGTTTTATCTGCCACCCACAGAGGGATACAACAAGATGCGGTCCTTAACTAAATGAGCCGTGTGAGGGAAGAACCGCGATTTAAGTCCTAAAATACACAAAATTGGTATAGATTGAGCAGGTTTCATTAAGGATTATTAAAATATATTCGTCAGATTTTATCTTGGGATTTTCGCTCAAGTTATCAAATTTCCTGGCAGTCAACAGTAAATGTTGAACTTTAGGGAACGACCTTGTTTATGTAATAGTGCGCGTGACTTGGACAACTGGAAGGGGTTTAGCATGTTCAGCCGCCGAGCGTTGCTTAATAAGCGAGGGCACGTGCGGGCTGCTAATTCACAAATCTACTGCGACCTGGAATCATTCTCTTACTGACGTGCTCCGTTGATCACGTGTTGGCCTCTACATTCCGAGATCGCGGATTGGAACACACTAGAGGTAATCAAACATTCCGTGTCGTACGATGTTGGCATGTGACACGTTTGGTAGTTACGCCACAGAATTCAGTGGGGGAGATACACCTTATGTTAGCTTTAAATGGTTACGATTTAAACACACGTGTCTCAAAAGAGACGAAAAAATATATTCGTAGAAAATACACCCGGCTCCGGGAAGGAAGATACCTGTTTCCGTTGGGGCACACTCCCTTCGAGAGGACCTTGATGCACCCCTTACGTATTAAATCAATGGGTTTTGTCACTATCCCAGGACGTGCGTATATCAATAAAACTTACATTGAATGGCCAAAAGTCACGAGGAGCGGTGTCCCATTACAAAATGTGCCGTGTATGACCCCTGAGGGTTCCGAATAGCTGCGGCGTAGCTGAGAAATCTGTCACAGACACCAGTGTCGTGAAGATGACAACGCGTCGCGAGTAAACAGACTTTGACCGTGGGATGATCATCTGTGCACGGCGCATGGGACATAGCACTGCGGAGATTACAAGCGAATTCGGGTTTCCGAGGTCAACAGTGTCGAGGGTGGATCTCCAATTACGCAGAGTGAATGTTCAACAAGTTGCTTTTACGTCGCACCGACACAGATAGGTATCACGGCTACGATGGGACTGGAAAGGGTTAGGAGTAGGAAGAAAGTGGCCGTGGCCTTAATTAAGGTACAGCTCCAGCATTTGTCTGGTGTGAAAATGGGAAACAGAAAACCATCTTCAGAGCTGCCGACAGTGGGGTTCGAACCCTCTATGTCCCGAATACTGGACACTGGCAGAGAGAATGTTACCACCCGCGTAAACCGCCGCAGGTGTTTAACGAACGGACATCACGTCGCCTCCGCAGAGCCATACTGGGCGCTCGACGGGCTTACTGTGAGTCAGATCACCACCCAGTTGAATGTTGGGAGTCAGGAACGCATTTCTACCAGGACTGTAAGGAGGCAACTGCACCGCATAGGCTTCACCAGCCGACAACCAACTCGTGTCCCTTTGCTGACACCTCGACACAGAGCTCAAGGACGTGCATGGGCCCACGAACATCGGCAATGGACCATGGAAGAGTGGCGGCGAGTGGTATGGTCCGATGAATCCCGGTTCTAGTTGTATCGAGCTGATGGGCGCGTGGAAGTGTGACGTATGTTTCATGAAGCTATGGATCCTGAGTGTCAACAAGGTTGTGTCCAGGCGGGAGGTGGCTCAGTTCTGGCGTGGGTGCGTTCTCATGGTCGCAATTAGGCCCCACTGTCCGCGTGCATGGAGCGCTGACAGGTGCACGTTATGTGGACATTCTTTCAGACCATCTGCATCCCTTTCTGCCCCTAGAGCACCCTGATGGAGATGCCATGTTTCAACAGGACAATACGCCATTTCACCGCTCTGTGGTGGCACACAGTTGGTTGGAGGAGCACTCCAGTGAAGTTAGGACCATGGATAGGCCCTCCATATCCCCCGATCTTAATCCAATCGAATATTTATGTCGATGCTGGTGTACGATCCATGAACTCCGCACCAACTACACAAGACCAATTGTGGATAGCAGTGCAAGATGCGTGGGTCCAGATTCCTCCAGAACGATTCCAATTCCATGTAGAGTCAATGCGTCGCCGTACTGCTGCTGTTTTGAGGGCTCCCGGAGAAGCAACTCGTTATTAACATCACACTCAATGTCAACTCATGAAGTTTGGCCACTCAGTGTATTGTAATATGTGTTAGTTCACAAGTATTATATTGGTCTCCGCGCGTCCCGGTTAATGACAATATCCACTGATCCGTGGCATCCGTGGACTTCTCAGCACCTCTATCACGTACTCTGTTCGAGACCCACTTCTTGATGACAAAGGTGCCAGTTACAAGATGGCACGCAGTACTGGCTGGCGTAACAATGTACCTCTTCTCACCATTCAGGGTTAATTTTTAACATGTGCCAGTTATATTGGAAATTAATCTTTGGATATGGATCACCTGAGGCTGAGTGTAAAATATCCCTGGCCGAGAACACCCCCCACCCCCATCGGGGCATCCTGGTAAGAGGCAGACTGTGGGGTCGTCATGCGAAGTGCGCACAGATCATGAAGGCCCTTGGAGGAGTGAAGAAAGGTTTCCACTATCCGTAACCTCGGTGCTAAAACCAAAACCCATGGCGCAACAAGGGTCTAGCCCTACTAAGCGACTGCTGCTCAGCTCGATGGCCTGCAGATTACGAGGTACGTGTGGTCGGTACGACGAGCCCTCTCGCCCGTTATTCTTGGATTTCTAGACAGGGGCCGCTGTCTCAGCGTCAGATAGTTCCTCAATTGTAATCACGTAGGGTGACTGGACCTGGAACCAATCCTCAGGTCTAGGTAAAAATCCCTGACCTGGCCGAGGATGGAACTCGGGGCCACCGGGTTAGGGACAGCCACGCTACTCTTACACCATGAGGCCGGCAACTGAGGCCATACTAATACTGTCTCTTGGCGTGGGCTAGAGCAGAGCTGCTCAGCTGGGAGCTGGTGGAAGCTACTCCAGTGCGGCCGGACTAGCGTGGCGTAACTGGGAGCGAACACACTTTGCAGGGAAGCGAGGGAGCATTGACGTTCGATTGTGACTACGAACCTCCCCTCCACTACTCAGCGAAATGCTGATTGGGGTACAGTATTTAAAAGAACCGCTATAATCACAAGAAAATCGACCTTTTCAAGATATTCCGGTTTGATTTGTACTGCGCTCGATACAAAGCGTCGGTTTTATTTTATTATCCTTCAATATTCAAAGAAAACTAACACGTTATACATTTTGTGTTACATTTTAAAAAGGTACATTGCTTAAGCGTACAACCTACCATTTACAATTCCTTGAATGCGAATGACAGCATTTCCATTTAAAAAAAGAAAAATTCCTGTTATTTATTCAGTAAAAAGTAATATATTTATATAATTCAACAGGTTTACTGCTTGATTTTCCACAATGTTGTAGTGTTCTGTGACTTACCGTCTTCACTGAATTTCTGAAAATAATGTTTAAAACTCATCAGGCGTCAGATGATAACAGCTAGCCTCTAAATGGCGACGGAGTTTCATCACGAGTGAAGACATAGCTATTTACTATCCAAGATTAAAGTAAAACAACTATGTAAATAATAGTTATTTACTATCCAAGATTAAAGTAAAACAACAATGTAAATATATCTACCAAATAGATATACAGTTTGCCTGCAAATAAATAAACTAATTGATGTTACTCCTGGTAAGCATGATTGGATTGTTAGTAGTATAATTGGATGGTTTTGCGGCAGCCTCCGCCTCCGGGCTCCCAGGGGCCTCCGCCTCCCGGGGGGCCTTCCCAGGGGCCCATGCCTCCTCCTTCTCCCGAGAGGCCTTCCCAGGGGCCTCCTCCTCTTTCCGCGGGAAATTTGAATTGGTAAACAAAGCCACGTGCTTTTTGACAGCTATCATCGACAACAACGCATCGCTAACCTCAGTACTGCCATCTTGACGGGCCTAAACCTCAGTAGTACCAACTTAACCTCACTAGCGCGAGATTTGAATCAGTAAACAAAGCCACGTGCTTTTTGACAGACAACAACGCATCGCTAACCTCAGTATTGTCATCTTGACGGGTCTAAACCTTAGTGGTACCAACTTAACCTAACTAGCGCGAGATTTGAATCGGTAAACAAATCCACATGCATTTTGACAGCCACGTGCTTTTTTGACAGCCACGCGCTTTCTGACAGCTATCATCGACAACAACGCATCGCTAACGTCAGTGCTGCCATCTTAACGGGCCTAAACCTCAGTGCTACCAACTTAACCTAATAGCGCGAGATTTGAATCGGTAAACAAATCCACGTGCTTTTTTGACAGCTGTCATCCGCCATTTTTAATCAACAGAGCACAGTGCTGACCTCTTTAGTTGAAATGTGGTGGCGGATAATTTGAAAAATGCTTTGTACAGCAGCCATCTTTAATCCAGAGAGCACCGTGCTGCACTCTTTAGCTAGATACCTTTGAAATGTGGTGGCAGGCAATTCCACGTGACAGCAGCCATTTTTAATCAAGAGAGCACCGTGCTGCCCTCTTTGTAGCGGTGGCAAATTCCACGTGCTCTTGTTTGGAAACAAACTCACGTGCTTTTTTCCGACAGCTGTCATCCGCCATCTTGCATCACAAACCTCAGTGCTGCACTCTTTAGCTAGATACCTTTGAAATGTGGTGGCGGCCATTTGAAAAATTCTCTGTGCTCTTGTTTGGAAACAAAGCCGCGTGCTTTTTTGACAGCTGTCATCCTCCATCTTTAATCAATAGAGCACTGTGCTGCTATCATGTGGGCAATTTCGTCAGCTGTCATCCGCCACCTTTAATCCACAGAGCACGGTGCAGCCCTCTTTATGACATGTAGTAGCGGGCAATTTGAAAAGTTCTGTTAGCTGTCATCCGCCATCTTTAACCAAGAGAGCACCGTGCTGCTATCTTTAGCTAGATACCTTTGAAATGTGGTGGCGGGAAATTAAAAAATTCCACGTGCTCTTGTTCAGTAAACAAACTCACGCGCTTTTTGTCAGCTGTCATCCGCCATCTTACATCGCAAACCTCAGTGCTACACTCTTTAGGTACATACCTTTGAAATATGGTGGCGGATAATTTAAAAAGAAAAATTCTACAGCAGCCATCTCTCGACGCTAATTGCACAAGATGGTGGCTATATATGACTCCTTAAAGGTGCTTAGGAAAGATGGCCGCTATACATAAGTTCTTATGAGACGCCCTTGGGATGCTTGCGCAAGATGGCGGTTATACAAGGCTCCTTACGAGACGCCCTAGGGATGCTTGCGCAAGATGGCGGTTGCTCTTATGAGTCGGCTTAAGGGTCCTTGCACAAGATGGCTAGAGACGCCGTAAGGATGCTTGCGCAAGATGGCGGACGCAAGATGGCGGCTATACACGACTCCTTATGAGACGCCTTAAGGGTGCTTGCGCAAGATGGCTGCTGCTCTTATGAAGAAAGCTAGCTTAGAGGCTAACGTGTCATGCTACTTCGATTCATTAAATTTGGGGCTAAAATGCAAAATGTTAAATATCTCGAAAACGGTGCATCGTAGAGCAAAACGGACAATTCTTTTCTGCCCAATACCTCGGTTCGCAGTATGAGGAACATGATAGCATAAGAAAAACATAGTCTAATGATGAGATCAACGGTTTGGTTCCTACTTAGGCCCTTTGGCATTCGCTCTGTTTTAGCTTGTATTGAAGCAATCTTCGTAACATGATCAGCTCTAGCTATGGTAGAGAGTATAACGAGCCGTGCAGGTTCGATTCATTAAATTTGGGGCTTAAATGCAAAATGTTAAATATCTCGAAAACGGTGCATCGTAGAGCAAAACGGACAAAATTTTTCCACCTAATACCTAGGTTTGCAGTATCAGGAACATGATAGCATAAGAAAAACATAGTCTAATGATGAGATCGACGGTTCGATTCCTACTTAGGCCCTTTGGCATTGGCAGCTATCTAATTCTACAAGATGGCGGCTATACATTGCTTCTTATGAGACAGCTTAAGAGCGCTTGCACAAGATGGCTGCTGCTCTTATGAGACGCTCTAGGGGTGCTTGCGCAAGGTAGCAGCGACAAGACGGTGACTATACACAGCTCATTATGATACGGCCTAGAGGTGCTCACACAAGATAGTGGCTGCTCTGATGAAGAAAGCTAGCTTTGCATCGTGCAGGTATTTTTACAACAATAAACCTCATACCTTTGAAATGTGGTGGCGGGTAATTTGAAAAATTCTACATGCTTTTTCTTAACAGCAGCTATCTTTAAACAATAGCGGCTATACATAAGCTGTTAAGGCCTCCTCTTATGTCAAGGCATAGCTCTATCAAACAAGTTTAAACCTGCATCGGGATAGCTAGAGTAAGCACGTGCTGCAGTGATGACGTCATTATGCATGTTTAGACTTGCAAATCACTAAAGAAACATAACAAGACTAGAATCGAACACTGCACTCTATGCCGTTAACTTTATCATGTGATCGGAACATTGATTGAAGTGTTTAGAACACTAAATAAGTGATCAAGACTAAAATAGAACACTGTACTCGATACAACATGTGTTTAGAACATGTCAGGGGATACCTTTGCTCTAAGGAGATTAGATTACCGCACATTCCTTGTAGGGATAATAGGCTAAAGGGCTAATGGGCAAAAGGGCAAAAGGGCTAAAGGGCTAATGGGCAAAAGGGCTAAAGGGCTAAAGGGCTAATGGGCTAGGGTGCCTCTCCTCTCTTTATCCGGGCTTGAGACCGGCTCTACAACTAGAGGCGGAGTTAACACCCTAAGGAAGGGAGAATGCTGGGAAATAAACTATACGAATATAGCTACTCGATCGACTATATAGTACAGATGGATGACTTAGGTAAGGGTAAGCACTTACTTAATAATATCTACACGACGTAATTCATGCTCTATTTCAAAAATATCTTCTTTGTACTGTGTGTAACCAGCATCATGATAGGCTCTTAGCAGTTGTAAACGTTTTACGAGTACGTTGGGGTCTTTACAGTATATTATATCTACATAGGGTAACAGAGGCTTGTTGTGAACTTTGAGTCTATATGCAGACAGTTGATGTGTAGGGACTTGTTTTGATGTAATACGTGCTTCAGCAGTAGCGTTTCTAGGTACAAACTTAACTTGTTTCGATAGCGATGAAGCGTTGAAATTTCCTTCTACTTTACATTGCATCTCTTCTTGAGATGTTTGCACTGCGACAAAACGTGTAGTAGGCTTAGGAAATGAAGTAAAATCATGAAGCTGTAATGGCAATGAAACATTAAGATTTTCTTCTTCTTCTACTTTCCCTTTACTACTGTTTTGATCAACATCATTATCCTTCTTATCATAATCATGATCTTGCCTCTCTTTATCTTGAATTTTGTGCTTAGTAACAGAACTTGTAGCAGGCCTAGACAACAAGGGAGAATTAAAAATCTCTCGCAGAGGTGTACTTTTTAAACATAAATCAGAGTTCGCTTGAATATGGTTGAGCTCTTTGTATTTTGTTCCCGATGAAGCTACATTACACGCGGCTTCATGACGTTGAGCGTTGTATGCGTTCTTGAACTATCTTCTACAATGTTTGCATTGAAAAATTGTCCTACATGATATCTCATGACGTCTCTTGTGATAGCTTCGGGAAAATGCTTTTCCACACTCTTCGCAAAAATACCTAGAAATAGGTTTTTCCATGACGGACTTTTATCTTTTGCTAACAGATTCTTCTTTAAATCTACTTGACATTTGTTACTCTCTACTTCGATGATGCGAACAGCTTAGCGATTAACAGTAAACTAACACAAAATCGCATAACCAAGGTAGCAACAGTAAGGTTTAAGCCCATCAAGATGGCAAGAGTGAGGTTAGCAATGTTCTGTTGTTGGATTTTAAATTCCGCACTATAACATGCATAAGGTGGCAGCCTTGAGGTTTACCGCCGTCAAGATGGCAGCAGTGAGGTTAGCGACGCTCTATTGTCCTTCAAAGTGAGGTTAGGGTCCGTCAAGACAACAGCTGTCAAAAAAGCAAGTGGCTTTGTTTACTAAACAAGAGCACGTGGCTGTGACGTCACGTGTACGTGGTATGCTGCGTCAGCATGCAAAGTTCAATGTCTACACCTACGTAGTTAACACTCCGCTATGTTCACAAGGTTTTTTACACATAAGTATTCTTTATGCTTTAAGTTCGTACCATAGTTTATGTTAAGATGGCAGCAGATACAAGCCATGATCACACGCTCTAGTAGAAGATGCATGCATTATAAAAAGGTGGTGTGTACACGCTTTTAAACCTTGCTATTCTTACCACTGCCATGTTCACCAGATTTTTAAACATCGCTATTCTTTGTAGTTTAAGTTCATGCACACAGGCTATGCTAAGATAGCAGCAGAAGCACATGCGAACTTTTTACACTCTAGTGGAATAAATTTAGTACTGCGTGCATCATGGATACATGATGTGTACACGCATTTAAACATGGCTATACTTAATGCTGCTGCTATGTTTACAAGATTTTTATATATTGCTATTCTTTATGCTTTAAGTTCGTGCACACACAAGCGATAGTCGTACGCTCTAGCAGAAGAAGTTTAGTACGATAGTCGGTACATACTTTATCGATAGGTGATGTGTACACGCTTTGGAACATAGCTCTTCTTTGTGCTTTAAGTTCGTGCACATGGGTTAGGGATACACAAAAGCGTTTGCTACATGCTCTAGCGGAAGAAGCCTAGTACGATAGTCGATGCATGTAAAATCGATAGGTTATGCTAAGATAGCAGCACACTTATACGATTTTAGCACAATCTAGTGGAAAAAGTTTAATATGATAGTCGTTTCATGAAAAATCAATAGGTAATGTGTACACGCTTTGAAGCGTGGCTATTCTTTGTACTTTAAGTTCATGCGTATTAGTTGTGCTAAGCTAGCAGCACAATCTAGCTGAAGAAGTTTAGTACGAGAGTCGATGCATGCATCATTGATAGGTGATGTGTACACGCTTTGAAACATAACTATTCTTTGTACTTTAAGTTCATGCGTACAGGTTAGGCTAAGGTAGCAGCACAGTCTAGCGTAAGAAGTTTGGTACAAGAGTCGATGAATGCAAAATCGATAGGTGATGTGTACACGCTTTGAAACATGGCTATTCTTTGTACATTAAGTTCATGCGCATATGTTATGCTAAGATAGCAGCATAATCTAGCGGAAGAAGATTTAGTACAAGAGTCGATGCATGCAAAATCGATACGTGATGTGTACACGCTTTGAAACATGGCTATTCTTTGTACTTTAAGTTCATGTGTATACGTTATGCTAAGATAGCAGCACAGTCTAGCGAAAGAAGTTTAGTACGATATTCGTTGCATGCAAAATCGATAGCTAATTTGTACACGCTTTGAAACATTGCTATTCTTTGTACTTCAAGGTCATGCGTGTAGGTTATGCTAAGATAGCAGCAAAATCTAGCGGAAGAAGTTTAGTACGAGAGTCGATGAATGCAAAATCGATAGGTAATGTGTACACGCTTTGAAACATGGCTATTCTTTGTACTGTAAGTTCATACGTATAGGTTATGCTAAGATAGCAGCACGATCTAGCGGAAGAAGTTTAGTACCAGAGTCGATGCATGTAAAATCGGTAGGTGATATGTACACGCTTTGAAACATAGCTATTCATACTGCTGCTCTATTCCCAAGATTTTTAAACATAGCTAATCCTAATGCTGCTCTTAACGACGTAGAGCTAAGGATTGATTACGTGACCCTGACGTCACAGCCACGTGCTCTTGTTTAGTAAACAAAGCCACGTTCTTTTTTGACAGCTGTCATCTTGACGGACCCTAACCTCACTTTGAAGGACAATAGAGCGTCGCTAACCTCACTGCTGCCATCTTGACGGCGGTAAACCTCAAGGCTGCCACCTTATGCATGTTATAGTGCGGAATTTAAAATCCAACAACAGAACATTGCTAACCTCACTCTTGCCATCTTGATGGGCTTAAACCTTACTGTTGCTACCTTGGTTATACGCTTTTGTGTTAGTTTACTGTTAATCGCTAAGCTGTTCGCATCATCGAAGTAGAGAGTAACAAATGTCAAGTAGATTTAAAGAAGAATCTGTTAGCAGAAGATAAAAGTCCGTCAAGGAAAAACCTATTTCTAGGTATTTTTGCGAAGAGTGTGGAAAAGCATTTTCCCGAAGCTATCACAAGAGACGTCATGAGATATCATGTAGGACAATTTTTCAATGCAAACATTGTAGAAGATAGTTCAAGAACGCATACAACGCTCAACGTCATGAAGCCGCGTGTAATGTAGCTTCATCGGGAACAAAATACAAAGAGCTCAACCATATTCAAGCGAACTCTGATTTATGTTTAAAAAGTACACCTCTGCGAGAGATTTTTAATTCTCCCTTGTTGTCTAGGCCTGCTACAAGTTCTGTTACTAAGCACAAAATTCAAGATAAAGAGAGGCAAGATCATGATTATGATAAGAAGGATAATGATGTTGATCAAAACAGTAGTAAAGGGAAAGTAGAAGAAGAAGAAAATCTTAATGTTTCATTGCCATTACAGCTTCATGATTTTACTTCATTTCCTAAGCCTACTACACGTTTTGTCGCAGTGCAAACATCTCAAGAAGAGATGCAATGTAAAGAAGAAGGAAATTTCAACGCTTCATCGCTATCGAAACAAGTTAAGTTTGTACCTAGAAACGCTACTGCTGAAGCACGTACTACATCAAAATAAGTCCCTACACATCAACTGTCTGCATATAGACTCAAAGTTCACAACAAGCCTCTGTTACCCTATGTAGATATAATATACTGTAAAGACCCCAACGTACTCGTAAAACGTTTACAACTGCTAAGAGCCTATCATGATGCTGGTTACACACAGTACAAAGAAGATATTTTTGAAATAGAGCATGAATTACGTCGTGTAGGTATTATTAAGTAAGCGCTTACCCTCACCTAAGTCATCCATCTGTAGTATATAGTCGATCGAGTAGCTATATCCGTATAGATTATTTCCCAACATTCTCCCTTCCTTAGGGTGTTAACTCCGCCTCTAATTGTAGAGCCGGTCTCAAGCCCGGATAAAGAGAGGAGAGGCACCCTAGCCCAATAGCCCTTTAGCCCTTTAGCCCTTTTGCCCATTAGCCCTTTAGCCTATTAGCCCTTTTGCCCATTAGCCCTTTAGCCTATTAGCCCTTTTGCCCATTAGCCCTTTAGCCTATTAGCCCTACAAGGAATGTGCGGTAATCTAATCTTCTTAGAACAAAGGTATCCCCTGACATGTTCTAAACACATGTTGTATCGAGTACAGTGTTCTATTTTAGTCTTGATCACTTATTTAGTGTTCTAAACACTTCAATAAATGTTCCGATCACATGATAAAGTTAACGGCATAGAGTGCAGTGTTCGATTCTAGTCTTGTTATGTTTCTTTAGTGATTTGCAAGTCTAAACATGCATAATGACGTCATCACTGCAGCACGTGCTTACTCTAGCTATCCCGATGCAGGTTTAAACTTGTTCGATAGAGCTATGCCTTGACATAAGAGGAGGCCTTAAAAGCTTATGTATAGCCGCTATTGTTTAAAGATAGCTGCTGTTAAGAAAAAGCATGTAGAATTTTTCAAATTACCCGCCACCACATTTCAAAGGTATGAGGTTTATTGTTGTAAAAATACCTGCACGATGCAAAGCTAGCTTTCTTCATCAGAGCAGCCACTATCTTGTGTGAGCACCTCTAGGCCGTATCATAAGGAGCTGTGTATAGTCACCGTCTTGTCGCTGCTACCTTGCGCAAGCACCCCTAGAGCGTCTCATAAGAGCAGCAGCCATCTTGTGCAAGCGCTCTTAAGCTGTCTCATAAGAAGCAATGTATAGCCGCCATCTTGTAGAATTAGATAGCTGCCAATGCCAAAGGGCCTAAGTAGGAATCGAACCGTCGATCTCATCATTAGACTATGTTTTTCTTATGCTATCATGTTCCTGATACTGCAAACCTAGGTATTAGGTGGAAAAATTTTGTCCGTTTTGCTCTACGATGCACCGTTTTCGAGATATTTAACATTTTGCATTTAAGCCCCAAATTTAATGAATCGAAGTAGCATGACACGTTAGCCTCTAAGCTAGCTTTCTTCATAAGAGCAGCAGCCATCTTGCGCAAGCACCCTTAAGGCGTCTCATAAGGAGTCGTGTATAGCCGCCATCTTGCGTCCGCCATCTCGCGCAAGCATCCTTACAGCGTCTCTAGCCATCTTGTGCAAGGACCCTTAAGCCGACTCATAAGAGCAACCGCCATCTTGCGCAAGCATCCCTAGGGCGTCTCATAAGGAGCCTTGTATAACCGCCATCTTGCGCAAGCATCCCAAGGGCGTCTCATAAGAACCTATGTATAGCGGCCATCTTTCCTAAGCATCTTCATGGAGTCATGTATAGCCACCATCTTGTGCAATTAGCGTCGAGAGATGGCTGCTGTAGAATTTTTCTTTTTAAATTATCCGCCACCATATTTCAAAGGTATGTACCTAAGGAGTGTAGCACTGAGGTTTGCGATGTAAGATGGCGGATGACAGCTGACAAAAAGCGCGTGAGTTTGTTTACTAAACAAGAGCACGTGGAATTTTTCATTTTGCCGCCACCACATTTCAAAGGTATTTAGCTAAAGATAGCAGCACGGTGCTTTCTTGATTAAAGATGGCGGATGACAGCTAACAGAACTTTTCAAATTGCCCGCTACTACATGTCATAAAGAGGGCAGCACCGTGCTCTGTGGATTAAAGGTGGCGGATGACAGCTGACGAAGTTGCCCGCATGATAGCAGCACAGTGCTCTATTGATTAAAGATGGAGGATGACAGGTATCAAAGAAGCCCGTGGCTTTGTTTCCAAACAAGAGCACAGATAATTTTTCAAATTGCCGCCACCACATTTCAAAGGTATCTAGCTAAAGAGTGCAGCACTGAGGTTTGTGATGCAAGATGGCGGATGACAGCTGTCAGAAAAAAGCACGTGAGTTTGTTTCCAAACAAGAGCACGTGGAATTTGCCACCGCCACAAAGAGGGCAGCACGGTGCTCTCTTGATTAAAAATGGCTGCTGTCACGTGGAATTGCCTGCCACCACATTTCAAAGGTATCTAGCTAAAGAGGGCAGCACGGTGCTCTCTGGATTAAAGATGGCTGCTGTCAAAAAGCATTTTTCAAATTATCCGCCACCACATTTCAACTAAAGAGGTCAGCACTGTGCTCTGTTGATTAAAGATGGCGGATGACAGCTGTCAAAAAAGCACGTGGATTTGTTTACCGATTCAAATCTCGCGCTAGTTAGGTTAAGTTGGTAGCAATGAGGTTTAGGCCCGTTATGATGGCAGCACTGACGTTAGCGATGCGTTGTTGTCGATGATAGCTGTCAGAAAGCACGTGGCTGTCAAAAAAGCACGTGGCTGTCAAAAAGAATGTGGATTTGTTTACCGATTCAAATCTCGCGCTAGTTAGGTTAAGTTGGTACCACTAAGGTTTAGACCCGTCAAGATGACAATACTGAGGTTAGCGATGCGTTGTTATCTGTCAAAAAGCACGTGGCTGTCAAAAAAGCACGTGGCTTTGTTTACTGATTCAAATCTCGCGCTAGTGAGGTTAAGTTGGTACTACTGAGGTTTAGGCCCGTCAAGATGGCAGTACTGAGGTTAGAGATGCGTTGTCGATGATAGCTGTCAAAAACCACGTGGCTTTGTTTACCAATTCAAATTTCCCGCGGGAAGAGGAGGAGGCCCCTGGGAAGGCCTCTCGGGAGGAGGAAGAGGCACGGGCCCCTGGGAAGGCCGCCCGGGAGGTGGAGGCGGAGGAGGCCTCTGGGAGCCCGGAGGCGGACGCGGAGGCGGCCGCAGAACCATCCAATTATACTACTATTGTTGATGAGTTTATCAAATAATTAAAACCCAAACAACCACAAGCCTCAGCTTATCCACCTCAACTGCCATTGTATTAGAAATGTTTCTAAAGCACTTTTTAAAATATAATAGTAAGCATTTTAATTCATTACGTACAGTACAAAAATATTTGAGATTTTAGGCCTAACTCTTTATTGTATCCGGTCAGATGACATAAACTGCAATGAACATAGATACCTTATTTCTTACAACGTAAATTTAAACTAACGGAGATTTCTGCCCTCTTTCTTTCATTATTTTCTGCCTCCAATTCAAACTTGGGTATCGCAGCAGTGATCGGGAGTGACTGGGAGAATTTCGCCCAACCTTCATAGCCTGTGACGTGACCACAACGTCACTGTGGCTGAATAGAGCTGAATAACATACGCTAATCGCCAGTCTGCCCGCCCGCTTATAGTGCTGTGCACCCGAGGGACGAAATTCCCAGCATGAGCACCTTTGGGCCAGAGTAAAGTGTAGCTTTCATGTATGGAAGTTGCCGAGATATGTATGGTGCTGAGTAAAAATGACATTCGGAGCACGACCAGTGCCTCTGAATATTATGAAAGGTGCTACTCATAGGGTCAGTTGTGCTGCCATAACATTGTATCGCCCATTAGCAAAACAATGGTAAATTATCCCACTCCACAGTAGGATACGCCTCGTTATAGGGGCACCATTGCTTTTTATATAGTCGTAATATTGAAAGATGATTTCTGACAGTTCTTAGAGGGAGGTCCGTTTACTGCGTACCTGGGTGGGGAGAAGGGAGTAAGGGGTATGGTTGCCATGGACACGTGAGCGGACCCACTGCGGTTGCCATGGAGATAAGCCTGCTGGTCGGTTTGTATGGCTTGGAGTTGCCAAACTTCTCACTTCTGAGTCATGTACAAAAGAAAAACAGCGCTCAACAAGTGAGGCGGAAGCGAAGGGAAGGAGAAAAGAATGCAGGAATGTGGCAACACCGTGCAATGCTCCTCCCTCCAGCCTTTTCTGTCAAAATGGTTCTTTTAATATTACAGGTAAAGTTCCAGCTCCGAGATGATAACCAAAGAGTCATTCATTATTTCTGATTCTCATAGGATGTATGAATATGCTGTACTTGGCTCTCAGGTTGGTTTAGATATTGTTCAAAGCTTGTTATGTCCACGAATGAGGTACTACTTAGATACACTACAATAGTAATGTTTCTTTAGAAATTTTGGTCATCTTCAAGACCGCCCGCTTCGGAGGTGCATTATGTCAGCTATTTCCAAAATAGCGAATTCGATCCCTGCTAGTGTGAATTGGGAATATTTGAAAGAGAGAACTCCATGAGAAATTTCAGCGTGTTAAGTAACTTCAGTGAAACAAAAGTCTGATCATTGTGCGTCTTTCACAATATATGCAGTATATACAAACATGGACGTAATATTCGTACAGTGAAACATGTTACAGTAAATTACTTATACCTCAATCAGTATTTCGTGTGCATACGCTATTCCCCTTGGGTAATACAGTATGTATGAGATTTCCTGTAATACCACATATCAGCCACAAGTGCAAGACCGTATTTTTGCGTGAAAACTAGAAAAGTTTGCGTTGTAATACCCAGATCTGCCCGGACAGAAGTAATCGTACAGTTGGCTGTCAACAATGAAACAACGGGCAAACTATCAGTGTACCAGTCTCTCTCAGGTGCTGACTGCACGTTAAACGAGCAGTGCTGAGTGACCAGTGGAATAAACATGATTGAAATGGGTCGAAAAGGAAAGGAAACTGCAGTGGAAATGAGGCGACTGATTGTCTCATTAAATTGTGAAGGGAAATTGTATTCCAAAATTGCAAACATCGTTGGGAGAAATCGTTCGACTGTGCTGAGTATAATTAAGGCATTCAAAGAAATGAACCTGCTAATAAACAAAGAAAGAGAAGGTCGCGCACAAAAACTGACTACGAGAGAAACGAGTCATGTGATGCAAATGATCAAGGAGGACCCAAAATCTACATTTGGTGGGATAGCTGCTTTTGTTGGAGAACAATTCAGAAAGCAAGTGACACCGCGAGAAATAAGGCGTTTAATCAATGGTGCAGGATATAGAGCTGTTCGTATGTCACCCGCAAAGAAGCGCTACGTAAGCAAGAAGAAGCAGAACAGCAGATTAGAGTTTGCAAAAGTTTATGTAAGGAAGGACCTCGCATTCTGGAACAGCCTTGTTTCCTAGGACGAAAGTAAATTAAACCTGCTCCATAACAATGGCGTGTTTTGGTTTGGAGGCGGCCCAATACTGCAGAATCTTCAAGATACTTTAAAGTATAGTAGAGGTGGTGTTATGGTCTGGGAGTGTATGGGCGCGTTTGGTGTCGGAGAATTAGTTTCCATTGAGGGAAATATGGACAGATTTGATTATTGGCATATTCTCAAAGAAAATTTGAAGGAGAGTGTAGGGAAACTGGGTCAGGGAAACGATTACTACTTCCAGCACGACAACGATCCCAAGCACACAGCAGATATTGTCCGACTATGGGTGCTTTATAATACGTCCAACACCCTGAAAACCCCCGCACACTCACCCGATCTGAATCCTGTTGGGCACCTCTGGAGTGAACTTGAAAGAGTAGTACGAATACACCACATCTTTACCAAATCTCAGCTAAAAGAATTGCTTCTGAAGGAATAGCATACTGTTGGAACAGAGCCAACCGGAAATTTGGTGCACAGTATTAGCAAGAGACTGAGGAAAGTGCTTCAGAGATGAGGTAGACACACAAAGTACTGAGGGACAGAATTCACCGTTGTTTCTCGTTCGAGAAGATTAATGTTACGTGAGCTTAAAACTCGTATTGAGAGAAGAAAATATTATTTTTTGTTTCAAGAACGTTAAAATTGTATCATTGCTGTGTCATACTTTCAAGTAATAAATATGTATATAAGAAGTATTTATGATAGTTTGTGTTGAGATATCCACAAATAAAACCTTTGGTTGTTCTTAGTGTCTGTACGAATACTTAAGTCCATGTTTTTATATATACAGCGTGATTCAGCCGCCCCTTCCAATATAGTATTACCCAACCCACAATATTCATCCAGTCCTGAAAACATTTGCCCTGCTGGTATGCTCAGACAACACAACCGGATATCTCCGTATTTACCGCCTCACCATGATGGGACGCCGTAATGTTATACTTGTACCAAACACTGGAAGACGTGCGTATAACTTCCGGATCACATGAACCTCTCACACTGGCGAAACACTTAATTGATATTGTGACCGCAGCAAACCTAACACTTGCTATAAGGTGCCCAGTGTGCCGTACGGAACCGCAGTGTAGTTGGTAAAGGCGTGGCGGAGCGGGCTTGCATATCAGGTGGGATGTTCGAGTCCGGGGCGAAGATTACAAATGTTTGAAATATTTGTTTAATACGTACCACACACAATGTAAGTTCAATACCCGTTTTCATGCAAATTGTGTGTGAATGAATGTGTTTGTGGCCCTAAGAAGGGCCGATTAGTTAACAGGCCGGACACATACAGACCGGAAATAATACGAACACAACTACCCTGACAATGTTTTATCGCAGCAAATGCTCGATGTGATGACCGTTTTGGTTTATGTACATTCGGACCCGATGCCCAACAGGTCGTCTTGCGCGCTGAAGCATTCCAGGTGTAACTGCTCGGCAGGCGTCCGTGATGAGTTGCCGGAGGTGGTCGGGGTTTTCCGGCACTTGAGTGTAAACGACATTTTTCAAATGGCCCCATAAGAAGAAGGCTAATGGCGTTAAATCCGGTGATCTGACGGACCAATAAACAGGACCTCCGCGTCCTATCCATTTCCCAGGAAGTTCCTCGTTCAGATGGTTACGAACGGGCAAAGTCGAATGTGGTGGAGCTCCATCCTGTTGCAACCACATCGTCAAACGATCGTGCAAGGGCACATTCTCCAGCAGCAGTGGGAGTTACTGACGCAGAAAGTGCAGGTAGCGTGCAATGGCCCTCAAAGAAATAAGGTCCAATCAGGACATGCCCCAAGATTTCACACCAAACATTCACTCCCCATCGTACTTGATGAGCCGCCTGTTGCACCGAGTGAGGATTGTCTGGACTCCAATAATGCATGTTGTGGCGATTGACTTTCCCATTATTGTGGAAGCGCGATTCGCCCGAGAACAAGATATGCGATACGAATGCTGCATCATTGTCCAGCCTGCCTAACAGCCACAGACAGAACTCCGAGCTTCGAAATCCCGCCCAAGGAAGTCTTGGTGTAGCTCAAGATGTTATGGGTGAAATTTATGTTGTGCAGTATTCGCCAGATAGACGGCTGGCTGGTGCTACCTGTCGTGCGGTCGCCCTTGTACTGATGTGCGGATTATTACGAGTTGCCTCCAGAACGGCCTCTTCTCTTTCACCCGATGTGACGGGCCTATCGCGGACTGGTGGCTCGTTGGAAACCACGCCTGTTGTTCTTAGGCGTCTTTCAACACGGCGGAATGTCGTAGCAGCCGGGTGTCACCTGTCGGGATTTTGTTCCTGGTACAGACGTAGTGCCTCGCACTCGTTTAGTTTGCTTTCCTATAAATGAGGAGCATGTCAACGTATTCCTCTGTGGAAAACATGCCGAATGACAGCAGAGATTACAGTACATTCAGGCCGCAACCAGCGGAATATGCGCAGGGCATAAGATGAATAACAGCGTCATTCTACTGTTTGAATGTGGCAAACGTGGGTTTGTGTTTACATATTCGAACATCAAAAACATGCAAAAAATATTTGAACGATGCAGGTTTCGAACCACCGCTGGCACATTCCGTCGATTGCTAGGCGAACGCCTAACCACATCCGTTACGCTACACTGCTGGAAACTTGCTGGTAGTACTACGAGATCAGAGTACATACGCCATCCGGTTCGGTGTTTAGACATTAATTGCTGGACTCTTCTTCTTCTTACTCTTCTTCTTCTTCTTCTTCTTCTTCTTCTTCTTCTTCTTCTTCCTAATCTGTTTACCCTCCAGGGTTGGTTTTTCCCTTGGACTCAGCAAGGGATTCCACCTCTGCCGCCTCAAGGGCAGTGTCCTGGAGCGTGAGACTTTGAGTCGGGGGATACAACTGGGGAGAATGACCAGTACTTCGCCCAGGCGGCCTCACCTGCTATGAGAAGAGGGAAGGAAGAGGCCGTGCCCTTAAGTTAGGTACCATCCGAGCATTTGCCTGGAGAAGATGTGGGAAACCACAGAAAACCACTTCGAGGATGGCTGAGGAGGGAATCGAACCCATCTCTACTCAGTTGACCACCCGAGGCTGAGTGGACTCCGTTCCAGCCCTCGTACCACTTTTTCACATTTCGTGGCAGAGCCGGGAATCGAACCCGGGACTCCGAGGGTTGCAGCAAATCACACCAACCACTACACCACAGAGGCGGACCTGCTGCTCTGTTACCTAGTTTTATGCATTGATTCCCCTCTTCGTTACACCCGGTCACGAGGCACGACACATTAACATAGTTACATGGTAAAAGGACGTTGTTACATGATTTCAAGGCGCCATGTTTTGCGAACGGATGATATAACATTTCGCTTCAGAATCGTGTGCAAAATGTGCCCACTGAACATTAGTACCATACAGTACGCTTGCAGGGGAATAGCACCCCTATAACCATGTGCATGTTAGTTGGGCTGCAGCAAACGATATTGGAAGAGGCTGCTAAATCACACTGTATATAGCAATTAAAGAACGAGAAAGCATAAATAATGTTAGAACTGAGGGAATGAAACACTTAATTAAATTTAAAAATATTGACAGCGGTCATACCTTTACTTCTGAAGAAGTCCAATTTCTGTTAGTTCTACGCAGATGAATGGAGCCTGTCCACTTGCCGAGTGAATGTTCACTTTTCTTCTGAACGATGGCCGTGTTCACATTATCACGGCGGTAGAGTAACGGCCTCCTGTGTTTGTCAATATTATAACGTAATATTCCTGGAGCCGATCATACGGGTATGACATAATGAGTTAATTTCAACTGTCTCCATTAAACTCCCTTGTATAGCATTAACTATCCATTACTCCGATTTGCGTCTAGCTCCATGGCTAGCGTGCTGGCCTTTGGTCACAGGGGTCCCGAGTTCGATTCCCGGCAGGTTCGGGAATTTTAACCATCATTGATTAATTCCGCTGGCAAGGGGGCTGGGTTTATATGTCGCCTTAATCATCATTTCATCCTCACCACGACGGGCAGGTCGCCAACGGGAGTCAAATCAAATCGAGAGCCGAACATGCCCTTGGACACTCCCGGAACTAAAAGCCATACGCCGTATTTTTACTCCATTTGCATCCACTGGACCTCATTTCTAGTGCAAAACAACGAGCATGTGACATGTGGGTCCGCCTCTGTGGTGTAGTGGTTAGCGTGATTAGCTGCCACCCCCGGAGGCCCGGGTTCGATTCCCGGCTCTGCCACGAAAATTTGAAAAGTGGTACGAGGGCTGGAACGGGGTCCACTCAGCCTCGGGAGGTCAACTGAGTAGAGGTGGGTTCGATTCCCACCTCAGCCATCCTGGAAGTGGTTTTCCGTGGTTTCCCACTTCTCCTCCAGGCGAATGCCGGGATGGTACCTAACTTAAGGCCACGGCCGCTTCCTTCCCTCTTCCTTGCCTATCCCTTCCAATCTTCCCATCCCTCCACAAGGCCCCTGTTCAGCATAGCAGGTGAGGCCGCCTGGGCGAGGTACTGGTCATACTCCCCAGTTGTATCCCCCGACCAAGAGTCTGAAGCTCCAGGACACTGCCCTTGAGACGGTAGAGGTGGGATCCCTCGCTAAGTCCGAGGGAAAAACCGAACCTGGAGGGTAAACAGATGATGATGATGATGATGATGTGACATGTGGAATGAAGAGTGGACTATATCCAAACTAATTCTTGGATATTTTTATTCTCAGATACAGCCTCATTCACCGCCGAAGTCCTGGTTCTCTAAATGGAATTCTAACAAGTATACATTACATCAATCATGAGAATCCTATGTAACCATGGTAGCTTTCGCTGTCATCAATTTCGTGTTTATGTTGCCCAACCCGGTATTGTACATGCCGTTGGAGAGTCCAGAACATAATATTTTTTTCAGTGCAACCGATTTACTTCTCAGTAACAAACACTTCTAAAGACAATAATAAAATTACATCAACCACTACCAACCAGTCTATCAACTTTGCTCGTTACAAAACGTGATTCAGTGTCCTCCGATACCCAGACATTTCTGAAGAATACAGGCCTCTGCTTATAACACATCCAATGGCAATTTCTCGTAAATTAGTGCCTCGTCAAAAACAAGAGCTCACTGTGTACACTTCATGTAATCTCTATCTGTTATGTTCATTTATTTGTGTATTTTACTGTGTTTCAGAGTAGGTATCTATGCTGGCTGTATGATCATCTCCGGGCCGAAAGTCATAAATAAATTTAAAAGAGAATACTCCGATCCACATGTCGCTATATTTTCCTGTACTGCACTCGGTGGTCCAAAATGGCGGGCAGTATATCTGATAGAAGGTTGTATTGTTTTAGTCTACATTTTATTAATTTTACTAATACAGTACCGGTCAAATGTTTAGGACCACATAAAGAAATCACGAAATGTAATCTAGAACCTAAAATTGTGCCACTAGACCTCTGTAATTTTCTTTCTGATATCTCACATCTAATAGGATATATGTCGCCTGATTTCATTGAGTTAGTTCAAGTACTGTAGAAGTTATGAATTTTTAACTCTTGGAAGGTCACAACAAAAAATCAAAAATTTTGGTAATATAACGTACTGAATACTCTAATTGGTTGCAAGTATCACCAACAAGATTTTTCTGTAGACTTAGGAATAGGTGGGGGCCATTTTACTATAAATATAAATATTCCGAAAATATGCGGCACCGGTTTATTCTCGTATTTTTTAATTTTGAACCAGGGTCAAAATTGTTGATATTTCTGTGCCTTTTTCATGTATGGCCCAAGGTCTCAGTGTGAGCTACCGGCGTCAAACTTATCTGCCCTGATAATTTCATTTGCACTCTGTGGATGGCATCCAAGAATACGTTTCTGATGTCGATAGTTCACACTGGGACCTATGACAAGAACAAGGAAAAATTGACTATTTTAGCACTGGTTTGAAAAAAATAAACCCAAAAAAATGGGTGCCGCATTTTTTCGAAATTTTCATATTTATACTAAAATGACCCCAAACTATTGCTAAGTCTCTACAAGAATCTTGGTGGTGATACTTGAAACCAATTAGAGGATACAGTACATAATATTTCCAAAAATGTTGACCTTCTGATGTGACCTTATAACATTTAAAATTGTATAACTTATACAATACTTGGCGTAAATCACTGAAATCAGGCGATGTATATCATTTTAGATGCAAGAGCTCAGGAAAAAAAAAAGAACAGAGGTCTAGTAGTAAAATTGTAGGTTCTAGATGGAACTTCATGATTTTTCAATGTGGACGTAACTTTTGACCGGTACTGTATCACTAGGCTAGTTATTTTTGGTATTACTGCCATTAATATACTTCGTTTCAGTTTGCGGCAGTTTCCGGCAGACATGAAATGCTTTGTGAACCTATTTTCAAGTTCAAGATCTGCACGAAGAAATAAAAATACTGCTTAATTGAACTGCTTTCACCGGGCGAGTTGGCCGTGCGCGTAGAGGCGCGCGGCTGTGAGCTTGCATCCGGGAGATCGTGGGTTCGAGCCCCATTGTCGGCAGCCCTGAAAATGGTTTTCCGTGGTTTCCCATTTTCACACCAGGCAAATGCTGGGGCTGTACCTTAATTAAGGCCACGGCCGCTTCCTTCCAACTCCTAGGCCTTTCCCATCCCATCGTCGCCATAAGACCTATCTGTGTCGGTGCGACGTAAATCAAGTAGCAAAAAAAAAAAATAATAAAAAATAACTGCTTTCAAATGTAACTGTGATAGTTTTTGAGAAATGTATTAGTTGTAGCGATACAATACAACGGAGTAGTTTGGTTATTCCTTGCTTTTTCTTGTCTAAGGAATGAACATTGCTTCACAAGTAACCTGTTGGTGTGAAGTAGAGAGAAGCTGAAGTATGCAACACTATGCAAATTTGTTTGATGTAATGCTAAGTATTACATCATGACTTGCCGATGAGTTGAGCCAGAGTCTAAACAAATCAGCACCATTTAAGTTGCAAACTAAGCTAGATCTGAGTAATACGTAATAGAAACAGGAGGTAACACTCGGTCCACTTCACCTCCGTGTCCCGATTCTCGGGCTCAAATAACAGAACATAAATTATGTTGTTCTTCCTGTGCAACTGGACAACCCAACACGAATGGTTTGTGATGTACAGTCGCTCAAAATAAGTGAGAGCATAGTGTTGTGTTTACCAAGCTCGATAGCTGCAGTCGCTTAAGTGCGACCAGTATCCAGTAATCGGGAGATAGTGGGTTCGAGCACCACTGTCGGCAGCCCTGAAGATGGTTTTCCGTGGTTTCCCATTTTCACACCAGGCAAATGGCGGGGCTGTACCTTAATTAAGGCCACGGCTGCTTCCTTCCACTTGCTAGGCCTTTCCTATCCCATCGTCGCCATAAGACATACTGTGTCGGTGCGACGTAAAACAAATAGCAAAAAAGAAAAAAAAGTGTTGTGTTTGTTCCTTGCAGCTACATTTTTCTTTGTTTAACGTCGCACTAACATCGAATATTTTTGTCTACGCAAGGATGGAATAGATCGTGGTGATGGTGGTGGTTATTGTTTCAATTTGTTTTGCTATGTGCTTTACGTCGCACCGATACAGATAGGTCTTATGGCGACGATGGGATAGGGAACGCCTAGGAGTGGGAAGGAAGCGGGCGTGGCCTTAATTAAGGTACAGCTCCAGCATTTGCCTGGTGTGAAAATGGGAAACCACGGAAAACTATTTTCTCGGATGCAAGCTCACAGCTGCGCGACTCTAACCGCACGGCCAACTCGCCCGGTGTTATTGTTTTAAGAGGAAGTACAACTGGGCAACCATCCTCCATATAACACTCATCAGAGAGAAAAAATGGAAAATGACGATATCGGCAAAAGAAAGACAATGGCTACAGAGGGCGTGAAAATGAAAGACTCGCTAGCCCTCGAATGTTTTAATAGCGTCGATATCGGAAAACACAGATCAGGGAGAGGGAGCTTTTTATAGTGAATTTTTCTTATTTTTGATACATGCAGTGTACAGTTGTTGATATTGTATAGCAGAGGTGCTCAACTTAACACTTTCAACACTACCATATTTTAACATGGATCCTGGCTGTGAACTGGGTCTTTTTGCTAATTTTTAACACGTTATTATGGAACAGCGGAACATATTAGATGCCTGATTTTTGTACCGTATGAAGGTGTCAACAATCCAAAATGAAGATGTTAATCAACAAGTGAATATCTGAAGTAATTTAATTATACTAGTCTTATGAAAAACATAACAAAAAATACTAAGGATTTTTTTTTACATTGAGGTTATACCACTAAGCTTGCTCAAACAATAAAAAATAATCATTTAATGCGACTACTTAGGCCACAAATAAACACAAATGTAGTGGAATAAAATATTTACCTATTTAGGAATAGTTTGTTTTTGTATGGCAGTCCTGAAAACATTGGACTATACACAGTCCTACTTTGCACTCTTTGCACCACCATCTACTCTCTTTTCTGACGCGCTTACCACTTTCAGTAGACCAATAATCACTAAGTTTGGGTAGCTTCACCACACACATATGCAAAATTGTTGCAAAAAACAATAAATTTCGTGAAGTTTTACGGCAGACCACCGGTGCCACATGGAATTTTCCTTCAGTTTGCCCTGAAGTTTCATTGCCGCAATTGTCGTACCTGCATATCTGTTAGTTTCTGTTTTTATATTTTTGATTACATCGTCACTAAACAAATTACTGAAACAATCCATTTCGTCACTCCCCGCGCAAAACTGAGTAGAACCAGATGCCGACTGGAAGACAGGTAGCTGTGGTTGGTCATCTGTTTCTGACCATTCATCATCAGGCTTAGATGATCTAGCAGATGTTCACGGCACAGGTGAATCAGCAGCCTGCATCTCTTCGTCTAAACGAAAAAAATAAACCCAAATTTCTGTAGGCGAAGTATTTCTATCGTTTGTATTCGGAGTAAAATAATACAGCTAAACACTTACGTTCCAAAGCGACGTAATAAATAAAAATCTTACCTGAACTATCGCTTGATACGTTATCCGGTTCGTAAGCAGGGTCGTTGTCACTTTCATCCATCTCTGAACCCGCTTCTCCCGATAAAATATCCAAAATATCACTATCATTGAGCCGGCGAGAAGACATGTTTACACAGTAACACAGCTGACAGCGTGACAGATTTGGCGCGCGCAGCACACGGCACACCGAGTGCTTCGGTAGAGGTCACGGCAAGGAGAAAATACCCTGTTTATCGTTTCAGTTCGAAATTCCCGATAACTGCTGCATTCTATTGGTCACTAGATGAACTATTACCTCCAACCAAGGGACAGGAACCGTACGTGATACGTGCAGCTGGATATAAACACACGAGAAAATCACGCCCGTATCACATACGGGCGCCGTCCAGAAGCAGGAAAGCAGCGCGCCCGTATCCCGTACGGGCATAGTGTTGAAAGTGTTAATTTGCGAGCGGGCCAAGTTGCAGATTCCTAAACGAACCGCGAGCCACATTAGCCCCCCCGCCGCCCCCACTCGTCTCCTCCCACCGCCCGTCCTTCTCTAACACAAATACATCCATCTACCCAGTTGCCCTCTTCTTCATTCACCAACCAATCTCTCACACGGCTATTCGACAATAGAAACAATAACCTGACACACGGTACAAAAGACATTGAGAAAAATAAACAATACTGTAACTTTGGATAAACTTACACTCGCTTGAAGCGACAGTGCTGAAGTGTCCGGAGAATGGAATATTGGTGATCATCCCCGATTCCAATGCACCAAGGTCGCTAGCTGCAGTTGCTTAAGTGCGGCGAGGGTTCGAACCCCACTGTCGGCAGCCTTGAAGATGGTTTTCTGTGGTTCCCATTTTCACAACAGGCAAATGCTGTGGCTGTACCTTAATTAAGGCCACGGCCACCTTGCAAAAAAAAAAAAAAATAAATAAATTGGGCAATTCAACGCGCGTACACTTGGAGAGTTACACTGCAGTTAACAGGAGCGGTGGCCGAGTAGTCATCGTATTTCTCTGCAAAACTCGACGACGTGAGTTTGCGTCTTGTCGCAGCTATAGTTTCTGCACAAAATAAATTAATATTTGAGGGAACGTGAAGATAAAAGTGGAACAAAAATATTACGCAAATAGCAATACACTTTCGTTCTTTCTTTCTTTCTTTCTTTCTTTCTTTCTTTCTTTCTTTCTTTCTTAATCTGATCACCCTCCAGGGTTGGCTTTTCCCTCGGACAAACCGAAGGATCCCACCTCTATCGCCCCAAGGGCAGTGTCCTGGAGTGTGAAACTTTGGGTAGGGGATACAACTGGAGAGGAGGACCCGTACCTCGCCCAGGCGGCCTAACCTGCTATGCTGAACAGGGGCCTTGTGGGAGGATGGGAAGATCGGGAGGGATAAACAAGGAAGAGGGAAGAAAGCGGCCGTGGCCTCAAGTTAAGTAACATCCCGGCATCTGAAATTAATATAGGCCTTAGAAGTGAAGCTTCTACGGTGTGTAGAGATTTAGTTGTTCTTCCGGGTTGAAACCTGTTGTTGTTTCCTGTGCATTCCGTACATTGCAGTATTCTTTGTCTAGGCGACTGACATATCCCTACTTAATGTGACTGCATTGATCGAACTGTCTCTAACCGGTCTAGTGATCCACCTACACTGCAACATGACAGTGCCATAGAGAATGAAGCAGATATCATAGTTCCATACTGCTGAATATGTCACTGATCAGTGCACGCACAGAGACAATACTAATAAAACAAAGGTACTTACTAGAATCTGCGCCGCCCGTCCTCCCCTGCAACAAACAGAAACGAAACGTCACATGAAAATCTATTTTTCCCTGTATTATAACTATACATGTATGTATGTTGGGTATTCAGCCCGAAGGCTGGTTTGATCCTCTGCAGCTACGCCAACAGCTGTCATAAATAGCCTAGGCGTCACTGAAGAGGCGTACTAGGGAAATGAGGAGTGAGGGAGTTTCCCGTTGCTTTCCTCACCGAGCCAGCCGCTGCTATTACATATCAGTCTGCCAAGCCCACTGAAACGCATGCACCAACCGACCCTATGAGCGATATTTTCACACCATTCATAACAGGGACTGGCTGCATAAGCAATGGTATTACTAGCATCACTCATACCTCAGTCACTTTCATATTGACTAAGCCAAGGATGAGACTGAGACAGGTCAATGAAAGTAACAAATTTGATATAGCGCATACCAGAAAACATAGTGCAATGTAAACACTACATCTCGCCAGCAAAGGCATAGGCTATTTATGACAGTTGTTGGCGGAGCTGCAGAGGATCAAACCAGCCTTCGGGCTGAATACCCAACTATACATAGCGATGAATAATGATACTGAAATATAGTCAAGCAGTGAATAAAATTTTTAAAAGCAGACTTGAAACTGATATCATGACCATGAGACTTCCAGCTTCACTAGGAATATGAAGTACAGGGACGTGATGTAATTATTGTCCGACTCGTTGGCTGAATGGTCAGCGTACTGGCCTTCGGTTCAGAGGGTCCCGGGTTCGATTCCCGGCCGAGTCGGGGATTTTAACCTTCATTGGTTAATTCCAATGGCTCGGGGGCTGGGTGTTTGTGACGTCCCCAACATCCCTGCAACTCACACACCACACATAACACTAGCCTCCACCACAATAACACGCAGTTACTTACACATGGCAGATGCCGCTCACCCCCATCGGAGGGTCTGCCTTACAAGGGCTGCACTCGGCCAGAAATAGCCACACGAAATTATTATTATGTAATTATTATTATTTTTTTTTACAATTTTGTTTTACGTCGCATCGATTCAGATAGGTCTTATGGGATCTCTTCATCCTCCCGCTACGCTTTTTGTTGCGTTTTCCCGACTATGCAGTGGTGGTTCTCATCTTGCGTTTTTCAACAAAATGATGTTCGTTCACAACGTTGTAAGTCAAAAGTAAACTACTGTAAAGGCAAACACGATTATTTTCAGGTTTTAAAATGAAAGGTAAAGTAAGGGTTATTCTGCCCGAAGGCAGGTCCGAACCTCCGCAGAGGTGTTCCTGAGCCGGAGTTTACGTGCGGTAGGGTGGCCAGTTCCTTTCCGCTCCTCCATTTCCTTACCCCCCACCAACAGCGGGTGGCAACCCATTCAACTCCTGACCACGCCCAATGTTGCTTAACTCCGGAGATCTGTACCGTTATTTCAAAATGGGTATGACAATATGGAAGCAGCGGGAATATGGGTAGTGGTGATTACTGACATTCATAGCACGATCAGTGTATCTGAGTGTTATTAAAGGTGTTGCTCATAGGGTCAGTCTTGCTGTAATAGTACTTTCTCAATGTTATTAACCCCCCCCCCCCCAAATACAATTCCTATATGAGAAACGGACGAATAAGCAATTAAAACCTTTAAATCCATTGATTGCCTTCAAGAAGACATGCGTCATGTTCATCTTGTTCCAAATGATGCGCTTTAGAACCAAGTGGAGATTGGCTTGCGAAACAACGAACCCTGCTAAGATGATGATGATGATGATGATGATGATGATGAGTTGGATATACTCTGAAATAAAACGCTATTTTTACACGTTTTCTGTTAACGATACATAATATGTGATGTGAGGTTCTTAATTCCTAGACATGCTGTTACAAGTTTCGGAACACCATTTCCACAGTATGTTCCTACTACGGCTACTGTTCATCCAGACAATCGCATGTCAGGCTTTACATTTGAGTTCATGTAACCCGTCAGGATAATGAACATGGAGGGGTCAGTATTCATAGTAGATGGTGTTGAAAGGCATTTGTAGATAAAAGTCACCGCAGTGGACATTGAAAACATTTGACCTATGTATTCCATCTGTCCATCCGATACGCATAGCAACCACTCCCCCTCCCCCACGACCTCATTCCATATCACTACAATCCGCTGTCACTCGCCGGCGACTGAAAATAAAAATAATAGCCAATGTGTAATCTCTACTCCTCTCAATGGGAACGTGAGAGTGAATAAATCCGTTCAGACCAGAGGTAACACATTCGAGAGAACAAACCATGTCAAATCCTTTATAAAGTAGTAATTACACGGAGTAGAAAAGTATTAAAAATGGCAGTAGGCTGTCAACTATTAAAACAGCCGCAGGCTTGTTAGGGTTACTTATTAGTAGGTCTGGGTTTTTGACACCTAAAAATAGCTCAAATAAGCAAGCAAATATGACCTCAAAAGTGACGAAATATGACGCAAAAATTACAAAATATGGTCCGAAAATGATTACTCTAAATATTTCCATTTGAAATAAATTATAAATCGAAACGGCAATTCCTTTGATACATATTTTTATTTATTCTTACTTTCATATTGATTTTATGAATATACATCTTTAGCAGTTATTCACAGTCAATTGTCCTTGATTCACTTAGCGAACATTTGTGAATACATACCCGTAAAGTACTAAATTCGCTAAGATGATCAGATCACACAAAATTTTGCAAGTCATAACATGTTTGCACCCTGCACTGATAGTTAGAAATACGAGAAAACGAGAAATTAACCTACTTTTTAAAATATTTTGGAACTCTAAAGTTCTAAATTGAGTACCGCGAAACGAATTAAGTAGATGTCTTTCAATACATTGCGGTAGGGCGGCAGGGCCTATGGTGCAAAGTTACATACGTTTCTCATTCTTCTCCGCGGCTGGAATTGAAGTGTATGGCAAGATTCATGTTTTGTGAACACTTGTTCGCATTCGGTAAGTTGAAGATGGTTATGCACAGGTACAGCTGTCATCAAACCGCCGAAATACGACGATACTGCGAAAATAGCTCAAAATATGACCTTATGATAAGAAATAGCCAATAAATGCATTTATGTGACAAATAAAGATCACTTAGTTTTGACCTCATTCACCTGATTTGCATCAAAATTCAATCAGGCAATAAAATAGCGACAAATAAAAAATATGACTTTTCCTAAACATCCGAGCCCTACTTCTTAGAAATGTGTGATTCTATACAACTGACCACAAGGTATTCACGACAGTTAACTTTCAACTGAGCGCGCAAGTCGACACAGCGCCATCTTATAAAAGAGTATGTGTGACGTCACATATTTAGCACAAATTTTGCCTTACTTTGAAGTGCTATTTCATTAAAAGTGCGTTTCAGATTTTTTGGCAACAAGTAGCCTCCACTTTTACCTGTCAATTGAGACATTAAATATAACTGTAAGTTAAATGCTCTCGGCAGTATACGCGTTCTACCCAAACACTAAAAGAGTCTTAACATTCTTCTTTCCATGAACCGGTTGTCAAGGAACGTAAGTCTACGTTAAAAGAAACTACCTTTTCCCGTTGCGAAAATCAAATTATCATAAATATGTCTCTCGGTCATGGCCATCCATCAACGGCTGCTCATTTCAGATGGCAACCAGCGATAAGACAGCCTGCACGGTTGCTAGGTAACAATGTCTGGCCATCCATCCATACCTTACATCCCTGCCTGCACGGTTGCTAGGTAACATTGTCTGAGCATCCATCCACACCATACATCGCAGCCTGCACGGTTCCTACAGTAACATTGAGTATCCTTCCATACCATACATCGCAGCCTGCACGGTTGCTAGGTAACAATGTCTGGCCATCCATCCATACTATACATCGCAGCCTGCACGGTTCCTATAGTAACATTGAGTGTCCTTCCATACCATACATCGCAGCCTGCACGGTTCCTATAGTAACATTGAGTATCCTTCCATACCATACATCGCAGCCTGCACGGTTGCTAGGTGATGATGACACTTGAAATGTGTTGAAACCGGTCCCAATAAACAGGTTGTAACTACTTTTTAGTTCAACTTACTACGGAGTACTGAAAGGTGGATCCTTCCCTATAATATTGTACATCTTCTTATTTCTCTATTCAATACGGAACAATCATGAAGTTTTTAACTTTAAATTATCTGACCATGTATCCATACCTTACATCACAGCCTGCACGGTTGCTATGGTTACACTTCCGTCACACATTTTGTCGCGTCACGTTACGCGAATTTTCGGATGACCCTCAGCCATAAGACATATTTAAGCTAACATTTCGACTATCTATCCCGGGAGGAAGAATGGAACAAACCCGACTACAGCTGTTGGGTTGAACCCACTGTCTTTAGATGGGGAGGCCGACACTTAATCACTGATCCACATCAGAAACGGAGAGGGCCACTAATAGTTATTTAGGTTACAATGGGCAAAAGTGAGGTTTTACGTGTGAGATACGCGAAACACCCTCGTTCTGATATCGTACAACATTTAATTTCATTTTATTTAACCCTCTACTGCCCAAATTATTTTGTTGTGTTTTAAAAAATTTTCTCTGCCATATACTAAGTGAATATGTTGTAAACTACACATAAATGCAGTTTTTATTGAATTTTCATTTTTGATTTTCAAAAATTAGGTTTGTGACTTCCAGGTCACACTGGGCAGTAATGTTCTGATATGCGAAAATTGACTAATTTATAAAATAACAGTCTCATAAAATATTCAAGATGCTTACCTTTGGTTTCTATATTTTTTATATATATAATTTGTTAGTAATAACACAAAACATAATTGTAAAACTAGCTATCCGCCATGTGCCTGGGAAATGCTCCCAACCATACATTTGGCGCTTCCTGGTGGCTTATGCATATAACTATTAAACTATAAACAGTTAAAAATCACACAGCCATACTGTAACTTGAAAGTTACACTGGGAAGTAGTGGCTCAATTGCATTCTAACAGTAGAAAATGTGTACAGAATGATGTGTGACTTCAAAGTCACATTGGGCAGTAGAGGGTTAAATAACAATTTTCATTTACAAGACTAGCGGATAGTCATGAAAAATGGAGTCAGCAGGGATGCTGAAGAAATGTTAGGAAGGAAGAAAAGGTCAACTAAGAATCAGTGGATAACTCAGGAGATACTAGACCTTATTGATGAACGACGAAAATACAAGAATGCTAGAAATGAAGAGGGCAGAAAAGAATACAGGCGATTAAAGAATGAAGTGGATAGAAAATGCAAGGTAGCTAAGGAAGACTGGCTGAAGGAGAAGTACAAGGATGTCGAAGGTTGTATGGTCCTAGGAAAGGTAGATGCTGCATACAGGAAAAACAATGAAACCTTTGGAGAAAGGAAATCTAGGTGTATGAATATTAAGAGTACAGATGGAAAGCCACATCTAGGGAAAGACGACAAAGCAGAATGATGGCAGGAACATATTCAACAGTTGGATCAATGTGAAGATGTAGATAATTTGGTTCTGGAACAAGAAGAGGCTGTTGATGCTGATGAAATGGGAGACCCAATTTTGAGGTCAGAGTTTGACAGAGCTGTGAGCGACCTAAATAGGAACAAGGCACCTGGAACTGATGACATTCCCTCTGAATGACTGACTGTCTTAGGAGAAACCAGCACGGCAAGGTTATTCTATTTAGTGTGTAAGATGTATGAGACAGGAGAAGTCCCATCCGATTTTCGGCAGAATGTTGTTATACCTCTTCCCAAGAAAGCCGGTGTTAACAGGTGTGAAAACTATCGCACCATTAGTTTAGTATCTCATGCCTGCAAAATTTTAACACGTATTGTTTACAGAAGAACGGAAAAACAAGTTGAAGCTGAGTTGGGAGAAGATCAATTTGGCTTCAGAAGAAGTGTAGGAACACGTGAAGCAATCCTGACTTTACGTCTGATCTTAGAGGATCGAATCAAGAACGACAAGTCCACGTACATGACATTCGTAGATCTAGAAAAGGCATTCGATAATGTTGATTGGACCAAGCTATTTAACATTCTGAAAGTGATTGGGATCAGATACCGAGAACGAAGAATTATCTACAATCTGTATAAAAATCAGTCTGCAGTTTTAAGAATCGAGGGCTTTGGAAAAGAAACAGCATTCCAGAAAGGAGTGAAGCAAGGCTGCAGTTTGTCCCCCCTCCTTTTCAATGTTTACATAGAACAGGCAGTAAAGGAAATCAAAGAGGAATTTGGAAAGGGAATCACAATCCAAGGAGAGGAAATGAAAACCCTGAGATTTGCCGATGATATTGTTATTTTATCTGAGACTGCAAAAGATTTCGAGAAGCTGCTGAATGGTATGGATGAAGTCTTGGGTAAGGAGTACAAGATGAAAATAAATAAGTCCAGAACAAAAGTAATGGAGTGCAGTCGAACGAAGGCAGGTGATGCAGGAAATATTAAATTAGGAAATGAAGTCTTAAAGGAAGTAGGCGAATATTGTTACTTGGGTAGTAAAATAACTAACGAAGGCAGACGTAAGGAGGACATAAAATGCAGATTAGCACAAGCAAGGAAGAGCTTTCTTAAGAAAAGAAATTTGCTCACTTCAAACATTGATATAGGAATTAGAAAGATATTTTTGAAGACTTTCGTGTGGAGCGTGGCATTGCATGGAAGTGAAACATGGACGATAACTAGCTGAGAAAGAAAGAGAATAGAAGCTTTTGAAATGTGGTATTACAAAAGAATGCTGAAGGTGAGATGGATAGATCGAATCACAAATGAAGAGATACTGAATCGAATTGGTGAGAGGAGATCGATTTGGCTAAATTTGACGAGAAGAAGAGATAGAATGATAGGACACATCTTAAGACACCCAGGACTTGTTCAGTTGATTTTTGAAGGAAGTGTAGGGGGTAAGAACGGTAGGGGTAGACCAAGGTATGAATATGACAAGCAGATTAGAGCAGATGTAGGATGCAATAGTTACGTAGAAATGAAAAGGTTAGCAAGGGTAGGGTGGCATGGAGAGCTGCATAAAACCAGTCTACGGACTGATGACTCACACACACAAGACTAAAGTGATGTCAGCAAGGAAAGAACCTAAGAGAATTGAATGTCATGTTGGGAATATCAAATTGGAACAGGTAGTTCGTTTCAAGTACTTTCTTTATGATTGGTTTTACGTCTCACCGACACAGACAGGTCTTATGGAGAGGATGGGCTAGGAAAGGGCTAGGAGTGGGAAGGAAGCGGCCGTGGTCTGAATTAAGGTACCGTACAGCTCCAGCATTTGCCTGGTGTGAAAACCACGGGAAACCATCTTCAGGCCTGCCGACAGTGGGGTTTGAACCCACTAAACTCCGGAATGCAAGTTCATAGCTGCGTGCCCCTAACCGCACGGCCAACTCGCTTAAGATGTTTACTCTCCCAGGATGGTAATATAGTAAATGAGATTGAATGAAGGTGCAGCAAATCAAATGCAGTGAGCTCGCAGTTGCGATCAACAGTATTCTGTGTTAAAGAAGTCAGCTGCGGCACGAAGCTATCTTTACATCGGTCTGTTTTCAGACGAGCTTTGCTTTACGTGGGTGAAGGCTACGTGGACTCAGGACGTCTTATTCATATAACAGAGAAGAAAGTAGCGGGAATGATCTCTGGTACACCGAGCTCGATAGCTGCAGTCGCTTAAGTGCGGCCAGTATCCAGTATTCGGGAGATAGTAGGTTCGAACCCCACTGTCGGCAGCCCTCCGTGGTTTCCCATTTTCACACCAGGCAAATGCTGGGGCTGTACCTTAATTAAGGCTACGGCCGCTTCCTTCCCACTCCTAGCCCTTTTCCTGTCCCATCGTCGCCATAAGACCTATCTGTGTCGGTGCGACGTAAAGCAACTAGCAAAGATCTCTGGTACGAACAGGTGGGGACAATCGAAGGAGGGGACTCGTAATAAGGAAGTTAAGTCTAAGAAAGGAATGGATTCAATGGATGAATAGGTACACATAAATCGGCTTCGGTGGTGGGGTCATGTGAGGGGAATAGAAGACGAGGAGAATAATGGACTTGATCTTGGAGGGTAAGAGAAGTAAAGGGAGACCAAGACGACGATAGTTTGACTTAAGTTCTAATGATTGAATGATAGGAGCTGTGGAACTAAACGGGGACAGTTACAAATAGAGGATTGTGGAGGAGGCTGCAGACAGAACAGTATGCAATATTAAGATGAACACAGGTTTGTATGCTCATTTCAGCACCCACCATTCAAACAGTCGACATCATCCATGAAACAATCGGTATCAATGGATATTTTCATTTATTTGCATTCAGGGCAGTCGCCCAGGCGGCAGATTCCCTATCAATTGTGTACCTAGCCTTTCTTGAATGATTTCAAAGAATTTGAAAATTTATGGAACATTTCCCATGATAAATTATTCCAGTCCCTAATTTTTCTTCCTATAAAGGAATATTAACCCCATTTTACCTTCATACCTTTACCTTTTATCTTCATATTATATTTCCTACCTATAAACCCTCCACTCGAGCTTGTTCTTCTACTAATGTCATTCCACGCCATTCCTGCACTGACAGCTCAGAACATACGGTTTAGTCAAGCAGCTCGTCTCCGTACTCCCAAGTCTTCTCAGCTCAAAGTTTGCAACATTTTTGAAACACTACTTGTTTGTTGGAAATCGCCCAGAACAAGAAATCGTGCTGCTTTCCTCTGGATATTTTCCAGTTCTTGTATCAAGTAAGCCAACGGCCGTAGCCGTGTTGAAACACCGGATCCCGTGAGATCTCCGAAGTTAAACAACATTGGGCGTGGTCAAGACTTGGATGGGTTGCCACGCGCTGTTGGTGAGGGGTAAGGGAATGGAGGAGCGGAAAGGAACTGGCCACCCTGCCGTACGCAGAACTCCGGCTCAGGCACACCTCTGTGGAGATTCGGACCTGCCTTCGGGCAGAATACACCCTTACCTCTGTATCAAGTAACGTTGGTCTGAGTCCCATACACTAATTGGCATCTTAGAACGGATTTACATGCCCTCTCTTTTACATCCTTACTGCAACCCCTAAAAATTCTCATTAAACAGTCAACAGATTTACTGACTGTCCACGTGACGCAGTATAGCCATCTGTTAGGTATCTACGAGACTGTTTTACATGCATGGAAAAAAAGATTTCTGATTGTATGTTAAGTTGGTAGAACTTCAATGAGGTAAGTAATCACAGTTTCGTCGAGTTCTACTTTCCCGGTTATTTTGATGAATTCACACACAGCAGGAAATAAAATATACAGTATTTTACTGCTAGCCTGACTCTGCAAGTGCTGTTATAACAATCCAGATGGGAGAGGTGTGATTCTTCTCATCAAGACATCTAAGTGATAAGAGGAAGTACAGTTTCAGGAAGGAAAAGGTAAGACAAGAACGGGAACTGTTTGAAGAATGGTGCATAGAATATTTTCCGTTACTCGAACACCTGCTTGCTTCCTTGAGAACGACCTAGTTGTTAGAATACTCCCAGCAATGATGAGATGGTGTGACATTCTAACCACAGCCTGCCAAAGAGCTCAAACGTACAAAGAACGTACCGCGATAATGAATTGTGGTAGTTGGTCCACAAACAAACAATATGACAGACCTAAATAAGATCGATCACTGCTCCAACTTCAATAGTTAATTATGAAAATCACCAAATTTTACCAAAACGAGCAATATCTAAGTCTTAACAGGAATATGGGATTTTATTTATTTAGCGTATGGCCCATACAATCAAGTTGAGTTCAGAAATAAATTATATACATATTTACATAACAAGAATACAATGAACAAGAAAAGGCTCCCTACAACTGAATGTCAAGATCATTAATCCACTGTATTGCTTCTGGAGTTGCCATCAGAAAATCCACTTTGCTGCCTGTGTATGCCCGAAAATTATCGCCCCATAGCCCTCCTTAGCTGTTGCTACAAACTGTTTGGAATAACTTATGGGAAATATGCTGACTCGCGTACTTAATTTCTGAAATCGTAGTTACTCCTATCAGTGAAGCCGTGAATTCAGACGGTATAGCGCCATTTTTCTGAGCCCATATTGGTGGGTTCGATTCCAGTTCAGACCGATGGTATTTGAACGGCAGGGCTGAGTGGCTCAGACGGTTAAGGCGCTGGCCTTCTGACCCCAACGTGACAGGTTCGATTCTGGCTCAGTCCAGTGGTATTTGAAGGTGCTCAAATACGTCAGCCTCGTGTCGGTACATTTACTGGCACGTAAAAAGAACTTCCGCGGGACTAAATTCCGGCACCTCGGCGTCTCCGAAGATCGAAAAAAAGTAGTTAGTGGGACGTAAAGCAAATAACATTATTATTTGGTATTTGAACGTTCTCAAATACGCCAGGCTCGTGTCGGGAAATTTACCACTAGGTAAAAGAACTCCTACAGCTTACAATTACGGTGGCTTGGCGTCTCCGATAATCGTAAAAGTAGTTAAAGTTTTGAACAGCTGGAGTAATGGGTGGAATGTGTTTGTATTGCGCAGAGAGAGAAAGAGAGACTATATACTTCCATTGTTAATGGGGTGAAAATTCTAAAACGCGCTGAAATCAGTCAAGAAAGGACGATTGATAGACTTATCGCGAGCACTTCTTAATGTTGTCAAGAATAGAGCGATATAAAACTGGTGATACGAGTACTTACATTATGTCTTCTTATGTATATATGATGTGAGTAAAGCTCTGGAATGGCAGGTAAGGATTTTTGCTCATGATGTTATACTGTATAGCAGGGCCTCTCAGGGTGCATGTGCCTGGTGCATGCACTGTGCACGGTGCAAAAGACGACTTCGCTTGGTTGACCAGAGTGCAGACCCACACTCCTCGATTTGTAGCAATAGCGCTGTCTCTCTCTTTCCCCACGCCTGTCTCGCTCGCTCCTCCTGTCTCCCTCTTCCTCACTTGCTCCGTAGCGCTCCAAATCCGAGCCGAGTTGAGCCGAGCTTAGCCGAGTAGCCCAGAGACGAAGCGTTGGTCCGAGCCGAGCCGAATGGAACCAATGCACAGTGCACGGAGCTCTTGCGCCTCGATTGGCACGCGTGAGATTTTGGGCGTTTGAGAGGCCGTGCTGTATAGAGTAGTAAACAAGTTACAAGACTGTGAGCGAATGCAAAAACACCTCGACAATGTTGTGAGGTGTACAGAAGACAGAAGTGGCGTTCGAACCCACTGTCTCCGGAATGCAAGTTCATAGCTGCGCGCCCCTAATCGAACGGCCAACTCGCTCGGTTTTCAAGTCTTTAAGATGCTTATTCTCCCACGATGGTAGCATAGCAAATGAGGGCATTTACGGGTTGTAAAAGAGAGGGTGTATAAGTCTCTGGTAAGACCCCAGTTAAAGCATGGTTACAGTGTATGGGACCCGCACCAGGATTACTTGATATGAGAACTGGAAAAGATCCAAAGGAAAGCAGCACAATTTATCCTGACTGATTTCCGTGTTACGAAAATGTTGCAAACTTTGGGCCGGGAAGATTTGGGAATAAGGAGAAGAGATTATCGACTACGTGGCATGTTTCGAGCTGTCAGTGGAGAGATGGCGTAGAATGACATTAGTAGAAGAACAAGCTTAAGTGCGGGTTTTAAAGATAGGAAAGCTCATGTTATGAAGATAAAGTTGGAATTCAAAAGGAAAAATTGGGGCAAATATCCATTTATAGGAATATGTATTAGGGAATGGGAAATAGTCGAAGAAGTCCTCTTAGTTTTAATTACTATGTTGATGGGGTGAAAGTAAGAGCCATCCACGGTCAAAGCATGGACAGAACCCGCTGCAGACACTGTAGAGAAACAGAACCTTAGCACACGCCCTAGGTTCTTGTCTGCACCGTGAACTCTTGCGTAACGCACGCCGCCATCGAACAGCTTCTCTTTCAGAAAGGAATTATGAAGTTTTTGAGGAAGTCTGCCGCATTGCTGACAACGGGAGTAAAAGAAGAGAGGACAGCATTGCAATCGACAAGAAAAACAAGTCGGGTTTCATCATCCATCCAACCATAGGATATGAAACAGACTCGAACAGCCATAGGAAGTTGATCGTGAGAAGAAAAGCCGACAGAAGCATATTTGAAAAAGAAATAAGCATTGAAGACAGTCTCTGGGTTAATGATTGGAAGCCGCGGAACTATTCCAAGGACATTTCTACAAATTAGTTTCGATTTCTAAGCAAGTAAGCCAAAAAGTGGCCGTACTCGTCCTGAATAGTTCAGTGCAAATTCTTTGGAGTCATATATATTCTTAATTAGTAGGAGGATTATATGTAGATTTATAAAGCAGCTTAGCATAAAATTATAACTTCTTTTTAAATTGAAAATGGTATTGCCAAATGTCAATCTGCAGTGGCAAAAAGAATGTAAATAAATAAATAAATAAATAAATAAACAAATAAATAAATAAATAAATAAATAAATAAATAAATAAATAAATAAATAAATAAATAAATAAATAAATAAATAAATAAATAAATAAATAAATAAATACACTTTCTTCACAGTTTGCTTTACGTTGCACCGACACAGACATGTTTTACGGCCATGGTGGGCTAGGAGTGGGAAGGAAGTGGCCGTGGCTTTAATTAAGGTACAGTCCCAGCATTTGCCTGGTGTGTGAATGGAAAACCACGGAAAACCATCTTCCAGAATGCAAGCTCACAGCTGCGGGCCACTAACAGCACGGCCACCTCACTCGTTGGAATAAATAAATAAATAAATAAATAAATAAATAAATAAATAAATAAATAAATAAATAAATAAATAAATAAATAAATAAATAAATAAATAAATAAATAAATAGGCCTACATACATGTTGGTACAAGGAAATATCTTCATTGAGGTAATTATATTGAAGAGGCTGGCAGTAAAGGTTATATATCTCTCCACAGGGTTATGAGGGTATTTAGGGGTTGTAAAGGACAGGGTGTATAAGTCTCTGGTAAGACCCTAATTAAAGTATGGTTACAATGTATAGGACCCGCACCAGGATTACTTGATGTGAACTGGAAAAGCAGCACGATTTTTCCTGACTGATTTCCGTCTTACGGAAATGTTGCAAGCTTTGGGCCGGGAAGACTTGGGAGTAAGGAGGCGAGCGGTATGTTCTGAGTTGTCGGTGGAGAGATGACGTGGAATGACATTAGTAAAATAATAAGCTTAAGAGGGGCTTTTAAAGGTAGGAAAGTTCATAATATGAAGATAAAGTTGGAATTATAAAGCAAAAATTGGGGCGAATATATCCATTTGTAGGAATAAGTATTAGGGAATGGGACGTGTTCGATAAATTGATTGATTGATTGACTGATTGATTGATTGATTGATTGATTGATTTTAATCATAGGATGTCTGCTACCTGGCAAGGTACTCACGAGGACATTAATCTCTGTTAATGATGAAATACGTGTGACTTAACAAAACTTTATGAGCTTTCGGCTATCATTACATTTGTTTGTACTTACGGCCCGTACTTTTAAGTTCGAAAGAGAGATCATTCGCTACCACTACCCCTTTCATTTTGTTGACGAGTTTCAGTGCCACAGAAAATTCTCAATTGTGTCAGAAATCATATGCAGCAACAAATTTCTATTGAAGTTATACAGGTGCATTATTTATTGGTTTCTGGCGGTGAGGGTTTACTTAGTGAACGTAAACACACTCCCTTTCATTGAAATTTACAGTTTCGAGTTCCTGTCATGAGACACCTCCTCGTGCCTCCTCTAGTTCGTCCGTCGTTGCCTGCTTCACGTTTTAAAGTTATTCCTGTACATTTTACACTATTTTTGGATCTTGCCTACACAAAACCTTTAGTTTACTTCCTTCTGATTCAATTGGAATCAAAACCTAGTCCATCACTTCCAGTTTCTTTTCAAAACTTGAGAAATAAACAGTCTTAATTTGACACAACACGTTCGCTGAGCTTCTAAAGCTCTTCGGTATGATGAAATGAAATGAAATGGCATATGGCTTTTAGTGTCGGGAGTGTCCGAGGACATGTTCGGCTCGCCTGGCGCAGGTCTTTTGATTTGACTCCCGTAGGCGACCTGCGCGTCGTGATGATCAAGGCGACACATACACCCAGCCCCCGTGCCGGCGGAATTAACCGATGATGGTTAAAATTCCCGACCCTGCCGGGAATCGAATCCGGGATCCCTGTGATCAAAGGCCAGCACGCTAACCATTTAGCTATGGAGCTGGACAACAGTATGTTGTAACGACAGCATAGGGCTGTGCACACCGCCATCCCAGCTGCTTCCAGCACTAGTGGGAGGTAGTTGTTAAAATCGCACCAACCTCTGACAAGTTGTTTGATGATTGCGGGATAGGAAATGGCTAGGACTGGGAAGGAAGCAACCGTGGCCTTAATGAAGGGGTTTCGAATCCACCATCTCCCGCAGTTTTCGGTCGGATTGAGGTCTGGAGAGCTGTCAGGCCAGGTCAGTTCAGAACCTTTACATTGCTGTCAGAGGAATTTCATAACTTTTGTAACATGCATATGTTTTTTCACTAACGTCTATCTGGAATTAGCGTCATCGATTTCCGACACTATTGTAACCATAGTAACCAGTGTTTGTCATCTATATATACTAGGTCAGTAGTGTCATCTATACGTTCTTATAAGAACGCGAATTTCGTAAGAACTAATATAATTTACTACTTATCGTTTTGGTGGTGATTTGAACATTGACCCGAAGTCAGCACCTGTTGAAGAGTTTCTCTCCTTCATGCGTGATACGTTCTTCCTCGAATTAAACAACGAGCCAACCACTTCCACTCTGCGCTTCTCGCCTGGTGCAAGGGGAACCTCGCTAACATATATTTCTTAGCTTCGCCACAGTACCTCCAAGATTTTTGCTCGGTCGGGTGGCCCTCAACTTTAATTGCCACCCAGCCGACCATAAATAGCATATAGGCTGACGCCTCGTTGGCAGTCGGCCTTCCCAACCCACCATGTCTTACTGCCTAATCCCGGAGTAGACCCAATCATCACTGAAGATGCCATCTACCAAGACCTTCGTACAGCCGGCGTCCCGGCTTTTAACGCTTACTGGCTGATGGATGACCTCACTTCCACTCCAACATAGCAGATTTTGGTACATCTCCCAGGAGAGGACGCTCTACAACGCCTCTTCGCCTCCGGAGCGACCATTCGCCATAAGACCTACCTCCGTCGTCCATCCAAGAGCAGCTCTCTGCGGATCCATCTATTGTTCCAGTCTTCAACGCGTCTCTACCCCGAACATTGCCTCGGCCACCATCATCCTTCCTCTCAACAACTCCTACTCCCATGACCACTATGACGACCGCCTTTACCAGTTCTCAACTTCCCATCACCACCGTCACAACTTGTCACCCTTCAACAGTAATGTCCTCATCCCTCCCACTACTCACGACTACCACAACCCCGCCACACTTTTCCACCCCGTTGACTTCGACCACCGCAGCTCCGTCATCGTCGCCTCTACAAGACACCCCCGCAGCAGCCGACGCTCCACCACCATCGCCACAGCAGCAACCGCCATCCTTCCTTGCCACGTTTAGTTGCGTCCTACGTGAGATCCCACCTGACATCTCTGGACGGGCCATCCTACAGGAACTCCATGCGGACGGCGTTCCCGCCCGACGCGCGATTCGCATCCACAACACCAATGGTCCTATTTATATGGTGCCGCTCCAGCTTCCCAGTGCCGAAGACGTTCAACATCTCATCCGTACCGGCGCTCGTATCAACGGCCATCGCCACAAAGTGGAGCCCTCCCGTTCTCCACCCCAAGCTGTTCGCTTCTCTTCAGCTTCTTCACATCGTCGCCCCCGGCCAGCCGCTCCTCCTGTTCCACCTTTTTCACAAGTTTGTCAACTCCCTCCTCAACATCGTTTCATTCCCCCACCCCTTCCGATATTTGACCTTCTTCGCTTTCTTATCTCTTCTCTTTCTAATATCACAGCCACCCTCCATCTCCTCACCTTGCATCTCCACCCAAGACCTCTCTTCTAACCTTCATCTTTCCCATCTTTGCACTTCCCCTTTTCCCTGTCCACCCTTGCACTCTCCTCTGAATATTTAATCCTTGCCCACATCCCCGATAATTAAATACTATCCACACACACCTCTCAATTCCATACATCAAATTACCCTCCTCCCCACACCATTTTTCCTTCTCCAACATGCCGAAACTTCTGGCCAGAGTAAAGGCGTAACCTTCAGGGAGGGGAATGAAAACGAAAAAAAAAAAAAAAAAAACCTTCTACCCCGAGGAGTAGTAGGCCTACGTGCAGTGATGCGGTGTTCAGTCGCCACATAAATCACTTAATAACCCAACCCAACAGTATGTTTCGTACTTTTCCTATCATCGTCCATTACTGGGTATAACTAATGTAATCAAATCTATATCAGTACATTCATGTATAAATACATTTTTGTTTCATTCCATTAGCATGTATTTTTTCTTTGCGAAAAATATGTAACTGAGCCTCTAAACTCCTACTCGCTGTTCACATTCGTATATTTTCTCTGCAGCATGGAAAAACACAGAATTGTCGATATGAACTTGCGCTCTCGTCTTCTAAAAAAACATATCCATCGTTCTATGTACACTCACGCTCATAAATTAAGGATAATTGCATATTGTGGTGCCACACAACGTGGCACTACACAAAACTGGCGCTAATAGCATAGGCACATAGTGAACACAAACGAAACATATCTGTATGTCCACGATATTGGTGATAAGTTGAAAAAACCGTCCCAAAACACATGTGCTACAAAACGCCACTGTTTCCTGCGCGTGCACCCCGACATCAATATGGGATATGATCACCATCCACACGAACACAGGCCGCACAACGGGTTGGCATACTCTGGATTAGGTGGTCGAGCAGCTGCTGCGGTATAGCCTCCCATTTTTGCACCAGTGCCTGTCGGAGCTCCTGAAGTGTCCTAGGGGTTCGAAGACGTGCAGCGATACGTCGACCGAGAGCATCCCAAACGTGCTCGATGGGGTTTAGGTCTGGGGAACAGGTAGGCCACTCCATTAACGGATATCTTCTGTTTCACGGTACTCCTCCACGATGGCATCTCGGTGGGGCCGTGCGTTATCATCCACCAGGAGGAAGGTGGGACCAACTGCACCCCTGAAAAGGCGGACATACTGGTGCAAAATGACGTCCCGATAACCTGACCTGTTACAGTGTTGCAGGGGTGTACGTGCACCAATCATAATCCCACCCCACACCATCAAACCATTACCTCCATACTGGTCCCTTTCAAAGGCATTACTGGGTTGGTATCTGGTTCCTGGTTCGCGCCAGATGAGAACCCGGCGAGAATCACTGTTCAGACTGTACCTGCACTCATCCGTGAACATAACCTGGGACCACTGTTCTAATGACCATGTACTGTGTTCTTGACACCAGGCTTTACGGGCTCTCCTGTGAACAGGGATCAGTGGAATGCACCTTGCAGGTCTCCGGGCGAATAAACCATGTCTGTTCAGTCGTCTGTAGACTGTGGGGTCTGGAGACAAGTGTTCCAGTGGCTGTGGCAAGGTCCCGAGCAAGGCTACCTGCAGTACTCCGTGGCCGTCTGCGGGCACTGATGGTGAGATATCGGTCTTCTTGTGGTGTTGTACACTGCGGACTTCCCGTACTGTAGCGCCTGGACACGTTTCCTGTCTGCTGGAATCGTTGTCATAATCTTGAGATCACTTTTTGTGGAACACGAAAGGCCCATGCTATGACCCGCTGTGTTTGACCAGCCTCCAGACTCCCTATTATTCTTCCCCTCATAACGTCATCAATATGTGTTCGTTGAGCCATTTTCACCACACAGTCACCATTAGCACGTCTGAGAACATCTGCACACTTACTCGCTGCACCGTACTCTGACATGCACCAACACACCTCTGCGTATTTGGACTGCTGCCAGCGCCACCGTGCGACGACCGCACGTCAAATGCACCACATGGTCATACCCCGAGGTGATTTAAAACCGCAAACCGCCCACCACAGCGTTGTTTCACCATGTATCAGCATTATCCTTAATTTCTGAGCATGAGTGTAGTACATTTCTGTGTGGTGGAGAAAATGTGCGAGTGCTATTGACTCTTCGACAGTGTGCAGTGTCATAAAAGAGCACAAATTTATCACCTTGGAACCGTTCATGGCCTTATGGAAGCAGTCATTTCTCCACAATCTTCATGTATTGATAATATCTCATTTCTGAGCAGACAAAGTAGGGGTTACCATACTACGAAAAACGTTAAATTAAGCAATTTCTTTGCCATTGATGCTTTCACGGCCTGTACTTATAGACATGATACTGTATAGACTTCTGAGCTTATGCCGTGTCAAGAAAATAAGGTGAAATTCTTTACGTTTCGCAAAGAACTGTGCTCTGCGTCATCAGAAGAAAACCTCGACTGTCCACAAGAAAGGCTTCTTAAACAACGAACCTTTGAAATTTAGACGTTATAATAGAGGTAGAAATGGTACGTTCATTCGTCACCAGATGGCTCCCCGGACGCGGCACAGCGCTAGCGTTCGAAGTGGAAGCTGACCGAACCATCAGAATCAGTCTAAGAGGGTCACATTACGTCTGTGACCGTCATGTCTTTAAGCAGTTTATTCAATTTTGCCGAAAGTTGAAAGGTTAAAGGGCCCGAAAAATTTTCAAATTGTGAGTGTTGGACAACTCTGTGAAACAAAAAAATTCGGAAATCACTCGCTTCCTTTTTGATTCAAATCCTAGCCAGATTAACTCATATTCCTTCCGTAAAGTATTTCTTGTTTCAATACCCTCAGGCGTTTGAGATTTTTTGATAATTATCCACATCGGACGAGTTATAAGTGTTTAAGTGAAACTCTGCATTGACTCACATTAGCGCTCGTAGTCGTGCTAAGTGAAAAAATGCATTGACTCACACTAGCGCTCGTAGTGGTAGAAAAGGCAAACTGCTAATCTAATCACGGCCGACTTGATGGGTCGCTCTAGTTACCTCCTTGAGCGCAGCGAGGAATCCAGTCGGCCGTGATCTAATCGACCGGATAACGTTGATCAAGAAAAGGATTGTAAGTTTTAGGAATAAATAAAGAATATATTCTCATACTTTATTATATTGTATTTACCTAAAATTCGTAGCTCATATCCCAAGGATGTTTTCAACATTGAGTTGCCTGAAAGGCAACAATATTGTAACACGAGTTCCGTGACTGCTGACAGACCACGCTATGATACTTAACAATCTTTACGGTATATCCAGTATCGTATTTTTAACATAGATATGTTTCTGGGCTGGGCTTCTATCTGAAATTATCATGGACAGTTTTGCGCAACGACATTAAAGATATATAGACTGCTAAACATACTCGTTACAACGCCCCTGGTTGAAGCACAGCGAACTAACTTTTGCCTACAACTGTCATGGCGGCTGCCACTTCTTGGTCTTGACAGTTAGCCCTTATCAGTTCAATGAACTGATGAGATTATACGTTATTGCAAATTAAAGATGTATTTAAGAATAAACACGACATTTTCAAACATGCTTAATGTTGCATTGATGTTATAATGAAATAAACGCAGTGAATATGGTGAACATTTGCTTGGTTAAAACGAGAATTACGTATGTAGAAGAATGGATAATTCGGCGTCATGCACTAACAATAAAGTCATTCACTACAGAAAGACATGTTATACGTACAGCAGTTCATTGAGGAATTCACACGCGTAAAGAAAGATACCCTGCCTTTTCATGACATACCTTCAGTGTCATTCTGGTATAATTTTTGAATTTTGCTTCTTTGTCTGGTTTGTTACGTTTTATGCTTTTTGCTACTTATGACTACTTTCTAAGAACTGCTGTGCGACATGCAGCACAGACGTTCGTTGGTTGCGGTGTACAATATCTCGTCGGCATCCTATGCCTGTCGTAAGGGGCCACTAAATGGGGTAACCCCAGATTCTAAAGTTGAGAACATCTGACCCCTGGTTGAGTGTAGCATTCCTTCCACATACGGTATCTTACCAGGTTTACCACTTTAATATTTCTACCGGACCTCTCTTGGTCAAACCTCGCCTGACTTCATTCGACTGAATTTATTTATTTATTTATTTATTTATTTATTTATTTATTTATTTATTTATTTATTTATTTATTTATTTTAACATTGCACACCTTCTCAAAGACCGTACTCCATCACACAACAACTTCTGCAGACCCTTTCTATGGCAGATTCAGAGGAAATAAGCATATGTTTTGCCTACAAGTGTCATGGCTGCCAGTGGTTCAAGTAGATTCAAAGATGGCCATCAGATTAGCAGTCTATATTTTTAATGTCGTTGGTTTTGCGTGAATAAAATTCCTACACCGTAACCAGGCAACCAGTGTACGTCATATGGATGGAAGAACGACGCCATTTTGGTGGACGGAAAGATATGTTTTGGGAAGATGTTGAGGTTGGACATATTAGACCTATAAGGAGAGGCTCTAAAGAAAGCAATGGCGAATCATTTTAACAGCCCGCTTGGTAGCGTTGAAGTCTAAACGATCTGACACCGTTGTGAGCCGGTTCGAGTCCCGTTGGTTGAAAAAATGTCACCATCAGAATGTTGGCCGGCAGGGTACGGGAGGTGGTGGTATACAATTTCTAATCAATCAATCAATCAATCAATCAATCAATCAATCAATCAATCAATCAATCAATCAATCAATCAATCAATCAATCAATCAATCAATCAATCAATCAATCAATCAATCAATCAATCAATCAATCAATCAATCAATCAATCAATCAATCAATCCCGATCTGCATTTAGGGCAGTCGCCCAGGTGGCAGATTCCCTATCTGTTGTTTACCTAGCCTTTTCTTAAATGATTTCAAAGAAATTGGAAATTTATTGAACATCTCCCGTGGTAAGTTATTCCAAACCCGAACTCCCCTTCCTATAAATGAATATTTGGCCCAATTTGTCCTCTTGAATTCCAACTTTATCTTCATATTGTGATCTTTCCTACTTTTAAAGACGCCACTCAAACTTATTCGTCTACTAATGTCAATTACTACATTGCGTGCCAAAAGCCTGGATTAAATTCCAAACCTCTCCGCAGTGCTCATATGGAGTGAGGGCATGTGCCGCTGTTCATGGTGATTTGTCCGTCGGATGGAGATGTTAAGCCTTGAGCAGAGCCCTTGGTGCTATTCGACAGGAGTAGGCTACTTGCCGGCACCTGGTTTCATCCTCTCCCTTCCTACTATCATATATCACGTCATTCATTTCATTTCATTAACTCCTGTGATGAGATTGACGTCAGGAAGGGCATCCGGTCATGAAAACCCGCCACAACAGGTTCATCTCATTGGACAAACAATTGTGATAATTTTGACGATTAAGATGCCAGATGCCATACCACCTGGACTACATTTACGAAATAAAAAACATACGCCGGAACTCAGGATCGACCCCTCAACCTCCTGCATGTTAACCCAAAACTCTATCCAATGCACCAACTGTACAGCACGACTAACACGTGCTGACAGAGGTAGTTACCCTACATGTGGTTACAGTGTTGCCAGTTTGCCACTCTTCAACGTCATTTTTCTTTCAGATATGCTCGCAGGACGGACTTGAGTGAGTGACATTTTTTATCGCTGGCATTTGAGGAGTCGCGCTGCGACGCCCGAGTGCGCGAATTTCGGTTCATCCTGTACTTTCATTCGGAAGTAAGAGAAGTCGTGTCCTCGCACTTCCCAAGATGACGCAGCTCTTTTCAGGTGGTGGGCTGTTTGTATCCTTTCAGTCGCATATCAAAACCCCTGCGTATCTTAAAAATCCGTCAATTCGGGGGATGCTGGGTTTGAGCCCCACTATAGTCAGACCTGAAAATGGCTTTCCGTGACTTCCCATTTTCACACCAGGCCAATATCGCCTTTTTCCTATCGCTGACAAAAACCTGAGTTGGTGAGATGTTAACCCACTGAAAGAAAGAAGAGAAAATTTCGCAGAGAACGGGACTCGAACCTGAACCTCCGAGAACGGCAGCTAATAAAGTAAATCGTAACACAATAATATTATTAGCCTTACGTACCACTAACCACTGTCACGGTTTTTGGAGACGCCGAGATACCGAAATGTAGTCCCGCAGGAGTTCTTTTACGTGCCAGTAAATGAACCGATAGAAAGCTGACGTATTTGAGTACCTTCAAATGCCACCGGACTGAGCCAAGTTGGGATCAGAAGGCCAGCGTCTCAACCGCCTGAGCCACTTAGCCAGGCAAAATCGTTGCACTGCGTAGTTGCTATAAAAATGCTAACTTTAAGCTTCCCACGAGTAGGTACGCTTCTGTTGCTAGGCTAAGCAATAAAGGACTTAGAACTGCGAGCGGTGCGAGTTTGAACAATCTCGCCGAGAGCAGAGCTCTTGGTCCAGCTAAATCTTCCTTTCTTGGTGAATTAATAGAGCTTTTAGCATGAACAGGAGAGCGCCTCAAATATTAATCTTTATCTGTCTGGCGCTCGGCTTAAGCGAGTTAAGACCGATACAGACAAATGAGGCGGTACTGCAAGAAAGACACAAGAGACATTAATAGAGCACCATATTACACTAAATAATTTTCCCCAGAGATATCAGCTTTCAAAGCTACTTCATCATTATATAATATGACTAGGCCTGCAGTAAGTTCGCAATTCACACTATATTTATTATTCATTTGCTTAAATGATAAGCATACATTCACTAGGAAATCCGTGAAGCTCTACGATTTACAATGACTTAGACAATAGTTATTTAGATTACAAAGCTGAAAGTGAAGTTTTATGTATGAGGAGAACCTCGAAATGTGAAAGACTTGCGCTTGTAAAATGTACAATATTTTATTTTATACTATGTTAAAGAGTCCGCCTCTGTGGTGTAGTGGTTAGTGTGATTAGCTGCCACCCCGAGAGGCCCGGGTTCGATTCCCGGCTCTGCTACGAAATTTGAAAAGTGGTACGAGGGCTGGAACGGGGTCCACTCAGCCTCGCGAGGTCAACTGAGTAGAGGCGGGTTTGATTCCCTCCTCAGCCGCCCTGGAAGTGGTTTTCCGTGGTTTCCCACTTCTCCTCCAGGCAAATGCCGGGATGGTACCTAACTTAAGGCCACGGCCGCTTCCTTCCCTCTTCCTTGTCTATCCCTTCCAAACTTCCCATCCCCCTCAAGGCCCCTGTTCAGCATAGCAGGTGAGGCCGCCAGGGCGAGGTACTGGTCATCCTCACCAGTTGTATCCCCAGACCCAGAGTCTGAAACTCCAGGACACTGTCCTTGAGGCGGCAGAGGTGGGATCCCTCGCTACGAACGAACGAACTATGTTAAAGATCTTTATTTTATAGAAATCATATATAATAAAAAAATTAAAAAAGAAGAAAAGGAAATTACTAGGATAAATTCTTTATCCAAAGAAAAATTAAAATGAATGGGGAAAAATAAACAATTCTTCTTCTTCTTCTTATTTCTCCTACTCAACCCCAAGGTTGGTGGGTAACATGCATATCTTCCAAGCGTTTCCATTCTTTGGCCGGCAGCTCCAAGTGGCAGTAGGTGTGCTTCCCTTCAACGTTGTCAATAAATTGCACTCTAGGTCTTACTTTGCTCCTCCTACGTTCCAGTTTCCCTTCAAGCAGGGCGGTGCACCAGTCAGAACGACGATGCAAGTGGCAAACGAAGCTATTCCTTCTTTTGTTTGGTGTTAACCAACGTGCGGGGCTCACTTGTTTTTTTTTAGTTTTTTTTTTTTTTTTGAATGTTCTCGTTTGTGACTATCAGTCCAATTCCCTTGTGGGCGGAGAAGGTATAATAACACCGACGGTATCCCCTGCCTGTCGTAAGAGGCGAAGAAAGGAGCCCTAGGGGCTCTGAACTTTGGAGTGTGGGTTGGCGACAACGGGGCTCTTAGCTGTGTCCTAGCATTGCTTCCACTTACTTGCGCTAGGCTCCTCACTTTCATCTATCCTATCCGCCCTCCCTTGGTCAACTCTTGTTCTTTTCTGACTCCGACGCTATTACTTTACGAGGGCTAGGGAGTTTTTCATTTTCACGCCCTTCGTGGCCTTTGTCTTTCTTTGACCAATATCTTCTCTCTGATTAATGATAATAGAGGGCGCACATCGGTGGACAAGGGAACCAGTTCTGGAAGGAAAGTGACAGTGTCAACACCAGACAACATTGCCCGGGTCGAACAAGCCATCCAAGCAAACAAATACATCACATTTACGGATATGGAGGCAGTCACGGGAATTAGCCGAAGTCCGCTGCAGCGGATCGTGCACGGCTGCTTACAGTTGGGGAAGGTGTCATTCACGTGGGTGCATAGACTCTTGTCTGCAGACGAAAAGCAGAGGCGTGTGGACATGTGCAGAGAACTTTTGCAACACCATAATCAAGATCCAGCCGACTTCATGGCTAGGGTTGTGACTGGTGATGAGACATGGCTCCATTAACATGAGCCCTGTTTTCCAACCTTCCACCCAGTTGTAAACTGTTTTCCGTGACGGCGCATGTTCTCCACAGACTGCCACCAAGCAGCGATGAATTTCTGCAGTGGTCACGCCTTTGTTCCATAGGAACCAAGTCGTATAGCGCTGTCCTTGGCGGTTGCTTTCCATGTTGTCTGCTCCTACGCTGACAGTACTGTTTTGAAATGGCTATGACGTGTGCATTCCTTGGCCCCTGTGCGTGTGCTGCTACCAAACTGTGGAATAAGACACTAGTTACACGTCACCACCTTCAAAAGTGAAATGTGAACCATAGCGGACGTGCAAAAAAATAAAGTGTAAAACAATATAGTACGCCCCTCGTAATAAAGATTTATTTTTACTTATACAGTATTTCTTTTACGGGGTCGACTCTTCTTGAATGTCTTTTCCGTCAAGGATAATTAATGATGGGAACTGAAAGTAATTCGGTCACGGTCTATCAAAGGTACCGTCCCGGCATTCGCCTGGAATTGAGAATGGGAAACCGTGGACTCTTCTGATTTCCTTGACACATTTGCACGCATTCCCGGATGCTCGGACGTAGATGTGAACGACGTAAATGACTGGTTGAAAAATTACTGTAATTCAGGCTACGGCATAATGACAGATGAATAAATGATTGCCTCTTGTTCTTCGACAGGTAATGACCAGAGTGATGGTGAATTCGAAAATGAAACCGGTGCTTCATCAGAAGAAATGCAGCTGGACAAAACACGCCGGCAGAACTGATGTTAGTAAAACGTCTTCGCGATCGTGCTGCGCGCAAACGTTATACAAATGTAAAACAGAAAAAGCTCACACATTATTTTAGTGCATAAAACAGTCATAAATGTAAAAAAAAAGTGTTATATATTTTGTACAATTGAAAAAAGGTATTACTGAACAACTAATGTTAATATATGATAAAACATATACTGTATTTGTTTTTGATTTTTCCGGATTATCCGGATTTTCGATAATCCGGATCAATTCCGGTCCACTTAATCCGAATAAACGAGGTTCTTCAACATTTCATCAACAATGAGTACTCTGCATCTGCCACATCTCGCTCGTGCGCTCTCCACTCTTCATTTTGCACTGTGAGGGCACCATCCCGCACCCTGCAAACCCGTACTTACTACAATCCATGTCCTTGTCTTGACATACGTAACAGTGCTGTAAGAAAATGTACTGAAATTAATGTCCATTTAATAATAATTATTATTATTTTTGATGCGGCAAATATGTTTACCAAATATGTTTTTTTTTCATTAAATTATAATTACAGTATTACAATTTTACAAGTTGCTTTACGTCACAGTCACCGACAGGTCTTAGTCGACAATAGGACAGGAAAGTGGGAAGGAAGCTGCCGTGGCTCTCTCCCGAATCCTGGATACTGGCCGCACTTAAGCGAGCTCGGTAATTGCAATATTATATACGTATCAATGAATATTCTAATTTAATGAATGACATGCGATGTTTCCAATTTGTAACAGCTGTCTGTTTAGTTCGTTTGTGTTCCACACTTGAAAAATTACTCCTTACTCTTTTTTTTGCTAGGGGCTTTACGTCGCGCCGACACAGATAGGTCTTATGGCGACGATGGGATAGGAAAGGCCTAGGAGTTGGAAGGAAGCGGCCGTGGCCTTAATTAAGGTACAGCCCTAGCATTTGCCTGGTGTGAAAATGGGAAACCACGGAAAACCATTTTCAGGGCTGCCGATAGTGGGATTTGAACCTACTATCTCCCGGATGCAAGCTCCTTACTCTTTCGGCGTATACAGAGTAGGTTGCGGCCTACAGATGACTACGGCCGCCAACCATCTCACCTTCTCCACACATCTCCACTACAAATCTCCTGGCCTGAGAGACGGCGTTAACGTCCAAGAGGCCCACTTCCCCCTTCAGGGCAGGAACGGAAACATTGAGTAGTAGTAGTAGTAGTAGTAGTAGTAATTCTTCTTAATTCATATGCGGAAACAGAGCGAATTCTTCCTGTGTTGAGTGATACCAAAACTAAAAAAAATAAAATAAAATAAAATACAATAAAATAAAATAAAATAAAATAAAATAAAATAAAACAGGAATAAAATAGGACCTGAAGTTATTACTTCACTTCTAGTGGTTAATTTAATATATGAGAGTAACAGTGGTCTAACCAGCATTTTTGGATGAAGTACGTTATCGAGGATTCGTGTGGTCAGGATTACGAATCCTCTCGGCCGTTATTCTTGGCTTTCTGGATTGGGACTGCTACCTCACTGTCAGATAGCTCCTTAATTGCAATCACGTAGGCTGAATAACCCTCGAACCAGTTTTCAGATCTAGGTAAAAATCGCTGACCTGGCTGGGGATCAATCCCGGGGCCGCCGGGTAAGAGGCAGGAGGGCTACCCCTACACCGCGGGGGCGGTAAAGGCACATACCGGGGGCTTTATTTCATGTCTTCGTTTTCCCCAGACCTTTTCTCCTCAGTTAATTAGGGTCAGCACGTGGAGATTTCCCCATTTTACGACCGGATGCCCTTCTCACTCCAACCTTACGCATTCAATAATGCGTGTGTCTGTGGTGTGTTGAATGTAGATGAAGAGAAGTATGTCAAGGCGAACATAAATACCCAGTCCCCAAGCCAGAGGAAATTAACCATATGCAGTTAAAAATCTCCTACCCGGCCGGTAATCGAACCCGGAGCGTTGTGAACCGAAGGCCAGTTGGCTGATCATTCAGCCAACGAGGCTGCCTTGTTTCATAATATGTAGGGATTTAATTTGCCGGCCCCGTGGTGTAGGGGTACCGTGTCTGCCTCTTACCCGGAGGCCCCGGGTTCGATTCCCGCCCAGGTCAGGGATTTTTACTTGGAGCTGAGGGCTGGTTCGAGGTCCACTCAACCTACGTGATTAGAACTGAGAAGCTATCCGACGGTGAGATAGCGGCCCCGGTCTAGAAAGCCAAGGATAACGGCCGACAGGATGCGTCGTGCTGACCACACGACACCTCATAATTTGCAGGCCTTCGGGCTGAGTAGCGGTAGCTTGGTAGGCTAAGGCCCTTCAGGACTGTAGTGCCATGGTAGTGGGGGGGGGGCTTAGAGATTTAATTTATAACAAAAGACAGTAACAATTTATTTATTATTATAACAGGCTGTTCAGTCTGTTGAAACTAATTTCATTTCTTTTACAGGCACGAAGGCGGATCAAATATAAACTGGAATTTGAATGTACTGCTGCTGTTAGTAATAATTCTGAGGCGGGGCTTTGCCAAGATATTGGTGTAGTTGTCCAGAGAAGAGGTTTGCGCGCGACACGGTGGAGAAAATGGTTAAGCATATCAAAGGCCAGCTGTCAGATCTTGAGACTTTCATTGAATCTCACTGAGATGAAGAATTTTTAGACTCGAAAGAAGCAGTGTTTTTAAGCCATCAGTTTCAACTCCTGTGTGTGTCCAAGAAGTTATATTCCTGCCTTCTTTTTCAGTTTTCATTTCTAATTTACTACATGTCTTCTTCTTGTTATGCTGCTCTTCGCAGTCAAAACATTATGTTCCTTCCTCATTCTAGACATCTCAAACTCATAGCAAATGCATTACATGTGTCACCTGATCAAGATAATGACAGTTTTCTTAAGAGTATAGCATGTGGTCTTTCTGTAAGACAGCGATATGTAAATCTCCTTTTGGATGAAATGTATGTGAACTCATATTCCCAGTGTAAGTCAGGTGTTGTCATGGCCGTGCGCAGAATTAAAGAGGAAAGTTAGCTAGAACCATTGAGGCCTTTATGATAAGTTCTGTTTTTGGGAGTGTTTCTGCTGTAGTTGCACTGGTACCAGTAAAAAATTGAACAGGTGATGACTTAGCTATCTTGACAAAAAAAAGCTGTAAGTACTGTCCAAAATTGCGGTTTTACTGTGCTTAGCATTATTTCTGATAATAATCGGATAAATCGCAAGATTTCTGTTTTAGGTGGAAGTTTAAATTATAAGATGCCCAATCCAAAGTGTGATTCTTTATCTACTTTTTATTTGATACTGTTCATATCCTTATATCTGTCATAAATAATTGGTTAAATCTGTGTGATGAAGCTAAAACCTTCTTTTATCCCAAAATTTGATCCTGTCGTTGGTCATGGTTGTTCAGTTTTCAAAGTCTGGTTTTCAGTGTTGAGAGAATTGTACAAGTTAGAGTCCAACAAGTTATTGAAGTGTGCCTCTAGACTTAATTACAAGTCAGTGTTTCCATCAGTCATAAAGAGGAAGAACGTGGCTCAGTGCCTACAAGGGGCTATTCTGAATTAGAACATTTTCTTAACTGGATTAATAGATGGTGGACAGTTATAAACATTAATAGCAAGTCAATTGGAAGCATAAAGAGAGAAGTGGATGCTTCTCCATCCACATCAAGAGATTATATCAGATTACAGTTTCTTGATGAATTTGTGAATTGGTTGAGGACATGGTTTAATATGACCCTGCAATGCGGTCGCCTTTTAGTAGACACTTTCAGGGCTCTCATACAAACAAGTGCCATGATTGAATTGATAAGCTTTTGTTTAGATCTACCTGAAGTTGAGTATGTGTTGCCAGGAAAGCTTCAAACTGTTAAACTTGAGAAGAGATTTAATCCTTACAGACAGTTGTGTGGTGCCAATTATAATGTATCTGTTTTACACGTTTTTGAAGCTGAGAAGAAGATAAGAGTACAGTGTTTGCTAGGCCTGCAAAATATAAAGAAATATATTTAAGCAAGGACATGTTTGAATTAGATTCCGATTCATTGAACATAACTGACGAAGTGAATTTTCCAGTGTGCTAGTTAAAGTAAATGAAATAGAATTAGACTTTGATAACATGATTCCTGTCATTTACATTTCAGGTTATGTAGTTTTTAAGTTAGCCAGTAAACTTAATTGCAGGTACTGTATCTCGAACATATCAAATGAAACAGTCGAAAATGACATGTTTAATAGCTTAAACAGATGTGGGTTATTGGTCCCATCAGAATTGCTCTTAAATGTGTGTACAAGTGTATTTAAGATCATGCAGATTTTAATCTCTGAGGAATATGAAGTAGCATTCCTTCAGAGTAAGAATCAGAAATGTGTATTGATTCAGCTTGCTAGGCAAAGTGTAGGTGATACAAGGGAGTGCTACTCATATTGTTAAAAGCCTCTATATGAACTTCTCTGCCTATCTTTGCCCTATTTTGCAAATATTTTGATCAACAACTACACAAAACATGTTAATGATGCTGATGACATGGTTAAGAGGTCTGGCGAGAAAAGAAAACTGATGACCCTGGAGTGATTATGTTGTAAGTTTATTCCCAATGTTAGAAATGTATTTTGATGGACATAGGATTGTATTGTTTATTCTAGTTGTAGCCATATGTTTGTTTATTCTCATATTTACCTTCACGAATTTATTTCAATTTTCACTTTGTTTTATATATATCCAATGAAAACTGCTCTTCCAGTAACGTTTTATTTGAGAAAACATCATTAAAGGTTAACTTCCCACGTGTTAGAAGTAAGACTCCAAGGAGTAGCAGTGCAGTGTTGCCAAGTTTCAGTGTCACGGCCTTTAGTGTAGTCTGGCCATGGTACGGTACTTTAGCTGGCTTAACATGTTTTCTTCCTCTAAGTGTGCGGAATGTGTCCTAAAAGTTAGGCCGTACTTCATTGTTGTAACTTGTACATAATTTGGACTCTAATGAGTTAAATACATAACATCGCTCTGTCCAATTAATTTTCAGAGGTTCATTTTAAGAATACTGAATGCGGTCGGAAACAACGTGATCCGGGTATATGAACGTTAGAGGATTGGCCATACTATTACATAATTTGACAAAAATATGTCCATATCTCGCGCCACTGTCATGTTATCAGTTGCTGAAGTTAGCCAATGAGATCGTTTCGCGGGCGAATTCAAATGGGCATTGCGAGGTGGTGTTGCTAAATCTTCACCTGACTTAAGACTGGTCTGAGACCCATGCCGAGAAATCAGCATCAAACACAAACACACCATGAGTTTCAGCCGGTGTCATCATAGCGTACTCCTGTCAACTCGGAGCTCCGTTTTTCATATCACTCCCCGGGCGATAGTGTTGCCAACTCAGAGTATTTTCCGCCAAATTTGGCGGATTTTTAAATGGAACAGCGGATAAATTTTCCATTTAGCGGACAGCGGATTTTTGACGGATTTTCGAACTTCTTTGAGCGATTTTCAACGGTAACAATATCACCTTTCATCACCAGGAGAAAAAAATAAATATAGAACTCACACGGTATAATAGTCTACTTAATCCCGTTGTATTGAACTTATGGTGCACACTACCAATCATTTCCTGGACCAGTTCTGGTCCACAGCCTCAGTCAGAATGTGTTGCAAGCGTTACTGTATTCTTAATGCGCCGGCTACTGTCGTGTTTGATATCGTATATTTCTTTTGAGATTGGGTTAATTGTGGTACGTCAGTCTGTCAAAAGAAAAGGTTAAAAAGGAGTTAGATATTTCGTAAACAGTGGTTACATAATTAAACTTTAAAAGACTAGTTGGTTGAGGTTCCCGAAAACCCCAAACACGGAGGTTGCATCTATTAGCTGTGCAATATGAATGCGAAATTGTTTGACATTATTTCTTCCCGAACTTGTCAAAAACAACGAAAACAGCGATGAAAGTGAAAATAACTTTCGAAATAGATTTGAAAATTTCTCTATCTGTTTTGCTTCTGTGAACTGCCATATATTCTGAATAAGAATAGTGCCATGTGGCTTCTTATGTAACCACAGGACCTCAACCCAGCACATCTGCTTCAGAGCGTACAGTGCGGGGAGGAGAAGATGATGAACTCCTGTTCTGAAACTGGAGTGTGTTGAGTAAATCTCTTTTATTAAAACAGCTGGTATATGCTATTTTGCTTCAGTTTGAAATTTAACGGAATTTAACGGATTTTCAACTAAAATTTAGCGGAGAAAAGATTTATGGATTGGCAACACTGGAGCGAAGGTTTTCCTTCGATTGGTGCTCCCAAGTCTCTCTTAAACTACTCGCAAATTTAGCTACACCACCTCGAAAAGGCCATTTGAATTCGCCCGCGAAGCGATCTGATTGGTTAACTTCAACAACTGATAAAATGACAATGACGCGAGATATTGAATTATATTTTTTCAAATTATGAATCACTCTGACCAACTCTTCAACGCTCAAATGCCCGATTCACGTTGTTTCCGACCACCCTGTGTATGTTATACATACAACAAAATTATTATTACCATTACATTTAGGATAATTATGCCCGACTCACTGGCTTATGGTTCAGCGTTGAGACCATCGGTTCAAAGGGTCCCGAGTTCGAGTACCGGCCGAGACGGGGATTTTAATCGCATCTGATCAATTCGTCTGGCTCGGGGACTGGGTGTTTGTGTTTGTCCCAGCACTTTCCTTTTCATATTCAGACAACGCACTACACTACCAACCACCACAGAAACACAAAATAGTGCTTAAATCCCCCCCATACAGGGTTGGAATCAGGAAGGGCATCCGACCATAAAACAGGGCCAAATCCACATGTTCGCAGCCGAGATCCCACAGGCGTGGAAAAAGCGGTAGAAGAAGATGATGATGATTTAGGGTAATTATGTTAACTGATCATCTTACCTAGTTTCATTGAATTCTCAGCAGTACTGTTCAGCTTCCGTGACCGGGTTCGCCACCTCTCGTATCAACCACTTCCTCAGTTAGTGACACAAAACTGAGCGAAAACTCTTTTAGCCCCCAGTCCAGAATTGAAATCCCTGGATTGACCAGGGACTGAGGTAAACACGGTGCCTCTAGACCACGAGGCTGGCCGGCTGGTATCAACTCTTTACCGTTAATGTTACAGCATGGGCCAAGACATTCTTCGGAATCTTCATATTCTTATAATTTCACACTATGTAAAACCACCCCCTTTTGGGTAGGTTCGGTAGAATAACACATACAGTGTCCCCTGCTTGCCGTAAGAGGCGAGTAAAAGGGGCTCCAGGGCCTCTCAATTTGGGAGCGTGGGTTGGCGACCACGTTGCCCTTAGCTTCCACTTACTTGTGCCAGGCTCCTCACTTTCATCTATCCTATCCGACCTCCCTTGGTCAATTCTTGTTCTTTTCCAACCCCGACAGTATTAGAGCACTTGAGGCCTCGGAAGTTTTTCATTTTCACGCCCTTCGTGGCCCTTGTTTTCTTTGAACGATTCCTTCGTTTTTCGAAGTTTCGGATCCCTTCCATTTTTCTCTCTGATTAGTGTTATATAGATTATAGTTGCCTAGTTGTACTTTCTCTTAAAACAATAATCACCGCCACCACAATCACCATGAAAAACCATGGGGCTCGAAAAGGCGTGTTTCTTGCTGCAGATGTAATATAGCTCGATGAAAACCTACTATCTCGATACTGGAGACTATGTACTTGATGCTTCAAACCATCTGGGACGTAAATAACTAATGAAAGTTCCGTCACGTCCGTCGAAGGGCAATTTGAGAACGTAATTGATATTAATAACAAAGATTGCACGTAATTATCGTAAAAATGAACTCATTTTGTTAGAACACAGCCTTTTACTCTTGACGCATCTAGCTATCGTATTACAGCGCAATCTGTCTTTATTATCTCAAATTAATCTCGTCCCGGTAATTACGCAATGAATCTAATCATAACAAATGACGATTTAGTGAGAGATGAGGAACAAACGGAGGCGGACTACAAGAAGCGAATAACCGTACCGCACCCTTATTGCACAGCATTCTTGATCACACCTGCAACATACAGCGAATAGTTGAAAGGGATGCATGTGATCATGAAGGCAGTGATCGCCGCGTCTACAGGTTGAACCAAGAACGGGCTGTGTCGGTGTCAGATCCGCAACTTTTATATGTAATACGAACCACGTAATAGGTATTATGAAATAAAGAATCGAAACAGTTATAGGGTTAAGCATTTTATTGTTGGCATTTTCCTTCTAGACACTGTACTAAATAGATTTACTCTTCTTTAAGACAAAGTCATGTACAATAGGTCTGTGAAATAATAATAATAATAATAATAATAATAATAATAATAATAATAATAATAATAATAATAATAATAATTGCATCAATTATAAAGGGAATCTCGAAAATATAAAGAAAGCCGAAAGGAAAATTATTCAAAAAATCCTCGGCACAAAACTTACAGATGAAGGATATGGTCTGCAATCGCTAAAGGTCACAGAAAAATACTCAAACATTGAAAAAGATTTCCGTAAACGATGATTGAAATTTTATGGACACATTATGAGGCTAGATAACAACCGACTAACAAAGAAAATATTGATGCACTCACAAATATTAAAGACGACAACGGTTTGGATCAAACAAGTCCAAACTAATCTCAATAACGCCAACATCACATCTATTGATATCGACATAAGATCTTCACTTGGAGTTGCTTCAGAAGATAAGCCCAGCAGATCTGGGAGAAAATGGACTGATGAACGTGGAGCTAAACATAACGACATGATGAAAGAATTCTGGAAGAACAAGAAAAATAACAACAAATCATAATTTGCTTTATGTGATCCTTTATAGGTCGAAACAAAATACATAATAATAATAATAATAATAATAATAATAATAATAATAATAATAATAATAATAATAATAATAATTTTATATCCCCCTAACTGCAAACGTCGAGGTTTCGGAGTTTTGTCCCGCAGGAGTTATTTTACGTGCCATAAAATCTACCGACACGGGGCTAATGTACTGGAGCACCTTCAATTACCACCGAACTGAGCCAGGATCAAAACTGCAAAATTGGGGTCAGAAAGCCGGTGCATTATCTGTCGTCTGTCCTGAAAATAGTTTTCCGTGGTTTTCCATTCCCCTCAGGACTGTATGCCTTTCGAAGCTCTTACGACTCTACGTGGTATAAATATCCATAAAATGAAAAGTAAGTTTGTTTGCTCGTTATCTACTCGCCGCCACTGATCAGTACCAACATTTGCAGCAAGGTTTATGAAGCAATCGGACGGGTAGTCATATCGCCAAAGATGTAATAAAACAAAATTGGCCATAATATTAACTTGTCGTTGCGCCTAGAAAAACCGCTATGTGATAATATTTTAGCTTAGAATCCTGACCAGAAATGTTCTCTCATCTAAGGTTCAGAACTGCATCAACGAAGGTCCGCGTCTGTGGTGTAGTGGTTAGTGTGATTAGCTGCCACCCCCAGGAGGCCCGGGTTTGATTCCCGGCTCTGCCACGAGGGCTGGAACGGGGTCCACTCAGCCTCGTGAGGTCAACTGAGTAGAGGTGGGTTCGATTCCCACCTCGGCCATCCTAGAAGTGGTTTCCATGGTTTCCCACTTCTCCTCGAGGCAAATGTGGGATGGTACCTAACTTAAGGTCACGGCCGCTTCCTTCCCTCGTCCTTGTCTATCCCTTCCAATCTTCCCATCCCCCCGCAAGGCCCCTGTTCAGCATAGTAGATGAGGCCGCCTGGACGAGGTACTGGTCATTTTCCCCCGTTTGTATCCCCCGACCCAATGTCTCACACTCCAGGACACTGCCCTTGGGGCGGTAGAGGTGGGATCCCTCGCTAAGTCCGAGGGAAAAACCGACCCTGCAGATAAAGAATAATAATAATAAGAAGAAGTATCAACGAAGTGATGCATGTGCTACGGGTCAGTATTCCTCCCCTCATAAGTTTTTCCGGTTTCCCTAAGAGATGGCGCCAGTGGACAGTAGGCAGACTATGAATTTGACACATACGTCAGTTTGTTCGTCTGACATTAACCTACCAACACACACAAGTTGAGTCCGCCAAACACTAGCGTCTGTGTTGTATCGTTCAGTGATCATGTCGACGTTTGTGCCTAAAAACGAACATTTGTGGCATTCTTTTCTTATATATCAAAAGAAAAAGGCTATGGAAAGTCATCGTTTGCTGGTAGAAACATATGGCGAACACGCTCCATCGACAATTTAAACGTGGTGATTTCAATGTGAAAGACAACCATGGCTCTATGCCTCTGCATTCGGGAGACGGGACAGGACTGGACCTCACGGCTGGCCCCAATCGTCGGCTGTCCTGAGAATGGTTTTCCGTGGTTTTCCATTCTCCTGCACTAAGGCGAATGCCGAGAGAGTTCGTAGTATAGGTGACGGCCGCCAGCCCCTCACCTTCTCCGCACATCTCCTTCACCGTAGCATATCTCCCAGCCTGAGAGACGACGTCACCGTCTAGGTGGCCCGCCTCCCCCTTCAGGGGAGGAATGAAAACCGTTTAGTATTAGTAGTAGTAACGTGAAAGACAGTGCGCGCTCTGGTAGACCGCAACAGTGCGAAGACGAGCAAGTGTAGGCGTTACGGGATGATGACCCAACTCAAACTCAACGCTATCGCCAACAAAGGATTAATTTAAATCACGCAGTGATCGAAAGACGACCGGAATGGGCCAGAAAGACTCGGCAGAGTGATTTTGTTACACGACATTGCGCCGTCTCACACAGCAAAATGAGTGAAAGACACTTTGAAATCGCTTGGATGGGACATCCTTCCGCACCCGCCGTACTTCCCCGACCTGGCCCCCATGTGAATATCACCTCTTCGCATCAATGGGGCACGCGCTCGCAGAGCAGCACTTCAGCAATTTCGAGGAAGTTGGATAATGGTTCGACGAATGGTTAGTCGCAAAAGACAAGCAGTTTTTCTGGCATGGTATTCATAACTTACCTGAAAGATGGGCGAAGTGTGTAGAAGCAGATGACCAATATTTTGAATAACAAAACATGAATTTCCTGTGAAAATTACGTGTTTTCTTTACCACAAAATCCTCCAAAAATTATGCATACAACTGGTAGCGGTATGTTGAAGCGCAGCGACGATAATACAGGTTTAAAAAAAATGGCGTAGGCCCTATGGCTTTTAGTGCCGGGAGTGTCCAAGGACAAGTTCGGCTCGCCAGATGCAGGTCTTTTCATTTGACTCCCGTAGGCGACCTGCGCGTTGTCATGAGGATGAAATGATGATTATGACACATTCACCCAGCCCCCGTGCCAGTGAAATTAACCAATTATGGTTAAAATCCCCGACCCTGCCGGATAAACTGGACAAACGAATAGGATGGAACTTAAAATAGCAAGGAGCATCTACGATACAACATAGTCATTTATTCTCTGGGGAACTGACCTCAATTCCATAAATTAGTATCAAATGATTACTTAAAGGAGGCGAATTTTGCTCTGTGATACAACATAGTAATTTGTCGTCTGGAATGAGAATTTAGTGATTGCTTTCAGACGTATTGTCTTGTGATTTAAATATTAAATTGTAATTATTTCTATGTAATGTATATGCCATGCAATAAATAAATAAATAAATAAATAAATAAATAAATAAATAAATAAATAAATAAATAAATAAATAAATAAATAAATAAATGCTTGTGGATATCACTGAGCTCAGTCCAGGAAGTGACCAGTACAGCACGCCAAAGCCTAATTAAATATTTTAAAGGGAGAGCGAGCGGTACTATTTACCAGTTACATAATGAGACAAGCAAACGTTACTACATTCCTGGAGATCGTGGTGGAAAGGAAACCTTATTAACATAACAAACATTGAAGTCTCGTTCTCATCTCGGCTCGGTTAGCTTAGCTTACCTTAGCTTAGCCTCCTTGAGTGCCGTAACGGTGACGCTCGACTCTATGTCATAAACAAATCTAACACTCGTTTTTTAAGGGAATTTAGAAAACGAATCACAGTCCAAGGAGACGAAACTCTGAGATTTGCCGATGGTATTGTTATTTAATATGATTCTGCAGAAGATCTGGAGAAATTGCTGGACACATTCTTGGTGAAGGAGTACAAGATTAATATGAACAATCTAAAACAGACGTAGTGGAGTGCAGTCGAACGAAGTCTTAAAGGAAGTAGATCAGTATTGTTGCTTGGGTAGTCAAACAAACTAATGATGGCTGAAAAAAGGGGGATATTATAAAATGCAGACCAGCGTAAGCAAGGAAAACCCTTCTTAAGAAAATAAATTTACTCACTTCGAACAATGATATAGAAGTTAGAAAGATGTTTTCGAAGAGTTTCATCTGGAGCGCGGCATTGTATGGAAGAGAAACGTGGACAATAACCTTTTGAAATGCGGCATTAAAGAAGAATGCTGAAGGCGTAGATAGGATCACGAATGAAAAGATACCGAATAGAATTTTACCAGAAGAAGGGCTACAATGATAGGAGAGATCTTGAAGGTACCCAGACCTTGCTCAGTTGGTTCTTGAGGAAAGTGTAGGTGGTAAAATTATAATGTTATTCTTCGTACGTCCCACTAACTACCTTTCTGACGATTTTCGGAGATGCCGAGGTGCCGAAACTTTGTTCCGAGCGAGTTCTTTTACGTTCCAGTAAATCTACCCACACGAGGCTGATGTATTTGAGCACCTTCAAATACCACCTGGGGTCAGAAGGTTAGCGTCTCAAACGTCGAGCCACTCAGCCCGGTTTAGGTGGTAAGAACGGTAGGGGTAGACCTTTTCTTTGCTAATTGCTTTACGTCACACCGACACAAATAGGTCTTATGGCGACGATGGTGTAGGAAAGGGAAGCGACCCTGGCCTTAATGAAGGTACAGCCCCATTTTAGCCTGGTGTGAAATGGGAAACCACGGAAAACTATCTTCTGGGCTACCGACAGTGGGATTCGAACCCACTATATCCCGGATGCAAAATCACAGCTGCGCGCCCCTAACCGCACGGCCAACTCGTCCGGTGATAGGGGTAGACCAAGGTACGAATATGACAAACAGGTTAGAGATGTAGCATGTAGTAGTTACGTAGAAAGAAACTGTTAGGACATGGAGAGCTACATGGACTGATGACCCAAATAACAAACACTCTTTTAAAATAAATAAATAAATAAATAAATAAATAAATAAATAAATAAATAAATAAATAAATAAATAAATAAATAAATAAATAAATAAATGCAGTGTATACAAATGAGTCACAGTCAGCATAAGTGTTATAAACTAAATGATAGTAATACCAATCTTTTTCTTCTTCTACTACTGTACTACTATTTTTCTCACAACAGTGGGGTCGCGGGTGCGAATTGTTTTAAGACCGGATGCCCTTTCTGAGGCCAACCCCATGTGGAGGGATGTAATCTGTATTGCGAGTTTCTGCGGTGGTTAGTAGTGTGGTGTGTTGTCTGATATGAAGAAGAGTGTGTTGGGACAAATACCCAGTCCCCGAGCCAGAAGAATTATTCAGAAGCGATTAAAAAATCCCCGATCCGGTCGGGAATCGAACCTGGGACCCTCTGAACCGAAAGTCAGTACGCTGAACATTCAGACAACGAATCGGACAAGTAATAATAATAATAATAATAATAATAATAATAATAATAATAATAATAATAATAATAATAATAATAATAATAATAATGCCTCGGTTACTGTGTGCAGAACATCCAGGCTGCATGCTCGTCGTTCTGTTTCAAGTTCCGCTAGCTGAGCCTGGCATTCCTCCCAACTGACCTCCTTAGGTCAAGCCTTGTTCTCTTCCGATCCCGACGGTATTGGGTTTACGAGCCCAAGGGAGTCTCTCATTTCCACGCCTTCTCTTTTCCTTTGCCGATTCCTTCATTTTTCGAAATGTTGGAGCTCTTCCACTTTTTTCCTCTGGTTAGTGTTAAGACTATGTCCAATTGTACTTCCTCTTAAAACAATAATCACCACCACCTCCACATAGATTTGGCACTTGGAAGTGTATTCAGCCGTAACACTGGGCTAATACACTCCGGAGTGCCGATCGCAGGTAGTTACGAAAACGGCCGGGAAGATATTAACGCTCATTTTGTAGTGAGTCTAATTAATATAACCAGTGTTGGCGAAGTTGATGTTTGTCATAAAGACTGGGGAATATTATCAGAAATTCATGAAAAATAATCTCGTACTAATTGGTTCGAGTCGAAACTGTTTATGAATTAAAGGCAGCTCAGTCGCCTTTCTTGCATGTTTGTGTGTTTGTGTGTCTGTAATTCTAAGAAAGTTTGATGTATCTCACCCACGTAACACCATGTCGCAATCATAATGTTCTTATAGCTTTCTATTGAGACCTATTAAGCTATTAATTATAAGTTTCGAAAGTCAGAGAAGTGACATGAAAAATAACCACAGACTGAGACTAATTATAATTTGACACATAGGCTACAAGACAATAGTAACTCCTTAGAGTTGGACGTGTAATTACACACGGGCGAAGATTCTCTCACGTTAAAAAGTTAAAATTTTAAAAATTATTCTGAGCGGGAATGGACATTACTTAGCATAGAGTTTCTCAGCATAACATTTCCCCGCTGAAAATACAGCAAAGTCTTTATTTATGTAATTAATTAATTAATTAATTAATTGGCCCTGATAAAAAAGAACAAGTGAAACAGTTTTGCTAAATAGGAACCCTGATCACGAGTGATAATCGGAGTATATCAGAAGTCACAAAGAGGATAGCCATGGCAAAGAGAGCATTCCAAGATAAAAAGCATCTGCTGGCCAACAAACATATAGATATTCTAACTCGGAAGGTCTTTGCAAAAACCTTTGTATGGAGCGTGCCTCTGTATGGTTGCGAAAGCTGGACATTAGGAATGCAAAAAAAAAAAAAAACTAGAGGCAGTTGAAATGTGGATCTGGAGAAGAATGCAGAGGATAAGTTGGACTGAAGAGCAATACCGAAGTCCTTAGAGAGATAAGAGAAGAACGGAATCTGATAACTGAAATTGAAAAGAGGAAAATAAAATTTATTGGCCACATTTTGCGGCATGAGGAGTTCCTTTGTAATATCATTGAAGGAAGAATTGCTGGTAAAAGAGGAAGAGGACGACCCAGAGTGTCTTACTTCAAGAACCTGCTTCTGAGGATGAAGTGCAAGACCTACGCTGAGATGAAAAGATTGGCTGTGGCTGCAGCGACAAGGCTTAGCCTTTAGAATATGATGATGATTAATTAATTAAATTAATCCGTTTACCCTCCAGGGATGGTTTTCCTCCCGGACTCACCGAGGGACCCCACCTCTGCCGCCTCAAGTGCAGTGTTCTGGAGCGTGAGACATTTGGTCCGGGATACAAGTGGGAAGGAGAGCCAGTACCTTGCCCAGCGGCTTCACCTGCTATGCTGAACAGAGGCCTTATGGGGGATGGAAAGATTGGAATGGATAGGCCAGGAACCGGGAAGGAAGTGGCCGTGGCCTTAAGTTATGTACCATCGTGGCATTTGCCTGGAGGAGAAGTGGGAAACCACGGAAAACCTCTTCAAGGATGGTGATGTGGGAAACGACCTCCCTCCCCCCTCCACTCTACTCAGTTGACCTCCCGAGGTTGAGTGGACCCTGTTCCAGTCCTCATTCCACTTTTCAGATTTCCTGGCAGAGCCGGAAATCGAACCCGAGCCTCCGGGGGTGGCAGCTAATCACACTAACCACTACACCACAGAGGAGCACAAGTCCTTCCTTACAGCTTAAAAGTATTGCTTTTAAATATATTTTTTGCTGGTTTTAACGTCGCACTAACACAAAAAAGGTTATCGGCGACGCAATGGTTGGAAAGTGGTGGCCTTAATTTAGGTACTGCCTCAGCATTTGCCTGGTGTGAAAATGAAACCACGGAAAACCATCTTCAAGACGGCAATGATACAACGAGGAATGTGGTTTTGAAATTTTTAAAATGACGGTTAAAACAGAAACTACATAACATTTAAAATGAAGTCTGGCTTCATGGGTAAATGGTTAGCGTGCTGGCCTTTGGTCACAGAGGTCCCAGGTTCGATTGCTGGTAGGGTCGGGAATTGTAACCTTCATTGGTTAATTTCGCTGGCACGGGGGCTGGGTGTATGTTTTTGTCTTCATCATCATTTCATACTCATCATGACGCACAGGTATCCTACGGGCGTCAAATCAAAAGACTAGCAGCTGGCGAGCCGAACATGTCCTCGGACAAAGCCAAACGCCGTTTCTTGCATTTAAAATGAAGGGCATTTTATACTTTTTCCCAGACTCCTAGACATAAGGCCGAAATGTAGGGAAGAACTCGAGCCTCGTAAGTAAGATAATTAGGACGTAGGGCGAACATTGACAACTGCTGAAAGAGAGCTCAGTTGTTAGAAGCGCTACGGTATCTCTCACAAAAAGAAGAATGCGTACAATGTCGCAATTATTACGTAATGGATTGCGTAATCCTATAATGTAATCATAATTAGGATTGTACTGCAATAAAAATAAGGAAGTGTTATCAATATTGTAGCTATTTATACATTTCATACAAATAACTGACAAGCACGCTAACGAACCATTTCATGAGCAATTAAAATAATCACAGCGTCAGAACAAGATGTATCTCGCGAAATAACGCTGCAGGTGGTATATACATAAAACAGGATGATACTCCCCTGGCGGCCATGATCAAGGCTTGGAGTCTCTACGGTTTGATACCGTGGGTTGCTGGTTTGAGTCCCGTCGGTGGAAAAAATAATTCACCATCAGAATGTCGGCGTGCAGGGCAAGGGAGGTGGTATTATACAATTTGTAATAGCTGAAAAGTCTGGATTAAATCCCCCTGTGGGTGGGGGAGGTAGAATAACACTCGCGGTATCCCCTGCCTGACGTAAATGGGTCTCAGGGGATCTGAATTTAGGAGCGTGGGTTAGCGACCATGGGGCACTTCGCTGTGTCCTGGCATGCTTTCACTTACTTGTGCTAGGCTCCTCACTTTCATCTAGGCCCATCCTATCCGACCTCCCTTGATCGACTATTGTTCTTTTCCGACCCCGACGGTATTAGAGTACTCGATGCCTAGGGAGTCTTTCATTTTCACTCCATTCGTGGCCCTTGTCTTTCTTTGGCCGATACCTTAATTTTTTGCAGTGTCCAATCTATTCTGTTTTATCTCTCTGATTAGTCTTATTTAGAGGATGGTTGCCCAGTTGTACTTCCTCTTAAAACAATAATTACCGAGCTCGATAACTGCAGTCGCGTAAGTGCGGCCAGTATCCAGTATTCGGGAGATAGTGGGTTCGAACCCCACTGTCGCGGCAGCCCTGAAGATGGTTTTCCGTGGTTTCCCATTTTCACACCAGGAAAATGCTGGGGCTGTACCTTAATTTAAGGCCACGGCCGCTTCCTTCCTATTCCTAACCCATCGTCGCCATAAGACCTATCTGTGTCGGTGCGACGTAAAAAAATAGCAAAAAAAAACAATAATTGCCGGGCTGAGTGGCTCAGACGGTTGAGGCGCTGGCTTTCTGACCCCAACTTGGCAGGTTCGATCCTGGCCCAGTCCGGTGGTATTTGAAGGTGCTCAAATAAGTCAGCCTCGTGTCGGTAGATTTACTGGCACGTAAAGGAACTCGTGCGGGACTAAATTCCGGCACCTCGGCGTCTCAGAAAACCGTAAAAGTATTTAGTGGGACGTAAAGCAAATATAATTAATTAAAACAAGTATCACTTCACCGGGCGAGTTGGCCGTGCGGTTAGGAGCGCGCAGCTGTGAGCTTGTGTCCGGGAGCTAGTGGGTTCGAGCCCCACTGTCGGTAGCCCTGAAAATGGATTTCCGTGGTTTCCCATTTTCATACCAGGCAAATGCTGGGACTGTTCCTTAATTAAGGACACGGCCGCTTTATTCCCTCTCCTTGGCCTTTCCTATCCCGTCCCGTCGTCGCCCTGAGACCTATCTGTTTCGGTGCGACGGTAAGTCTATTGTAAAAAAAATAATCACCTCCACCTCCACCTGGATTAATTTCTAAAATTCTCCGCAGTTTTCATGTGGAAGGTGCACATATGACGCTGCTGATGGTGATTCATCCGTCGGATGGAGATGTTAAGCCTTGAGCAGACCCCTGGTGTTAATCGACTGGAGTAATCTATGTATGTACTGACAGGGGTTTCACCCTCTCCCTACATCATCATTATCATCATCATCATCATCATCATCATCATCATCATCATCATCATCAGGCATTGTCAATCGAGAGCGAAATGCCTTCGGATCCAGTTTGCTCCCCGCTCTTGGGGAACGAGAGCAGCTTAGCGAGCAAGTAGGGGAAGAAGTATGGGAAGTGCACGACGTAGTACGTACTGCAGGCCAGTGGCGCGAAGGTATAGCGCATCTTTCCGGAGAGGTTAGATTGTGACACGATACGCGTGAACTCACGTGAGGTGACAGTAGTGTGTTCCCGCCTTTATCCTCACACCACACGACGTTTTAGTCTAGTCGGTTAATGTTGCATTTAATATGGAAGAGAGTTCAGCACAGCGAAGGCCATCGACGCCAGCAAGTTTCAAACCTTCTTGGGAAGAAAAGTATTTGATACTTCAAGAAAATAACACACAAAATGTTTAATATGTAATGAAATATTGAATCACATTAAAAAATGTAACTGCAGCGCCGTTGTTCCTTGTGTCACGCAAACAAGTAATATGAAGGCCGGGGCAGGATAGCGTTACAAGGAAAACTTAACAACAACACATTTGAAGATGGAAGTACATTTCATATTATCCTACTCAACTCTATTTATATTATAATGTTTGATAATTCCTCAGGAATGATTTATTTATGGACCGGTATGTATTTCATTGCTGTTGTTCATATGGTAACATTTCCGAGCGGCAAGTACAGTACCGCCACGGTATGCAACCCGCCTGTCCGCTGCTCTCTTGTCACGTGACACTGACAGCCGTCCCGAGCGGAGCAAGTAACACCGGCTCCCTAGAGCAACTGCGTGATGACGTCTGATGAATCATCAACACACACCCAGACGCGGAGATCGCCCACGACCGCCACCCCCCTTACCATCTCCGCACATCTCCATCACAAACATCCTGGTCTGAGAGACGGAGTCACCGTTTAAGAGGCCCATCTCTTCCTTTAACGGAGGAATGTAAACAATGTAGTAGTAGTAGTAGTAGTAGTAGTAGTAGTAGTAGTAGTGGCATTAGTAGTACTAGTAGTAGTAGTCCTGGAGAAACCACTTGGTTTTGGTCAGCCCATTGCGATATAGGTCATGGTCATGGAAAGTTTGGCAGATGTTCTGAGTAAGTGGGGGTAGGGGGGTGCGGAATACCTTAATCAAAATACGACTGCGGAGGTGAGAAACAAACAGTTTAACATTTAGTGACTCAGTGCAAAAACCGGGCATATCGTGGAGACTTCCATGATTTTTTGAGAGCGACAGCTAGCATTGTAGGTTATACAAACAATCCAGATATCTGTATGTAATTTTCTATATTTAGTATAGGTTCTTGTATTTTATGTTATCTGCAGTGTAATTGTATACAAATCTTCTGTAATAATAATAATAATAATAATAATTGTACCGGGCGGTACACCTCCACGCCGCTAATTCAAAAGGTGCGCCAGTTGAAACTCCTCTGCTGGAGGAAGTCTGAACTTGATTGACGGTATTAATTTTCTACTTTCTCAGAAGATGTCACTACCTGTAAATTTTGGAGTTTTAGAACTGTGTCATTTTTGATGTGTTTTTGTTTTGCTTGAAGTAAGAAGTGTGAACTTTCTCTTCTAGAGGACACTACTGAAGAACTACAATAGTGCACCCTAGTGCGAAGAAAAAGAACTGTTCTTTGGAGAAAATTTTATTTCAAAAGTTTGTTCTTTGTTAAATTTCTTTCAGTCATTGGTTAAGTTGGCAATATTACCCCTTTCTTTCCCCTTGTTTTAAATCTAGCCAATCCCGAATTTCTGAAATTATTTTTCCACCAATAATGTGTTTCTTCTTCATCTTGTGTAGGGGTTTCTCTTTTTTCTCCAATAAAGTGATTGTGGGCGGGTGTTTTCATTACCCTAACGCCTAGAACCTTCCGCGAGAGTATATAAACTGCTGATTTTAGGGTCTCTGAGCCACTTCTGTTCCATCTTTCAGTGTGTAAAGTACATAGCAGGGGGCGGGTAGCGCCTCTTTCTTCGGAGGCGGTCAACAACAAGGTAATGGCCGATTAATTACTTATTTTCTTGCTTGCTCAGCAGTTTAACTCTCGGGGCGGGTCCGAAGCTTTTTCCATTATGTAACCCTCCTTAAAATGTAAAGAAACTTGTATCTATTTCATCTTTTGAACTGCATATCGGGATAGAGAGTGCTTAACCCTCTCGAGCTCCCAATCATAATGTTTTGAGGTGAACTTATTTTTCTCAACCTATTCTTCGTTAATATAATGTAAATTGTTCTTTTCTGAAGTCACCTCTGTAGTATGGGATTAGCCCTTGCATTAATGGCCTAGTGCCAAGTAGGTTTTAAAAACAAAGTGTATTAGGAGTGCAGATCGCCTCCTCTCAAATTGTTATTTTGGAGGTCATGTAATTACCCCTTTTCATTCAATAGACCTCAGTAGGTTGGGTATTTTACCCCTGTGTCTATGTCCAGTGAGGACAACTTGAAGGTGGAGTTTGGTGTGGCCTTTGAGAGGCTTAAAGTTGAGAGCGAGTGGTTCTTTCGAAAATTGAGTGTTGTATGCCTCGTGGAGGCTTTTCAGTGTAATTTGGAGCAAGGGCTCCTAGGCATGAATGGGGTTTTCTGCCCCTCTGTTGAAACTTGTGTTTGGGGTAAAACTGAGCTGATTGCCCAAGCATTGTGGAGTCAGGGCGCGAAGCCCAAATACTGTAAATATTGTAACTACCCTTTTGACTTGCTACTTTGTACCTGCCATGCTTGTTATCTCCTTATTTTGAAAAGAAAATATAACCTTGTTAAATTTTACATTTAACTTTAATTCCGTAGTTGGAGACCTATTCCCACCCGCACCTTCTTTCACCTCTACCTACCAAGGAAAGCTCCGTAACAAGTGGTAGCAGAGCGTGGTTGAATGGGTCTCATTTTAGCCCCTTCTGACGGCTAAATATTGTTCTGTTCCGAACTCTAACCATTTTCGCAGTTGCTGGAATTTTTGAGGTTTTCAAAATTGTTCGGTCACCATGCCTGGCCCTCGCGATGTTCTTCATCTTAACTATTTGCGCAAGGAGGAGTTGATCTATGAATTAACTATTAGAAATGTACAATCTGGAGGCACGGTTGCAGTAGACACAAATAAGCTTAGAGAATCCCTAGATTTGCCCATTTCCATCCCCAATTTGGGAGAGAAAGAAATTGACGACTCTCTTTCCACGATCACGGAGAACATTACTGGGCTAGCTTCTGTAGTTAGTTTTTTTGACGAAAATGATCCGTCTCCTAATCAAATTAAGCGTGTGCAAGCTAGGCTGTTTCATTTTTCAAATAGAGTTAACGATCTGTTGTCTCTAAAGTTGAATGATGTTCAGAAGAAGGAAGCTAGTACGCTGCTTGAAAATATGTCTGAATTATCTAGCAAGGTTACTCAATTGTTAACTGGGGAAGTTCCTCCCAAAACTGATCAACCCGCCACGTTGAATGCTGGGAGCGAGGAAGAGCCTCCTAAGGGAGAAGTCAATAGGATAACCGTTGCTGCTCAAACTATCTCTGCCCCATTAGACAACGAGTCTGAACGTCGTAACTCATTGACTAATGTACGTTCTGAATTAACTTCCTTGCCACTTAAACCTTTACCGACTATGTCACCCGGGTTTAGCAGCTTGCCTCATCCATTGGCAATGTTGCTCAGAGGTATCTCTAAGTTTTCCGTTAATACCACCAGTGAAGTAATTTCATTTTTAAGATTTCTAGTTGAATTTCAGGATCATGCCCTTGTGTTTTCTCTTTCTCCATGTCAAATTTTGCAAATTATCTATCCTTATGCAATTGGTATTCTCTCTGACAAAATAGTAAGAGCCATAGCTGAACAGTCATCTACTGAAGATTTTCATGCACACTTGCTTGCAAATTTTATTCCTGCTCGCGCGAGGTCATCTCTGATTAAGAAGTACTATTACCGTGTACAACGCTTGGATGAAAACTTGGCTGATTTCATACAGGATATTAAGTTTTATACTAGGGTGTTTGCCCTTCATTTTCCCGAAGATCAGATTGTACAGGCTATTGTAGAGGGAATTTCACCTCCCTATAGGTCATATTTGTGTTTCGCGGCGTGCCCGCAAACTTTCTCTGAACTTGAAGCATTGGCCGTCTCAGCGGAAGGAGTTAGATACGCAGATTCATTGCGTGTAGCGAAAGAACCCCCGCCTTCTTTTAGTAATACTCGGCCTCCACCTCGCCGACCAGTCACACCCCGTAAATGCTATGCTTGCGGGTCGCCCGACCACCTTCGGAACAAGTGCCCATTGCTCAAATCTAGTGGGACAAGGAATGGAGCTGGTTCATCACAAGGCTGTTTTAAATGTGGGGCTTTCTCACATATTGCCAAGAATCGTCCCAATTCGAATAGCACCCCCTCCTGCTCAACTTCTGGTGCAACTTCCAACAACAATATAAAGTGACTAGTGTCTTCGGCTGAGTCGATTAATCCATCTTCCCGAGACTCAGCCCTGGGTAAACAGATCGAAAAATCAGGGAACGAGCAATTTTCAAATTCATCTTTGGAATGCCCCAAAGAGTGTCTTAGGATTGCGGCAGATACTCCCGCACCGGTTCCTTTTCTTAAGATTGAGTTAAATAAGGAACCTGTAACAGCTCTCTTAGATTCAGACAGTGTTTGTTCGATTATTTCGGCTGAATGGTATTCTAAATTGAAATCTGTTTGTAAACTACCTGACTATGTCTCATCTCCTGTTCAATATGTTTCGGCTAATTCATCTCCATTAGAAATTCTAGGTTCCGTACTGGTCAAAATTCGTATTTTTAAATTTACATGGAAAACCAAACTGTTTGTGGCTAAGCACTTGTCTTGCCCCATCATACTGGGAGCGGACTTCATTTCTCACACTGGTCTTGTGCTCGATCTTCAGAGTAAGTCGTGCACATTCAAATTTACGTCCAAATGTAAAATTCCCTTGTTAAAGTGTAATTCTGTGTCATGTTCATCTATTTCGCCTACCCAGGATGAGATGTTGTTAGACCTTAGACATCTTCCTGAGGAGCAGGCTGATAGTATTCGTAAATTATGTCAGTCATTTCCAGAGGTGTTCTCTGATACTCTTGGTGTTACTGACCTTATTGAATACAAAATTGAGGTCACGGATTCGATTCCTGTCCGTTTTCCACCTTATAGGCTATCTCCACCTAAAATGAAGGCTCTGAAAGAAATTATCGATCAGATGTTGAAGGATGGTATTATTAGGCCCTCTAAGTCAGCGTATTCTTCGCCTATTTTTCTAGTCCCGAAACCCCAAGGAGGCTTCAGGCCTGTCATTGATTATAGGGCTCTCAATCGGAAGGTGGTGTTACAATCTGTGCCCCTTCCCGACCTTCATTCTTGTTTTTCATGGTTCCGTAAGGCCAAGTTCTTTACTATCTTGGACCTGAATCAGGCCTATAATCAAATTCCCCTTGCCGAAGAGTCTAAACACCTTACAGCGTTTGCCACGGACTGGAACTTATACGAATACAACCGCGTGCCTTTCGGGCTCCCCACGGGAGCGGCTGTACTCACTAGGCTACTAGATAGGGTCTTCTCCGACATCAAATTTGAGTACTTATATCACTACTTGGATGATGTCGTCGTATTTTCAGAGACTTTTGAAGAACATCTAGATCATCTGCGAGAAGTCCTCGATCGCCTTCGTAAGGCTGGGTTAACTGTCAAGTTGTCCAAGGTTCCCTTTGCTAAGCCCTCTATGTCATTCGTAGGGCATATTGTGTCACCTGATGGTGTAGCAGTCGATCATTCTAGAACACAGGCCATCCGTGATTTTAAACCTCCCAAGGACATTAAAGGTATCGCCAGGTTCATTGGTATGGTGAATTTCTTCAGGAAGTTTATTCCTAACTTCGCTAATAGAGCGGCGCCTTTAAACCTTCTTCGTAGGAAAGGCATCAAATTCGAGTGGGGACCTTCTCAACAAGCCGCTTTTGAAGATCTTAAATTAGCTCTATGTAATGCCCCTGTACTTGCTATGCCTGATTTCTCGAAGAAATTCATCGTCCAAACCGACGCGTCGTCGTCAGCAGTAGCTGCACCCCTTCTTCAAGAGACTGAACTAGGGAGGCGACCCATCGCCTATGCATCTAGGACTCTATCGGCTCAAGAAGCCAAGTATTCTATCTATGAGCTCGAAGGGTTGGCAGTCTTATTTGCCTTAGAGAAGTTCCGTCTCTATCTGGAACATGTCAAATTCGACCTGGAGACAGATAATCAAGCCTTAAGCTGGGTCTTAGGTAGGCCGCGTCGTACTGGTCGTCTAGCCCGTTGGGCCATCCGTATTTCTGCCTTCCAATTCGATGTCAGGCATATCCGAGGTACCGAAAATGTTGTTGCTGATGGACTCAGCCGTATGTTTTCTAACGACGTCGAGACCTATGAACCGGTCGGCAGTTCATCACCTTCCGAGTCCATACTATCTGATGTTAATGCCATCTTAACTGATGCTCCCATGCTCTTTAGGGATATCGAGAAATACCAACGTGAAGATCCGACGCTGGCTCCGATAATGGAAACCCTTTCTTCTGGGGAACATGTCGTCCCTTATGTTCTGAGGAATGGTGTTCTATGTTGCCCCTCGAGGCATGATAAGATGATGAAAATTGTCGTTCCAGCTGTTCTTGTACCTATGATCGTCAAGTATTATCATGAGACCCCATTAGGAGGGCATCTGGGAATCTTTAAAACTCGTGAGAAGATTCGTGAAATGTTCATCTGGAAAGGTATGGACGGTGAAATCCGTGAACTAGTGAAGGCTTGCAAACCCTGTTTGCTCAGTAAACCAACCATGTCCACCAAGGTAGGCCTTTTGTCTTCTCATCAAGCGTCGCGCCCCATGGAACGCCTGTATATTGATTATGTAGGACCCTTCCCCCAGTCTAAGGGAAATGCTAACAAGTTTATCTTTGTATGCGTAGATGGCTTTACTAGATTTTCCTGGTTATTTCCGACTAAGCTGGCTACCGCTCAGTCTACCATTACTTGCTTAAATTCTATTTTTGCCTCTTTTGGTCCGTGCCAATATGTTGTGTCTGATAATGCTAAGGCTTTCACATCTAATCTTTTTCGTAAATTCTGTTTCGACTTGTCCATCTCTCATGTAACTACTTCTGCTTATTACCCTCAACCATCGCTGGCTGAACGGGTTAACCGTAATCTCAGGTCCGCGCTTATTGCCTATCATCATGAAGATCATTCCAGGTGGGACACGTCCCTGCATTGGTTAGCTTTTGCTTTGAATTCAGCGGTTCATGAATCACATAAATTTACTCCAGCCTCTTTGATGTTCAAGTTTGTTCCCAACACGCCGCTCTCTAACCTCTGGTCTCTGAGTGACATTCTACCCGAGACAATAGATCCGGACATCATTAAAGATCTTTGGAAGAAGGCTAAAGCCAATCTTAAAGTGTCTCATGAAAAGGTTAGGGAAAGGTATGATCGTGGACGGAGACCCACCCCTTTGAAAGTAGGTGACCAAGTTAAGGTCAAGAATTTTGTTCCCGCGGGCAAGCTTGCCCCCAGATTTCATGGGCCTTGTATCATTCTCGATTTTCTTACGCCGGTTACGTTGTTATTAAGTAATCCAGCCACCGAGAGGATATTTAGGGTTCACCTGTCACAGGTGAAACCAGTGTAAATTTTGTGTCAACTTGCTTCATATAATCGTGAAAGGAATATGAAGGTTATATTTTTTTGAGTTTCTCTTTTAAGGCATTCTGCCCCTTCTATAATATTTAGTTTCATATGTAAGTATTTTTGTAAACCCTCCCCGCACCGTTAAACTGCCATTCTGTCCTTACCACGGCCATTACCACGCTCCCGTCTCCTGCTATACACATTGTGGCTTGCTCATATTAAATGCCATGGATATCTGCACGCCGCTGGCCCCTCAACCTCTCCTCCAAGCCTGTGCCCTCAAAAGATGATGGTCCAACAATATTCTGCCGCCTAGCTTTAATGTTTCAGTGCCCCCGCAGCCGCGCGGCGCCGTGCCGCGACTGGGCTTGAGGATGGGCCCCCTCGACCCCAGCGAGGACGACATGTGCACGGCGAGCCGGAGCTCTCCTCCCGGCCAAGGCTGATGTGCGGCACACGACCTGCTACTTGCCCGCAGCCTGTATATCTTCACCGCGGGCGCGGCGTGTTTCAACACCTCTGCTCCCCTCATAGTGCGGGCGAGCGGTATCTCAGGGTACTTGAGGGGTCCGAGCGGCCTCCTTTGGACGCAAGCTGCAACGGCCGGTCTGGCCATCCAACTTAATCAACATCAACTACATGGACAGTTACTATAAGAGATGACTACACTTGGGAATTCAACAACAAAATCTGGTGGACTTAGAAAATTTTTCCTCGATGTTAAAACTAAAGTTTTCCTTCTCAATTCAACTTCTACAACCTTAAAAACTTAACTTCTCCTGTTACAACAAAAATTTTGAAACTGAATCAAACCACATTAAGAAAGTCTTATAAATTTTTCGGCAATCAATATCCATATCTACATCAAAACTTGGACCTTGTTTCAAACAAATTTCATGTGTCACCCCTGGAGGAACTTTTGGGGGGGGGGGGGAGGTCTGTACCGGGCGGTACACCTCCACGCCGCTAATTCAAAAGGTGCGCCAGTTGAAACTCCTCTGCTGGAGGAAGTCTGAACTTGATTGACGGTATTAATTTTCTACTTTCTCAGAAGATGTCACTACCTGTAAATTTTGGAGTTTTAGAACTGTGTCATTTTTGATGTGTTTTTGTTTTGCTTGAAGTAAGAAGTGTGAACTTTCTCTTCTAGAGGACACTACTGAAGAACTACAATAGTGCACCCTAGTGCGAAGAAAAAGAACTGTTCTTTGGAGAAAATTTTATTTCAAAAGTTTGTTCTTTGTTAAATTTCTTTCAGTCATTGGTTAAGTTGGCAATATTACCCCTTTCTTTCCCCTTGTTTTAAATCTAGCCAATCCCGAATTTCTGAAATTAATTTTCCACCAATAATGTGTTTCTTCTTCATCTTGTGTAGGGGTTTCTCTTTTTTCTCCAATAAAGTGATTGTGGGCGGGTGTTTTCATTACCCTAACGCCTAGAACCTTCCGCGAGAGTATATAAACTGCTGATTTTAGGGTCTCTGAGCCACTTCTGTTCCATCTTTCAGTGTGTAAAGTACATAGCAGGGGGCGGGTAGCGCCTCTTTCTTCGGAGGCGGTCAACAACAAGGTAATGGCCGATTAATTACTTATTTTCTTGCTTGCTCAGCAGTTTAACTCTCGGGGCGGGTCCGAAGCTTTTTCCATTATGTAACCCTCCTTAAAATGTAAAGAAACTTGTATCTATTTCATCTTTTGAACTGCATATCGGGATAGAGAGTGCTTAACCCTCTCGAGCTCCCAATCATAATGTTTTGAGGTGAACTTATTTTTCTCAACCTATTCTTCGTTAATATAATGTAAATTGTTCTTTTCTGAAGTCACCTCTGTAGTATGGGATTAGCCCTTGCATTAATGGCCTAGTGCCAAGTAGGTTTTAAAAACAAAGTGTATTAGGAGTGCAGATCGCCTCCTCTCAAATTGTTATTTTGGAGGTCATGTAATTACCCCTTTTCATTCAATAGACCTCAGTAGGTTGGGTATTTTACCCCTGTGTCTATGTCCAGTGAGGACAACTTGAAGGTGGAGTTTGGTGTGGCCTTTGAGAGGCTTAAAGTTGAGAGCGAGTGGCTCTTTTGAAAACTGAGTGTTGTATGCCTCGTGGAGGCTTTTCAGTGTAATTTGGAGCAAGGGCTCCTAGGCATGAATGGGGTTTTCTGCCCCTCTGTTGAAACTTGTGTTTGGGGTAAAACTGAGCTGATTGCCCAAGCATTGTGGAGTCAGGGCGCGAAGCCCAAATACTGTAAATATTGTAACTACCCTTTTGACTTGCTACTTTGTACCTGCCATGCTTGTTATCTCCTTATTTTGAAAAGAAAATATAACCTTGTTAAATTTTACATTTAACTTTAATTCCGTAGTTGGAGACCTATTCCCACCCGCACCTTCTTTCACCTCTACCTACCACGGAAAGCTCCGTAACAATAATAATAATAATAATAATAATAATAATAATAATAATAATAATAATAATAATATAAATTACAACAGAGCAAGTGTCTGCGCTTTTTTGAGTCAGGCAACTATCACCTTGAATGAGTGTGTTACCAGCCCTGAACATGGTTTTCCGTGGTTTCCCATTTTCACTGCTGGGACTGTACCTTAATTAAGGCCACTGCCGCTTCCTTCCCGCTCCTAGCACTTTTCTGTCCTCTCGTCGCCATAAGACCTTTCTGTGTCGGCGCGACGTAAAGCAAATTAAAAACAAATATGTAACTACAAAATTGCTAAGAGCTTACAAAATCACCTACAACATTTACAACAATCAAAAATCAAAATAGAAAATTACGACACTACAACACAGTCGTCAAACCAGAACCACTCTACACATCCGAAATCCTGATAACTGGGGGCAGGTCACTAATACTAATATTAAAAGTGAGGGTGAGGAGGATGCTATTTCTTTTTGCTAGTGGCTTTACGTCGCGCCGATACAGATAGGTCTTATGGCGACGATGGGATAGGAAAGGCCTAGGAGTTGGAAGGAAGCAACCGTGACCTTAATTAAGGTACAGCCCCAGCAGTGAAAATGGGAAACCACGGAAAACCATATTCAGGGCGGCCGACAGCGGGATTCGAACCCACTATCTCCAGGCCAACTCGCCCGGTGTAAGGAGGATGCAGATGACTTTCAGACTATGCCATGACACCTACAAGTCCATTTCCATTCAAGCCAAATTAAAACATAACTGCACAGTGCTTTATGGAGCAGAAACACTGACAAGGGAGGCAGACTCAGAGCTTGTAAAACTAGAAAGGAAGTTCGTTAGAAAAATCTTGGGTCCAAAGAAGTAGCAAAATGACGAACATATCGTCGAGAAAACTACTTCAACAATAAGGTAAAGAACACTGACCTTTATGCACACATTAAAGGGAAACGTATACGAAATATTTCAAAACTATGAAACAATACTTTTTGCTGAAATTGCTAGCTTGTTATGTAGGGAATCTAGTTCCAAAATGATTTAGTTGCACTCAGTACCTAAATGCACCTAAAAATTCAAATTCTAACACATGTTTGTCAGATGCCACGACTTTTTTTTAAATGTATTGTTATTTTTCATATTCGCTGAACGCTTTACGCCTGTCAGGCAGTTGACGGTATCAGGAGTACTGAAGAAGGCTGTGGAGCGTCATTTCCTCTTGGTCAAGCATGGTGTACCGCTCAAAGTTTGTTTTGTTTTGATTTGATTTGACAGATACAGTGCGAGGTTGCGTATTGTGAAATTCAATTGTCATTTTTCCACGACAAATGTACCTTTTTCTCTTGAACTACTAAAGGTAACAATCTGAAACTTGTTAGACAGGCAAGCTAAACACTGTCACACAGTTTTCTGCAAACAAAGCAGTTACAAAATATGTAATTTTATGGACTTCAGAATTTACTATATATGTATTTTTTGTGAACTTTTCAAATAAAAAAATATTTATTTATAAATCAAATTAGGAATGAAATAAAAACACCTGCAGGCATTAAATTATCAAGGTCTTAAGAATCATTGAAAATTTTTTAGAAGATCCAGAATCTCAGGAATGCCGAGGAAAAGTTACATCAATATGACCGAAATTGAAATTTGAAAAATCCTTTTTTATCAAAAATACTTTTCAAAATTAGCTGATTGATGTGCATAGCTAAAAACAGTATATTTTAAATCAGCGTACAAAGTTTCATGATTCTAACTCAAATAATGTCCAAGTTACAGAGAATGTAAAAATCAGTGAATTTTTGTGCACGTCTGCCTTTAAAAGGATGAATCAAGAGCGATTGACCAACAAAATACTTCTTCTACAAAAAAAAAAAAAAGTGGAAAACACAGCCCTGGTGGCTTGCACAGGTGCACAAACACAAACAGAAGTGGGTGTCAATGAGGAAGAGATAGTACAGGGCAGAACAACATTTAGAAAAAAGTTTGCAGGAGTGAGGGATGCACCCGAAAAGTCTAGCCACGGAACACCTCGGCAGAAGAAGAGAAAGGAGAAGCCAAAGAGAAGGGCAGAGTCTCGGTGACAGAATGGCACATAGATTGTGTGAACGTGGGCCCCAGATGGCCGTATTGATGAACGAATGTGCTAGTACTTTTAATGATGACAAGAATTCAGTGTAGAGCCTAAAACAGTCTCCATCCATCCAAAAACTGTAATTTGAGCTGCACAGTGAAGACACTGGCCAACCACACCGTCAGGTGCACGTCTTAGTGCCAACCTGGTGGGCGCAATGTGCCCACTGCGTGACAGAGAATACACGATAACCGTAACGAATGGGTTATTAAAAGAGACAATGTTAGAAGTCTCTGCCAAACGCGAGTCTTGAAGAGGTCACATACAACCTTGGTGACAGTTTTGTCGCTGGAAGAGTTTCAAACAGCGCTGAGAGTTAGGTGATCGTAAAACATTCCTGATACTTCGAGAAATTCATTCCATGTCGAAGTCCGAAAAGTACAATATTGCTCATACATACATAACTCATCACTCACTAATCATCTACCTCCTCCCACAACATCCAGTATCCACCCATTTAACTATCCATGAATATATGTAAATAATAACAAATCAATATCCGGAAATGTAAAATTAAAGCATTACAGCCCTATAATCAAGTCTGAAACACTATATGCATCTCAAACACTCATCATTGATTAAAGATATAGAAAAGAAAGAAATAAAAATCTAAAGGAAAATTTTTGGACCAGTCTGTATAGAGGGAATATGATTGATAAGAAAATCTCATGACCTGTACTAACACTCAGAGAAAATCTCAGACACATTTAGGAGACGACGTGTGGAATTTTACGGACATATTCCCAGAATGAGTAATCAGAGATTGACCAAAATAATTCTGGTCCTTACCGTATCATTGAAAGGAGAAAAAGAAAACAATTGGTGCTCGAAGTTGAAAAAGATCTTCAGGAAATAGGCGTCACAGATGCGACTGTATTATTATTCAGAACTCAGTTCAGAAAATTAGTCGACGATTATCGCCATCCAAGCGATACCGCCAACAAAACCTGGTCTGAAGATCGTAAGAAAAGCAATAGTGAGAAGACGCAGAGATTTTAGGAGAAGAAAAAGGCAGTGACATCAACCTACGAAGAAATAATAATAATAACAATAATAATAATAATAATAATAATAATAATAATAATAATAATAATAGAGGCTTCCATGACGAACAGAAAATGAATTGTTGCTTAACGTGGTATCACATGGCCGTCTATGATAGCTTTTGGTGGAGCTGTGGAGGATCAAACCAGCCTTCGGGCTGAATACCCTACACATACATACATTATTATCGCCACACAACCGATACGGTATCCATGAAAGACCTCTGCACCCACAGAAAGTCGGAGTTCGGTGTACAGTCTCGGTAAACCAACTATGGATCCATTCTTCTTCTAGGATACGATGAACTCAGACCGGTGCAAGGATATTTTCCTGCAATCTGTCGAGCAACTAGACGACATTGAGGTAACTAGGGATTATTTTCAGCAAGACGGCGCGAATTTCTACACATCAAGTGAATCTCTCACTCTGATCAGCAGCTTCTTTGAGGACAGAGTAATCTCTAAAAATGTGTGGCGACCAAGATCACCGGACTGAAGGACACCAGGTTATTTCCTGTAGGGTTTATGTACATTGGTCTAGGAAGGCAAGAATAACGGGCGAAAGGATTCATCGTGCCGACCCCATGATACCTCGTAATCTGCAGGCCTTCGGGCTGAGCAGCGATCACTTGGCAGCCTATAGCCCTTCAGGGTTGTTGTACCATGGGGTTTGGTTTGGTTTGGTTTGGTTTATATACATCATCCTGTTCTTTGGACTAACAACTGATTCCATCATCAATTTTCACTGAGGCCGGATTGTCAAGAAAAAATTGCTCTAAATAAATAAATAAATAAATAAATAAATAAATAAATAAATAAATAAATAAATAAATTTTAAATACCTTGGTGTGTGGATCCCATCAAATGGACTAGATACCTAGGCCTTAGCGGCCACATAAAAATGGAGGTAGCTTTCCAAACCACCCGAAACGTATAAAACAACATGTGTTTTTCTATAAATACCAGAATTGATCATTATAACATTATCAAGCCGGTATCTTTCTATGCGTCAGGATGCCTTATCCTCTCTCAGAAATGGACGCTCGTTAAGTTAGAACAAAAAGAGAAAAGATTCTCCACAACATTCTTGGCCAAAACTACAAAAACGGGATCTATTTCAGAAAATCGGGACAAGAAATATACTCTAAGATAGGTAAGATAGAGATCACAGACACAATGCGCAAATGCAGGGCTCGTTTCTACGGTCACCTATTATCGGCACACTTTTTCTGGATAGATTTACACCCTAGTGCTGAATCGGTCGACCTCGGCAATGTTCGAGATTCGCACTGGCAACCTTTGAAACACAAACTAAGAATCACTTATGCATCGCTGTGCGACATCTGGCGTACACTTTACGTACTAGTACTATTGTTGTTTACACCAAATACTGTATTTATTTACACAGCAAAGCCAAACTATAGAATTCGTGCTAGGAACAAGATTCGCATCGAGAAATGTTATATAATGTTGTATATAATGTGTGTGTGACACAGTTGTTGGCTTAAGATAATAACGGTTTAGAAACTTCATATCGATCGATTATATTCTCGAATCAATTCAGATTTCATTTTCATTCAGTTGGCAGCACTACCGGAACCGGGAGAGCTCCCTCCTTACTCCTCACCCCCGTACACAAATCTATCCAGAAAAAGTGTGCCGATAATACGACAGATGGACGACTCTTGATGGACAAAACGCATTTTAAGGAATTTTGTCTCAAAACCAGAAAACAACAATTCCGTGGTATGTTAACCTTCAAGAAAGACCTCGAAGAAATGGGTCTACGATCAGATGACGTGCATAAACGAGACCTTTCCGAAACATGCATTGAAGCTTTTGGGCTTTCCGGGGATGTGAAGTGGACAACTGGTGCAAAGTGACCGCCCCGCTCGACACAGCGAGCTAATGAAAATGGACCAAGCGCAAACTGAGTAAACGCCAGAATGAATAATGGAACGTATCGTGGTCCCTACTTGGCCGATTAGCGAATAATAATATTATTAATTGTACCGGGAGATAGACCTCAACTTCGCACATTTAAAAGAAGCGCCTTAATGAACGCTATCTCTCATACAAATCTTGAAACAGGTACGGCATGAAGTTGGGACACTGACCAGAAGATGTCACCACTGAATTATGGAGTAATTGTGTTATTGTCAAGTTGCCTAAACTGTCTGTATTTATTGGTTTTGTTGTGGTTTACGTCAAGAAGTTTGAACCTTTTTCCATAGATGTCGTTACAAAAACTGATGTAATGCACTCTGGTGCAAGGTAAAAGAATTAATGAGTTAAAGAAGTTTTGTGTCATTATGTTTTCTCAACTAAATTAACTTTCATTAATTTTGTTATTTCAAGGTTTGCAACACTTCTTTCTCATTCCGCCAGTTTTTAATGTAGCCAATCACTAATTTTCTGTAAATATTTTCAGCCAATCACTGGCTTCTTGTAGGTTTTTGGTTTACCCAATAAAAATGAGAGGGTGTGTCCGGATTTAGTCCAGAACCCTCTCGAACCGTCCCCTCCGGTATATAAGCTGAGGCTTTTCTGGCTACCTTGTCTTTTGATCGTCGAATTTCTGAGAGTGTGTGCGTTAAGACAGGAGGCGGGGCGCCTCATTCTTCGCCAGGCAGTTTATCAGCCAAGGTAATGTAGCTACCTCCGCAGGCTTACACGAGGGGAAGGTTCGAATTCTTGGGTTTTCCAATTCTCGTATCAAGATTGTTATTGTACCTGATCTTTCTTTTCTTCACCTAGTGAAGAAGCTTGTTAAATTTGAAATGTGAAAATAAATATAACCTTCAATGTTAAAGTTTTAAGTTAATCTTTAATATAGTAGATAGTCCCATTCCGCCCAGCACCTACTTTCACCTCTTTCTGCTCCACGAAAACACGGTAACAATAATGAATGAATTACATAAATAAATAACTCCTGATGTTACGAGTGTCAGTAACGGAACCTCGGTAATGCAAATAGTATGCTAATTACTGCGACCCCATTATTCGCCAATCTTTGCGTGAAGACCGCACTATACTATCTTTTGCTACTACGGAGCAGACACGAAACATAGACGATACATAAAAGGGCTATGATTTATTACGTAATCTACGTCACGAAGCGGAACTCTTCATTAATAACAGTCAACAAACCGTGTTAAATCCCGGAACAAAAGAGATAGTTTCCCAAGGACTGAGACCCAAGGTCAGGTAGGTCGATGGTGACCTTTCTGCTACAACCGGCGAGTGAAAGTACAGCTGAATTCTGAACACAAAAGTTAATCTCTCAATCAAACGCAAGGTAGGCGTGTATACAAAATGCTCCATAAAACATTCGCAAGGGAACTGTGTCGCCCAGTAAACTCAGATTAGTGTCAAACTGGTAAATGTGCTTTGTTGATGTGTTGAAGTGTTACGGTTCAGAAACCTTTGGAACAACGTTCTTTCAGTATATTTTTAGTCGGAGATTTTCTGTAAATTATTGCTGTTTAACATATTATAGAAATTCATATTATTTAAGGCAGTTGTTCGCTTCTAGATGACACGTAACATGTATTAATACATCATTCTCACCGGGCAGAAATTCTTGCAGGAAGTTCTTACGTGCAAATTCAAGAACTATTTTAAAATCTTCACTTATCTTTGAATAATAATAATAATAATAATAATAATAATAATAATAATAATAATAATAATAATAATAATAATAATAATAATAATCATCATCATCATCATCATCATCGTGTGGCGCCTTGGGGACTCAAGGATCGATTCCCGGCCGGGTCGAATATTTTAATCGCGTCTGATTAATTCTTCTGGCTCGGAGACCGGGTGCTCATGTTAATTTAACTACACTCCTCTTCCTCTACACATAACACGCCATACTACCAACCACTACAGGAACACGTGATAGTGTTAGCGTCAGGAAGGACATTTGGCCGTTAAACAGAGCTAAATGTACAACAGTGCCTACCTTAAGAAATTGGTAAAAGGCCAGGACTACTGCTACTGTGGGGTCGTATCGAACATATGGATCAGGTGCTGTTTTACGGCTGGATCTCCTTCCCGACCCTCATGTGAAGGGATGCAATCACTATTGCGTGTTTCTGTGGTGGTTGGTAGTGTGGTGTGTTGCCTGAATGTAAACAGGAGACTGATGGGCAAACACAAAGACCCAGTCCCCGAACCAGAAAAATTATTCAAACGTGATTAAAATGCCCGACTTGATCGAAAATCGAACCCGGGACTCTCTGAGCAAAAGGCCTCAAAGCTGACCATTCAGCCGAGGAGTCGGAACTACTACTACTAACCTAATCTAACCCCATGGCACTACAGCCCTGAAGGACCTTGGCCTACCAAGCGACCGCTGCTCAGCTCGAAGGCCTGAAAATTACGAGATGTCGTGTGGTCAGCACGACGAATTCTCCCCGCCGTTATTCTTGGCTTTCTAGACCGGGGCCGCTCTCTAACCGTCGGATAGCTCCTCATTTCTAATCACGTAGGCTGAGTGGACCTCGAACCAGCCCTCAGATCCAGGTAAACTGTAGTACGATCTATCTCCTTATGTAAATTATGTACAGAAAAATCGATACGTAGTGCTTGTAAAAGAAGTATTATCTACCTAATTACGAATTTACATTAACATGTTACTTAAACTTCATGAGAAAATGGAATTAAAAATTTAAAAAATATTTTGTTTAACTATTAATTGTATATGAAAGAAATGTTCGTTATATCTCTACTTTTATGTAGGTGACATTTTCACAAAGTTTCGTTTCGTGAAAATCCATGCATCAGGTAAAAATATAGTTTCATTTCCCAAGTGTCGCCTTATGTTGTTAAACACAGAACAGCAAAACTACGTAATATTGTAAGAGGGATGCGGAAAAGATCTTGTAATATTTTTCTTTAATACTGTATATTGTAAAAAAACAGCTGCATGTATTATATTATGATTACAAAAAGTGAATACTCATTCATTCATTCATTCATTCATTCATTCATTCTAACCTGAGAGCTAAAGTACGTATTCTTCGTATGGATTTTTGAGAAAGGATTGAAGTGTTTAAATTAAGATGACCGCAAGTGTACGTGAGTCTTACAACACGGTCTTGTAAGCGATATTTACGACCTTCTCATACGGTAGATACACAGGGATGTACATAAAACTTACATTCCGCGGCCTGGAAGGAACCGAGAAAAATATTTCTCCAGAAATTATCGAGGTAATCTAAGGCCAGCTAGGCGGCCTACTGATGTTGGAGTGTCAGGTGGTGGACTTGATTAAGTTAGCATTATATATTGATTTTCTTGATCGAGATCTTTCTCTTTCTCTTGTCAAACAGTTCCTCAGTTGGCTTCAGGAGGGGAGGCCCAGTAACAGCTCCTCAGTTGGTTTCAGGAGGGGAGGCCCAGTAACAGCTCTTCAGTTGGTTTCAGGAGGGGAGGCCCAGTAACAGCTCCTCAGTTGGCTTCAGGAGGGGAGGCCCAGTAACAGATCCTCAGTTGGCTTCAGGAGGGGAGGCCCAGTAACAGATCCTCAGTTGGCTTCAGAAGGCCCAGTAACAGCTCTTCAGTTGGCTTCAGGAGGGGAGGCCCAGTAACAGCTCCTCAGTTGGCTTCAGGAGGGGAGGCCCAGTAACAGATCCTCAGTTGGCTTCAGGAGGGGAGGCCCAGTAACAGATCCTCAGTTGGCTTCAGAAGGCCCAGTAACAGCTCTTCAGTTGGCTTCAGGAGGGGAGGCCCAGTAACAGCTCCTCAGTTGGCTTCAGGAGGGAAGGTCCAGTAACAGCTCTTCAGTTGGTTTCAGGAGGGGAGGCCCAGTAACAGCTCCTCAGTTGGCTTCAGGAGGGGAGGCCCAGTAACAGCTCCTCAGTTGGCTTCAGGAGGGGAGGCCCAGTAACAGATCCTCAGTTGGCTTCAGAAGGCCCAGTAACAGCTCTTCAGTTGGCTTCAGGAGGGGAGGCCCAATAACAGCTCCTCAGTTGGCTTCAGGAGGGAAGGTCCAGTAACAGCTCTTCAGTTGGCTTCAGGAGGGGAGGCCCAGTAACAGCTCCTCAGTTGGCTTTAGAAGGCCCAGTAACAGCTCTTCAGTTGGCTTCAGAAGGGGAGGCCCAATAACAGCTCCTCAGTTGGCTTCAGGAGGAAAGGCCCAGTAACAGCTCCTCAGTTGGCTTCAGGAGGGAAGGCCCAGTAACAGCTACTCAGTTGGCTTCAGGAGGCCCAGTAACAGCTACTCATCAGGATTCAGGAGGCCCAGTAAAAGCTCTTCAGTTGGTTTCAGAAGGCTTAGTAACAGCTCTTCAGTTGGTTTCAGGAGGGCCAGTAATAGCTCCTCAGTTGGAGGCCCAGTAACAACTTCTCAGTTGGGTTCAGGAGGCCCAGTAATAGCTACTCAGTTGGAGGCCCAGTAACAGCTCCTCAGTTGGCTTCAGGAGGCCCAGTAACAGCTCCTCAGTTGGCTTCAGGAGGCCCAGTAACAGCTACTCAGTTGGCTTCAGGAGGCCTAGTAACTGCTACTCAGTTGGCTTCAGGAGGCCCAGTAACAGCTCGTCAGCAGGCTTCAGGAGGCCCAGTAACAGCTCCTCTACAGGCTTCAGGAGGCCTAGTAACTGCTCTTCAGTTGGCTTCAGAAGGCTTAGTAACAGCTCTTCAGTTGGTTTCGGGAGGCCAAGTAACACCTCCTCAGTTGGCTTCCGGATGCCCAATAACACCTCCGCAGTTGGGTTCAGGAGGCCTAGTAATTGCTCCTCAGTTGGAGGCCCAGTAACAACTCCTCAGTTGGCTTCAGGAGGCCCAGTAACACGCGTAACTACTCTCAGGCCACGATTAAAGTCCTTGGATGAGACTGAAATCGAATCCAGAGCCTCCGTGTTAGAGATAAATACGCTTCCTCTGCGCGAAGCTGGCTGGAGAAACACACAGCCGTAAATTCAGGTTGTAATGTATCCCATCTTCTTACTTGATTAAGTGCGAGCCTTTGTGTAGAGTGTGCAGTGTCTGAGCTGGATAAATGACGGAGAACGATGCCACTGATGGAAGTAATTTGACATGGAGCTCCTGCGACTGTCCCTGGGGCGTGAAGTGTCGCATTCGCATGCGAATTTGTATGACAGGTATGTGTATCCCTTAAATCACCATATTTATCCTACTCACTGTCGGTCACGAAAGACGACGGGCACGGATAACGGATGAGTAGTTAACTCCTGTATTTGTCCGCTAGATATGACTGTCATCAGGTTTAGTTCAGTTAGGCCCGGATTCATCAAGGAGGGTTAAATATACTCAAACCTTGGGTTTGTTAATTTCGGGATAATATTTGAAATCGTTCTTAAGAGTCATGAGTGTCACTAAGCTATTTCGGCAGAGGGTTAACGAACACCGTATTAATTCTTTCTGGAATGAGCCACCGTACCAATCAAGGAGGCTGTGACTACAAACTAGAGGTTATGGACGCACTTTTGTGCGATTGTTTTGTTTCTTTTCTGGGGGGTATTTTGTTTCTTTCACAGTTCCGTGATAACTTGACGTATCCTTTCGTAATAGTGAGCCATATCCTGCCGGCCCATAATAATAATAATTAGAATATTATTTGACCCAATATGTAAAATTTATTCATACAAGTTACAGTCTAATATGTTAAAGTATCGTATCCCAAGATAGTTGATACCGGATGTTGAGGAAGACAGTAAGTCGCTGGACATTGCTTCATATTTCCGTGTGACCGTGAGAAAGGGTGGCGTAACCAAGCGTTGGCAAGGATCGACACGTGTATTAGATGCTGACTAAGCAAGATATCTCAGCCAATGGGAACTTCAGGATTTGGCAAACATGGAGGCTACACCGCGCCAAATCTTAACTCCAGAATGACCAACGTGCTCAGTTGCTAAAGTCAGTTTCTGTCGTTCATCGGTTTTCCACAGTTTCAGAAGTCAGATATAATTGGAAATGAAATATAAAAATTGGTGGAAGAGATTTGCTAGTGTTTGAGCTGTGTTTTGTAAATATATCACAATTGATATTGTGTCATCATATACGACGAATTTTCTGATTGGTGGTTGGTTCAGACACCCGGGAACCCCAGTATTGAAATGGCGTCACCGAAGCCTCCTCAGTAACCCAAGTTCTGGAGAGCGTCACTCTGTGTTAAATGCTTGGATAGTGCGGAAGCACAAACTCTGATTGGTGATCGTGATTAACGTAGTGTTATTCCAGTAACAGTAACTGGTTCTAAATAATATTTTAAATTGTGCAGTTGGAAGATTTTACTGTTCCTGAGTTAATGGAAGAGTATATTTTGTCAGAGTTTACTTTCAATATATAAAGGCGGTGTTTAGTGACCGCTGTGTAGCAAGTGTAGAGGAGACGTGCTATTGTTTCACTACTCCGCGACGGGCGCGTTTCGCGAGGAACTTTCGTAGCGAACCGTGTGCTGCTCTTAAAACTGTATTCTCACCCTTGAAGTGTTTATTATAAATGTATCAGTGTGTTTAGCTGATCTTGTAAAGAGAAAGGGTATTCCGGCTCGTAGCATTGAGCAGCGAAGATATTGTCAACCAAAGTCTTCTGTGTTCCAGTGAATCATTTTCCAGCAAGATGATGGCTATGCATGCAGAAGAAGGAAGTGCATTCCCACATGTTAATGCTGTGATTAACATGGCGTAAATCCCTAAATCAGCGTGGATGTAAGCTGCTATCCTGGTATCCCGAGAGTCGTCATGTGAAATTCAGTTAAGACGCATGTGTTATTTATGGCATGATATGTAAATTATGTTAAGGTACTAGGGCAGTGTAGATAGGATTTATAATTTCATGTAAAGTAAGCCTGACGGCATGTGTTTGTTTAATTTTGTTACTATGATAGATTCCGATACGAGAATAATGCATGTTTATTTTATTTTCATTTTGCTTTATGATTAGATGATTGGGAAAATAAGGGATTGATAGGATTAGTTGTTGTTCATTTATGCATGTTACTTAGTGTAGGATATTCCGAGTTTTTCCTTATATATATGCTAGAAGGGCTAGATTGACAGGTTCATCTTAATACAACGTTAAATACGTATTATTTCATTTTATTTCGGTTATTCAGAGAGACAGGTATAGCTATTCTGCATGATGCATGATTTTACGGAAGCTGACTGAAGGAGCTGCAGAACGTCGTTGTTAGAATACGATCTTTGAAGTTAAGTTGGACTCTGTTTTGCCTGATGGTCTGCAAAGGAGACGAACTGAGTCTCATAATGTGGAAGGCCAATGGGATTTATGAGAAATATGAGATAAAGATTGCATGCTGAATTATAATGTATTGGTGCAGGCTGATGGTATGTCTGACAAGAGAAAGAATATGGTGCAGATGTGTGTGCCTGGCAAGTGTCTTCTGAGTGTATATTGTGATCAGAATGGACAGTATTAATTCCAGACTATTGAGTCTGATGTTATTCAATGGTAAAAGCATGCTAAGAAGGAATGAACATACGTGAGTTTCCGTGTAGCCGGCGAAAGACGTTATCTCATGGCAAGCTGATTACTGGCCTTGTGTTTATTAGTAGGCGCGAATGAGACGATATTTCCTTGTGACAGCCTCGGGGGACAGAATCCAAACTTTAGCATAGTGTTGAGTTCAACATTTCTTTTCAGCTCGTAATCTACCCGGAAGTACATGACGGATGACCGCGCTGTTGAGCGCTCAAATGCAGCAGAAGGAGGCAATGTTGCCAATTGCTTTCTTCATGATATCAAGGGTTATTTATATGTTTTTCCCTTACAGGATGATTTTTTACATTGTTATATGTGGTTGTATACCTTGTCTCGTTATTTTAAAAGGGAACAGCCCGAGTGCTGAAGTATTGGTGGTTTATCTAGTTCTGTCTAGATCTTTTGCAGTGAACCGGGATTCACATTAGAATCTGTGTAGCATTTAAGACTTTACTCGATATCCGATGTATATAGATGTATCTAGTTTGATTATTTGAAGTGTTGTAAATATAGTATAGGATATGCCCCTAGTATTTTGCATAACTTACATAGCGTCCCATTGCGTCTTAATTATTTTTCTTTTCGTCGTAACTTTTCTTTATAATGTAACTTTTATTTAACGGTAGCACTTCGGCGACTCTCGCTTTAACTTAACTTTGGAAACCAGTTTTGATGTATATAAGTGTTCTTTGTTGAACTTGATATCTTTTAATTTCAAATTTTGTTTTATCATTCAAGTAACGTTTTAACTTCCATTTATTTTCTATATTTTTGAGTTCATTTTGACATATTATTATTCCTTGATTTTAATTGTTTTCTCTTTATATTATCGGGGATATTTATCAATAAATCCATCTTACCCCCTATGATTGTTTCTCATTCGTGTTATACCTCCATTTCCTGTCATTGAATGATATTTTAGAGCAGAACTTCGACTTTTTATCCTGACCCAACCGACAACCAACCCACACTCTGCCCAACCCTGAGTTAGTCGGATGTTCATACAGGAATGGAGGCATCGTCCTAGAGGGTATTCACCCTTGGGTACGGTACAATAGCAGTGATCAAAAACAACGTAAGAGACTGAGGCCCGTATGGATCAACGTAAGAGAATTTCGCCGTTTAGATTTCCAAAACTCGGATGAAGCTCACTGCTGTATTCACCACAGAATGTATTATCTCGGTTTACCATGGTTTACCAAACCTAAGTTTTAATTTCTATCTGAATTTGAACCTTAAAGTTTTCATACTGATGCACGAAAAACACACGAATAAGTGCTGTCGCCACTACCGAAATGTAAACATGTTTTTGAATCCATTCGGCGTTTGCAAATAATTTATCACAAACTACGTCCGCTAATGACCAGACGCGAAGAAAGAAAGCAAGTATGACTTTCCAAGAGAATGAATTGTTATTTATTTGGTGGCAGAAAGCATTAACATAATCTATATATATATAAAATAACATATCCTGACTGACTGACTGACTGACTGACTGACTGACTGACTGACTGACTGACTGACTGACTGACTGACTGACTGATTCATCATTGCTAAGCCACAACTACTGGACATAAAGAAATAAAATTATGAGGATACATTTATATTGGGGTCTAGGTGCTCACTAAGGAAGGATTTTTGTGGAATCTCCTTTAAAAATAAAGAAACACTTTTCCCGCAATATTCCATTAAGGGGGTGAAAAAATGGAGATAATTGGTTGAATACCTTTTATGAGGATACTTATATCTCAAAAACGGAACATGTTACAGACATGAAAATTGGTATTTGGAATCTCCTTTAAAAATAAAGATACGTCTTCGTTTGTTTTCGGAAATCCACTTACGGGGGGAAAGAATTGAAATATTCGTTGAAGCTAGAAGCTGAAGATGTTACAGACGCGAAAATTGGTATTTCGAATCTCCTTTAAAAATAAACACGTATTTGTTTGTTTTGGAAAATTGACTTGGGGGGGGGGGGTGAAAATAAAGAAACTGAAGATGTTACAGACTTGAAAGTTGGTATTTTGAATTTCCTTTAAAAATAAACACATATTTTTTTGTTTTCGGAAAGTCCACTTACAGTAAAGGGAGAGGGGATGGAAAAAGGGAAAAGGAAGTTGAATTTATTTTATGACGATACTTATATCTCAAAAACTGAAGATGTTACAGATGTGAAAGTTGGTACTGTATTTTGAATCTTCTTTAAAAATAAAGAAACACCTACATTTTTTTCGGAAAATCCACTTAAGGGGGGGGGGGGGGTGAAAAGAAGTGAAAAAAAGGAATGAATAATTTTTAATGAGGATGCTTATATCTCACAAACTGGTGATGTTACAGACGCGAAAATTAGTACTTGGAATCTCCTTTAAAAGTAAGGGAACATGCATTTCTTTTTGTTTTCGGAAAATGGGAAGGACTGATATAGGGGTTGAATTCCTTTTATGGGGATTCTTATAGCCTATCTCAAAAACCGAAAATGATACGACGTGGAGATAGATATTTGGAATCTCCTTTAAAAATAAGCTTTTTTTCTATTTGAGAGAATACTGTTTCTCATATCTACGGTTCTATGTTGCATGGTTTTCGGGGTAAATGGAACTCATTTTGTCGGTGAATGTTTTTACTTAGGGATTTTCAGATAATGTCTTAGAACAGTACCGATGAACGATTACTTTTTTATTTTACGAAATCCACGAGAGCGAAGCCGCGGGCTATTATCTTAGATTTCCTGTTCTACCAGCCAATTTTTGTCCGGTAAAGTTTTAAACCGAGATAATACCCGTTATCTGAGAAAATACAAATTTAACTTTTATCTCGGTTTTCTCAGCTTTAAACGGAGATACAAGCTTTTACTCGCGTTCGTGAATATCGGGCTGAAAAGAGAGACAGAGGGACACATTTTTTTATACTTTAGAAAAACATTACTCACAGAGTTAGTGAGTATCAAAGGATCATCGAATGCAAGAATACAGAGTATGAGATTAAAAAAAAAAATTGGTCACAACGGATGAAATTATAGGGGAATTTAATAACACTGCCCATGTGACACCGCGAACTAGCAAGCAACTTAAACAGTTCTACAAATAACGTTGTAACGTGGATTACAGTTAGTAGCCACGGACAAATTGTACAACTCCTTTTTCCCGGAATTTTGTCGAATTCCTTTAAAATACGTTGATTGTAACACATCGACCGGAATTTTATCTCCCCTAGCCGGTTGTAATTTGACGTGTTCTTATCTTCCCTATCGTTGTTTTTGTTTGCGTTACTTAAATTCGTACGTTATCTTCGACAGCAACTGTTTAGTATCAATGTTAAATGGAGCCTTCTGGAATGTAAATTGCGGGTATTCTCTTTTACATCTTAGGATACAGAGGAAGCTAACTTTGCGGTTTGGGTCGCGTTGCTGTGAGCTTGCGTTTAGGAGATGTTGGGTTCGAACCCCACTGTTGGCATCTCTGAAGATAGTTTTGCGTGGTTTCCCATTTCCACATCAGGCTGTACGTTAAGTCCCGGTCGGTTCTTTCATAGTACTAGACCTGTCCGATCCCATCGTCGTCGTAAGACTTGTCTGTGTCGGTGCGACGCGTCATAATATTTATGTTTGTATGTTGAGTCCTCAGCCCTAAGGCTGGTTGGATCCTCAACAGCTCCGCCATCACCTGTCATAGATGGCCTAGGCATCACTGAAGAGGCGTACTAGGGAAATGAGAAGTGAGGTAGTTTCCCGTTGCTTTCCTCACCGAGCCAGGTGTTGCGATTACATATCAGTCTGACAAGTCCACTGAAATGCATGCACCAACCGACCCTATGAGCAACATTTTCACACCGTTCATAGCAGGGACTGGCTGTATAAGGAATGGCATCGCTCATACCTCAGTCACTTTCATATTGTCAAAGCCAAGGATAAGACTGAGACAGGTCATTGAAAGTAACAACATTGTTCTAGCCTATATCAGAAGACACAGTTCACTGCAAACACGAGGTCTCGCCAGCAAAGGCATACATAATATGTTTTTTTTTTAAACTTTTCCATTTGCGAAAATCAAATGGTCATAAGTATGTCACCCCATCATGGCCATCCATCAACGGCTGCTAATTTCAGATGACCGCCAGCTATAAGATATAGCCTGCACGGTTGCTAGGTAACATTTTCTGACTATCCATCCATACCTTACATCACTGCCTGCACCGTTGCTAGGTAACATTTTCTGACTATCCATCCATACCTTACATAACTGCCTGCACTGTTGCTAGGTAACATTTTCTGACTATCCATCCATACCTCACATAACTGCCTGCACTGTTGCTAGGTAACATTTTCTGATTATCCATCCATACGTCACATCACTGCCTGCACCGTTGCTAGGTAACATTTTCTGACTATCCATCCATACCTTACATCACTGCCTGCACTGTTGCTAGGTAACATTTTCTGACTATCCATCCATACCTCACATAACTGCCTGCACTGTTGCTAGGTAACATTTTCTGATTATCCATCCATACCTCACATCACTGCCTGCACCGTTGCTAGGTAACATTTTCTGACTATCCATCCATACCTTACATCGCTGCCTGCACTGTTGCTAGGTAACATTTTCTGACTATCCATCCATACCTTACATCACTGCCTGCACCGTTGCTAGGTAACATTTTCTGACTATCCATCCATACCTCACATAACTGCCTGCACTGTTGCTAGGTAACATTTTCTGACTATCCATCCATACCTTACATCACTGCCTGCACTGTTGCTAGGTAACATTTTCTGACTATCCATCCATACCTTACATCACTGCCTGCACGTTTGCTATGGTCACACTTCCGTCACACATTTGCGCATGACCCCCAGCCATGAGATGTATTTATGTCAAAATATTCATGTTATCGCTCCAGACACATTACAGACTATTCTGCTGACGGAAGCTTTAGATTCACCAACGTTGTTTCTTTTCTGGCTTGGAGGAAACATTTCCCTCCAAGTCAGATAGGTTTTTCCGCCGCCAGTGTAGTGAATTGATACTTTCCGACTCATCGGGTACTCCTAGGAAACAGATTAGCAAAAGGGCATAGTTTTTGCCCTGGGAGTCGCCACTATTCGACCCCCTCCCCGCCGAAGTGGGACGAAGAATGGTCACGGATCACGGTAGTCTGCGGCTTGGCCATTCCAGCTCTGGAACTTTGGACTTCCAGATCGGCAGCTTAGTCCTGTTCATTAAAAGTGAGAAAATGGCTGGTTTTTCATTTGATCGAGTATTTCATATGAAAAATTGCTTTCAATCGCGCCATTCCTGCTGAAGTTATTGTAATGTATGTTCATTTCAGTTGGGAAAACCACTAAGACAGTCTTTCTGAGGATTTTAAAAGGCAGGTGGTGAGTGAGTTCCTACCATTATAATGAAAACTTCCCAACCTGATTGTGACTGATAGTATGCAAGCGGGTCTACCATTACAGTGAGAATTCCCTAACTCAGTCTTCATATGAGGAAAGATGTTTGGTGACTTCCCCGTCGCGTTTCTAGGGTAACGTTAAGAGCTATGCTATTTCCTACAATCTTGCTCACAACATGCACACTACCTAACCTAGAATAATTCTGTATACAATGCAGAATTCCGTAGCGAAGCACGGGTACATCAGCTAGTCAGGGATATAGTTGTTAGGTGGCCTGGTTCTGTACAAGAGAGTGCAATATTTAATAACTCCAATATCAGAGCACAGTTTCAAGTGGGGATAATTAACGAAGGGATTTTGTTAGGTGATAGTGGATACCCGCTAAGGAAGTATCTGTTAATCTCATACGTACATCCTGAAGGGAGACCTCAAAACTGCTACAACATTCTCAGCCTGGGATTACGGATCAAATGCCAGTCAGCCTTAACCATTATTGTGGCGACAGCTGTGTTGCACAGCATCGCAGTGCTGACTAGAGATGAACTTCCTCCAGATGACCATTATACCAGTACATAAGGCAAAGGGGAAATAGGAATGAAAGGACGGAAAATCATCCCATTTACTAACGAATTCAATTAACAACTCCTTTTCGAAGGAGGAAAAATTAGAACTACGACTCCGTTTCATTTCACGCGCCATATTTAACAGCTGTACTCAGACAAAAGAGCATCGGACGCATTGTAAAACAGCATGTTCGTACCACTGCCTCCTTGAATCGCACCAGTTCGCAATGTTGGAAAAGTTAACAGTCGATTAGTTAACATTTCACGGGAAAAGTTTAATGAAACGCAAGAAACCTAGTAAGATGTTACATTTTAACTCAGTATTAACTAACTACTTGTTAGTATATATTTAACATGTGTTGATGAAACCGGGTGGTGGTGGTGATTATTGTTTTAAGAGGAAGTACAACTAGGCAACCATCCCCTATATAACACTAATCAAAGGGAAAAAGAGAAGGGATCTGACACTTCGAAAAATGAAGATATCGGTCAAAGAAAGGCAAGGGCCACGAAGGGCGTGAAAATGAAAGATTCCCTAGCCCTCACAAACCTAATAGCGTCGGGGTCGGAAAAGAACAAGAGTTGACCAAGAGAGGTCGGATAGAATAGATGAAAGTGAGGAGCCTGGCACAAGTAAGTGGAAGCAATGCCAGGACTCAGCTAAGGGCCCCGTGGTCGCCAACCCACGCTCCAAAGTTCAGAGCCCCTCAGGCCCCTTTTAGTCGCCTCTTACGACAGGCAGGGGATACCGTGGGTGTTATTCTACCGCCCCTACCCACAGGGGGAGATGAAACCGGGCCTTGACTCTCCTTGATGAAACAGAATGAGTATAACTCCAGGTTACGGTTTAACCCACGTTGGTGGAACATGGCCTTAGAATTTATAGAAGTTGAGGGAGGGACAAGCTTCACCAGCGATTGTACTCTAGGTTGATGTAAAGAAAGCTGGTCTTCGGCTTGTCCTACCCGAAGGGTAAAAGGGTGCGCTGAGCTTCAAGCTCAGTGGCGGACAAGTTGTTTAGTGGTTTATAGTCGTAATATTAAAAGATGCGTTTTGACAATTCTTAGAGAGAGGTCTGTTTACTGCCTTTCTGGGTGGGGAGAAAGGAGTACGGTTGCCAAGGAAACGTGGGCGGACCCACTGCGGTTGCCATGGAGATAAGCCTTCTGGCCGATTCGTGTTGCTTGGAGTTGCCAAACCTCTCACTTCTGAGTTCCGAGCAACAGAACACAACGGTCTGAACGAACGAACAAGTGATCCGGAAGCGAAGGGAAAGAGAAACAAGTGAGGCAATGTGGCAACACCGTGCAATGCTCCTCTCTCCAGTCCTGTCTGTCAAAACGTTTCTTTTAATGTTACGGGTATAGATGGATTCAAAGCTGCGCGCCTAACCGCGCGGCAACTCATCCCGTCAGAAAGGTTTTTGGTGACGCTGAGATAGGAAAGGGTTAGGACTGGGAAGGTCCTTGGCCTTCATTATGGTTGTTCAATTATTTGCTTCGTGTAAAAGTGGGAAATCACGAAAACCATTTTCAGGACTGTCGATAGTGGGGTCCCGAATACAAGTTGACAGCTCCGTGGCTCGTACCACGCAGTCAACTTTCTCAATAATAATAATAATAATAATAATAATAATAATAATAATAATAATAATAATAATAATAATAATAATAATAATAATAATAATAATAATAATAATAATTGTACCGGGCGGTACACCTCCACGCCGCTCATTCAAATATTGCGCCAATTTAAACTCCTCTACAGGAGAAGTTTGGAACCTTGAAAACTGAACTAATTCTACTATTTCTTAAAAGATGTCACTACGGTAAATTTGGTAATCTTGAAGTGTTCTGAACTGTGTCTATTTCGATTTGTGTTTGTTTATTCCGTATCAAGAAGTGTGGACATTCTCTTCTAGATGGCACTACTTAAGAAGTATAATTGTGCACCCTAGTGCGAAGTGAAGGAACTGTTTTTTTGAAGAAATTTGGTATTCATAAGTTTGTTCTTTGTTAAATTTCTTTCAGTCATTTTTTGGGTTGGCAGTATAACACTTCTCTTTCCGCTTGTTTTGAATTTAGCCAATCCCGAATTTCTCTAATTAAGTTTTGACCAATAACGTATGTCTTCTCCGATATGGAGATGTTGCTTTAAGCTATCCAATAAAGTTGAGGGGGTGTGGGTACTCATTCTTGAAAGGTCTCGAATGTTCCACGAGGGTATTTAAACTGTTGATTTTCTTGTCTCGGTGCCACTTCATCGACATCTTGCTTAGTGTGTGATTATGTAGCAGGGGGCGGGAAGCGCCTCTTTCTTCGGGCAGCAGTTCACCCACAAGTTAATGGCCGTTTAATAACTTTATTTCTTGCTAGCTCAGCAGTTTAACCCTCGGGGCAGGTTCGAAACTTTTCTCATGTAACCTATCATTAAAATGTAATAGACATTTGGTAAAATTTCGTCTCTTTAACTATAAATTGGGATAGAGAGTGCCTAACCCTCTCGAGCTCCCACTCATATTGTTTTGAGGTGACTACGTTTTCATAACCGTTTTTCATCTCTTCGTAATGTAATAAAGTTTTCTTATCGTGTCACCTCCTTAGTATGGGATTAGCCCTTGCGTAAGCGGCCTAGTGCCAAGTAGGTTTCAAGAGTGTATTTGGAGTGCAAGCTTCGCCTCCATTCTATTTTGTATTATGGGCCAGTAACTTAACCTGATGTTTTATTTTCCTCATGCAAAGGCCCTGTAGGTGGGGTATCAAATACCCCTGTTTCTTGGTGTGCCTTAAGGGCAGATTGAAATGAAGTTTGTTGTAGCCTTTGATAGGCTTGTCAAATTGAGAGCGGGTCTGCTCTTTTTCTTAACACTGTAATTAGGAGCAAGTGCTCCTCGTACTTAGGGGTTTTCTGCCCTTTAGCTATTGTGGTGGTGAGCTGAGAGCTCAGAAATTAATCTTGGGGCTCGAAGCCCAAGTCTTGTAACTATTGTAATTTCTTAAATTGTTTTCCTGCTACTTGGTACCTGTTATTGTATTGTTGTTATCTGTTGATTTTGAAAAGAAAATATAACCTTGGTTAAGGTTTTAAATTAACTTTAATTTCGTAAGTTGAGACCTATTCCACCCAGCACCTTCTTTCACCTCTGCAAATCCACAAAACATCGTAACAATAATAATAATAATAATAATAATAATAATAATAATAATAATAATAATAATAATAATAATAATAATAATAATAATAATATGACGGTGTCCGCCATTTGAATGTAAGGGCGCGCAGCTTTGAACTTGCATTCGGGAGATAGTGGGTTCGAACTCCACTGTCGGCAGCCCTGAAGATGGTTTTTCGAAGTTTCCCATGTTTGCACACCAGGCAAATGATGGGGCTGTACCTTAATTGAGGCATGGCCGCTTCCTTCTCACTCCTAGCTCTTTCCTATCGCCATAAGTCCTATCTGTGTCGGTGCGACGTAAAGCAGATCGTAAAAAAAAAAAAAAAAATCTGAGTTAATGCGCCTTTAAATCCCTAACATTTCAAATAAATAAATAAATAAATAAATAAATAAATAAATAAATAAATAAATAAATAAATAAATAAATAAATAAATAAATAAATAAATAAATAAATAAATAAATTTTCTTTCCTTCATCTTTTATTTTTTGCGTTCGATCCTCCTTTCCTTTCTTCGAAATTTCCTTTCCCTCGCTTCTTTTATTTCTTCATTATTTCCTTCCATCAACTTTTCATTTGTTCCTTCTTTTCCCAGACCTTATTTTCCAACTTCATTTATTCCTCTTTTCGTCCTTTCTCTCCTTCCTTCACCTCCTGGTTTCTTTCTTTGTTTCTTTCTTTTTTCCCTTTCTGTTATTCATTCAGTTCGTTCCCCCCACCTCCTTCCATTTTCTCCTTCATCTCAAATCGAAATGCCATTAGCGTTGTTGTTTACTGTATGTTGATCTCAAGTTCCATGCTGAGGACTACTGGGATTATTTAAATCGTGAATGGGAAAAAATCTTCGGCCTGAGAGATGCAGATGTTTTAAATGCCGACCTTGTGAGTCCACCTTCGTGCCTTGAACCCAGTTCAAGTCAATAGCATTTTGTTCCCGACAAGCGAAACTTTTTCAGCTTGCTGTATAATAATTCATAACTTGAGCAGTTAGTAGGGTCCCGTTTTTAACAGGATGTCCCTATTTTTCGGCCTCTTGTCCAGAGGAGGACACCAAATATCCTGAATTTTAAAATATTACGTCGCAATTCTCTATTAAAAAAGTATTTTTGACGTGGAACATCTATCAAAGTGGGGTTGGGGGTCTCAATGGAAAAAAATCAAGGAAACGCTTTTTTATGAAACACTTCAAAATATTATGGGGTTCGAATCCCACTGTGGACAGACCCGAAGGTGGTTTTCCGTGGTTTCCCTTTTCTCACCAGGCAAATGCTGGGCCTGTACCTTAACCAAGGCCAAAGCTGTTTCCCCACTCCTAGCCCTTTCCTGCCTATCGTTGCTTTAAGACTAATCTGTGTCGGTGCGACGTAAAAGCCAACTGTAAAAAAATAAAAAAAAATGAGGCTATAGCTCAATTAGTATTACCGTACGAGAATAGCTTATGTATTATTCTAAAATAGAAGGATGAGTGTATAAGACGTGACCACGGTTACTGACCCACTGTGTAGGGCTCTCTTAAAGACTAGGTATGCTCGCCCGCCATTATGGTTCATTCCTGCAGTACGTTGGTAAGGCAGTTGACCGCCCCAGTCTCGTATATGCCTCTTTTTTACTGTTCTCCACGCTGGAAAATAATGCAACTAACAAACTGTAAAAATACTAATTCTCAGTATTACCACAGACCGACCGACCGACCGACCGACATCGAACCTGCCAAGTTGGGCTAAGAAGGCCAGCGCAGCGCTCTACCATGGTCGTCATTTGCTTTCTTGGCTTACGCTGCCTGAACTGTCAACGATAGACCCTAAGTGTAAGCGTAAGAATTGTAGAGCATAGAAATCTCTACAAAAAAGACGGGGATAGTACATACCTATGTCGAACCGGTTGCCCTCTAGAAGCGATTTTATACACTGACTGACAGAGCAAATGCAACACCAATAAGGAGTGGTTCGAAAGGGATGAAAGTTGGGGAAAAAACAGAGACGGCACGGACGAATAATTGATGTTTATTTCAAACCGATATGCAGGTTACACAATGCGCACGGCATCGACTCAGTAGGATGTAGGACCACCGCGAGCGGCGATGCACGCAGAAACACGTCGAGGTACAGAGTCAATAAGAGTGCAGATGGTGTCCTGAGGGATGGTTCTCCATTCTCTGTCAACCATTTGCCACAGTTGGTCGTCCGTACGAGGCTGGGGCAGAGTTTGCAAACGGCGTCCAATGAGATCCCACACGTGTTCGATTGGTGAGAGATCCGGAGAGTACGCTGGCCACGGAAGCATCTGTACACCTCGTAGAGCCTGTTGGGAGATGCGAGCAGTGTGTGGGCGGCATTATCCTGCTGAAACAGAGCATTGGGCAGCCCCTGAAGGTACGGGAGTGCCACCGGCCGCAGCACATGCTGCACGTAGCGGTGGGCATTTAACGTGCCTTGAATACGCACTAGAGGTGACGTGGAATCATACGCAATAGCGCCCCAAACCATGATGCCGCGTTGTCTAGCGGTAGGGCGCTCCACAGTTGACCTTTCTCCACGCCGACGCCACACTCGTCTGCGGTGACTATCACTGACAGAACAGAAGCGTGACTCATCGGAGAACACGACGTTCCGCCATTCCCTCATCCAAGTCGCTCTAGCCCGGCACCATGCCAGGCGTGCACGTCTATGCTGTGGAGTCAATGGTAGTCTTCTGAGCGGACGCCGGGAGTGCAGGCCTCCTTCAACCAATCGACGGGAAATTGTTCTGGTCGATATTGGAACAGCCAGGGTGTCTTGCACATGCTGAAGAATGGCGGTTGACGTGGCGTGCGGGGCTGCCACCGCTTGGCGGCGGATGCGCCGATCCTCGCGTGCTGGTCACTCGGGCTGCGCCTGGACCCCTCGCACGTGCCACATGTCCCTGCGCCAACCATCTTCGCCACCTGGTGTTGCATTTGCTCTGTCAGTCAGTGTGTTATAGTCCGCGGTAAAGAAAAATAATTCCTATAGATTAAATTAATATTTAGATATTATCCTCGAACTCCTCATCGAAATAAATTGTTTGACCTCCTATGGGTATCGGCTGCGATTTGACGAAGCGACCAACCTGCCCTTCCGTGGTGTCATATTTCGCTATTATTATTGTGTATTGTTGATTCTACAGGTGTAGATCACAGCCCGATCACCATACCCCTCGTAAAGTCGTCTGTCTGCTGGAAATGCCTCCGTTGACGGCGGCCTGGCATTCTTAGCTATACACGTGTCCTGTGGCACACGACAACACGTTCTACAATGACTGTCGGCTGAGAAATCACGGTACGAAGTGGGCCATTAGCCAACGCCGTGTCCCATTTATCGTTCGCTACGTGCGCAGCACAGCGGCGCATTTCACATCATGAGCATACCTCAATGACGTCAGTCTACCCTGCAATTGGCATAAAGTTCTGACCACTCCTTCTTGGTGTTGCATTTGCTCTGTCAGTCAGTGTGTTATAGTCCGCGGTAAAGAAAAATAATTCCTATAGATTAAATAAATATTTAGATATTATCCTCGAACTCCTCATCGAAATAAATTGTTTGACCTCCTCCACTATTTCATAAGGATTACAATAACCTTGTCTGGACATTATTTGCATGAATGATTCAGAAGTTATGACCATTTTAGATTGTAGTTGTAATTCGTTCCCTGTTATCTTCTAGCAAGTTGCCTCTACCTCGCCGCTTGGAGAGCTGTACTCGCATCGGATAAAAATATCATCAGAGCTTCGCGACTGTATATATTAGACTGTGGGATTACTCAAACGGTTACTCAACATAAATATTAGTATATTTCGACATTATTGTGTAACGTTTACTCGAGACGGTGATTGTAAAAGCAAGGTCGTTAATAATTTGCCTTTTATTAAACAAACCAGGCATGTACTATCACTGGAGAAATGTTAGAAAAAATAGCTTACCAATAAATCGGTTTATTATTATTATTCTATTAATAAGTAGAACAGATTGTTCGTAAGCTATGCGCCGCGCTACCGTCAAATGAAATGAGGGACACCGTGACATTGATATAGGTTACTGTCATTCTTAAATTGTGGAATTTGACGTGGTAATCGGTCAGTGTCGAAGGTATATAAATTGTGATATAAGATTTTGATACCATATGATCTCGGTCGGTATTTCATACTTGCGTGAAATTGATTCAGCGCTATTTTCAATGCTGTCGAAATTATAAAAAAAACATTCATTGAACAAAAATAACGCTGAAATGTGATGTACGAAGACGAACACACCCAAGTAACTGGGATTCTGTAAGTTTCTTTCTTTCTTCTAAAATTTAGTCACTTTTCTTATTTACCAGTATTTAAAAAAAGACATTCTATTTGCAAAATAAACTTAATTTCTGGTGAGTGTTATGAATCTTATCTGCTTATGCAGTTGTAATGAACAGAGGATTTTAGTTTATGAAACAAATGTTATGTTTTTATAAATTACATTCGGAAGAAAATAGGAATAGAGTAACTTCTTCTCTTCCAACCTAAAGAATTGCACTGATAAGCAGTTACCAGTGACTTGTAAGGGGAGTGACAAACAAGCTGTGGAGAATATTGAAATTTTTGACTCTGGCAAAGTTAACAGTGCTTTTTTCAAAAACCACGACTCACCTCATTAAACTTCAAAGGGTTGCAATATTAGTTAACTTGCTCAGACAGCACATTTTTAAGAAAATATTATATTTAAGTAATATTTTACAAATTTACTGTCTCCTTTTATTACAATATTTACAAAACAATAACATTTAATTCATTGTTTACATTTTACCTCGTTTCCGTACATACTTGTTGAAGTCCACAACAGCATAAGATCGAATTTTGAAGAAGTGTCTAATTTTTTTCTTTTAAATTACAACACCTTGGAGAACACGTACTGATACACTCATCATTCAAAATTTTCTCTGCTACAAGATTTGCATCATTTTGCATTATTTAATGCTTATAGTTCCTATAGAAGACCTCACAGTTACAAATTAATTTTATAAATTCACAATTTGGTTTATTTAGACCACCCAAATTTAAAAAAAAATGTACGGATGTTTCAGAGCTTGATTCAGAAAGCTCATAGTTTTATACCTGTCTGCATATAGGTCTACCACAGATCTTGGTTTTCAGTAATGCATTTGTTGTGCTACCACAAACGTTAAACAAATTATTTCTGTCATATGAAGTTAGTTTTGACAAATAGGTATTGTAACTGTGGTGTTTGGATCTTGAACTCCTGTTGCCGGACTTTGGGGGCATAACTGAATATTGAATAATCAATATGACTGAATTAAGGGGTGTAGTAATGTCAGTGTGAGCCACTGAACTGTAGGTAATATTACCTATACAGTAGTTCAATGGTGGGATCTGGATGCAGGTTTTAAGCCAGCAGTCGAAGTAGAAGGTATAGCAGAGGCAGTGGAGACATAATGCAGACCAGAAAGGAATCTAAACAACCTGTATCCCGCAGTAGAGACATTACTACAATTAGGTGCAGAACAACCCACCATTCTGTAATAAATATCCACACAAATATACCACTATTCGTCTCTGCACGCGGTGATTAAAGCAATACCTTCAATGTGACGAAACGAGCGCTCGTAGGAGAAACTAGAGTTTGATCACATGGCTCATTCTGCATGTATGAACCAAAATGGCGGCTAAGCATACCCATCTTACAGAGTCTTACCACTGTGCATGACGTCATTACAAGATGGCCTCCAATTTAAAGTATATTTTTGGCAATCGGAAGTCACTTGCGCAGAGACGAGTGAAGTGGAATTTGACCTGTCTTGGCGAGACCTCTCAGAAAACTCGAACAAACTATAATTTGACAGTAAATAAAGAAAATGCTGAAGGTTTTGTGACTGAAAATTGAGAATTTTTGTCATAGACCTATTTCACAGAAATGTTCAAATATTAGACTAATACGCCGATTTATATTTAGGGACATGACGACCTCGTCTCACACCACTACTCTCAAGCGGTAGCCCGGTGTCTATTAGCGGCTTATAGGTTTACTACGTCTACTCTAGCCGCCAAATCGTCTACTGCACTCGACACGAAGAAGGAGTAAAGACTGGCAACCTCTCCATACCAAACAAGGATCACTTAGAACTTGTTAACTCGGCAGGGTGCAGGGTGTGATTGACAGCTCGCTTTAAGGAACTGAGGCCGCCATGTTTTGTCCCCAAGTATACAGAATGTAACAATAAGTTATAACCAAACTTTGAAGACGCATTCCTCTCACGTAGAAGAAGAAAATATGTTACATAGACTTGGGTCCGCAAACGCTTTATTTCCATGTTAGAACTCATTTTCTACACACAGGAACAGTACGTACCAGCATACCACATGCAACTCCTTATTACGTGAAATGTTTAAAATGCCTCCCGTTAGCGTTGATACCTGTATCAACCCGCCGTAGCACTGAATCCCGGTACAAATTGCAGAGTTTCTACGAAGAGCACGCTTGGCCAGCTCTGGTCGCGTGAGTTCGGGTATTTTAACTGCATCATTTCATACACAACACAACACAACACAACACAACACAACACAACACAACACAACACAACACAACACAACACAACACAACACAACAACACAACACAACACAACACAACACACTACCGACCATCACAAAGACTCGCAATAGTGAATACATCGCTCCACAGAGGACTCGCGCCAGGAAGGGCATCCAGCAGTAAAACTGACAAATCCATATAAAATGCTGATCCCAAAAAATTGGAGAAAAAGGCCAAGATTTTTTATTCGTGTTATTACCCGGTTTAGCTCAACATGTGGAAGTGCGTTCCCTTCTGGGGGGAAAGCATAGAATATACCCACAGCGAGTTGGCCATGCGGTTAGGGGCACGCAGCTGTGAACTGCATTCGGTGGATAGTGGGTTGGAACCCCACTGTCGGCACCCTGAAGATGGTTTTCCGTGGTTTCCCATTTCACACCAGGTAAATGCAGGAGCTGTATCTTAATTAAGGCCACAGACGCTTCCTTCCTATTCCTAGCTCTTTCCTATCAATCGTCGCCATAAGACCTATCTGCGGTGCGACGTGAAGCACATTGAAACATATATTCCCTTTGTAAGGCTCCGATCGGGGTGGACGCCGGCTGGCGTGTATAGCAAACTGTGTGTTAATGTCTGAGACGATAGTGTTGTGTCTAAGTTACAAGGATGTTCTGGACAGCACCAATACACAGTTTTCAAACCAGTTTACAAGAATAATACAATACTCCAGCCGAGAATCAACTTGGGTTTCCGAGATGCACTGGCCACTCAGCGATAGAGCCGGTCGGACATGAACTGAAGAGCTGACAGGTCGTAGTGACTAGTGCTTTTTTCCTTCCTGTTTTTTTACCCTCTTCGTTACGTCACACGGACACAGATAAGTCTCATGGCGACGATAGGATACGAAGGGCCTAGAAGTGGGAAGGAAGCAACCGTGGCCTTAAGTAAGGTACAGCCCCAGGATTTGCCTGGTATGAAAATGGCAAACCACGGAAAACCATCTTCAGGGTGCTGACAGTGGGGAGTTCGAACCCAATATCTCCTGAATGCAAGCTCACAGTTGCGCACCCCTAACGGCACGGCCAATTCCTCTTTTAACATTAAGCAGAGAGAAAAATGAAAGGGATTCAACACTTCGAAAAATGAAGGCATCGGCTAAAGAAACACGAGAGCAACAAAGGGCGTGAAAATCAAAGACTCCTTAGGCGTAATACTGTCGGGGTCAGAGAAGAACAAGTGTTGACCGAGGGAGATGGAAGTAAGGTGCCTCGCACAAGTAAGTGGAAGCAATGCCAGAACTCCGCTGAGGGTCCTGTGGTCGTGAACCCGCGCTCCCAAATTAAGAGCACGTGGGGCCCCTTTTAGTAGCTCCTTATGGCAGGCAGGGGATACCGTGGATACCGCCCACACTCAGAGAGGTTTGAAAAGCTAATAAAAGATTAATTATAGTAAACCTAACACTTTGCCAGGCTGGGTAGCTTAGCCGGTAGAACTCTGGCCTTCTGAGCTCAAGTTGGCGGGTTCGATCTCGCCTCAGTCAGGTGGTAGCATTTGAAAGTGCTCAAAATGGCAAACCACGGAAAACCATCTTCAGGGTGCTGACAGTGGGGACTTCGAACCCAATATCTCCGAATACAAGCTCACAGTTGCGCACACCTAACGGCACGTTAAAAAACTCCAGTGGGACAACATTCCGGCACTTCGGTGTTTCCGATAATCGTTAAAGTAGTTAGTGTGACGTAACACCATTCTCCTTCTTCTCCTTCTTATTCTTCTTCTTCTTCTTACGATGAGGCCTGCTAGGGACCACATGTACATTTCATTTCATCCTTTCTGTTCTTTCCTCTTCCGTTCTTTCCACTTTACTCTCATCATTGCACTATGCTTTGTTCTTCTCTCCTCAGACTACTTTGGAAGCCCTCCATTCTTAAAACTTTCTTTTCCAAAAATCTCTTTTGTATAGACTTCTTTTCACTTATTTCTTTCTAAAATCTTTCTTGTATCCAGCTCGCATTTGACTTTTTCTCCGAAAGGTACTCGGATATTTGTTTCGTCAATCTGTTATTGTGTAGTTATGTCCAAAAAAATACCAAACTCGTTTTTCTCGTCGTTTGTGTTATATTTTCTATGTTCTGGTATATTTCCTGATTATTTCTATTGTTCTGTTATTTTCATTAGGCCAAATTTTTTCTCATTATTTTACTTTCTACTACCTCTTTTTTCTTTTGCTAGTGGCTATATGTCGCACGGGCACAGATAGGTCTTAGGCGGTGATGCGATAGAAAAGACCTAGGAGTGGGAAGGAAGCAGCCGTGGTCTTAATTAACGTACAGCCCCAGCGTTTGCCTGGTGTGAAAATGGGAAACCACAAAAATGAAATGAAATGGCGAATGGTTTTTAGTGCCGGGAGTGTCCAAGGACAAGTTCGGCTCGCCAGGTGCAGGTCTTTCGATTTGACTCCCGTAGGCGACCTGCGCGTCGTGATGAAGATGAAATGATGATGAAGACGACACATACACCCAGCCCCCGTGCCAGCGAAATTAACAATGATGGTTAAAATTCCCGACCCTGCCGGGAATCGAACCCGGGGTCCCTGTGACTAAAGGCCAGCACGCTGACCATTTAGCCATGGAGACGAACGGGAAGCCAGAGAAAAACCATCTTCAGGGCTGCCGACAGTGGGATTCGAAGCCACTATCTCCCGGGTGCAAGCTCACAGTTGCTTGCCCCTAACCGCATGGCCAACTCGCCCGGTGTAAACTATAGTTCAAGACTAGACATTCGCTTGCGTAAACATATTCTAGTTTTTACCACTGTATTGTAGAACCTCATTTTAAGATTGTTTAGAAGAGTTTTTCTTGTAAAAATTCTTAGTGGATGCCATACGCTCTTTCTCTCCTGTCTAACCTTTCTTCTATAGCAGATTTTTCTAAACCATTTTCTTGAATTATTTCCACCTGGTAGGTACTGTCTTTCTCTCTTCAACCACCATGTGTTGTCAAATCTATTATTATTATTATTACTTAACAGATTCAACTGGAAAATAATTGTACTTCTCCACCTTCACATATCTGGAGTGCGTCGCTGTCTGTACTGTGTCGTCATATTCTGTGAACACGGGAGTTGAGAGATAGGTCGTGTCGGAGACCTACAATCTGTTCAGGTCCCCCGTGAGACCACAACTCCCTCGATCCCATACGTGTTTCACAGGAGCTAACTGGCCCCTAGATACGACAGATATCTACCATCCAGGTCACAACAATTAGTCACAATATCTCGCTGTCAGAGAAACTGATAGAAAAGGGGTTAATTTCCTTGCATATCCTTGATTTCAGTCTTATGTCTGGTGTACACCATGAGATATTTCCTTCGATTCAATACTTCACAAGAAAAATGGTCAAATCTTGTCAAAGACTGTTCAACATTGGTGAAGGTTTGACAAGGTTTGAAAAGATGTGGTAAGGTTTGATAGCATTTTGTTTTGACATGGAGGAAAAGCAAAACTCAGATGTGGTTCTTCGGACTACAAGTGGAATAAATTCTTTTCCATTTATTTGGCTTTGGGTTGCAAGGTGCCATGCAACCAGCAGTCCACAATCATATACAACGACATAACAAAACGGAAAAATCTCGAAAACACACAAGAGAAAACAATTCCTTTGAAAAACAAAAAAACAAACAAAAAAAAACACCACCTTGTGAACCTCAGATCAAATTAAAATCTTCTGTCAAAAATAGTCCTTGCGAATTTCTGATGACATTAAATTAAAAATAAACATTTCTCACAATATCGATTTACAAATTAAAATAAAGCACCGTCCGCCTCCGTGGTATAGTGGTTAGTGTGATTACCTGCCATCCCCGGAGGCCCGGGTTCGATTCCCGGCTCTGCCACGAAATTTGAAAAGTGGTACGAGGGCTGGAACGCGGTCCACTCAGCTTCGGGAGGATAAATGAGTAGAGGCGGGTTCGATTCCCACCTCAGCCATCTTGGAAGTGGTTTTCCGTCGTTTCCCACTTCACTTCCAGGCAAATGCTGGGATGGCACCTAACCTAAGGCCACGGCCGCTTCCTTCCCGCTTCTTTGTCTATCCCTTCCAATCTTCTCATCCCCCCACAAGGCCCCTGTTCAGCATTGCAGGTGAGTCCGCATGGGCGAAGTACTAGTCATTCTCCCAGTTGTATCTCCTGACTCAATGTCTCACGGTCCAGGACACTGCCCTTGTGATGGTACAGGTGGGATCCCTCGCTGAGCCCGGGGAAAAAACCAACCCAGGAGGGTGAACAGATTAAGAAAGAAAGAAAATAAAACACAACCGTATAAAATTACTCACCTGAACAGACTTAACAATATTGAACAAAACTGATTTTGCAAATGTAAATTAGACTGCCTTAGAAAAGAAGCAATGGAATTATAAACCTGAACTTGTTCGATGAAAGTAAACACTGAATGGTAACTGTTAACTGGAATCCCAACATAGGCAAACTTTAACTTTATTTTGGACATTTCTACCTAATCAAACTTACAAATTGTGTTATACAACTTTATTCTATCTCATTTATAGTAGAACTAGTTTCGGTCTATTGTTTAGAGTTTAGGCCATCTTCAGCTACAATGATAAACTTAAGAACCATACACTAAAAACTATAAACAATGATAAAAATTCGATATAACGGAGATTGTTGCCTACTACGTATTTTATATTTTAGACTAGTACATAAGCCTGTGTCCGCCTCTGTGGTGTAGTGGTTAGTGTGATTAGCTGCCACCCCCGAAGGCCCGGGTTCGATTCCCGGCTCTGCCACGAAATTTGAAAAGTGGTACGAGGGCTGGAACGCGGTCCACTCACCCTCGGGAGGTCAACTGAGTAGAGGGGGGGTTCGATTCCCTCCTCAGCCATCCTTGAAGTGGTTTTCCGTGGTTTCCCAATGCTCCTCCAGGCAAATGTCGGGTTGGTACCTAACTGAAGGTCACGGCCGCTTCCTTCCCTCTGCCTTGCCTGTCCCTTCCAATCTCCCCATCCCCCACAAGGCCCCTGTTCAGCATAGCAGGTGAGGCCACCTGGGCTAGGTACTGGTCCCTCTCTCCAGTTGTATCCCCAACCCAGGACCCTGCCCTTAGGGTGGTAGAGGTGGGATCCCTCGCTGGGTCCGAGGGAAAAGCGAACCCTGGAGGGTAAAGGGATTCAGAAAGGAAGAAAGAAAGACATAAGCCTGTCTTTGGCAGTCTAAATTACCATCTATAAGTAATTGGAAATTCTAAATGGACTATTATTATATCTTATGAATAAAAGTTATACTTTCCTGGTTTTGTACGGTATTTGAATGGAATCAAAAGAGGTATTATAGTATTTCCTTACAAACCATATTGAGTGCTGTTATAGCTCGGAGTTGTACTTTGATGTCTATGGATCTGCGTACTCTTGAGAAAGCTACATACAACTGTCCAAAACGAATCACAATCTACACCGTCATATGCTCTTACTCCATATGAGCACTGTGGAGAGGTTTGGAATCAGTAGCGGCGCTAAGAAGCTCGCCACCCCCCACCCCCACCCCCAGCCAATAAATAAAAATGGGCTGCTCGTTTCCTGAAAAGGAACGCTGCAAGTTTATTTCGTAGTACAAGGTTTTACATTATTACACCGAACAGTAACGACGAATTAATAATAATAATAATAATAATAATAATAATAATAATAATACAAAATACGGGGACATCACTCGAGTAGACAAATTCAAATACCTGGGTGAGATCATCATGAAAAATGGACTGGACAAAAAAGCACTTCAGGAGCGAGTACGCAAACTGGAAATAGCCTACCAAACATCCCGCACCATCTACAACAAAAAATGCCTTTCCCAAAACACCAAGATACGTCACTATGAAACAGTTCTGAAGCCAGTAGTTCTATATGCAGCCGAAACCCTGTCTCTAAATGCCAACAAAGGACTCCTTGAAGAACTGGAGAAAAAAGAGCGCAAAATTGTGAGAGGAATCTTGGGATCAAAGTACAGAAATGGAATCCATCAAAAGAGATCCAACGAGGAAGGCTACAGCAAAATAGAGAAAATTATCGACACAATTCGAAAAAGACGGGCACGATTTTACGGTCATCTGAAAAGAATGGACGGAAGAAAGTTAACTAAAGAGAGTTAACTAAAAAAACACACACACACATAAGAAATGCATATTCCAATTACAGTAACCAAAACACGCTGACCGTCGCAATATTAAGAAATAATCTCATTCCTAGGACCAAACAATTTACAACTGAACTGTCCATCTTAAGCCTACTTAGCTACACTGACTGCCGAGAGTTATAAACAGGCTCGAAACTTCAGTATTTAGAAAGGACGAGCTGACAGTCGTAGCGGTAGGACGTACGTGCCTCTCCTTGCCAGGCGCTCTGTACTTTTCAAGTATCAGCCAGGCACTTGTACTTATTAGTACATTTTCGAAGGAGCATTGTCTGAGCTGTAGCACTTCTCAGTGCTCGCTCTTCTGTTTCAGGATTTCTTTCAGGAGGACCAGGATGGAGGAACTATTCGGCATAGAGATACCGGACAACTACGACTACAAGGTAGCTGTAGAGGCAGCACAAGCGGCGCTCAAATCAGTGACTGCCCCCGGCGTCAGACTTCCGGCGCTGGTGGTGTTCAACCGGTGGGGGCAGCCCGCCTACCAGGAGACGGCTTACGTGACCCTTACCATCGACCGCATCGCTTTGTCCATCGGAGAGGAGTTCTACGAGACTATCAGCGATGTAATACCTGGCTGGGCGGTCATCCTCCGCCCCAAGGACGCAGCCTGCTTCCGGATCTACGAGCGCCGCGACAGCGCGACCCCAGTTGGAAAGCTGTACTTTACGAAGAACACGCAGACCAACAAGGCCGCCGACCTGGATCGTCGACCACCTACCAAGGCGAAGTGGTCGCAGACGCAGGCCTACCAGGAAGGGCCTGTTACCCGGGCGCAAGCCAGGAAATCGCCCGTGATGGTGGATGGCAGCACGGCAGTGGGGAACGACGCCCCTTGGCGTTCGGAGGCCGCTGTCCAGACCCAGCCTGCCAGCACGTCCGTTTTGCTGCAACCTCGATGTGCGCCCCCCCAGGACCGGGAACGCAGTCGAGTGCTAGCACCGACCGACGCCGCCGCCGCCAGCCAGGAGAAAGAAGAAGATGGCGACGCAACGGAGCCACCAGCTACCCCGGGGCCACCAGGCCGGGAGGAGGGCCACCGGGACGAGGCATCCTCCCCAGCCGATAAGCAACCCCCGGGAAGAAGAAGAAGACGACGCCGGACCAGGAAGCAGAAGGTGACGCTGGCCAATCAGGAGAGGGCTGCCCAGCCGAAACCCAGGACTGCTCCCAGGACAGCAGCCGACCGAGGAGCCAACCAGGAGAGGGCCTCAGCGGGTAGCGACAGTCAGGTGAGATTGAAACGTCCCCTTCAGCAGCTCTTGCAGTGTTTCCGCTGTCTGAGGTGGAGCCACCGGCAGGTCAGCTGTGGGCTCCAAGTGAGGTGCAACCGATGTGGTGGTGATCACCACTACACGGCCTGCGCAACACTTAAGGATGTGCCAATCAGAGAGGAAGGAGGCCCGGCGCTATGCCCCCCCCCTTCCAGGAGGCCTCCGCCTCGGCGGGCTTGGCCTCATTCTCCGGGATCGGAGACTGTGTACGAGGGACCCCAAGGAGGTGGTGCCGTGCGGCGGGCCCTAGTGGCACTCGACACATGGCTCCGCGGCCGGCAAGGCTCACGCTAGTCACAGCAGTGTCCAGACGGACTGATCCCCTGGCAGATGGAACGGCAAGGAATAGGTTTATGACTTGTGCATGTTACGTGTTCCTAACTAATACAACCTCTGGTCTTTCTCCACACCATATCCTTGCATGTGCTATCAAAAGTTGTCAGGTTTTACATGTAGGCTCTTTCTTCTTTCTGCCTATGTGGTTTTTCCCTGACTCTTCAATACCATACCTTAACACTATCCAACCAATACAACCTTGCCTGGTAGCGTGTCTGACATGGAAACAGGCTGATACTCCTTGTATCACTTCCTTCTTCCCAGCTATCTCTTTCTTCTTAGAAATTAATAGCATGTCGGAAGCCATGTAGATTGAGTCGATGGTCACAGCGGGGGTGCGGGCTACGGGGACCCACCGAAAAAAAAAAAGAGTCAGTATTTAGAGTTTAGATATTTTCAACGAACGGGACTCGAAACGGATAACCACGGTATCAGGCTATATAGGCTTCACACGTTAACGACCACAGCCGCCAGATGCGTCGTTTGATCAGTTGCCTATTCACAGAGAAAAGCCTTAGAATGGAAGAAAAGTAATTTATTTCGCTGAAAGATGGTATTTTTCACTGTACAGTTCAAATATGATGGTCATTATTGTATTGTTATTGTAACCAATAACTGGTACCTGTTTCAGTCTCTGAAATATATCTGCGGAAATCAACAGAAGCCAGGATGTACGCAGTTCGACATCTTGGCGATACGTCACCATGGCAAATATGCGACAACTACTTCGATGATAGAAACGCATTTTTCTTCAAAATAGTACAAAATTAGTGGCCGTTAGAATTTCGTTGCATTTTTCTAGTAAATAAGACACAACAATCTATAACCTGTACCAATTTCGACTGTAGAAACCTTCCCGGTTTTTTCAATATCACTGAGAATGATAGATTTTACATATATAGATAATTGGTTTTAAGCATTCACGGTCGGTAGATGTAGAATGGGTCTCGGCCCATACGTGGCCATGGCTGGTCCGTGCTCCAACAGTTCTACACTCCGACCGGCCTACCGAGCAGAGGAGGGGTGGCCACAGGTCTACCGTGGCTCTACGCCTCTGCATTCGGGAGACGGGACAGGGCTGGATCTCACGACTAGCCCCAACCGTCGGCTGTCCTGAGAATGGTTTTCCGTGGTTTTCCATTCTAAGGCGAATGCCCGGGCAGTTCCTAGTATAGGCCACGGCCGCCAACGCCCTCACTTTCTCCGAGCATCTCCTTCACCGTAACAAATCTCCCGGCCTGAGAGACGGTGTCATCGTCTAAGAGGCCCGCCTCCCCCTTCAGGGGAGGAATGAAAACATTTTAGTAGCAGTAAACATTCACACTTATCCATCGAAAACATTATAGTGAAAATCAAGAGGCTACTTTCATTTCAAAATACGATTGAGTACCGCAAAACCTTAATAGTCAATATTAAAATTGGTGTAAAACATTGAGTGAAGATTAAGGTTGTAATTTGTTTTCACAAATTTGCAGGACAACAACAAAGATTTTATATTGTTGTGTATGTATGTGTCTCCGCCTCAGTGGTGTAGTGGTCAGTGTGATTAGCTGCCCCCCCCCCCCCGAGGCCCGGGTTCGATTTCCGGCTCTGCCACGACATTTTTGAAAAGTGGCACGAAAGCTGGAACGGGGTCCACTCAGCTTAGGAAGGTCAACTGAGTAGAGGGGGGTTCGATTCCCTCCTCAGCCATCCTGGAAGTGGTTTTCCGTGGTTTCCCACTTCTCCTCCAGGTAAATGCCGGGATGGTACCTCACTTAAGGCCATGAACGCTTCCTTCCCTCTTCCTTGTCTATCCCTACCAAACTACCCATCCCCCACCAAGGCCCCTGTTCAGAATAGCAGGTGAGGCCACCTGGGCGAGGTACTGGTCATCCCTGGTATTCCCCGACCAAGAGTTTGAAGCTCCAGGACACTGCCCTTGAGGCGGTAGAGGTGGGATCCCTCGCTGAGTCCGAGGGAAAAACCAACCCTGGAGGGTAAACATAAGAAGAAGAAGACGAAGAAGAAGAAGAAGAAGAAGAAGAAGTGTATGTATGTTCAGTCTTCAGCCCTAAGGCTGGTTGGATCAACTTTTTCAAGAATGGGACTGACCATCTTATCACTAATTTGAAAAATAACTGTGAATGATGGGTCCCTGACCCAATCTCAAGCAATTTTATGTTGCAAATAAATGCATGTTTCGAGTATTGTTATTGCTTTGGTCATATTTTGCTCGTTTTAGTAATATAAGGTCATGTTTGGTCATATTTTGCTCATTTTAGTAATATAAGGTCATGTTTGGTCATATTTTGCTCATTTTAGTGATATAAGGTCATGTTTGGTCATATTTTGCTCATTTTAGTGATATAAGGTCATGTTTGGTCATATTTTGCTCATTTTAGTGATATAAGGTCATGTTTGGTCATATTTTGCTCATTTTAGTGTTATAAGGTCATGTTTGGTCATATTTTGCTCATTATAGTAATATAAGGTCATGTTTGGTCATATTTTGCTCATTTTGGTGATGTAAGGTCATGTTTGGTCATATTTTGTTCATTATAGTAATATAAGGTCATGTTTGGTCATATTTTGCTCATTTTTGTAATATAAGGTCATGTTTGGTCATATTTTGTTCATTATAGTAATATAAGGTCATGTTTGGTCATATTTTGCTCATTTTAGTAATATAAGATCATGTTTGGTCATATTTTGCTCATTTTGGTGATGTAAGGTCATGTTTGGTCATATTTTGCTCATTTTGGTGATGTAAGTTCATGTTTGGTCATATTTTGCTCATTTTGGTGATGTAAGGTCATGTTTGGTCATATTTTGCTCATTTTGGTGATGTAAGGTCATGTTTGGTCATATTTTGCTCATTTTAGTAATATAAAGTCATGTTTGGTCATATTTTGCTCATTTTAGTAATATAAAGTCATGTTTGGTCATATTTTGCTCATTTTATCTTGCTCATTTTAGTGATATAAGGTCATGTTTGGTCATATTTTGCTCATTTCAGTCATATAAGATCATGTTTGGTTTATTTGGAGCATTTTAGTTTAAATTGATGCGTCGTTTTTAACAAGGTTCATGTTATCTGCTTCGAGTTTCAAAACACAGGAATTCAAAATACTGTACTAAATATAGTAGATGTACTTTTCTTTCTTTTCTCCAGAGCAGGTTTAAAAGACACGATTCCGAAAAAAAAAAAAAAAAAGAGATGTTGTACGAAGGTACGCCGACAGATACAAAAAAGTTTTTTCACCAATAGAGCATATGCTCTGTTGGTGAAAAATATCTAATTCCCTCCATGGGAACTTAGAATTTCCATTCGGAATTGCTAGGCAGGCAGTAATTCCATTGTGGAGTTTTATCTCCCCTATGCAGTTATCAGACTGTGCCTCTTAAATAGGCTTCTGATAAGTTCACCTGCATACACCCCAGCGTCAGTGGGTAGGGTCTGACACATCCCACTCTGATTAGTCTAGTGTCAGACCTAAGACGAAACGCTGGTTAATAGAGCAAACGCCTGAAAAGCTATACATCTAATTTTTGATCAGACAAAAAAGTTTGTTAATAGTTCGCTTTTTTTTTTGGTTCTTGTATAGGAGAAGAGTGTGAGAACTGCGCCTCAGAGCTAAGATAATGAATGAATGAATTAATGAAGTTTTCACATACTTACTATGGTGGCGTGCCAGATGCGACCGGCGTTGACAAGCAAATTGTCATTTGATAAGTTGTGTCATCACCCAAGATAAGGTAAGCTAAACGAAGTGCAATGCCATTTCAACAAATCCTATAAGCGGCTACTGCCCCTACTTTACATAACACTTCTGGGGGAAACTCGTTTTACAACACGAAACATGGTGATGCGTTTACGTCTTTTCCCACCGGGCGAGTTGGCCATGCGGTTAGAGGCGCGCGGCCCTGAGCTTGCATCCGGGAGATAGTGGGTTCGAATCCCACTGTCGGCAGCCCTGAAGATGGTTTTCCGTGGTTTCCCATTTTCACACCAGGCAAATGCTGGGGCTGTACTTTAATTAAGACCAGGGATGCTTCCTTCCCATTCTTAGCCCTTTCCTATCCCATCGTCGCCTTAAGAACTGTCTGTGTAGGTGCGACGTAATGTCACTAGCCAAAAAAAAAAAAAAAAAAAAAAGATCCTAATTCCCTGAAATTATTTACGACTTAGGTCTACTTACTTACCGTGTCCTATTAGTACCAGGAGTGCCCGAGGACGTGTTTGGCTTGCCTGGTGCAGGTCTATCTACCTGATACCCGCGGGCGGCTTGCGCGTCTGATGTGGGATTATGATAATGAAGTAAGGAGAGATGAAACCCGGTTTCGGCACGTAGCCTACTCCTCTCGAATAATACCAAGGGGTCTGCTCAATGCTTTACGTCGCCATCCGAAGGCCAAATCACCATCAACAGCATCATATCCCCTCACTTCATTTGAACACTGCGAAAAGGTTTGGATTTGAATCCAGGCTTTTGGCATGCAATCTAGTGATTAGAAACTGTCTACCACCAACTTTCCTAACCTGCCGGCCAACATTCTGATGGTGAATTTTTTTTCACCCAGGCTAAGTGGCTCAGACGGCTCAGACGGTTGAGATGCTAGTCTTCCGACTCCAACTTGGCAGGTTCGATCCCGGCTCAGTCCGGTGGTATTTGAACGTGCTCAAATACGTCAGCTTTGTGTCGGTGGATTTACTGGCACGTAAAATAAGTCCTGCGGGACTAAATACCGGCACCTCGGCGTCTCCTTAAACCATAAAAGTAGTTACTGGGACGTAAAGCCAGCAACATTTATTATATTTTTCTGTCGACCAACGGCACTAGAACCTGCTAACCACGGTGTCAGACCTTTATTTCAGAAAAGACCAAGTTAGCTACTTAAGCAATCTGCCACTTGGTGACAGCCCTTAATGCAGATCAATTGTAAGTGATTGATGGGTCGCATGCGGCACGATGCTTATCCGCTCGGTCGCTATTGGCACGATAATGGCCGGGTCGCATCCGGCACGGTCGCATCTGGCACGTAACCCTTACTATAGCTTTGTCTGTCTGCGTGATTAAGTGGGTCTGCTGTATTATCGCTAATCACTTCTTCGTACGTTTAATGTTATTTAGCTTATGGTAAAAGTTAAGCCGCGCACAAATTGAGTAACATTGTAAAAGTAACAAATAATTTACAAAACAGAATAAATATAAAAATGTCAAGGTTATTTATTTATTTATCTTATGATGAATCTATATACACACATGTATATAGTTCAGGGTAAATGTGCGTAGTTACAAGTCCGTACAATACTATAACTCTAGGTCTAGCATTTTGACCCAATCAACTGCTTCATCCGATGTGCGCTGAATGTCCATCAGCGTTCCTTTGAAAGCTCGAATTGGGCAGTCAGCAACAATGTGGTGGATTGACTGAGAAGATGCACCACAATCACAATCTGCAGACCTAGTCCAACCCCATTTGCACAACAGAAAACCACATCTGCCTTGTCCAGTTCTTATTCTCCACTGTCGTCTTGGAAGATCAAATCCTTGTACTCGTTTAGAAGGATTCTCAACCAGATGTTTGTTCACTACCGAAGACTGATCCCACTGGGCTTTCCATGAACTGTTAACATGAAAAGAGGTTCTTTCAAGATCCATTGCTGTACGCCAGGGTGGTTTCCTTGATGTCAGTCGTTGATGTTCAGTGTGCGTAATATCTTGATGGATGGGTAGTTGGGGGTTCTGCTGAATGTTCTTCCAAACCTTCAGGAGAGCTTCTGATCGTCTTAGGGCTGGAGGTGCAATATTGCTGAGAACAGGAAGCCATAGTGTGTTCGTGCTCCGAATGCAACCCGAGATTATGCGCATTGCCTGATTGAGTTGTACATCGATCTTCTTTGTGTGAACACTATTGATCCAAGAGGGGCAGAAGTATTCAGCAACAGAATATGATAAGGCTAATGCTGTTGATCTTAGAACATGAGTATTGGCTCCCCATGATGTACCAGCAAGTTTCTGAAGAATATTATCTCTAGTTTTTACTTTAGCAGCTACATTTGAAAGATGTTGCTTGAAAAGTTCTATGAAGTGTTATTCCCAAGTATTTTGGTGTACTGCAGAACGGCAACACTTCACCTCGGAATCTGACTGTTGGTTTGTAATTAGACTGTCTGTTGCGTAAGTGGAATGTAGATATAACTGTTTTTTGAGGATTTATAAGGCACCATTTCTTGAAGTATACATCCAAGTCTTCCAGATCAGTGGCTAAAGTAGTTTTAGCATCATAAAAGTTGGAGCACTGAGTCACCAAACAAATGTCATCAGCATAAATGAATTTTCTTGATGATGTGTCTGGGAGGTCATATATGTACAGACTGAAAAGAAGGGGGGAAAGGACTGATCCTTGAGGTAAACCATCGTTTAATTTAAACACTCTACTTCTGTCATTATCAGCGTAGATCTGGAAGTACCTATTACTGAGCATATTGCTAAGTAAGGCCGTAAGTTTACGACATGGGATCACACACAAAAATTTTAGAAGGAATCCTTCTCGCCAGACAGTATCATAGGTAGCTGATAGATCCAAAAAGGCAGCCACGCTTACTGATTTCCTCTCATATCCATTTTCGATATACGTGGTGAGAGACAGTACTTGATCATTACAACTTCTTCCAGGTCTAATTCCTGCTTGCTCTATAGGAATGTAGCTGTTGATTGTTTCATAAATTCTATTGTAGATCAGTCGCTCAAGGAGTTTATATGTAACACTTAGGAGTGCTATTGGACGGTAGCTTTCCACTTTAGATGGATCTTTATTTGGTTTCAGTATGGCTATTATCTTTGTTTTCTTCATCAGAGGTGATATGTTTCCAGATTGCAGAATATTAGTGAAGAAGTTGGTTAACCATTTTATTGTGGCTGGTCCGCAATGAGCCAAAAATTCAGGATAAATTCCATCAAATCCTGCAGCTTTTCCAAGTTTCATACTTTTTATTGCGGCTTCAGTTTCCCCTTCTTTGAATGGAGTAGAGAATTCACAAAACTGCGGTGCTGCCCTTTTCTTGATGTTCAACTTTAATTTGATATCCTTTTTGGTTCGCTTGTCGTTTGTGCTTTTAGAAACTGATATTAGATGATCAGCAAAATCATTCAGATTGATGGCTGTTTTTGATCACTTAGTTCCAGGGTTTGAAGAATCCAGTTTCCTAATTATAGACCAGGCCTTTCTGCTAGAATGGGTGTAGTCTAGGGATTCCACTGTTTCATGCCAGATCCTTCTTCGACTCTCATCCAAGGATTGGAGGAGACCAGCTGCATTGTCGGAATTAGGATGTTCTTCATATTCTCGTAGTAATTCCCCACTCTCTGAACTCCAGCCAGGGATATCTTCTAGGGATGCATCGTCTCGCTGCACCTTTTATAACCCCTACAAATCTGCTGTAGTTGTTGTATGTTGGTTTGATCCATCTTATATTGGAGTCTGTTTGCTTTGCAAATTCAGTCCAATTGGCTTTCTTGAAGTTCCATCTTGGTTTAGGATGTGAACGAACAACAGGTAAAGACATCCCAACCTCCAAGAGAACAGGCCTGTGTTGACTATGTGGGAAACCGTTGAGCACTGTACGTCGAACTTGACTGTGTGAATTATGAAGCCGATTTGTGAAACAAAGATCTGGAGTGTAGCCTCGAGACCAGCGAGCTGATTGAAAGGTAGGCAGGTCCTTAGCATCAAAAATCAGATTCAAATTTTCATTTTCCATCTAGTTTACGTAGGTTTAACCACTACACTGCCCTACACCTTTCCCCCGGGTGGTGCTAAGAAAGCAACAGTGATAAGATGAGACCGAACTGTCGGAAACGACCTCTCGGTCAAAGAGCGAACAAGAAGGAGATGTCAAGGTAAAACATATAAAGTAGAGATCGAGAGACATGTACAATACAGAAAAAAATACAGAAACACAAAAACACAGAAACGATGTAAAATCAAAGTAAATACATTAATTAACAAATCTTTTCCTACCACTTTTCCCACACCTGTGGGGCCGCGGGTGCGAACGGCGTAGCACATGTGGATTTGGCTCTGTTTTACGGTCGGATGCCCTTCCTGACGCCAACCCTATATGGAGGGATGTAATCATTATTGCGTGTTTCTGTGGTGGTTGGTAGTGTGGTATGTTGTCTGAATATGATGAGGAGAGTGTTGGGACGGACACATATACCCAGTCCCCGAGTGAGACGAAATCAGAAGCGATTAAAATTCCCGACCCGGCCGGGAATCCGGGAACCCGGGACCCTCTGAAGCGAAGGCCAGTACGCTGACCATTCAGTCCGCGAGTCGGACACAAATTAATAAATGAAAACTAAAAAAACTAAACTAGGATGTCCAGTTGTTGCAGCCACTGAATAGCCGATATTGAAGTGTTTTTTTTTATAACTTACTTTTACGTCGCACCACGACAGATAGGTCTTATGGCGACGATGAGATAGGACAGGGTTGGAGTGGGAAGAAATCGGCCGTGGCCTTAATTAAGGTACAAACCCAGCTTTTTAGTGGTGTGAAAATGGGAAACCACGGAAAAACATCTTCAGGGCTGCCGACAGTAGGGTTCGAACCGACTATCTCCCGAATGCAAGCTCACAGCTGCGCGCCCCTAATCACATGACCAAATCGCTCGGCGATAACTGTTGAAGTACGAAATGTTTTACTATTTGGCAGGTGACCCGTTTCATTTGACTACCCATTACAAGTGGCTTCTTTGTGAGAGTTAACTACTGAACCTAGTGGCCTGGATCCTTCACTATATATAGTATCCGAGTTCGGCATTTTTGTATGGATTTCAAGTGCGAACTGAAAGCTGCATCGCCACTGAACCGCCCACTCTTCTCTCTGAGATGTCATCAACAACTGCTGACGTTAGCTCAGTCATTCATTCATTTATTTATGGACGCATGCATATTGAATCTGTACACAAGCACTGACGTCATCGAGTACCACATTCATTCCACTATTGCCCCACATTTTACTAACATATCAAAAACCCACACAGAGTGTGCTTCTGATTGTTAAAAACTAAGTACAATCTACCTTACACTTCTAATAATAATAATAATAATAATAATAATAATAATAATAATAATCGTATGGCCTCAGGTACCGTTTGCAGACATTTCGATTTGACGCCATCTGGCTGTCTGCTCGTCAATTTCGACGTTCCGTTTTACTCTAGGTCCGCTAGATGGCAGACAGAGTAAACCGGATCTCTCTTGGGCGTCTATGGCTGAGATTTAAATTAATTTTGTCGGGTAAATACCAAATGTATCACCAGAGATCTTTTACATGCCGACATCGTACGACATGGAGTGTCGAATGAACTTTTTTCCGCCCTTCAAAAATCCGACTACCTCTGCCGGGTTTGAACCCGCTATCTTGGGATCCGGAGGCCGACACTCTACCACACATCCACAGAGGCAGCTATTTCTGATGGTGTTGCTTGTTGTTTACAGGGGACTAACCGCCATCTGCACCTAATGGTACGAGATGAGACCACATGGAATTAGAAATGGCAAACGAATATCGATATATCTGAAATATCGATATTTGAGATGGAAATATCGATATATCGACGTCGATATTTGAGGTCCGATATATTGTCGATATCGATATTTTGTGCCCAATATATCGATATTTCTGTCCAATTTAATATTTTGGCTACGAATTGATTCTTTTCCGGATCCTTTCAATATTTGCATTCTAGAGTTACGAAATTTGAATTTTCATTTCTCAGTTCACTTCGGTAAATACAGAGATAATATCACAACTCATTCTACGTGCATTTCTTGTATGCACTTTACACGTCAGCTAGGCAAAACTTGAGCATTATAGCGACCTCTGTCCCAGCAGTGAGACTGTTTTCAAAGGTCAGTAACACCATCACGGAAAAGAGAAACCGATTAAATGGCACTGTTATCAAAGCTGCTTTTTCTAAATGGGTTACCTAAGAGGTATTGGCAATTGACCTAAGATCATCATGTTTTTTTCACGAACAAATGGAATTGCAGTGCTGAGGAAGAAGCTGGGAAGAAAATGTTTTATTATTTTATAGAGCTCTGATAATATGATCAGATGTATTGCACCCATCATTTGAACCTGTTAGGAAATTTAATTAACTATATTTGAAATCGAAAGGGAGATATTCATATATGGCATCAGAATTGTAAAATTATGGGACACTCAGGAGGCTACTGTAAGCGAACAAAGAATTAGATGAAGCCCAAGTTTCCTTTCTTTTCTAGAAGGAAATGTAATCTCTGTAAGGTAAGCAGTGAATATCCGGTCGATTGCGTCAGAATAGAAATTAGGCGGTAGAAGCGGAAAATTCCACTGTATGAGAGAGACAGAAAACAACGAAGATTACTACCCGAAATCCCTTCATCTGTAATGGACTCGTCCATAGAAATGACTGGCGAATACATCTGGTCCAATCAGGATCCTCCATTCAAATAATTTCAAAAATATCTGGACGAAATATTTAACATATCTTCAATCATGGCAAATAATTAAGATGGACTTTATAACAGAAGGATACTGGTATTGATCAAGTAATTTTAGGACCAAGCAAGTGCATTAATTGTAGTGAAAAATATTAATTACGCACCGAGCTCTGAATTAGCAACAGATGTGTGCAGTTCCCGCTACTACGGAGTTGGTTCGACAGCGCGTGGGAAGAATTAATTCGGCCAACGCTATCAAGATTATAAAAAATATTACGAACAATTTTTGGATCACGCTATACCAGTGAAATGGCACGCATTTTTTATAATTAATTAAGTGGTACAATTTATCTCTTGAATATTTTTTATTGGGAAACGCTCTCCAAAGGGGGATTTTTGTATGATAAAAGTGTGTATCCTTCCTCTGAAGAGTAACTCCACCAAGGCAGAGCTCCAATTCGCAACGTTCAGTTCTTAAAGGCGGGTACAGACATGCGCGCCTAACTCTGTAACGTAACCACGTCGCGCGCCAAGGTTAAACGGGGCAATGTTACGCACCGCGGTTGCGAGGTAAACTTTTCTATCCCGCGCCGCTGGTCGTAACGCGTAACCTACCAGCGTTCCGCCAGTTGAGACAGTGCAGCTTTGAAAGATGGACACAGCTGCAGCAGCCTATATTTATTTGCATTATGCAACCAAACGGAAACGGAAACATAGGCGATGTTGGCAAACTCAGCTATAGTCTCGTAGAACTACACATGGTGGTTCGAATTTGCTGGCTGACATGAAGTTTCAGACAGTTAGTGGGCACTATAAAAATGTTACTAGAATGTCACCTACAGACTTTGAATACCTCATCAATTTGATAGGGCTTAAAGTTGCTAAGAAGGATACCACATTCAGAGAGGCTATCTCGGTGCAAGAGAGACTGGCAGTGACAGTACGAGTTCATACACTAGTCTGCAGTATCTTTTCAAAATATCCAAACAGTCGATTAGTGTTATCGTACCGGAAGGTGTCAAGCTCTGATTGAAGCACTGAAAGAAAATATAAACGTAAGTAAGGAATTTATTGCTGGGATATTCTATGTTACATACATCAAACATTATCTGTTTTAATTGTTTGTTCAACATAGAAACACTACTTTGTAAGTCTAATCAAGTTCCGTCGTCAGCTCCTTCCATGCATCATTCCTTAAAATTTTGTTGAAATGCCTGGGATAGCTAGCTAGCCACAAAATGTCCTTAGCTCTGAACATTTCAATAAAATGCCGTGTGTTTTGCTCGGTCCACTCCATGTTTACTGATCAAGCAGACAGAGGCGAATGCGTGTTACGCGCCGAGGTCCTGTGTACGTCCAAGCTTGCTGTAACTTCCGCGCGCGCAGCTCTTTTGATGTGACGCGGGTAAACCGACAAGCAGTGGAACGCAGCGAACCTCGTTCCGTATCGTTCATGTTGCGGGCTAAAGTTGCGCGACGAAGTTACGCAGTACCGTCCAGACAGGAGCGCGACGCGGTTGCGTTACGATGTTCTGTTGCAAGTCTGGACGCGCCTTAAGAAAGGATCGTGTCGGTAAGACGCGTGTTGAGTATCGCTCCGTATTCCTGAATATATACAGTGGAACAAGTGTTTCTATTTAAGTATACATACGGTGTTAAATAGAAACACCAAGTGTCTATGACAGTGTTTTAGAGAACATCAGGGAACTAAATAATAGAAGAACATATACTATGAAACAGTTAGCACATTGCCGACAAGAGACTTTGAATTGCATCATAATTATGACACAATTGTAATACAAGCTTTGTTACGTTCACTAGTAACGAAACTCAGACATTTCAACATGCAGGAAATCACTTCATTTTAAAGAACACTTTCCTCACTCTGCTGTAGTAAGTCAGCTGGCGAGCGGCTATTTGGGGAATTTTTATTTTCACCAGAACTCAGTCAAGGGCAAACACAACCCTTGCATCTTAAGAGAAATTCTTTGTCAAGACCGGAGGGGAGGCATACAACGGCAGGTATTGACTGCGTGTGTGAGAAACAAGCAGACGTCTAAGAGGAATAATATTATTAACAATCCTTCGCGATTGAGCACGAGACAGGGAGTGCAAGTATCAAATGATTAGTGTTCCGATATATTATAGCAGTAGTAGTCCGGTTCCATGGCTAAATGGTTAGCGTGCTGGCCTTTGGACACAGGGGTCCCGGTTCGATTCCCGGCAGGGTCGGGAATTTTTACCATGATTGGTTAATTTCGCTGGCACGAGGGCTGGGTGTATGTGTCGTCTTCATCATCATTTTATCCTCATCATGACGCGCAGGTAGCCTACGGGCGTCAAATCAAAATACCTGCACATGGCGAGCCGAACATGTCCTTGGACACTCCCGGCACTAAAAGCCATACGCTATTTAATTTTTATAGCAGTAGTACAGTGAAAATACCGTGTGTGAGTGTAAATAGTAAAACGACATATTTCTGTGTTAGATATAAGTAGTGGTTACGCAATCTGGATACCTCAAGAAAAATGAAGAATTATAACTGCAGCGTAATGGAGTACTAACTTTCCATGGCGGAATCCTCTGGCGGGGTTGGAGTTAGTTGCGAGATGTGAGTAATATCTCATATAATTATGTAGAATCTAAAATATATCTTTACTGTAATATAGATGTAGATACGCCAGTCATAGAGTTATGATACGAAGGCACAGTCAAATTATTTAGGGAACTTTTGTCGTATTAATGTGCTTAGACATTATTATTATTTTTATTAATCATTACCATAAGTATGTTGCTACTCCAGGTTATGTGTATAAATTTTGACGATTGTATGAAGTACAATTTCAGTTCAGTGTGGTGTCGTAAACATGTCTATTTTGAACTATTTAAAGGACCGTCGTTAATTTTTTTAATTAATTAATTAATAGCGTCATTTTATTTGTGTGGACCAGCATATCGAGTTAGGATTGTGGTATATTAATTCAAATATTATGATCAGGAATTTATTTGATTTACTATCATAATGTCAGAAAAATGTGATAGTAATAGTTATTTTTTGAAGCGGAATCTGAATAATCGATTGAGTGATCATTATTATTATTATTATTATTATTATTAAATTTGTAGCCTATAATAAGAATTATTTTTCTTTGCAACGAAATGTGATGTTGAGTGACAATATCAGTCAGATATTTGTTGAGGTCCAGATTAAACAGGATATTGTGATACGTGATGTTCTTCTCAGAGAATAATTGAGAGATTTATGTCACAGGGGTCTCTTCCCGCATCGCGCTCACTTGTTTCTCTCCATGTCCGCCTTCTGCGTGACGTCATGTGGTATGAAACAGCGGTCGCCCGTCCTGCTGACACGTATTACCACTACAGTCTAAAATGGTCATAACTTCTGAACCATTCATGCAAATAATGCCCCGACAAGGTTATTGTAATCCTTATTTAATACTGGAGGAGGTCAAACAATTTATTTTGATGAGGAACTCGAGGATAATATCGAAATATTTATTTAATTTTATGGAGTTACATTTTTACCGCGGACTGTAGCATAAAATCGCGTCTAGAGGGCAGCCGGTTGGAAATAGGTATGTGCAATCGCGGACTTTTTGTAGAGGATTCTATGCTCTACATTTCGTACGCTTACACTTGGGGTCTATCGTTGATGGTTCACGCAGCGTAAGCCAAGAAAGCAAGTGACCGACCGACCGACATTTTTATCTCTTTCTACGTATTTACTGTATATCGGATCACGGATACATAGTAATTTTATAGTGGTTCACTACGTGAACAGTGTTCGTGTTGTCAGTTACTGAAGTAGAACCACTGTACTGATTAAAATGCAGTCAATATATTATGGAAACGTATGTGGCGCTATAAAGTGTCGGCACGTAAAAGAACTCCCGTGGGACAAAATTACGGCACCTCGAGTCTCAGAAAACCGTAAATGTTAGTGAGACGTAACACAAATAACATTATTATTATTTCGCATATTATAAAGACAATAACGACAACAACCATCATAGCCAGTTAGTTTGCTACTGTGATGGCATAACAATACTTCTTCGTCAGCAATGCTTGGTTATTGAAACACTTTGTAATAAACTCTAGAATATCTCCATTATTGCAGCTCGTACGGTAATAAGGTATCAGATATAAATGACTGAATGAAAATAATATTTTCTATAATTATTGTTATGTGCTAATAGCCGGGCTGAGTAACAACTCAAATGGTAGATCGCTGGCCTTCTTAGCCCAGCTTGGCAGGTTCGATCCTGTCTCAGTCCGGTGGTGAAGGTGCTCAAAAACATAGTTAGTGGGACGTAAAATCCAATAACATTAACATTATTATGTGCTAATAACTTATATTTCTGAATATATTTCGAAGCTCGTGAAATAATACAGTATCCGTGATCCGATATACAGTAAATACGAAGAAAGAGACAAAAATGTCGTGCGAGAAGAGACCTGTTACTGGATCTCGGTTATTTCAAAAGGGGGCCTCACACATCCCAGTCATGAGTGGTTAAAAATATAGCCCAGTTCGAAATTTCATTTGGTGTGTTTCACGGTAAGACTGTATCCAGATGCAAAAAAGTGAAAACTCTTACTCCTATTATTAAGTCAAAATTTCCAGTACTCCATGACAAAATAATTTGTCTCTACGTAAGGACCAGTACATTTATTAGGATATGCCATTTTAATGCAAAGAGTAAGGAGCTAGCACTGAGAAAATATGCCAATAAGAAGGCTAAGCTTTGGGCTGGTTTATCAAGTAATTAAGTCTCCTGACACGTACGTTTTAATAATTTAATATAATTCCATAATGATGTCGATATGATGCATATTTTCCTATGCCATTTAATCTAAATATTTACTTCATCAGGAAATACATTAATTATTTTGAGTTGCATGACAATATTTTATTTCTTATCGTATTATATGTCATGAATTTGATAGTTGATGTTCTACCTGCTCAGCATGTGACGAAATTTAACGCATTTTCACGTTTTAAAATCTATTGGAAGTGCCGTTACTTATCGAATCGGACTAAACCAGACTATTATTTGATGAAAGATTGAGAAGATGTTTCACAGGCACAAGAATTCACAGGCTTGCTGTACTGCGACTGTGTTCCTTACTCGCTATCGTTCATACCACGTGACGTCAGAGCGCTCCAGTCAATGGAAGCTTCAACCGCCGGAGTAGCCTACCTTATATTCTAGTTACTTTGGATTTATGTACCAGCTGGTGACTGGAAAACGAGGAAAAAATCAGCGATGTAGCTGACATGAATTGAATACCGGCATTGTGAAGCCGATGGAACATAGTATTGAAAGGCAGATATGCGCATGAACCAGTTGAAAGTATTAAGTAGTAGAAAGGACCAAATGACGCATTTGTAGGCTAATTGTGACGCAACATCGATTATTGATATGTAAAAATTTAATTGGCTATTTAGATTGCCACAGAAATGTGTTGGCATATGGAACACCCAATTGGTTTATTAAGATTGTTAGATACTGTTTTCGTTTGTGGAATTACTTTTTCGCGTGACACTATTATTATTATTATTATTATTAAAATTTATTTTTTATTTTTGGCAATTTTTGTGCTACGGTCCTTAATGCTGCCATGAACCTCATTTCATGAGTATATATATAAATGGATTTTACAGTGTATCAGGTTGAGTAAGCCACGAGATTAGTTGGTTTATGGTCGTGGTCAATAGTTGTTTCAGTGATTTATTATTATCTGGACAGTGAAATTAACCAATAATCATTAGTATTCAATTCAATAACCCGATATTATGATTTCCTTGGAGTATTTATGTGGATATGACTTCTTGCACATATTTGTGAATAGTAAGTTATAGTTTTGTTGTTCTCCAACATTTTTTGTCGATGTCGTAGGCATTTGGCTGTGTCTCTTGCTGTAAATAATACCTTACTTTTAGGAACTTCCTTTTCTTAAGTGGGAGAGTTACTTCTCATTGATTTAATTTAGATGAGATTAGTGTAGGACTCGCGTAAAATGTAAGGAAATGTTTTAGATTCCAATGCAACAACAACAACAACTCAGAGAAATTTTATGAGTTACTGGACTGGAATTGGTGTGAACTAAAATTTATGTATATTTTAAAATTGTATGTTATGGAACATAAAATTATAGTTAGACAGTTCAGTAACCATTGGTCAAGAAGTAATTATTATTTTAAAAAACCATTCTTTAGGCAATTGACTTTTCTTTATTTTACACAGTGAGCAGTGTCTTTCTTTTAGAGAAGAAACATGTCATGGTAACTTTTATTGGAAACAAATGCTTATTACATTATGTAAACGAGAGATAATTGTAACCACCAGAGGTGTGATCTATTAATTGATATGTGAATGTTCTGAATAGTAAATTTCATATACACATTGGTAGTGAATTACAGTGGACACCAATGGCTAGATATTCATATTATCGTTATTTTTCATTATTATTATTATTATTATTATTATTATTATTATTATTATTATTATTATTATTATTATTATTATTATCATTGTGTTATCGCTATAATTTACCTATTATTTTGGAAGGCCTAATATAATGATGGAGGCATGTTATCAATCTTTCTCAAGCAGTTAATTATGCATTTTGAGGAATTACTTATAATTTTAATTAATTATAATATAAACATATTTATATTTTTCATGTAACTTCTGAGCAATTTTATTATTGGTTTCATCGAGTTTTGATGGATGATTATTAGCATTTCTGATGCTTGATCTTGGATAGCCACTGTACATTCATTTAGTTAAAATTATTATTATTATTATTATTATTATTATTATTATTATTATTATTATTATTATTATTATTATTATTATTACTGTCCACTTATTATTTCATTTACACATAGTCACTACCACTATTTCACCATGCAAGTGTGTACATCAGCGCAAAAATTTCATGAATTTGAGTAACATATTTGGTAATTAATTATAAATTTCTTACAAGGTCACTAACAAATTATTTATCTTAAGAGTTAATCAGTGATGTGATATCAAGTCTTATTTTATGAGCAATACTCTTGGACATTGTGACAATGTAATAGTAAAGTTTTGGGTCTGAATTTGCGTCACATTCACTAATTATGGATTAATTCCTTTTCTTCATTTTTCTTTAATTATGGTCAATTAATTTTATATACAATTCTCAAAATCAGTCTGTGGCATACTTTTTTTTATTTAGTTAGATGGCTCTCCTTAGTTGAGTTTTACCTTATGCATCCCTTAATCGACGGCAGGGACTGATCACCACTGAGATGGATCTCAAAGCTTCGGTATTTTCTTTTCAGGGGCAGCCGTGGCAATAGTGGACTTCAAGTCAACACCGAAGCAGTTCTAGAAGGGTGCAGTATTTCGTACACAAATTATACGTTTCTAGTTTTTTCATATGGTTTTTCGGTGTAAGTCATTAGCTAGTGATGATGATGATGATGATGCTTGTTGTTTAGAGGGGCCTAACATCGAGGTCATCGGCCCCTAATGGTACGAAATGAGATAACAACAAAAAATGAAAAGCATCCACTGACCAAAATAAAAAAAAATGCCATGAAGAATGAATGGATGGACATGAACACAACAAAAAAAAAAACAGTGGATCAGACTCAAAAAGGATTGTAAATAATAGTATTAGTGACGAAGGGACTACTTTTAAAGCACAATGATGCTAATGGCACTTGTCGGTATTTAAAGGAGAACCATGATATTTCTCAAGCTGCGGTACTAATCAAAGGTAGCGTAAACTCACGGTGTTCCAAACATTAAGGTACTACTCAGAAGTATTGTACGTCGTAAAGGTAACGCAGACCTATGGTGTTTCTCACACAATGGCGCCACTCTTAGCCAACGCAAACCGATGAGTTTTCTCACCTAGGTGTACTAATCACTGGCAACGCAGACCTACGGTGTCGCTCGTATAGTGGTACAACTCACAGGCTACGCCCAGACGCGTGGGGTCGCTCACACGGGTACAACTCACAGGCAACGCCCAGACCCGTGGTGTCGCTCATACGGGTACAACTCACAGTCAACGCCCAGACCCGTGGTGTCGCTCACACGGGTACAACTCACAGGCAACGCCCAGACCCGTGGTGTCGCTCATACGGGTACAACTCACAGGCAACGCCCAGACCCGTGGTGTCGCTCACACGGGTACAACTCACAGGCAACGCCCAGACCCGTGGTGTCGCTCATACGGGTACAACTCACAGGCTACGCCCAGACCCGTGGTGTCGCTCACACGGGTACAACTCACAGGCAACGCCCAGACCCGTGGTGTCGCTCATACGGGTACAACTCACAGGCTACGCCCAGACCCGTGGTGTCGCTCACTCGTGTACAACTCACAGGCTACGCCCAGACCCGTGGTGTCGCTCACACGGGTACAACTCACAGTCAACGCCCAGACCCGTGGTGTCGCTCACACGGGTACAACTCACAGGCAACGCCCAGACCCGTGTTGTTGCACACATGGGCACGACTCACGGGTACTGGAAACCCACACTGAACCCCACTCGAGTGCTACGAATCACAAAACTATAGAGTACCTAACAGAGTGGTACTACTCGCAAGTAAAAGCGACCGATGGTGTTCCGCGCGTGATGGTACTAATCAAAAGTAGCTTCATGGTTCTAATACAATCATTCCTTGGTCGCCCCTTTCAGTCGCCTCTCACGACAGACAGGGGATACCGTGGATGTATTATTCGTTAGCCTCCCCCACCCACAGTGGATGTGTGTTTGATCCGCGAGAGGTATTTTATTTCCCTCAAGTCCGCCGTCAAACCGGTTAGGACCCCCCTATCCGCCACCTGAGACGCGCCACGTGGGAGTATCACCTCTCCCCCTGCTACGCCTGCGTAGCAGGTTCGTGGTCATTAGCTAGTTACTAGACACCTTGCAAATACTGTTTTTCTATTTATCATAATATTTTTTGGCTGTAAATGTTTTATAATGTGTCATTGTAGTGAAAAAAAACAACATGTTACCTGGTCATTGTTTAAACTTGTTTTCTGATCTGTGTCAAGACTAATTAAACCTAATGAATCCTTTAATCGTTGTGTTAAATGTAAAACTAGACTCTGTTGCTACTCCAACTCTTATACCTTCATCTCCTTCACACAATATACGTAACATTTGTTAGAGCGCCAGTTGCTTTTAAAATAAAAAACAACAAAATTTGGTACAGCATACCTCTTATATCAATTATCTCAAGGCGTGAGGTGATAAACTCACATATTTGGCAATCTACAGGGATATGGATCAGGACAATATTAAATTACTGTTGCATTTCCACAATTGAAGATTGTACATGGAACTGGAATCACTTATTATAATTAAAATAAAACTGAGTTTATGACTATAATTTACGTCACAATGAACAAACATTGACGTCTTTTAATTTAATAAAAAATTATGTCTAGTGAGATTTGCGGTAATATGAAAAAGAAAATTTAATCTAAACAAAAAAAGCTATTGGCATGAACTTGAAGTGAGATGAGATATCGCCGCTGATTACATTCTTCTTCATGTTATGAATGCATAACATGTCTGATGCTTTAATTACCTGAAGTCTGCATACACCGCTGTTGAACTTGACATTCCTGGGAAAACCTATGAGCTGAAGTCGGGAGCCGTCGGCTGTTATATTCTTATATAACAAGGAGTTGGCCTACATACCATGTACGCGTGTAGGGAGCTCCAATGTAATTACGTCCACTCAATATATTATAAGAAATTGGAAAATATTATTGAAACATCTTGTGAAGTCCATCCTCACAAGAAGATGATGTTTCTTTATCGGCATAGTACCCGTCTCTGCTCGGATACAACCACCACTTGTAGACCTCCTCGATTATTACTTCTTCAAACACAACTCTTAGCTCTGACCATCACTCTAAGACCACTTCTTCCATTTGATACATCTGACTGATACATATGATCTGATAGATATGATACCTCTCACCACCGTTGCCTCGACTTTTATAACCTCGCGATGACGACTCATCTCCCTACTCTCTATTCATCCCTTCCACCTCAACATACAGTAGCTGGCGAATACTGACACTTGGTCGCAATCACGTGCCCACGCACTGATGTCATCAGTCATGTGTCGTATAAAGCAGGGAGCACACTGCTTCCGTTCCGTTCAGTTCAGTTGACCTTGGAGATTTGCTTCACGTGTAAACAAATGTCCAGCCGCCTACTGCTTCAGTTCCGCACGCTTCAGCATTTCTCCCCCACCATCCGCTCAGTCGAGCTTGCCCTCACAAGCAAAGTTGACGGAAGACGGAAGGTAGACCAACGTGCGAGCGTCTAGTGAAGTGTGTTATTTGAGTAAAATGAGTGCGATCAACGAAGAACTGCTGATTGAAGTCGTAAAAAGACATCCTATTCTTTACGACCAGAGTGACAACAGCTATCATGATATGGCAAAAACAAGGAATGCGTGGGAGATGATCAGCCAGGTCGTAAATTTTCCAGGTATGTTTGTTATTTCCTTTGATAACAAGATATTTCTAGGGGTGTACGCTATTGTGCTAAATAATAATAATAGTAGTAATACTACGACAGACAAAAGCTTTTATTAACTTATGTTTTACTGTGAAGATAATTTAAATACATATTAACACAAAACAAATATAAATTGCAGTTCCATTACACATTGGAAAATCACACAAATTTAGCCATCGTGTGTTTGATTATTTCTCATTTAACACTGAAACAATATCAGTTGACGCCGCGATTGAATGCTCTGTCTTGCCATGGTACTCTTCCTTGAGGAGAAACAAAGTAATCTGCAATTTTTTCCCTAATTTCAAATGCTCTCCTCACGTTATTACCACCAATCCTTGATAAATTTTCAATTGCTAAAGGCACTTCGTTGTTCTCCAGTTCACCTAACTGCCAGGAACAAGAATCATTCCTGAGGTAGTTATGCAAGACAGTTGTGGCCATAACAATTATTTTGAGATGCTCAGGGGAAATGTTGAATTTTTTCAAATAAATTCTGAATTTCTTCGTAAGTATTCCAAATGCATTTTCGCTCACCCGCCTAGCGCGACTGTGCCTGTAGTTGTAAACTTGCTTTCTTTCATCGTTTGCCAGCTGAGTACCAGGAAATGGTCGCATAACATTTTGTAACAATGGAAAAGCTTCATCACCAACAATAACGTGGGGCAACAGAGCATTCATTCCTGGCAATGGTTTCTCCCCTGGTAAATCTAGAGTTTCGTTTATCAGTCTTCTTCCTAAGTTGGAAGCCCGAAAAATGCCACCGTCACTGTTTCTCCCATAGGCTCCTACATCAACTGTAATGAACCTATATTCTGCATCCACTAAAGCTAGTAACACAATGCTAAATTGCTTTTTATAATTAAAAAATAAGGAGCCTGTGTTCTGCGGCTTCTCAAATACTACATGCTTGCCGTCGATCGCACCAATGCAATTTGGATATTGCCATAAAGATGCATACCCTTCCTCAATATTTTGCCAGTGTTCTTTTGTTGGTACTGGCATGAAGTCCTCTGTTAAGGTATCCCAGATAACTCTGCAGGTCTCATATACGATTTTCCGAACTGTTGACTCGCCCAGTCTATAGCTGAATGAAATGCTGGCAAAGGAATCTCCCTAACCAAGAAACCTGTAATTAAGATATAAACATGTGCCCTTAAGCTCAAAAGTTCGAACTCAATGTTGGCCTATTGCTAACAATCCGACACTTACAATATATACTTTTCTTTTTTATTTTAGCTGTCGAGTGCAAGAAAAAATGGAATTCTTTGCGAGACAATTATAGAAAACATATAAAACAGCAGAAGACAACAAGTGGTCAGGCTGCAACAAGTATGAAACTGTGGAAGCATCAAGAATCTATGAGTTTTCTCATTCCCTTTTTCTCTGAGAGACCTCAGCAATCGAACATGCCGGCTGAAACCCAGGAAACAGAGGAAGAAGAGGAATCGGTAGACGCTGAAGCATCACAGATAGTTTCAAGTGAATCGACGAAAAGTGACAGTGAGGCAGCAACTCCGTTCACGGCTTCTGTGCGTAGAAAGAGGTCGAATACCTCTGTAGCTGATGTGCTGGACAATTTTTTAAATGTAAAATATTCAAAATTAGACAGAAAGCCCGCGGATTCCTTAAAAAAGTATTTTGAAGCCGTGGAAGAAACTGTTAGATCGTTCAATCCTCTATTACAGATTGAATTTAAATCCAGAGTTAATGCTCTTCTAACAGAATTTGAGCTAAAAAATTTGACTGCCCCCACAGACGACACACTGGTTTGAATTATCATTGATCTTTGTTATTATTATTATTATTATTATTATTATTATTATTATTATTATTATTATTATGCTATTCTTCTTACATGTAATCTTAAATAAAATGTGAAAAGAAATATTACTTACTTCATTGTTACTGCTAGTCGTTCACCAGGTGATATTGGTTTTCTGAAATTTGATTCCATTTTTTGGAGGGGCAGCACACTTAACAACTCAAAAAACTTCAGGCTTGACATTCTGAAATATTTAAAGAATTTGTCCTCATCACGTAGCAAGTCTGGGAAGAGAAGGTTACATTCACCACACTGTTCCCTTTTCAAATTTATTTCATGTATCCAAAATCTTCTTTCTTTTCTCTCTTCTTCTTCGCAGGCTAATGCAATAGCTATAATTTCTCCGTCTTCGGACGAAGAGCTCGACATTGCTACACACGCTGTTACAAGCTGGGTTCACTGACTGGATAGAGACGGAAGCTATGTGCGGCAGACGAACTGATACGAACGGATACGAGGGAAACCGAACTGAACTGAACCGAGCGGAGCGGACGCAGTGTGCTCCCTGCTTAAGCGTACCCAAGCGGATTACAGTGACTATGCGGCATGAGTCACCGGAAAACCTACTTGCACATAACATTCTCAGTTAAACATAGCCTCGATTGCAAAATACTCTGCCAACACATCTGCCTAGAGTTACAAGCCACAGAATGACTATATCAAACCAACAAATCTCACTTACTAATATACAGCATAATTACAAACATATTCACTTAACCTATGATTAAATACAATGATATGCGTAATAGCTAATTATTACAGTCTAAATGATGAGAAACAGAATATAAAATCTAATGAATCGGGTTAATAATGATAATAATAATAAATACTGAATGGAATCTGTAACCCTATTGTACGGTTACAACTTACAATCATGGATAATAACACCAATATTTTAAAAATAGATTTAGCGGCGATATATTGATATTTTGAAGCCCGATATTTTCATACTGATGTAGGTATCGGAAAACCGGTATGTCGATATTTTGAAAAGTATGCCATCATTATATAGAATACTAATTTTAATTTTAAAATCACCCACCAACTAGGTAACAAGATAACGCGAGTGATGATGGTAGAGAATTTAAAATAATTCGCTATGCCGTACTTTCTTATAAAAGGTTATAAAACTGGATTGAAGTGTAATAAAATTAAACAACGTATTCATTGCCTTTCAAGTGAAGTATATTTCATCAAATTGACAGTTAAAAAAACATATTAAAATACACAAATATGGATAAAAGCAGAGCTAAAAGAATAAACTATGGTTAACAGCCTGTTTCCAATCATTCGATCGGATCAGGAATGGAATGGATGAAACCGCCATCTAGCGGCGAGGATAGGAACTGTGCCGGCTTCCGAAGCGTGTCTCACTCCTCTGGGCCACTCCCTTAAGTAAGTAGGAGTGCGCCGTTATATCGTGGCCAATCCGACTACAATACCACATCTTCTCTCTGAAAAACCCGAAAGGAGGTCTTCCATACCTTCACAGTTCCTTTATTCGTTCTAAGGTTATTTGAAAGAAAGGTGACCTCCCACTCCAGCTCCCAACGGAACATTGGCAAATGTTTCAGCTGAGAACGAATATATTGTAAGGCAACGAGGGGCTCCTCCTTGACTCTACATTTCTCCTTCGATCGAGAAGTAGTAGTTGTTTCACTGAAGGGATTTGGGCTGTATTCGTGGACAGCCGGGGTTCAAACCGCGGACTGCCTTCCCCAGAAGACAGTACTATGTCACTTGGCAATAACGCCCCAGTAGTAACTGAAGAAACGCACAGTAACTGTTGAGGTTCAAAATAAACCTCAGTCTTTGTGGGAACTCGTAAATGATCTACTCTAGGCTTTGTTGATTCTAAATACAAGTTGTGTTTGAAATATGTTCGGGTGTTTAAAATACATAAAGAACGAACAAACATACAAACAAACTATGAAATGAATAGCAATGGAAATATACAGTAGGTACGTATGTGTGTGGTGAGCCTATTCTAATGCCCATGCACTTGGATATGAGTCCATTGACCGTGGTGATGGGCGGTTTGCGATCGTCATTTATTTGTGCATACCATCTTTGGTCGAAGAGTACTCCCTACCTCATATGCAGAGGTAGTAATAGTAGTAGTATTTATTCACTCAATGCATTATTTACATATTACTTACAGGACTTTATTTATTAATCAATAAACTAAATTAAACTCGTAACTATGTTTAAAACATATTAAATACATTATTATTATTATTATTATTATTATTATTATTATTATTATTATTATTATTATTATTATTATTATTATTATTATTATTATTTCAGATGAGGCCTGCTAAGGACCACGTAACTAAATTAATTCTTCATACTTTGTTCTTTTCTCTTCCGTTCCTTCCAATATTCTTTCATCCATTCACTATGCTGTTTCTTTCTGTCCTCGGACCACTTCGCACCAGGTTTCTTTTTGAAATCCTTCCATACTTACTACCCTCTTTCTAAAAATCTCTCTGTCCATAGTTTCTTCTTCTCTTGTATAATTTCTTTCTAATTTTTTCTTCACGTCTTGAATCCAGCTAGTTGTTGCCTTTTTAGTAATCTGGTATAATCCATTGTGTAAATATGTAAATACACTGACTGACAGTGACAATGCAACACCAAGGAGGAGTGGTTCGAAAGGGATGAAAGTTGGGGAAAAAAACAGAGACGGCACGAACGAATAATTGATGTTTATTTCAAACCGATATGCAGGTTACACAATGCGCACGGCATTGACTCAGTAGGATGTAGGACCACCGCGAGCGGCGTTGCACGCAGAAACACGTCGAGGTACAGAGTCAATAAGAGTGCGGATGGTGTCCTGAGGGATGGTTTTCCATTCTCTGTCAACCATTTGCCACAGTTGGTCGTCCGTACGAGGCTGGGGCAGAGTTTGCAAACGGCGTCCAATGAGATCCCACACGTGTTCGATTGGTGAGAGATCCGGAGAGTACGCTGGCCACGGAAGCATCTGTACACCTCGTAGAGCCTGTTGGGAGATGCGAGCAGTGTGTGGGCGGGCATTATCCTGCTGAAACAGAGCATTGGGCAGCCCCTGAAGGTACGGGAGTGCCACCGGCCGCAGCACATGCTGCACGTAGCGGTGGGCATTTAACGTGCTTTGAATACGCACTAGAGGTGACGTGGAATCATACGCAATAGCGCCCCAAACCATGATGCCGCGTTGTCTCGGTAGGGCGCTCCACAGTTACTGCCGGATTTGACCTTTCTCCACGCCGACGCCACACTCGTCTGCGGTGACTATCACTGACAGAACAGAAGCGTGACTCATTGGAGAACACGACGTTCCGCCATTCCCTCATCCACGTCGTTCTAGCCCGGCACCATGCCAGGCGTGCACGTCTATGCTGTGGAGTCAATGGTAGTCTTCTGAGCGGACGCCGGGAGTGCAGGCCTCCTTCAACCAATCGACGGGAAATTGTTCTGGTCGATATTGGAACAGCCAGGGTGTCTTGCACATGCTGAAGAATGGCGGTTGACGTGGCGTGCGGGGCTGCCACCGCTTGGCGGCGGAGGCGGATGCGCCGATCCTCGCGTGCTGACGTCACTCGGGCTGCGCCTGGACCCCTCGCACGTGCCACATGTCCCTGCGCCAACCATCTTCGCCACAGGCGCTGCACCGTGGACACATCCCTATGGGTATCGGCTGCGATTTGACGAAGTGACCAACCTGCCCTTCTCAGCCCGATCACCATACCCCTCGTAAAGTCGTCTGTCTGCTGGAAATGCCTCCGTTGACGGCGGCCTGGCATTCTTAGCTATACACGTGTCCTGTGGCACACGACAACATGTTCTACAATGACTGTCGGCTGAGAAATCACGGTACGAAATGGGCCATTCGCCAACGCCGTGTCCCATTTATCGTTCGCTACGTGCGCAACACAGCGGCGCATTTCACATCATGAGCATACCTCAGTGACGTCAGTTTACCCTGCAATTGGCATAAAGTTCTGACCACTCCTTCTTGGTGTTGCATTTGCTCTGTCAGTCAGTGTATGTCCAAAAAAATTGCAATCTCTTATTTCTCATGGTTTCTATTATGTTTTCTATGTTCCTGTATATTTCATCTGTTGTTTTCACAGGGCCTAAGATTTTCTCATGATTCTCCTTTCTAGTAGGGCCTACCTCAAGTTTATCTAATCTATAGTTTAGTATCAGTCAGTCACTTGCATGTAGGCATTCCGATTTCACCACTGTTGTGTAGTGCCTTATTTTAAGATTTTAGATAAACACTTTCTGTCATAAAAGTCTCTGTGATACCATATGCTTTTTCCATCTCTTCTTCTTATTATTACTCCTAACACCACCACTCTGTGGTATACGACGATTTATCTGGCGATAGACAAGTGCACATACGCGTAATGTTCTGCATAATCTTGGAGGTACAGCTGGGCTTGAAATATCATACGAGATTTCGAAGAATTCGAGTAATAGAATTTCGAGAATTTAAAGTAAATTCGAGCTATAGACGTTCGAGTTACAGGTGAAATGAAATGCCGTGTGACCTTCTGAGACGTCTGTTGCAGGTCTTTTGATTTGACCACCGTAGGCGACCTGCGCGTCGTGATGAGGATGAAATGATGTGATAGTACATATATCACACCCTAACACAGCATGTAGAAGTGAGATATATTATTGTCAGTATTCGATTTATTATTATATTCATTATTATTATTATTTTATTTGTATATTTTGTCATTTATATTTGTAAGCTGGGAGATCTCCGTATATGTAGTATGAGTAATTTGTTTTGAACAACGAGTGGGAAAACATTGCTATATTGGACTCTGGTAATTTGTAAGACTCATGCGGGCATCCCAGTCTGATGAGATGAGTTTGTTGTTGCACTAGGAAAGTTCTATGACTCATGTGAAACACCCGAGAGTTTGTTTATGTCTTGGGACCAAGAAGAAGTGCAGGGAATGGCCTTGACAAGAGGATCTATCATGATTGGCTGGCAAGGACCAATTCAGACGTATCATGTGAGAGGAAGGGGAATGCCGAAGTCTTTATATACTTCGACATCACAGCGGAAGAGAACTACTAGAACCACAACTGAGACACTGTACGAGAAGCAACAACTACCACACTGTACGAGAAGGAAGTAGTGTGGACAGACTGTACGGGAAGGAAGTAGTGCTGATAGGCGGTGCTGGAGTGACGCTGCTGCAATATACTGGACTGGACTTCAAACGTTCGTGGAACGTAGTCTTCTTATGTTCGTGGAAAGTGGCTGATCGACAAATTGTGGAGTGCCTACGCATTAAGTATTGTAGCACTTGTGGCGGCCTGGCATTATATGTTGGTGAAAGCTATCTCAGACTTTCCATAATTTATGTTCAGGATCGACAAGCGTGTGTTGCTCAAATGTATATTTTTACAACAAGTGTTTAAGTCTGTGAACACAGTATTACGAGGTACAGTATCTGTGTGATGTTATAACTGCTGATTATGAGAATAGGCAAGTCGTATTGTTATAGAGACAGTGAAGGGTTCTTATATACATATATGTACATTGTTCAACGAACTAACTACAAATGGTGGCTTAGTTCTCGCTTTAGTTTTCCCACTGTTTTCATTGCTGTTGTTGTTGTTGTTAAATATGGAGTCTTCCAGCAATCTTTTGTTTGTGTCTTATAAGTGTATTTTAGTGTGTTGATGAGGTGCTCATGCACGGATTTTATTAAGGATATAGTTAGATATTTTAGAATCAGTGGAGTTATTGATGAACCTAGGTGCAGTTCCTACCTATTTAGTCGTTTTCAGAAGGTTGGGTAAGGCCTGAAGCAGACGTACCAGTACGCAGCATTGTGTACACGCCCTGCGATATAAAGAATTATCATGCTCTATCTAAATTCGAGGGATCCATTCTGGTGAATTCTGGCGCCCATATTACGGACATTTCGATTAATTATTGTACTAATTATGTTTATTAATTTAATTTATTTCAAGTATTTTATTAAGTTTTTGAGTAATGTTATTTAATTATATACTTTTATTAATGATATTATTTAATTGTTACAATGATGATGAAGACGACACATAAACCCAGTCCCCGTGCCAGGACAATTAACCATTTATGCTTAAAATTCCCGACCCTGCCGGGAATCGAACACAGAGGCCAGCACGCTAACCACTTAGCCATGGAGCCGGACGAGTTACTACAGTTGACTTGACAAGATTGATAGTAAGTACGTAAGTAATTAAGTAATCCGTCGCACGCGTAGTGTCGTACTTAAATTCTCTAATACAGAATCAGGAATCGAGCCAATGGAGAAGCTGCGTCTGTATAAATCTGTGATTATTTTCACCAGACACGAACGAATGATTTGTTTGAAGTTTATCTTTCATTTCGCGGGGTGAAGGCCATTTCACAATTTTTATCGCGAAGCACAGAGTGGTGAACTCCACGACGATACGATAACCTCGACAAAACATAATACAAGCCATTACGTTAATATTGTTGACACTAACTTAAAAAAAATAACATACTGACTGAATTAATTGAAAGCGGTCCATCTTCACTGCGGATTATAACCTCTTTGATCATTTTGTTTTTTACATCTTCATTTTGGTGGCCTTGGCACTTTTGTTCTAGAAATGCGAACAAAAGAACATCGGAGGCAGCTGCCGCGCCAAAGCCCACCAAACCAGCAAGCAGTAGTAAAGCGTTATTGCCAACAACTGAATGATAAGGCACAGCCATATGCCGCTGTAACAGAGACTTTCACGACGCACTGATATCAAGGCCAAGAAAAAAAAACAACCTTCATCTCCGAGAGAAGAGAAAAAACACCCCACACCAACATCATAAAAATAAACCAACTTGTTTTACTGCTGTGCGGGGCCGAATTAACAATATCCAGTCTGCGGGCACAGCTATGAAAAGATTACAGGGCATTAAGAGATTTCATAAAAAGGGAGAGGGGATTATAGCATCCAGTCACAAATTTAACGACAGAAAATATCTGACTTCTGTGACAAAAGCATGAATAAACAAGTCAAGTCAGAAAATCAGACTGACCCCCTATGGAGCTCTCATTCTGTGGAGACCGCTTCTTATATCTATTTAAAAATATTGTTCTACGTCGCACCGACACAGATAGGTCTTATGACGACGATGGGATAAGAAAGGACTGGGAATGGGAAGGAAGCGACCGTGGCCTTAATCAAGGTACAGCCTCAACATTTGCCTGGTGCCAAAAATTGGGTTCGAACCCACTATTTTCCGAATGCAAGCTGACAACAACGTGACCAAACCGTGTAGCTACTCGCTCGGTACTTCTTACGCCGCAATGCACTGTAACATACTGGTAATTCTATCTCACAAAAAAGCACTTTATTCGTTTCCTCCTATGCACCATTTTATAAAGAGGAATGTTGGAAATCTCGAAGTGCTGGTTTGGCTTCCGTCATCCAGGTGTATGTAAAATGATGCCCTAGTCCCAAGGTGGCGCAGCTAGTTTCAGGTACTTCTCCAATGGAAGAAGGCTGTATGTATCTTTCTAACCACTTACCAGTCTTCTTCTTCTTCTACTTCTTAATCCGTTTACCCTCCAGGGTTGGTTTTCCCCTGGGACTCCTGCCTCGAGGGCAGTGTCCTGGAGCGTGAGACTTTGGGTCGGGGTTGAAACTGCGGAGGAGGACCAGTACCTCACCCAGGTGGCCTTGTGGGGGGGATTGTAAGTGATGAGCAAGGAATAGAGAAGAAAGTGGCCGTGACCTTAAGTTAGGCACCGTACCATCTCGAGGAGAAGTGGGAAACCACGGAAAACGACTTCGAGGATAACTGAGGAGGGAATCGGAAAGCTGCATTTTTCACTGAACATTTTCCTTAAGACTCTTTGCGATTTTACGTGTATCGAAAATCCCGGATTACCACTAGTAAATAAATAAATATTACCTTACTATTAACCAGATTTGAGCTGGGGTGTATTCGTCTACACTACGAACACCGACGGACGTTTTGAATAAAACTAATACCTAACAAGAATCGTGCTCAGACATAGCTGTTACCCCAATGAAACGCATTGAACGTTGAGTTTCCAGGCAAGAGTCCCACTGTTCCTACTTGTCAAATTATAAGTGTCTTCTAAACAACTTGCCGGAGCAGTTGCACCAAGTTCTCATGTTACGCTAGTGCACTGGAGGTATTTGTAGCACTGCGTTGTTGGAATGTAGCCCGTGACATGAACACCGCATAGCGAGCCTACCTCAAGCGATCTGCCCCGCTCATGTGCTCCGGTCAACACGCAGAATAGATTGGAATTTAGAATGGAGCGATAATAATAATAATAATGTTATTGGTTTTACGACCCACTAACCCCTCTTGGCGGTTTCCGGAGTCACCGAGGTGACGGAATTTAGTCCCGCAGGAGTTCTTTTACGTGGCATTACATTTACCGACACGAGGCTGACGTAACTAAGCACCTTCAAATACCACCGGACTGAGCCAGGATCGAAGTTGCCAAGTTGAGGTCAGAAGGCCAGCGCTTGAACTGTCCGAGCCACTCAACTCAGCTATCGCTAATTTCAGATCACTACCAGCCATAGGACATTTATCTAAAAAAAATTAAAAAAAGATTCTATTATGGCAAAATGATTTGGCCTTAATGAAGGCAAATGTTGTCTTAATTATTTTCGTAAGAAAGTAGTGGGGACAGTTAAAAGTATGTAAATATATAATCCAAAAAGAAGCTGTAACGTCGAAGGAGGATATATATACTACATCCTGTGTTGGTTGTTATAGACGAGGACGACTTCTAGGAAGATGATTTGTAAAAGTAATAACTCAATGTTTGATTTAGTTTAAGTTACGGTAATTTCTGGCCAAACATTTAGCGCTTTTTAAATTTTTAATTTTTAAATTTTTTTTGCAGTTGACAACAATTTGTAGCAGTGCGCTCTTCAGATGTTTTACCCCTATTTGAGCGCTACGGGTGGTTGCGAAACATATTTTGGCGCCTTGCTTTCGACCCTTCATTATTCTATGTTGTGAGTTTTGTCAAGATTATCGTCGAAAATTCCGAAACTCTCTCTTGTAAGGGCTGGAACGAAGTCACTCAGCCTTGGACTGGCCGAAAATCGAACCTGGAGTTTCTGAGGAAGAGAAAGGCACGCTGGAACTTTCAATCATTGTAAAATGGACTTGCACGCTCGGCTGTGGACGTGAGCAATATTATTACAGCTCCTGTAGAAGTCGAGGTCGCTAGGGAACAGATCGATGTTCTGGTGCTGCGTTAAGTTCGCCGAGCATAAGAGGACCTCAGCACAAAGCCATGTGTGTCTCAATTTCACTCTTACGAGGTCTGCGTCTTTCATTTTCACTTGTCAAAACTGGATGGTAACTTTCAGTCATGCAGGGGTCAGCTTGTTAGAAACTTGTCACTTTCATTTCCCACCGACTTTCGCGGCTCACGATGATATCAGCGAAACACGTCCCGCAGCCATCAGTCATTTATTACGAATGTAAAAGTTTGAGTGAATTCTGTTACGAAGTACTCTTACTTTTCTTTATATGAGCGTGTTTGCTACCACTGTGCAGTCTTGGTTTTGTTTCTTTCTTTCTCTGCGCTTTTCTCACACCCTGCGATCTGTGTCACACGTGCGATCTTGGACCACTTTTGTCAATGCGGAAGAAGAAAAATCGTGTGGGTGGTTTCAACAAGATTCAGCCCCTGCTCCTACAGCAGAAGATTCCCTTCTTACAATCTCGGAAGTGTTTACAGACATTGTGATCAGTACTGGTCTATTTCGAACAAATCCTCACACATTGGAGGAACTGAAAGATAACGAATGAAATTAGAAACATTGAAGTGGCAAAACTCGAAGCCTCCGTGGCTCAGCCGGCAGTGCGTCGGCCTCTCATCGCTGGATACCTTGGTTCAAATCCCGGTCACTCCATGTGAGATTTGTGCTGAACAAAGTGGAGGCAGGGCAGGTTTTTCACCGGGTGCTCTGGTTTTCCCTGTCGTATTTCATTCCAGCAACACTCTCCATTAATATTTAATCTATCGCTCATTTATCATTGCGCCAGAGGAGTGCGACAGGCTTCGGTAGCCGGCACATTTCCTATCCTCGCCGCTAGATGGGGCTTCATTCATTCCATTCCTGACCCGGTCGAATGGCTGGAAACAGGCTGTGGATTTTCATTTTGAGTGACAGAACTCACTCGCGGCAGCCAGAATGTGGTGACCAGATACATCGTCTGTGTAACCCAGGAAGTACGACACTTTTAGCATCATTTATAAGGTAAGATTTGACATAAGATTGTATACATGCTTAAAACAGGGCGGCCGCGCGCGACTAAGTTCGGCTGAGGCAGCTGCCGTAGCAAGAGTACAAACATCGTGCGTTCGGTCTGAGTTTGTATAAGAGGACATGTATACAGAGTTATTCAGTCTGTTTCATGACCGATCAAGGCGTTTATATCCTTCATGCGAACATAAGAGGATGAGACACGCCTTTGCCGAACATCTTGGTGACATTTTCACTTTAACGAGGCCGTGTTTACTGCCCCAACCTCAAATATGGTGGTTAATATTTTAATGCCGCTTTTTAAGGCGATGCTGACCTTCGTTACGGAACATTTATAAAGTATATAGCCCATTAAGCCTCCCTTTTATGTTTCATACCAACCATTGTATTAGAGCCATTCGTGTTAAGAGGCCCTGAGTGCATCACTTTTCCTTATTGAGCATCAGCTCTGGTACTTGACTCAGCCTGGTACAAAGACGTAATGAGTACGAACTACTTTATAGGGATGTGCGATTTGTGTAGTGTAATGCGTTTGCGTTCGATCGAATTGAAATAATAATACGTGAGTTATTCCTTTAAGCGCTAACTACTACTACTAGAATATTTTCATTCCCCTCTGAAAGGGGAGGTGGGCCTCTTAGGCCCGAATTCAGCAACGTCACTTACTTTTGCCGTTATCTTAGATTTCCAAACACCGAGCTCGATAGCTGCAGTCGCTTAACTGCGTCCAGTATCCAGTATTCGGGAGATAGTGGGTTCGTTATTGTTAAATATATCCATTTGTTTATAATTAAAAATTCTGAATGTAAACGAAACAAGCGAAAATACACTTGCAAACTCCTCTGATCATCTTAACCCAGCGCCAATTTCTGCCACCACATCAAGTTGGATTTGGAAACTTTCTTCTCCGTGAAAGGCTGTCGGCTTACTTCAGTCACTCGATTGGAAACTCGATAAGGAGCAGCTGGAGCGAGGAGATTGAGCGACCTTGGTTACCTAACGAATATCGATCATACGTGTGTAGCAGCTGTGGGCGACATGGAACATTTCGGCGGAAATTGAGTGACCTTTAGCAGTTTACAGCTCTACTGCAGAGCGAAATGAGCTTGATATATTCCAGCCAATTACTCAGGTAGCAACCAGGTTAAGTGGGAGAGCAGGCGACGTCCAAACAGGGTTCGGTTGGAATACCATTAGACTTCTGTCGAATGAATACTACTACCAGTGGCGTATGCTGGGATTAAGACATAGGCTACCACTAGAGCTGACTAGACTTAGGTTACCTCTTTGCGATGGTTGGTTCAGTGAACTTCAAGCCTTCAGCGTTTTGAATTGCAGCCAGTATAGTCCAGTCAAGATTACTTGCAAAAGGTCCGATCGTTATGAATTTTTATATGTCGTTAGGACCTAAAACAATATAAAAAGCAGTTTTGCAGTTTCCAAAGCGCTGTGCGAGCGGCGTTGTACCCAAAAAACCATAAAATATTTTGACTTTTTTCAGGTTTTGTTCAATATCTCCGCGAAGGAAGCGTCTGACCGGTATAGTCACTCTACATAATTTTAAAGTAGACTAAATTTGCTACAATTTGAGACCAGGATGAGCTATATACAGCTCTTGGTTCCTAAGATACAGTTATTTGAAAATAGGACATTTTTCCAAAAAGTGAATTTTTTCCGAAATGGTCACTTATTTTGTGAAATTTCTTCTAAAATCGCATCGCACGTCAAATATTATATGAAATGAAGTTATAGCAAATTTAATTATCTTTCATTTGAGACCAGACTGGTACCTATAGGCCCAGCGGTTCTCTCAAAAACGATAGATAACTAAAAACAGTCATAAGTGGGTTTGGGGGAAAATTTCAAATAAACTGTTCTCACGTCTTTTTATGGTTTTGTCAAAAAATAAAGATTATTTTTTATTGTTAAAAATGTTTGATGAAGAAAGAAAAAGATAATATACCTATCGGGAATTACGTCATCAAACATGGTGTCGGTATAATAAAAATCTTCCGGGCCATTGTGCCGTGGTTTTCCGTGGTTTCCCACTTCTCCTCCAGGCAAATGCCGGATGGTACCTAATTTAAGGCTACGGCCGCTTCATTCCCTCTTTTTTGTATATCCCTTTCAATCTTCCCATCCCCCACCAAGGCCCATGTTCAGCATAGCAAGTGAGGCCGCCTGGGCGGGGTACTGGTCATTCTCCCCAGTTGTATCCCCGACAATATGTCTCCCGCTCCAGGAAACTGCCCTTGAGGCGGTGGAGGTGTTATACCTCGCTGAGTCCGAGGGAGAAATCAGCCCTGGAGGGTAAGCAGATTAAGAAGAAGGAAAATAGGGTTGAAAATTGTGGGTTTTCTGAAAAGCTCAACATTTACAGGAACAAAAGTTAAAAAATTATTTTCAAAGGTCATATTTCACATATTACGTAGAAGTACTTACTGAAAAATAGTAGATTAGATCGTTTGGATACGCAGCATAATTATTGTCCTCACGTCGCTCTGAGCAACATTGCAACACTGCAGAACAGAAGAGTTTTGCCTCCTCGGAAGATGAATCGAAATATTTCATAAGTTTCTTAACATCCTCACTTTTATTAACATTGACGTGATTTGATAATCTATCCATACTTCTGAAGTTGGCTGTACGACTATTGGATACCTCAACAACAATAGGATCACCAAAACAATTTGTATGAACTTTGCACTAAACTCGATTTTTTGATTTCACATACGTTACAACCTGCACTTCTGTCATCTTGAAGGGTAACTTGTGTTTCATAAATCTGTCTACTTGTTTATTTTAAGTCATACACTTCCCAACCTGTGTTGATTTCGTGACATTGAGACGGGGTTGATAGTTTTCACATTTCTCAGTTGTTTCTCAATTTTACCAAAAACGTACATGGTTGCCAAAAGTAAAAAACCCAAAATACCTCGTAAATATAAATAAAATCCGGAATAGTATGCAGATGAAATGAAATGGCGTATGGCTTTTAGTGCCGGAGTGTCCGAGGAGATGTTCGGCTCGCCAGGTGCAGGTCTTTAGATTTGACGCCAGTAGGCGACCTGCGCGTCATGATGAGGATGAAATTATACACCAAGCCCCATGACAGCGAAATTAACCAATGATGGTTAAAACTCCCGACCCTTCCGGGAATCGAACCCGGGACCCCTGTGACCAAAGGCCAGCACGCTAACCATTTAGCCATGGAGCCGGACACTATGTAGATGTTGAGTTTCGATAAATTTTTTATTCCCGTAGATATGGAGTTTTGAAAAAACCTCCTAAAATTTGAAGCTCTGTTACAGTGGTAGATGTTCAGTTTAGCTAAATTCTGACGAGTGGAATTGATTCCTCTCTTATTAAAGTACACTACCTCATATATATACTGTACCTCATTTTGGGAAATTTTGTAATTGTTGAGTTTTGCAAAAACGGCCCTCAATTATTATTATTATCATTATTATTACTATTATTCCACCGTTTTCCCCATGCCTTGGTGGGGTCACGGGTGTGAACTGAATACTAGGTGTGAACTTGCCCCGGTTTTACGACTCGATGCCCTTCCTGACGGCAACACTATGTTGTATGTTTGTAATCTCAACGGTGTTTAATGTTCAGAGCATATTTGTAATTTTGTTTGTTTGTTCACGTATCGCCTGTTAATTGTGCATATTTCTGCTCCATACAGCAAAATACTCTCCACCACGAAATTGTAGATGAGTTTCTTTGCTAGGTATAAAGTGCTGATAATAATAATAATAATAATAATAATAATAATAATAATAATAATAATAATAATAATCATCATCATCATCATCATCAACGTGATATGTGAACAGTAATTGCCGCCGGGAGTGTGGAACGTGAATCTGACAGCCCAGCGATCAGAGGAACAATATGAGTAATGGTAAGCCGTGTGAATAGCTCGGCTAAGCTACATCTCCCGGATGGATCACCGTCACATTCAGCTAATGGTATACATTCTGCTTCACAACCTTCACTAGTTAAGGAACACATGCATACATGGTCTGCTCATCACACAAAATTGATGCCTTGTTTTCCTTCGTTCATCATTTCTGTTTTTGCTAATACAATTCCCGTATGAGCAACAGAGACATATGCAAACAAAGGCTTTTGATAAGAACAAACCAATGTATACTTTGTATGTCTACATCCCCTTCCTCATACGGGTTCGGGGATGAGATGAGATGAATGTATATGGCATGTTTTTACGACTGAATGCCCTTCCTGACGCCAAGCTCAACTGAAGAGCTAATCAAGATGAAAGGAATGCTGGTGAATGGTAAAGAGGGGGAAAGAACCGGCTGTGAATAGGACATGTCCTGGCAAACTACAGAAAACCATTCTCAGAAGTAACGGCTGTGGGGTTCGAACCCACTCGCCTCCCGAATGCAGAGATTGGCTCCATAGCCGTAGGGCGTTAACAATAATAAAACCTCACGAATCGATCGCAAAATACAGTATTTTTACTTACACCCATCCCTAAAGTGATACAGGTTGATATTTAGCCGCCTAGATACATAGGGGCGGTGCGTCTGTCTCCATGGAAGTGGCATTTGTTTTGTAGGGTTTCTGGGTTCGATTACCAGTCATGCCGGTGATTCTGACAGCATGTGGTTAGTTCCTCAATCTCTGGAGCTCGGAACTTGTTAATGTACTTTTTCATTTACACACAATGAACCACAGAAACACATTAGTGTGTTCATTCCTCCACGGACGGTTTGCGTCGGGAAGGACATCCGACCGTAAAACTGGGATTAAGCCTACGATAATTGGGGAAAATGCCAGGAAGAAGGGTGGGCAGGGGTGTTCTCTGGCCATTGAGGGATATGAAGCCTCCGTTCTCCCAGAACACGAGTTTTATTTCCTCGCGCCCACTCAGGAGCCCAGAAATTTAGAGACGTGACCCCTAATTTCGGAAGTCTTCCGTTTCACTCAGCTCGCATCAGAAATGAGTAGCCAGGTTAATAATTACTGGAAGAAACATCAACATGCTCTTTTTTAGGAACTCGGAGGATGAAGGGCGAACCTGAAAAGTGAGGTTTGAAGTTGTGCAAGCCTTCCAGGGTAGGAAGGGCGAATCAGTATTTGGATAAAATAACATAAAAGTAATTGCAATTAATTCATCATCATCATCATCTGTTTACCCTCCAGGTTCGGTTTTTCCCTCGGACTTAGCGAGGGATCCCACATCTACCGCCTCAAGGGCAGTGTCCTGGAGCTTCAGACTCTTGGTCGGGGGATACAACTGGGGAGTATGACCAGTACCTCGCCCAGGCGGCCTCACCTGCTATGCTGAACAGGGGCCTTGTGGAGGGATGGGAAGTTTGGAAGGGATAGGCAAGGAAGAGGGAAGGAAGCGGCCGTGGCCTTATGTTAGGTACCATCCCGGCATTCGCCTGGAGGAGAAGTGGGAAACCACGGAAAACCACTTCCAGGATGGCTGAGGTGGTAATCGAACCCACCTCTACTCAGTTGACCTCCCGAGGCTGAGTGGACCCCGTTCCAGCCCTCATACCACTTTTCAAATTTCGTGGCAGAGCCGGGAATCGAACCCGGTCCTCCGGGGGTGGCAGCTAATCACGCTAACCACTACACCACAGAGGCGGACAATTGCAATTAATTAATTTTATTTATTGCAGTATTTTAAATTTACTTAATCCGTTTAGGCTCCAGGGTTGGTTTTTCCCTCAGAATCAGCGAGGGATGCCATCTCTACCACCTCAAGGGCTTTAATCACTGAAAGGCGAGATTAATGGTGAGGATATGCCGAATATCGCGTAATATTCAACCTCAGCGATTCCTGAGGCATGGGTGTTAACTAGAAACCAAAATAATATATCATGAACACCTTACGCTGGGTTGGATTACTCTGTATACCAGTGGTAGCGTGTCGGCCTCCGAATCCCAAGATCCGGAGTTCAAATCCAGCAGAGGCAGTCGGATTTTTGAAGAGCGGAAGAAAATGTCCATTCGAAACTTCATATCGCACGCTGTTGGCATGTAAAAGACTCTATACACACATTTGGTGTTAGACGATAACATTAATCAAAGTTCAGCCTTACATTGCTGAAGACAGATCCAGTATACTCTGCCATCTAGTGGACTGGAATGGAATTTCGAAATTGACATGCAGACAGCCTGGATGGCGTAAAATTAAAACCACTTCACGGTAGCTTATTTCTGTTATCGATTTTGATCATCTAGGACCACGTAAAATAACCCACTGCATACATTCCGGTTAGTTTCCCGCTACCTTTCTTGCTTTCCAATATTTATTCATTATTTCACTGTGTTTTTTCCTCCTCTCTCCTGTCCAGATGTGTTTCCGTTCCGTCCTTTTTTTCTCCTGGAAACGCTTGAAATTTTGTATCAATCTTCTAAAAGTTGTTCTGCTCTGTATTATATCTGCTGTTATTCCCATCTCTGCCATGGATCTCTTTATACTTTGCATTCACTGAACGGAATTGCCATATTATTATTATTATTATTATTATTATTATTATTATTATTATTATTATTATTATTATTATTATTATTATTATTATTATTATTATTATTATTATTATTAACTTAACTTCGAGCTATACAGTTTTAACTCTGAATTTGACTATTCATTCTGTTTCATCAAGGAGGTTTAAGTTTAACTCTAGGTTAAGGCCGGAGTTAAGTTAACCTCTGCTTTCACCTGGGTTAAACTGTTAACTCGAGGTTAAAAGCAAAATAGCTGCCGTAAAACATGTGTTTGATGCTGAGTTGCTTTATTGAGATTTGTTAAATGGTGGTCCTATCAGAAATAGGCTTGTAATAAGAAGGACGGACTTTCAACATTTATCTGAGGAACAATTTCTGAAGAGGTAGGTTAGTTTAGTTTAGTTTAGTTTAGTTTAGTTTAGTTTAGTTTAGTTTAGTTTAGTTTAGTTTAGTTTAGTTTAGTTTAGTTTAGTTTAGTTTAGTTTAGGTTCTTGAGGAGTATGACACAGAAGTGTAGAAGAGACACAATAAGGAATGAGAAAATCCGGGAGGATATTGGAGTGGAAAAAATGAACGATAGAATAGAGAAGAGCCGATTAAGATGGTTTGGGCACATCGAATGAGGGAGGAAAAATGCCAAAGAATGTGATGGAAATGCAAATGAAAGGAAGGAGAGGCCGCGGAAGATCACGATTGAGGCGGAAGGACGCAACCCAACGTAGTATTAGAGAAGGAGACCTGGACTGGGACACAGTGTTGGAGGAGCAGTGGTGAAAAGCCGAAGAAAGTGGAGGGGAACCATATTTGCCCCTACCTGGCTCCAGCTGGATAATGGAAAATTACGATTATGATGATGATGATGATGATGATGACCGAGCTTGATAGCTGCAGTCGCTTAAGTGCGGCCAGTATCCAGTAATCAGGAGATAGTGGGTTCGAGCCCCACTGTTGGCAGCCCTGAAGATGGTTTTCCGTGGTTTCCCATTTTCACACCAGGCAAATGCCGGGGCTGTACCTTAATTAAGGCCACGGCCGATTCCTTCCACTTCCTAGGCCTTTCCTGTGCCATCGTCGCCATAAGACAGATCTGTGTCGGTGCAACGTAAAACAAAATAGCAAAAAAAAAATGATGATGATGATGATATAGGCTGTCAAAAACCATCATCAATAACGTCATCGATGAAACTGGCGTGATGTTAGAATACACAGCTGACCGAAACAGGCGTCACTCTCTTATACTAAGGATATTGATTGCAATAAGGTTTTATACCACAGGGTCGGAGACAACGAGGGTTATTCCTCTGTCAGTTGTCAAGTAATCAGTGATTCAAACATCAACATTCGTTAATTAGTTGTAAGATGGCCTGTAACGTGGGCAATGCTGTTACATTCCCTTGTTATTGTTTCCCATGTGTCCTCCTTTCCTGTTAATTTTACACAGTCAGACTTCTTGCATTCTATAATGCTTTGGTACTTGGTGGCGAATCCGATACGTAATTTTTTTTCTAAATCAGAAATTCTGAACTTTTTCCATTTTTGGATCACTGCAATCAGTTTTACCACTATTACAAAAGAATAATATCTGCCACGGACCTGGGGAAGAAAACGAAATACCGCGCAAGGAATGAACAAAAGAACCAAGCAAGAAGTGTGTTCATAATCTCTGATTTTTAGTCACTGCCTCCTTGATCGGTATGGCAGCTGTTTACGGCGAGGGTTAATATGTTGTTAGTCAACCCTCTGCCGAAATAGCTTGGTGAAACGCGTAACACGAAAGAATGAGTTAAAATATTAACCGTAAGTTAACAAACCCAGGGTTAGAGCGTATTTAACCCACATTTATGAAACTGGGACTTGGTGATTAGAAATTGTGTACCACCACCCCCCCTACCCTTGACGCTGACATTTTTTCCTACCAATACCGGGCGAGTTGGCCGTGCGCGTAGAGGCGCGCGGCTGTGAGCTTGCATCCGGGAGATAGTAGGTTCGAATCCCACTATCGGCAGCCCTGAAGATGGTTTTCCGTGGTTTCCCATTTTCACACCAGGCAAATGCTGGGGCTGTACCTTAATTAAGGCCACGGCCGCTTCCTTCCAACTCCTAGGCCTTTCCTATCCTATCGTCGCCATAAGACCTATCTGTGTCGGTGCGACGTAAAGCCCCTAGCAAAAAAAAAAAAAAATTCCTACCAATGAGACTGGAACCGGGTAACCACAGTGTCAGACCCTATAAACGGAGTCCCTAAAGTCCGGTAACACTTTTACTAATTTAAAACACAAAGTTCAAATGATATAGCATTCATATATACAGTAAATCATATTATCCCTTTCAGACCTGGTGTCCAATATATTGGACACTAAATTTTATCCTATTTTAAACGCAGTAAACTGCCTCAACTCCCTTTCAAACATCGTGACCATTATTCTGGATGTTTGGCTAGCGCAAGGCATCGAATATCTCTGTCCTATGTTGATAGAGTTATGAAATAAACATCAAAACAAGGAAGATGGCAGGCTCATTCCCAGGATCATCAGGTAAGTCAGATTTCTGCATTAATTACTTGTGCAATTTGCATCAAGTGACTTCAGAAAATTATGTGCGTCAAAGAGAGTAATGTAAGTATCAGTTTTATAATATGATAACTGAATAAATAAGTTTACTTGAGCTGCCTAAGCATGAATATTTTGCAAGGTAATGCAGGCCTAAATTACACAATAATTCTTCCAAAATGTATGACAATTGGGTTTTGCCCTTCAACATTAAGAAAATTGAGGTTATTTTTACAAATGTGATAATTTTTTACTTCTACGATGCAGGAAAAAAATCAGTGTTCTGAATGAAACTCGTGCCAAGGAGTTCCTGAACATGCTCGAAGCTAGAGATCTGTTTGATATTTATATTTCAGATGAAAAGGATGATTTTGAAGATATTCCAGCTGCCGTTGGCCAAGGCGTCAGGATAGGACGTACAAAGCTTTCCGTCAAGGAAGATATGAAGCCCAAATAGGATTCACAGGACTGGCAGATGATAACTGGAAGGGAACGTGTTGTGACGGATCAACTAATGGCAGAATGTTTACTTGCACAGTTAGGGACTGGTGAGACAGCTGTAACAAACCATGGCCACCTGTAGGAATATCTCTCTAGAAAAAAGGAACAAAAAAACCCCTCAAAAACAAATTCACTACAGGCGCCATTGTTTTTCTTCTTCTTTTATTCGTTTCCAACATGATTTCAGTGATATTCAAGGTTTTGAAGAGAATCATATTGATTTCTTCATCAAGTATATCGCCGATGATAATTTTCAAAATTTTGCAAAATACGCAAATATTTATGCCCTGCAGTCTGGTAAAACAAATGTCAACAGTACCAATGCCGGTAAAATAAAAGCATTGATTGGCCTACACATAACTGTAGGAAATAAGCCATGGATCTGTATAAAGTTCGCTGCACAGTCCGAAGATATGTATGTCACGGCCATCCACCAATAACTCACATCACAGCCTGCATGGTTGCTAGGTAACATCGCAATATATATTTTACTGAAAGACATATTTATGATTATCTAATTTTCCCAAAGAGAAATACCAGTGGCTCTTTTTTTTTTTTTTTTTACAGGTGTACCTACTGAAAACTGGTTTAATTTCTAGGAAGTAATGTAAAAATGTGAAGTCAATCCAAATTAATTTGTTCTTGGGAGTGTTTCTTTTGAAGTAGAAAGTCGGTCTAAATTAATTTATGATTTATTTATACACATCGTTCATATTAACACTGTATTGGTCATATCATCATCATCATCATCATCATCATCTGTTTACCCTCCAGGTTCGGCTTTTCCCTCGGACTCAGCGAGGGATCCCACCTCTACCACCTCAAGGGCAGTGTCCTGGAGCTTCAGACTCTTGGTCGGGGGATACAACTGGGGAGAATGACCAGTACCTCGCCCAGGCGGCCTCACCTGCTAAGCTGAACAGGGGCCTTGTGGAGGGATGGGAAGATTGGAAGGGATAGGCAAGGAGGAGGGAAGGAAGCGGCCGTGGCCTTAAGTTAGGTACCATCCCGGCATTCGCCTGGAGGAGAAGTGGGAAACCACGGAAAACCACGGAAAACCACTTCCAGGATGGCTGAGGTGGTAATCGAACCCACCTCTACTCAGTCGACCTCACGAGGCTGAGTGGACCCCGTTCCAGCCCTCGTACCACTTTTCAAATTTCGTGGCAGAGCCGGGAATCGAACCCGGACTTCCGGGGGTGGCAGCTAATCACGCTAACCACTACACCACAGAGGCGGACTATTAGTCATATTCTGCATTAAAAACTATTTTTAAACCTGTATTTTAGTCACCTATGATTTAATGGTTTTACAACCTCCCAGACCCAGTGTCCAATATATTGGACAAGAAAATATTTTTTGAAGCAATGGCAACAAAAATGTTTTTTGTTCTGATATGGCTTAAAAGAGTGCCAAGGGGTCTGCTAAGCAGCGAAAATATATTTTTTTTTCGACGCCGGAAGATAATTCGGGACTGAAGGTGTTAAAGAGGAACACTAGTGGATTTCTTTTCAGTGTATGTTTTCAGAATGACTTTATACGGGTATCACGTGCAAGTCGCCATATGTCTATGTAATAAAACTGTTGCGATACTCTTTGGAGCCTATTTTCAGATACAGTGGTGGTAACTTCTTCAATCCTACTCTTCTTGAGTTCTTCGACGTTTGTGGTAAGGATGGCACATGAACACAATCTTTGACATATCCTCCTAGGAAGAAGTGACAGGGCGTTAGATCTTGGGATCTGGGAGGCCAATGGTTATAACAGTTATAATCATTCCCTGCTAGTTCGATCCAGCGTTGAGGTAGGTCGTTGTTCAGAAAATCACACACAACGCTACGGTAATGGAGTGGGGTTCTGTCCCGCTGGAAGAGGAAATGGTCCGAATCTTCTTGCATTTGTGTGAACAACAATTGCTTTTTCATATTCATGTACGTACGTACCGTTACAGAGTCTTCGGCGAGGAACAATGGTTCGTAAAATTTCCTCGATCACATTACGTAGAAAACGTTCACTGGGTGAATCCTATTCATGAAGATTTTTGGTACTCTATATTTGACAGTTATGTCTGTTGATTTTACTATTTGTATACAACGTCGCTTCGTCTCTAAATATTATGCGATTCATAATTCTTCTTCTATGTATTGTTTCATTCGGATACAAAACTCATCTTTATAAAACGCCAACTGCGGTGAATGCGGCAACTACGAGCATTGGTTGTAACATTCACACAAAAACTCATTTGTGTTCCTGTTTAGTATGCCATACATGCAAAGGCTGTATCATTTGTAGTTTTTGTGCAATAAAGTAATAAATGTGTTACCGAACTTTAGCGACTCCCTGTGTGGACTTGCAGCCTTACCGAACATGTCCACCAGGGGGGGATATTATTATTATCATCCTTATGGACTGTATTAACTAAATCTTGGGCATTTACTTACACAGCAACCATGGACATGAACATAATACTGTTTCGAAAAGTAAAAAAAAAAAAAAAATATATATGTCCGCCTCTGTGGTGTAGTGGTTAGTGTGATTAGCTACCACCCCCGCAGGCCCGAGTTCGATTCCCAGCTCTGCCACGAAATTTGAAAAGTGGTACGAGGGCTGGAACGGGGTCCACTCAGCCTCGGGAGGTCAGCTCAGTAGAGGTGGGCTCGATTCCCATCTCAGCCATCCTGGAAGTGGTTTTCCGTGGTTTCCCACTTCTCGTCCAAGCAAATGCCGAGATGGTACCTAACTTAAGGCCACGGCCGCTTCCTTGTCTCTTCGTTGTCTATCCCTTCAAATCTTCCCATCCCCCCGCAAGGCCCCTGTTCAGCATAGCAGGTGAGGCCGCCTGGGTGAGGTACTGGTCATCCTCCCAGTTGTATCCCTTGACCCAGAGTCTGAAGTTCCAGGACACTGCCGTTGAAGCGGTGGAGGTGGGATCCCTCTCTGAGTCCGAGGGAAAAACCGACCCTGGAGGGTAAACAGATTAAGAAGAAGAAAAATATATATAGGCCTATAGCGTGATTCAGCCGCCCCTTCTAACGTAGTTTTATGCAACCCACAATATTAATTCCGTCCTGAAAACATCTGCCCCGCCGGTATGCTCAGACAACACAACCGGATATCTTGGTATTTACCGCCTCACCATGATAGAAAGACATGCGTGTGCTAGATGATATGAACCTGACACGCCGGCGAAACACTAAATTGATATTGTGACCGCAGTAAACCTAATACTTGCTATAAGCTGCCCATTGCGCCGTACGGAACCGTAGTGTAGTTGGTAAAGGCGTGGCGGAGCGGGCGTGCATGTCAGGTGGGAGGTTCGAGTCCGGGGCGAAATTGACAGATTTTTGAAATATTTGTTTAATACGTGCCGCACTCAATGTAAGTTCAATACTCTCTTTCATGCAAATTGTGTGTGAATGAATGTGTTTGTGGCCCTAAGAAGGGCCGATTAGTTAGTAGGCCGGACACATACAGATCGGAAATAATACGAACACAACTACCCTGACAATGTTTTATCGTAGCAAATGCTCGATGTGATGACCGTTTTGGTTTGTGCACATTCGGGCCCGCTGTCCAACAGATCGTCTTGCGCGCTGAAGCATTCCACGTGTAATTGCTCGGTAGGCTCCGTGATGAGTTGCCGGAGCTGGTCGGGGCTTTCCGGCGCTTGAGTGTAAACGACGTTCTTAAAATGTCTCCACATGAAGAAGTCGAACGGCGTTAAATCCGGTGATCTGGCGGGCCAAGAAGCAGAGTCTCCTCGTCCTATCCATTTCCCTGACAGTTCCTCGTTCAGACGATTACGAAGGGCAAAGTCAAATGTGGTGGAGCTCCATCCTGTTGCAACCACATCGTCAAACGATCGTGTTCGGGCACATTTTCCAGCAGCAATGGGAGTTCCTGACGCAGAAAGTGCAGGTAGCGTGGCCCCGTCCAATGGCCCTCAAAGAAATAAGGTCCAATCAGGCGATCTCCCAAGAATCCATACCAAACATTCACTCCCTATCGTACTTGATGGGCCGCCCGTCGCACCCAGTGAGGATTTTTTTTTTTGCTAGGGGCTTTACGTCGCACCGACACAGATAGGTCTTATGGCGACGGTGGGATAGGAAAGGCCTAGGAGTTGGAAGGAAGCGGCCGTGGCCTTAATTAAGGTACAGTCCCAGCATTTGCCTGGTGTGAAAATGGGAAACCACGGAAAACCAGTGAGGATTGTGCAGACTCCAATAATGCATGTTGTGGTGATTGACGTTCCCATTATTGTGGAAGCGCGATTCGTCAGAGAACAAGTATGCGATACGAATGCTGGATCATTGTCCAGCCTGCCTAATAGGCACCGACAGAACTCCATTCGAGCTTCGAATTTCCGCCCATGGAGCTCTTGGTGTAGCTCACGATCATATGGGTGAAAATTATGTTCATGCAGTATTCGCCAGACGGACGGCTGGCTGATGTTCACCTGTAATGCAGTTGCCCTTGTACTGATGTGTGGATTATTTCAAGCTGCGTCCAGAACGGTCTCTTCTGTTTCACCCGATGTAAGGGGCCTATCACGGCCTGGTGGCTGGTTGGAAATCACGCCTGTTGTCCTTAGGCGCCTTTCAACACGGCGGAATGTCGTAGCAACCGGGTGTCTCCTATCGGGATACCGTTCCTGGTACAGACGTAGTGCCTCGCACCCTCGTTTTGTCTTGCTTCCACATAAATGAGGAGCATGTCAACGTATTGCTCTGTGGAAAACATGCCGAATGACAGCAGAGATTACAGTACATTCAGGCCCTAACCAGCGGAGTATGCGCAGGGCACAAGATGAATAACAGTGTCATTCTACTGTTTGAATGCGGCAAACGTTGGCCTGTGTTTACGTTCATACCTATGCAAAAAAATATTCGAACGACGCAGGATTCAACCGGCCGCTGGCACATTTCTTCGATTGCTAGGCGAACGTCTAACCACATCCGCTACGCTACACTGCTGGAAACATGCTGGTAGTACGACGAGAGCAGAGTGCATACGCCATCCTGTTCGGCGTTTAAGGCATTAATTACTGAACTGTTACCTATTTTTATGCATTGATTCCCCTCTTCGTTACACCCTGTCACGAGGCACGACACATTAACACAATTACATGATGAAAGGGCGTTGCTACATGATTTCAAGACGTCATGGTTTGCAAACGGATGATATAACATTTCGCTAGTGTTCATAATCGTGTGAAAAATGTGCTCACTAAACATTAGTACCATACATTACGCCCGCAGGGGAATAGCACCCCTATAAACATGCGCACGTTAGTTGGGCTGCAGCAAACGATATTGGAAAGGGCTGCTAAATCAGATTGTATATACTGTATATGATAAAACATTTTTACAGTTTTACTTCAGCTCTGACAGGGTATAAATGTAACAGACCCTCGTTATCTTTGTTTTACCTCCATCAACCGTATCTCTTATGACGAGCAAGAACGCTAATTGCTTCACACTTCAAACGCTGTTTCAATCCGTTAAGCGGCTTATGTGTCAATTAATATTTGATGGAGGACAAAATGAGTCGATGTAGCGGCTTAAGTCCCTATCTCTTAACGAAGTTCTCGGAAAACGTTATGATGACGAGGACAGAGAAAATTGGGAACCCGTATCGTCCTACAGCAGGGCAGGCTGACAAATAGGGCAATGCGTATCCTCATATAATTGTATAATAATAAAGTTAAACACCAAGAAATAGCCCTGAGCCGATCCTTGACCCAGGACATGGTGCCTTACTACGAATTCTCCCACAACGTGTACTGAAAAATTGAAAATTGTAACTTTACTGGGATAGAACGATACAATCAGATTAAACAATTCCGCACAATAGAGCAGACATAACATTAACAAACAAAAAGAACTAACATACGTATCACACTGATATCACTATCTCGAATGATCACATATGAAACAGAAATACAGGGATAAGATTGACAAATAAACTCCTCTGACTATGGAAGTAGCAAGGATCAGTAAAAAAGACAGTGACAATTCTTCCTTTTCTCCTTTCTCCCACTGGTCTCACACTAAAATAATTTCCAGAAACTTAAAAGATACTACAGCTTCCCATCTACACTCACAATGTGGCACAAAAGGCTGCAACCTCTAAAGCGAGGAGAAAAATGAAGTCGTATATTGTAAATTTATGTAAATTAGGATTACGTTATATTGCTTATATGTAAAATATCGAAATACGAGCTATATTACAGAATATGAAGTTGTGAAATAAATAGGAACATGAATTCATGAAGCCAACAAAGATTTGAGAAAAAAAAACAATATAAGGGAGAAAGAAACCACAGAATTTGAATTTGAATTTATTAATAGTTACATGCCACTGAGTCTGAAAAGCCCTTTTATGTAGCATATTCGATTAATACAGGTTTGTGAACACAATAAATACATTTTTATAATATTAAAACGGCCGTAGCCGTGTTGAAACACCGGATGCCGTGAGATCTCCGAAGTTAAGCAACATTGGGCGTGGTCAGGAGTTGGATGGGTTGCCTCGCGCTGTTGGTGGGGGGTAAGGCAATGAAGGAGCGGAAAGGAACTGGCCACCCTACCGCACGTAAACTCCGGCTCAGGAACACCTCTGCGGAGGTTCGAACCTGCCTTCGGGCACAATAACCCTTACCTTACCTATAATATTAAAATACAAAGACAATCATTAAACTTAAACAATTAAAATAAAACAAAGCAAAGTCGTGTCCGTACAGGCCATGAAGGCCCTTGGAGGGGTGGAAGGTAAAGGCTTCCACCATCCGTAACCTCGACACTTGATGGGGTGGAGTGGTTAGCTCTACGCCCGTCCGCCTTTGCCCCCAGGAATTAACCTGGTGCTCATTTTTGGTGTAGGCTGAATGAACCTCAGGAACATGTGCACCTCCGAAAGTGGAATCTCGTTTCTTAAATTTTTCGACTTCCTGACAAGGAATCGAACCCACGTCCTTCCGGGCGAACCGAGCACGCCTTTACCGCCTCGGCCAGGCAGTCCCTAAAAAATTAAAAAAAAACACATACCGAATCCAGTAAAATTAAAACATACATTATACAACATGTAAGAAAGTAAATCATTAAGCCCATTTATTATTTCATACTACAAGAATCTAAAGGATCTAAAGATAAAACAGGGAAACAATTTTCTAAGAAATATATATATTTCTGATTGTTAGACACAAGAATGCCTGATCCGAGTTCCTTGCCTACTCCTCCAGGAGGATAGATGATACGGACTGCCTTAGCTGAATGAGTTAGTGTTATTTGGGAAACGGTGAAGGTTAAATACGTTAAAGATAGGCCTAAGTGATGCCGTGCAAACAAACGATTTGTTAAATTTAGTGGTAGGATGGAGGAGAACACAGTGAAAAGATAGAGTATGGCAAGAAGATGAAGAAACAAAAAAGGATGAAGCATCGAAATTGGCACGTGGTCCCTAGAAGACCCTAAACACAGAAATAATAATAATAATAATAATAATAATAATAATAATAATAATAATAATAATAATAATAATAATAATAATAATAATAATAATAATAATAATAAAAACGCCATCATCACACACATCCATGCAAAAAGATGTCCGACTCGTTGGCTGAATGGTCAGCGATTCCCGGGTTTGATTCCCGGCGAGGTCGGGCATTTTAACCTTCATTGGTTAATTCCATTGGCTCCGGGGCTGGGTGTTTGTGCTGTCCCCAACATCCCTGCAACTCACACATCACACATAACACAATCCTCCACCACAATAACACGCAGTTACCTACACATGGCAGATGCCGCCCACCCTCTGCATCCAGCTAGAGATAGCCACACGAAATTATTATGCTAAAAGATTGATTAAAAAATCCCTCAGCCGCATCTCGCTATAAAAAGGCACAAGGTAATACACATCGACCTTAGTTGTCGATTGTAGAACAATGTTGTTCTCGACTACTAGATTCTCCTCTCATTTATTGCTTACACAGTCTGTATGTCGTTTCAGGGCGAGTATTTTAGAAACCCTCTGTACCCACACATCAGAAGTTAAGCTAAATATCCTTTAATGCACAATATAAACGTGCCAGAGAACAGCTGGGCGGTAACCCAGGACCTAAAGGTTGGAGGTCAGCTCTCCGTCAAGGATCTGCTATCGACCGAGCAGCTTGTTTTGCGTCAACACTGCAGGCTTCACGTTAAGCACTTCATATGGGGTGTGAATATTGAAAATTCGAAGTGTACACAACCGAGCCATGAACAACACTTCATTTACATTCTGGGGCGACAATTCGTATTGGCATAAAATATAAACGCATTTTGTGATCCACTGTTGTTAAATCTACGAGTAATAAAAGTGGGAAATTCAAACACGAATAAAAAATAGATTTCAGAACATATTTTGACTAACAAAAGCTAAACTTCCTCTCAGTTATGGAATATTAAAGCCGTTATTTAATTCTGTTGTTGTTTGAGTCATCAGTCTATAGACTGGTTTGATGCAGCTCTCCATGCCACCCTAACCTGTGCTAACATTTTCATTTCTAAACAACTCCTACATCCTAAATCTGCTGGTCATATTCATATCTTGGTTTATCCCTACCGTTCTTACCGCCTGCACTTCCCTTTTAAACCAAATGAACACGTCATGGGTGTCTTAGGATGTGTCCTATTATCCTATTACTCCTTCTCATCAAATTTAGCCGAATCGATCTGCTCTCACCAACTCGATTCAGTACGTTTTCATTCGTGATTCGATCTATCCGTGTCACGTTCAGCGTTCTTCTGTAACATTGCATTTTCTCTTTCTTTCTGAGCTAGTTATCGTCCATGTTTCACTTCAGTACAGTGCCACACTCCAGACGAAAGTCTTCAAAATCATCTTTCAAATTCCTGTATCAATGTTTAAGGTGAGGAAATTTTCTTTACTGAAGAAAGCTCTTCCTTGCTTGTGCTAGTCTGCATTTTATATCGTCCTTACTTCTGCCAACGTTAGTTATTTTACTACCCAAGTACATACATACATACATATCTTTATTACCCACCCTAGTGTACACCATCGGTTACAGGTAATAAAGACAGAGACAGAGCGAAACACAGAACGAACAAACAAACAATAGGCACTACATCTCTCCTAAAACTACTGAACTAAATTATCTACCTGTACATCTACTCAGTGTCCTCCCATACGTACGCGGATAACCAGCATACGTGCAGGAAGCACCGCACTACAAACTATCCTAATCCCCTACTCCTACCTACCACCTAAAAAAGAAAACTTTAGTAGACTGGTCGCTGCGTCAGCCCTGGTAAACTACCCAAGTAACAACATCCATCTACGTCCCTTAAGACTTCGTTACTACATCTAATATTTCCTGCATTTACTGACTTCGTTCGATTGCACTCCATTACTTTTGCTTTGTACTTATTTATTTTTCATTTTGTACTCCTGACCCAAGGCTCCCTCCATACCGTTCAGCAATTCTCACAGATACTCTGCAGATTCAGATAACATAAGAATATCACGGGCATGTTTGATGTAGCTACTACTAATAATAATAATCTAAACGGTCATAAACCAGCAATTACGTCGAATTCATAGTCGAAAACCTGTGGTACCTGTTAGTGCGACATCAAAACAAACAAACAAACAAACAAACAAACAAACAAACAAACAAACAAACAAACATCACCCAAAAATAACCACAACAAAACAATGAAATGCATTATATCCTTACGTTCATCAAAGCTTTAGAAGGTACGTATTCAAGAACAGAAGTAACAGGCATGGAAACAATACACTGACTTTGAGGAATTCTACTTCCTCATTCCGTGAGGTTATCTCCTGTTAAGTCTTCTTGGCGTTTAAATCCTTACGTGACCTGAGTCTGAATAGAGGTAACGAACATCTGTCATTCCCACGCTAGATCAAGCACACTTCGCAACCTGAAACATAACGCTTCTTCAATTTTTAGAAAGTACCACGGATATCAATGAGAATGAAGGCACAATACCTAATTAAATTTCCTGTCAGTGACAACCCAATTAGCCCATACTTGCACTACGCTGGAAATGACTGTCCTATTCACAATGTTTAGCAATCTACTCACTGACATCCCCGCGGTGTAGGGTAGCATGCCTGCCTCTAACCCGGAGGCTGTCCACGTCCGTAGCGTAGTGGTTAACGCTATTAGATGCCGTCCCTGGATGGCGGGTTCGATTTCAGGTACTGTCAAAATTTACGATTGACAGGAGGGCTGGTATATGGTTGAAAGTGTTACATGCCGGGAAAGAGCTACATCGCCTCGGGGCACACGGTTTTACTTAACCCGGATGGTGCGTGTCCGATTCATGTCACTTCTAGGATTTTAATTCTGAACTGAGGGTAGGAACGGGTTTCACTCACCGTCGTGAAACCAACTGAGAAGTTCTCTGATACGAGAGGCATCGGATGCGCTCGAGATAGCCTAGCAGTAGACTGGGGATATCGTTTCGCTGACCACGTGGAACTCCAGTATCCTTAGGCATTCGGCTGGGCAGCAGTCGTCTTCAAGAGCGGAGGCTCTAATGGGTTGTTGCTCCATAGTTTTGTTTGTTTCATTACTTTGAATTAATTCACGAATTAAAAAAATATCACTTGAAGGTTTATGACACTGGATAATGACGATTCAGGTGCAAGGGATGATAATTTCCTGTCTGTAAATACGATATCGTATGCAGAAACGTGCAAGTATGCACTGGATATACTACTTCTTGTGTTGTTTCTTTCCATTGGTTGCTTTGACCCGTTAGGATTCTTCCCCCTGCGTTCTTTTACCATCTGTAATCATCTTTATCCTTTTGTCTCGTCTCCTTTCTTGTGTTTATCCGACTTTATTTTATCCTACATTTCCCACATTAAGAAGGTAAATTTGTCCGGATATTTCCTCAGTGTGTCATGGTTTAGAGTCCGGATTTTTATGCACTTAACGGGGTAGAATGCAAGTAACAAATACACTATCGTGCACAACGGTTATGCTATGAGGTTTGCAAAAACACTAGGGGTACTGCCCATCAGAACTCCTAGAATCTCTGCTACTCACACTACATTATGGAAGAGAGGACTCGGAGATGTTTCCTAATAACCAAATTAATTTGCAGTCTAAGCTGTTACTGCCTAAACCTCAGAGCTCTATAATGTTATTTGCTTTACGCCCCACTAACTAATTTTGACGGTTTTTGGAGATGCCGAGGTGCTGGAATTTGCCCCGAAGGAGTTCTTTTACGTGCCAATAAATCTACCGACACGGGGCTGACGTATCTGAACACCACCGGACTGAGCCAGGATCGAACCTGCCAAGTTGAGGTCAGAAGGCCAGCGCCGCCACCGTCTGAGCCACTCAGCCCGGCTTGACGAGGAGAGAGCTATACTAGTAATAATGAAAGTTGGTGCGTGACATTTCTTAGAGGGAGATCCGTTTACTGCCTCTCGGGGCGGGATGAAGGGAGTGGCGGTATGGTTGCCATGGAAACGAGGGTGGGGCGACTGCGGTTTCCATGAAGATAAAACTTCTGGGCAGCTAGTCTTTCTGGGAGTTGCCAAACCTCTCACTTCACTTGTGAGTTACATCTTGTCGCAAGCAGTTCAGTATGAGTGGCATACTATTTCTGTTTTGTGGTCGTTAGTAAGTTAATTGTATTTTTAATACTATTTACGTACGTACGTACAATCATTGTATTTTAATTTATATTTCGAGTACGATAGAGGAGAATTGTTGAATGTATCCGGTACAGGCTTGGGCAAAATGTTGCTTTCGCTGTCGTGCCAGTCATATTTAAAGCCGCAATAGTAACTTATAAAAGATACGGTACGAAAATGGTGCCAAGTATTGTGCTTCACGACATGGTCAATACATGTGAATGCTGGATAAAGATTAATAGGTTTAGTGGTGGTGGCTGAATGAGGAAAGTAACAAAATAACTTACAAACTCGTCCATTGCTGACTATTCCCTCGAATGTCGATCCGTTACAAGCACAACAATATTAAGTTGCAATGATAACAGTGAGCAAAATGCCGGAGACTTCAATGAGTGATATACCCATTAACCCCTCTTACGGGTATCTGATTAAGTTACTTTAGGAGAGATCTCAAGATTTATAGGACATGATAACCAGAGGAGTGCGACAGGCTTCGGGAGGCGGCAGAATTCATATCCCCACTCGAATGACTGCTAACAGGCTGCGGATTTCGATAAGCTCAGTGGCATTCGGTTTATAATTTACAGCTAAACTGGAAATGAATCAGGATGACTATTGAGTGACTCTAGAAATAAACGAGTTAAGCTGAAGAAAGTTTTACATACATTTTAAAATTTAAAATTTAGTTTCCACATTTCCCTCTGTCGTTTACTCCCTGTAGGTAAACAACGCTTGTGGGTCGAAATGGTGACCCTGTCAAAATATACGGCAACTGAAGGGATATTAAACATATATTTGGTGTAAATGGAGATTTGTATAGCACATATGGAGTCAATAATAATAATAATAATAATAATAATAATAATAATAATAATAATAATAATAATAATAATAATAATAATAATAATAATAATAATAAAATGTCGTATGGCTTTTACTGCCGGGAGTGTCCGAGGACATGTTCGGCTCGCCGGGTGCAAGTATTTTTATTTGACTCCCGTAGGCGACCTGCGCATCGTGATAAGGATGAAATGATGATGAAGACAAGACATACACCCAGCCCCCGTGCCAGCGAAATTAACAATGATGGCTAAAATTCCTGACCCAGCCGCGAATCGAACCCCGGACCCCTGTGACCAAAGGTCAGCACTCTAACCATTTAGCCATGGAGCCTGGGAAATAATAATAATAATAATAATAATAATAATAATAATAATAATAATCAAATGGCCTCATCTACCATTTGACTAGGCTGCCTGCCAGGCAATTTCAACGTACCATTTTTACTGTATAACACTGCAGAGAAATCGTAACGATGTTGAATGATCTATAACTGAGTTTTAATTAATTTGTTCGTGCAAACAACAAATGTGTCATGAGAGATCCTTTACATACCTACATAGTACGAGATGGAGCATCGAAGATAATTTTATCTGGCCTTGAACCTCTGCTGGGTTTGAACCAGAGATCTTGGGATCCGAAGTCGTTGTAATCCTTTATCCTGCAGCAGTTAGTTTAAACTTATGATGAGGAAGATGACTTATATGTTACGTATCATTCGGACATTCTGTTGGAAATGAAATGGCGTATGGCCTTTAGTGCCGAGAATTTCCGAGGACATGTTCGGTTCGCCAGGTGCAGGGCTTTTTATTTGACTCCCGTAGGCGACCTGCGCGTCGTGATGAGGGTTACATGATGATGAAGACGATATACACCCAGCTCTCGTGCCAGCCGAATTAGCCGATAGTTAAAATTCCTGACCCTGCCGGTAATCGAACCCGGGACGCCTGTAACCAAAGGCCAGCACGCTAACAATTTAGCCATGGAGCAGGACATTCTCGTGTAGATCAAGGGTAATTGTGGGACGGAGTTACGGAAACCCATTCCTAACAAGCAGAAGTTTGACTCAGTTGAGAACCCGGCGTTTAATTCATTAATACATCCATTTCCGAACCCTCAAATCAGTCTTAAAAATGATAGAAACAGAATCTGAAATCGTGGCAGTCAAAGTTGGGAGTATGGGGGGGGGGGGGAGTGTACTTTGCTGCTTAACTATACGACAGCGGTGACCACAACCGTCATAACTTAATGAGCGGATGAGATTGCAAACCCAAGGGTGCTGTATGATCAATTGCCAACCTGTTGATGTTCAGAGAAATCTGCAGCTCGCTGTCTCCACGGACAGAGACATTACCGATGAGTACAACTAAATTCTAAACAATCTGTTACAATTCGTCTGTTCAAAAAACAGCGCAATTCTTTGATCATTGTTTTACATTTGCGATGTCATTTCGACTAAGCTATACCTACAATAATTCTCGAGCAACCGACAAGTGCAGCAGGTTGTGATTTAGAGGCATCAGCTCTTCGTTTCCCTTTAATAGAGCCTGAAAAAATAATCTTTAATATCTTCATGATGTTCACGATACAACTTCCTATTGAAACACGTTCCGTTTCGTGTAGATTGAAAGATTTTTCCATATGTTCGAAGACTTTTAAGTCGTCCATCCATCGAAGTAAACGATGGTAACGATGTTACTGATTTCTTAATGTACTTCGTGGAAATTAATTTTGTGGCCATTTACAATAGAGATAAGCAATGAAAACTGCATCAAAATTGGTGTAATTTTTTAAATGTTAGATTAATGTTTGAATGTTAATGGTTCATGGTGTGAGTTACTGTAGTCACGTCCTAGTTCGTGAACCATGAGCAACGGCTGAGTGGCCTAGTAAGTGGTCCTGAGAGTCGGGATACCAGTTGCTATGAAATGGCAGTGGGCATCTCGGACATATTCTGAGTCATGGCCCTCCTTGTGCTCAGGCCTCTAGGACTATACAATAACCCGTGGTCCCTAACCCGTTAGAAGAAAGATACTCAATTGGACTATGTGTAAGTAGGGCAGCATCCTGCTTCTTGAATTTACCGCGCTCAGAAAATTTTTAAGCAAGCCTCGGACGTATGGGACTAATGGAGTCCCACTTCCATTTGACAGGCGAGGGACTCCTTGGAAACAACTTGGCGAACGAAATGGAATTCGATGGGGAGCTATCAATATTAATCGGACTTATGGGTGAAAGAAAGTAGAACTGGCTGAGTCAGCAAAGAGGATGCACATGGATGTGCTAGGAGTAAGTTATATTCTGGTAAGGGGAGATAAGGAGGAAGAGATAGGAGATTATAAAGTGTACTTGACGGGTGTTAGAAAGGGAAGGGCAGAGTCTGGGGTAGGACTGTACATCAGGAATACTATTGCACGCAACATAGTTTCTGTTAGGCACGTAAATGAGCTAATGATGTGGGCAGATTTGGCAGTTGGAGGAATTAGGACATGAATTGTCTCAGTGTATTCACATGTGAGGGTGAAGATGAAAATGAAGTGGACAAGTTTTATGAAGCATTGAGTGATATCGTAGTCAGGGTCAAGAGCAAAGATAGGATAGTGCTAATGGGCGATTTGGGAATAGAACTGAAGGATACGACAGGGTGATTGGTAAATGTGGGGAAGATACGGAAGCTAATAGGAATGGGAAGCGTTTACTGGATGTCTGTGCTAGTATGGGTTTAGCATTTACGAATATATTCTTCAAGCACAAGGCTATACACCGCTACACATGGGAGGCTAGGAGTACCAGGTCCATAATAGACTATATCTCAACCGACTTCGAATTCAGGAAATCTGTTAGGAATGTACGGGTTTTTCGGGGATTTTTCGATGAAACAGAACACTATGTGATTTGTAGTGAACTAAGTATCTCTAGGCCTAGGGTAGAGAAAGTGAAATCTGTCTGTAAATGAATCAGTGTAGGAAATTTCCAGGACAAGGAAGTTCGTGGATATGATTAGTGAGAAGTTTCTAACAGTGGATAGTAACCAGGTTCAGGATATAGAAAGAGAATGGGTGGTATTCAGGGATACTGTAATGGAAACAGCAGGGTAATGCCTAGGAACAACTGTGTGTAAAGATGGGAAAAATCGAACATCTTGGTGGAACGATGAAGTGAGAGCAGCTTGTAAACGTAAAAGTAAGGTTTATCAGAAATGGCTCCAAACAAGGGCCAAGGAAGACAGGGATTTGTACGTAGATGAAAGAAACAGAGCGAAACAAATAGTTGTTGAATCCAAAAAGAAGTCTTGGGAAGATTTTGGTAATAACCTGGAAAGGCTAGATCAAGCAGCTGGGAAACTTTTCTGGACAGTAATAAAGAATATCAGGATGGTAGGGGAAAAAGAAATGAACAGTCTTTTGTGTAGTTCAGGTGAACTCATAATAGATCCCAGGGAATCACTGGACAGGTGGAGGAAAGATTTTGAAAATCTTCTCAACGTGAAAGGAAATCTTCATGGTGGCGTCGCGAACAACCGAGCTTATGGGGAGGAGGAAAATGATGTTGGTGAAATTACGCTTAAGGAAGTTGAAAGGATGGTGAATAAACTCCATTGTGATAAAGCAGCAGTAATAGATGAAATTAGACCTGAAATGGTAAGTATAGTGGCAAGGCAGGGATTAAATGGCTTCATAGATTAGTAATATTAGCATGGAGTGTTGGTAAGGCACCTTCAGATTGGACAAAAGCAGTAATTGCACCTATCTATAAGCAAGGGTACCGGAAGAATTGAAACAACTATCGAGGTATCTCATTGATTAGTATGCCAGGCAAGGTATTCATTGGCATCTTGGAAGGAGGGTGCGATCGGTGGTTGAGAGGAAGTTGGATGAAAACCAGTGTTTAGACCACAGACGAGGCTGTCAGGATCAGATTTTCAGTATGCACCAGGTAATTGAAAAATGCTACGAGAGGAATAGACAGTTGTGTTTATGTTTCGTAGATGTAGAGAAAGCATATGACAGTTTACCTAGGGAAAAGATGTTCACCATACTGGGGGACTATGGGATTAAGTGTAGGTTATTAAAATCAATCAAAGGCATTTATGTTGACAACTGGGCTGCAGTGAGAACTGATGGTAGCATGAGTTCTTGGTTCAGGGTACTTACAGCGGTTAGACATGGCTATCTTCTGAAAGGTATAAAGTGGCAGGGAGGGATTCAGTTAGGTGGAAATGTGGTATGCTGGCTATGCTGAGGACTTGGTGTTAATGGCAGATTGGGCCGAAATCCTGCAGTCTAATATCTTGGATCTTGAAAATACGTAATGAGTATTGTATGAAAATTAGCCTTTCGAAGACTAAATTGACGTCAGTAGGTAGGAAATTCAACAGAACTGAATGTCAGATTGGTGATAAAAAACTGGACCAGGTAGATAATTTCAAGTATTTAGGATGTGTATTCTCCCAGGATGGTAATACAGTACGTCAGACTGAATCAAGGTGCAGTAAAGCTAATGCAGTGAGCTCGCAGTTGTGATCAACAGTATTCTGTAGGAAGAAAGTCAGGTCCAGGACGAAACTATCTTTACAACGGTCTGTTTTCAGACCAACTTTGATTTACGGGAGCTAAAGCTGGCTGGACTCGGGATTTCGTATTCATAAGTTAGAAGTAACAGACATGAAAGTAGCAAGAATGCTTGTTGGTACAAACAGGTGGGAACAATGGTAGGAGAGTACTCGGAATGAGGAGATAAAGGCTAATTTAGGAATGAACTCGATGGATGAAGCTGTACGCATAAACCGGCTTCGGTGTTTGGGTCATGTGAGGCGAATGGATGAGGATAGGTTACCTAGGAGAATAATGGACTCAGTTAGTGAGGGAAAGAGAAGTAGAGGTAGACCAAGATGACGATGGTTAGACTCAGTTTATAACGATTTAAAGAAAAGAGGTATATAACTAAATCAGGCCACAGCACTAGTTGCAAATAGGCGATTGTGGTGACATTTAGTATGTTCACAGAGGCTTGCTACTGAACGCTGAAAAGTATAACTGTCTATAATGATGTTGTATGTATGTATGTTAGAAGATGTTGGCTTCTATTAATTTGCTGATAAAAGTTGAAGAAAGTAGGAATGTAGAGAAACCATCAGCCCATAGAAATTCGCTGAAGGTGAGCAGGAAGCAACTCTAGTATTGGCATCCTAATGGCCTCAAAACAACAGGTTTGGTATTTGAATAAGGTACTTCGAACGTCTTTTAATTCCACGCAGCGAGCATAAGGTAAGGAAGTACCAAACACAACTGTTATTGCTAGCAAGGAACCAACAGTAGATCTGCACCGCGAGGGAAGGCACTGAATTCACTGTTCCCTTCTCTCTTGCTGAGAGGCGGTTTTCTCGAAGTAAAAACCCTCATTTCTCTGCTCCTACTTAACGGATTGAGATAACATTAAGTGCAGGGAAATTCTGGCTGACAACACTTTAATGTTGGCAAGTTTCCTAAACAATGAGTTGGCAGATTTTGTGTTTATTCAACCCAAGCCGACAGATGAACAGACAAAACTCAAAAATGAGGGATATCGTCTGCGCATCGCGTATACTACTAACCCTCTCAAAATTGCGACAAAAATTGATGCACGGGCGGGCAATACATTCTTATTATACACGCGAATTTTTCAATATGAGAGGTTATGTTATTCTCCCTTTGTGCCTAATAGATTTCATCACGAGAAATTCCAGCGCCTGTTTCCAATCATTCAACTGGGCCAGGAATGGAATTAATGAAGCCCCCATCTAGCGGCGAGGCCTGTCGCACTCCTCTGGGACAATGATTAATGAATGACAGATGAACTGAAATGATATTGGAGAGTGTTGCTGGAATGAAATATGACAGGAAAAACCGGAGTACCTGGAGAAAAACCTGTCCCGCCTCCGCTTTGCCCAGCACAAATCTCACATGCATTGACCGGGATTTGAACCACGGAACCCAGCGGTGAGAGGTCGGCGCACTGCCGCCTGAGCCACGGAGGCTCCTTCATCACGAGCTTGTGCATTATTATTCAGTACTAAAACAGCATAGTGCATTCCAACAGTCCGCTATTACAGGACGTTGACACAATTCTAAGGATACGGTCAAGAAATATCCAATTAGCACTTACCTAGTCTACCGCCAAATATCGTTCAGTTAATGAATCTCACCTGAAACAGAAAGGAAGACAATTATTAACAGTAAAATAATAACAATCATCATCATCATCATCTTGCATTCATAAATTATAGGCAACTTGATCTATGAACCGACCATAACTTATTATAAAGACAAATATGGATTGAAGGACAACGAAGTGGTAGGATTAATGGGAGGAGCTCAAGGGACTACTCCTATATTCATTGTGAATTTCTGGAAACAGATTAACTTAGACGTTCCAGAACTGCAAACTTTACGGGCTTCTATTGTGCTGCTTAGAAATCATGACTACATTTATAATTCTTGTACTTTAACGATATAATACGAAAAATGTAATAAACAAAATTATCATTGTAAGCCAGAGTTATAAAGGTCATTGTCTCATTATGCTTTGCCCACTGGGGCAACCTTCATATGAGGGCAGATTTTGTCAATAAAATATCAAAGTGGCCCCGGTTCGTATCCTTTATCGGCATATGTCTGATTCAGGTCATTTAAGTACTGGGCGAGTTGGCCGTGCGATTCGGGGTGCGCGATTGTGAGCTTACATCCGGGAGATAGTAGGTTCGAACCCACTGTCAGCAAATCTGAAGTTGGTTTTCCGTGGTTTCCCATTTTCTCACCAGGAAAATGCTGGGGCTGTAGCTTAATTAAGGCCATGGTCGCTTCCTTCTCTCTCCTAGGCCTTCCCTATCCTATCGTCGGCATATGACCTATCTGTGTCGGTGCGACGTAAAGCAATTGTAAAAAACGTCTTTTTAGTATCACCCATGGGAGCCGAAGATAAGGTCTTCGAAGCGATAAGAATGGTTGTTTCTATATTGCTGTCAGCGCTCACTTCTTCTTTGTTCTATAGTTCAAGTTTTAAAAGCTAGCACGTTCGTAGCATTTCGTGACTCTTGATATCATCATTATGGACACGGTACCTTAAGTTTAACGTGGAACTCGAACCAAAGGAACGATTTTTTTTAAACTCCACATTCATTGTATGTCCCAGTAATGATAATAATAATAATAATAATAATAATAATAATAATAATAATAATAATAATAATAATAATAATAATAATAATAATAATAATAATAATATAAAATCATTAATCAAAGTACGATAAGTGAGAAACCAGAAGAGGGAAATCTTAACCTTTGGAGATTTCAAGAAGGCGTATGATTCTGTAGATCTTAGAGTGCTGATGAACGTTCTCCGTGAGTTGTCTATAATTAGGCAAACCTCCATAGATACCTTTTCCGTACTTAAATTCATGTGCGAATTCTCTAAGCCGTTTGAGATTAACACAGGCCTCGCTTTTCTCCACTGCTCTTTAATTGCATTCTAGAAACGATCATTAGGAATGAAGGTCTATAATGACTAAGAATGGAGCTCAGAATGCCGTGAAGATAAGTTGCGGAAATAATGTCCCCATGATGGACTGTCAGACCTTCGCAGATGGCGTCGTTCTGATAACAGATAATCCTCACACTGCCAAGAAGCAAGCTGAACTACAAAATGTTGCGGCTGAAACAGGATTAAGAATTTCCTTTAAATAAACAACATTCATAGGCTCAGTCAAAACGGATGACACGGACAGAAATGTAACTCAGTTTGGGGACATCTATCTCGTTCATAAATTTAAATACCTGGGAGAAATGAAAAGGAGGCATTAAAAGAGAGGGTCCAAAGAAGTCGCTAAATGACCAACATATTTTCCGGTTGAGATTAAAGTTGGGACTCAAAATCATCGAAAAAATTATGACGACAATGAGGAAAAGAAGACTGACCTTTTATGGACACATTAAAAGGATGAATCAAGTGAGGTCGGTCAACAACACTCTTTCCACAAGAAAAAATGAAAACACAGCCTGGGTGGCTTAGACAGGTGCACAACGACCTAGCAGAAGTGGGTGTCAAGAAGGAAGCGATTCAGGGGAGAAAATCTTATAGGAAAAAAGTTTTTTGGACTGAGGGATACGCCAGAAAAGCCACTAGCCAAGCCAAGCCACGAAACATCTCGACGGAAGAAAGAGAAAGGAGAAGCCAAAGACGTAAAGATCTTATTCGAGAGTGCAAAGAGAAAGGCAGGTAGATTGTGTGAACGTGACTACAGATGGCTGTATCAATGAATAATAATAATAATAATAATAATAATAATAATAATAATAATAATAATAATAATAATAATAATAATAATAATAATTGTTACGGGGTTACACGTGGAACGCAGAGGTGAAAGAAGGTGCCGGGATGAATGGGACTAACTACAATGTCAAGAAAAGAATTTAAAAACTTAACGGAAGGTTATATTTTTGTAAAACAACAAGATTACAACTTTTCACTCAGTGAGATTACAATGACATAGAAATTTAGAAACAAAACTTAGGAAAATCCGAGACTTCAGAACTTTAACTCTCTTGGGCTACAAGCCCCTAGTTTTACAATTTTTGAGTTCCTACCTCAAAAAACAAAACAAAATTTACACAAGGGCGGAAATCCCTCCATACATGGGGCGTTTGCTCCCAACTCAAAATAACAAGCCTCCCAGAGGCACTTTTACAACACTAGAAAAGAGCTGTCGTGCACTCAGTTTTCCAAGCTTATTCAAGGCGATATCAGAAAATTACAATCACTTGCCACCAAGACACAACTTATAAACTTGAAACCGGGGTATCTAGTACCCAACCTTTCGGCCGTAGCGGAAAAGAACAGGTTAAATGGCCCGAAACACAAATTGAATGGAGGCGTCTACTTGCACTCCTAGATATGAATTCTTAAAACCTAAAGGGCACTAGGCCGATGGAACAGGGGCTATTCCCAAACTATGGAGGTGACTCTTATCAGAATAAATTAGAACATTACGGAAAGGAAGAAAACCAGTTACCAAAACGTAGTCACCTTAAAGCAATATGAAGGGGAGCTCGAGAGGGTATATCACTCTCTATCCCCGATTTACAGTCAAAGATTTATGAAATTTTTACATGAGCCGAAAGGAGATTTACATTTTAGAGAAGTTGGTTACATAGTTAAAGTTTCGAAACTTTCCCTCGGGTTAAACTGCGGAGCTAGCAAAAAAGTAAGATGTTAGATGGCCATTAACTTGCCGGTGTTCTTCTGCCTGATGAATGAGGGCCTCCCGCCTCCTGCTTGACACACACACTTAGTTGGAAGACGATCAAATGGCCAAGAGACGAGAAAATCTACAGTTTATAAACCCTCGGGGGAAGTTCGAGACCTTTCACTAATAAACCAGCCACACCCTCTCAATTTATTGGTGGATTTAAAAGTTACACACAAAATAGAGGAAGAAGGCATTAATAGGTTGAAAATTAATTACAGAAATTTGGGATTGGCTAGATTCAAAACTGCCGGAAAGAAAAGATTAATATTGCTAACCCAAAAATAAAGGAACATCAATTAGTAATAAAGACTTATAAATACAAAACTTCTTCAAATCAAAAGTTCTTCCACTTCGCACCAGGGTGCATGATCATAGTTTTTAACAGTGACATCTGTTGAAGAAAGTCCAAACTTCTTGATGAATGGCATACAAAACAAGTAGAAATTCACAGAGTACATGAAATTTCACAATAACAAAACTTCATCAGATTTCTGTAGTGGCATCTTCTGGGTTAAGGTTTAAGTAGGTCTAATTTCAAGTTCACGGTTCCTCCAGTAGAGGAGTTCTTTTAGGCGCAAGATTTAAATGTGCGGCGTAGAGGTGTACCTCCCGGTATAATAATAATAATAATAATAATAATAATAATAATAATAATAATAATAATAATAATAATAATAATAATAATAATAATAATAATAATAATAATAATAATAATAATAATAATAATAATAATAATAATTATTTAGGCTGCCTGTGTGTCAGCTTTAGGTTTCGCTCTACTTGTACCAGATGTACGCTAAACTCAATCTCAATTCGGTGACCTATGGCTGAGTTTTAATTAATTTTGTCGGGTAAACCATGAAGATGGACTTCAGGCTATGCCATGACAACTACGAGTCCAAGTCCATTTCCATTCAAATTAAGCCATAGTGTGGGTTACTGTAGTCACGTTCTAGTTCGTGAACCATGGGCAACGGCTGAGTGGCCTAGTAAGTGGTCCTGAGAGTCGGGATACCAGTTGCTATGGAATGGGAGCGGGCATCTCGGACACATTCTGAGTCATGGTCCTACTTGTACTTAGGCGCCTAGGACTATACGATCCACCGGTGGTCCATAACCCGTTAGAGGAGAGATCCATCACTTGAACTATGTGTATGTAGGGTAGCATACTGCTTCATGAATTTACCATGCTCAGAACATTTTAAGCAAGCGTCGGACCTCTCCCACTCCCATTTGACAGGCGTGGGTCTCCTTGGAAAAAACTTGGCGAACGAAATAGAATTCGATGGCGAGCTATCAATATTAATGGGGCTTATGGAAGAAAGAAAGAAAGAAAGAAAGAAAGAAAGAAAGAAAGAAAGAAAGAAAGTAGAACTGGCTGAGTCAGCAAAGAGGATGCATCTGGATGTGCTAGGAGTAAGTGATATTCGGGTATGGGGAGATAACGAGGAAGATATAGGAGATTATAAAGTGTACTTGACGGGTGTTAGACAGGGAAGGGCAGAGTCTGGGGTAGGGCTCTTTATCAGGAATACCACTGCACGCAACATAGTTTCTGTTAGGCACGTAAATGAGCGAATGATGTGGGTAGATTTGGCAGAATTGTCTCAGTGTATTCACCATGTGAGGGTGTAGATGAGGATGAAGTTGACAAGTTTTATGAAGTATTGAGTGACATCGTTGTCAGGGTCAACAGCAAGGATAGAATAGTGCTAATGGGCGGTTTCAATGCGATAGTTGGAAATAGAACTGAAGGATACGAAAGGGTGATTGTAAATGTGGGGAAGATATGGAAGCCAATGGGGATGGGAAGCGTTTGCTGGACTTCTGTGCTAGTATGGGTTCAGCAGTTACGAATACATTCTTCAAGCATAAGTCTATTCACTGCTACACATGGGAGGCTAGGTGTACCGGATCCATAGTAAACTATATCTTAACCGACTTTGAATTCAGGAAATCTGTTAGAAATGTACGAGTTTTCAGGGGATTTTTCGATGATACAGACCACTATCTGATCTGTAGTGAACTAACTATCTCTAAGCATAGGGTAGAGAAAGTGAAATCTCTCTGCAAACGAATAAGGGTAGAAACTCTCCAGGACGAGGAAATTAGATGGTTATTGAGAAGTTTCGAACAGTAGACAGTAAGCAGGTTCAGGATATAGAAAGTAAATGGATGGCATATAGGGATGCTGTAGTAGAAACAGCAAGGGAATGCCTAGGAACAACTATATGTAAATATGGGAAAAGGCGAACATTTTGGTGGAATGATGAAGTGAGAACAGCTTGTAAACGTAAAAAAGAAGGCTTATCCGAAATAGCTCCAAACAAGGGCCGAGGCAGACAGGGATTTGTACGTAGATGAAAGGAACAGAGCGAAACAAATAGTTGTTGAATCCAAAAAAAAAAGTCGTGGGAAGATTTCGGTATTAACCTGGAAAGGCTAGGTCAAGCAGCAGGGAAACCTTTCTGGGCAGTAATAAATAATCTTAGAAAGGGACGGAAAAAGGAAATGAACAGTGTTTTGAGTAATTCAGGTGAACTCATAATAGATCTCAGGGAATCACTGGAGAGGTGGAGGGAATATTTTGAAAATCTTCTCAACGTAAAAGGAAATCTTCCTGGTGGTGTTGCGAACAGCCAAGCTCATGGGGAGGAAGAAAATAATGTTGGTGAAATTACGCTTGAGGAAGTGGAGAGGATGGTTGATAAACTCCATTGTGATAAAGCAGCAGGAATAGATGAAATTAGACCTGTAATGGTGAAGTATAGTGGGAAGGCAAGGATGAAATGGCTTCATAGAGTAGTAAGATTAGCATGGAGTGTTGGTAAGGTACCTACAGATTGGACAAAAGCAGTAATTGCACCTATCTGTAAGCAAGGGAACAGGAAGGATTGCAACAACTATCGAGGTATCTCATTGATTAGTATACCAGGCAAAGTATTCACTGGCATCTTGGAAGGTAGGGTGCTATCAGTGGTTGAGAGGAAGTTGGATGAAAACCGGTGTGGTTTCAGACCACAGTATGCATCTGGTAATTGAAAAATGCTACGAGAAGAATAGGCAGTTGTGTTTATGTTTCGTAGATCTAGACAAAGCATATGACAGCGTACCGAGAGAAAAGATGTTCGCCATACTGGGGATTATGGAATTAAAGGTAGATTATTAAAATCAATCAAAGGCATTTATGTTGACAATTGGGCTTCAGTGTGAATTGATGGTAGAATGTGTTCTTGGTTCAGGGTACTTAAAGGGGTTGGACAAGGCTGTAATCTTTCAACTTTGTTGTTTGTAGTTTACATGGATCATCTGCTGAAAGGTATAAAGTGGCAGGGAGGGATTCAGTTAGGTGGAAATGTAGTAAGCAGTTTGGCCTATGCTGACGACTTGGTCTTAATGGCAGACTGTGCCGAAATCCTGCAGTCTAATATCTTGGAACTTGAAAATAGGTGCAATGAGTATGGTATGAAAATTAGCCTTTCGAAGACTAAACTGATGTCAGTAGGTAAGAAATGCAACAGAATTGAATGTCAGATTGGTGATACAAAACTGGAACAGGTCGACAATTTCAAGTATTTAGGTTGTGTGTTCTTCCAGGATGGTAATATAGTAAGTGAGATTGAATCAAGGTGTAGTAAAGCTAATGCAGTGAGCTCGCAGTTACGATCAGCAGTATTCTGTAAGAAGGATGTCAGCTCCCAGACGAAACTATCTTTACATAGGTCTGTTTTCAGACCAACTTTGCTTTAAGGGAGCGAAAGCTGGGTGGACTTGTGGTATCTTATTCATAAGTTAGAAGTAACAGACATGAAAGTAGCGAGAATGATTGCTGGTACAAGCAGGTGGGAACAATGGCAGGAGGGTACTCGGAATGAGGAGATAAAGGCTATTTTAGGAATGAACTCGATGGATGAAGCAGTACGCATAAACCGGCTTCGGTGGTGGAGCCATGTGAGGTGAATGGAGGAGGATATGTTACCTAGGAGAATAATGGTCTCTGGTATGGTGGGTAAGAGAAGTAGAGGGAGACCAAGACGACGATGGTTAGACTCAGTTTCTAACGATTTAAAGATAAGAGGTATAGAACTAAATGAGACCACAGGACTAGTTGCTAATAGAGGATTATGACGACGTTTAGTAAATTGACAGAGGCTTGCAGACTGAACGCTGAAAGGCATAACAGTCTATAATGATAATGTATGTTTGTATGTATGTATGTATGTATGTATGTATGTATGTATGTATGTAACACCAGATGTGTGTCTAGAGAACTTTAACATGATGACATCATAGGCTTATGGCAGGGAGTGTCGAATCGAATTTTCTCCATCCTTCAAAAGCCTGATCAGTTTTGCCGGGTTTGAACACGCGACCTTCGTATCCGTATGTCGATACTGTACCCACGCTGATCAATGTGTTCTTTGTTTTCCAGAGCAGCCCACTATAACTACTTACAGTGATTCGAGCAACCCACAACAGCAGCTGGTTGTGATTCAGAGGCATCGGGTTTTCTTGCTGCACAGAGCTTCCCTTTACTCAAAGTCTGAAAAATTACTTCACTACCTCCACCTGGAACCTATGATGAGGAAGATAGTTTATGTGGCTTGTTTGTTAGGTATCGCCCTAAAGTGACGATTGGTTAAGTGGAAAAAGAGAACATATCCACAACTTTGTCAGGATAAATAAAACATCTTATCTTGACAATCTCTTGACATTGAGGAATTGGAAAGTGGAGCTATGCGAGCTCACTTCTAGCACAGCATTTGAGAATATTTTAACGTATGGCTTTTGAGTGCCGGGAGTGTCCGAGGATGTGCTCCACTCGCCAGTTCTCTAGTTGATTTCCCGGTACAATTCCTCGTTAAAGACCGGCGACTCAAACGTTAAGCAGGACCACTCGCCGGCTCGACTGTTGACCGACAGCAGATAAGTCTAGTGATGGGATAATCGAATAGCCTCCATCCAATTATTTAAATAATGGAATAAAATAATCGAATGAGATTCAAATATCATTCAGTAGTATCCCATAAAATAATCGGAGCTGGACTGAGTGGCTCAGACGGTTGGGGCGCTGAGCTTCTGACCCCAACTAGGCAGGTTCGATCCTGGCTCGTTCCGGTGGTATTTGAAGGTGCTCAAATAGGTCAGCTTCGTGTGGGTAGATTTACTGGCATGTAAAAGTAGTCCATGGACTAAATTCCGGCACCTCGGCTTCTCCGAATACCGTAAAAAGGTAGTTAGTGGGAACGTAAAGCAAATAACATTAGATTATTCGTATGCGTCTGAATCAATTTTTCGGTTTAAGTGTGTCGGTTGGACGATCGATTGAAATAAGCGAATAGATGTACAGTACTCTTATGAAAAATAGAAATACGCCTTTTCCAAACATTTCTCCAAATTTTTAAACTAAATGTGTAAATTAACTGTCTCAATAACGACACTTTTCATTTGATTATTTCGAAGGTATTTACTTTTAAATTGCCTCATTTATTCGAATGGAGTTCCGAATGAAAAACGGAATGAAAAATTTCAGTATTCGATAGCCTCATTGATTGTAATGGAGTTACGGATGGATAATCAAATAATAATCGAAAAATAATCGACTCTAATAAAATGAAATACTCGAATAGGCGATTAATTTGTATTCGATGCTCCCATCACTAGGTCCGGGCGGATTACTCGACTGCCTCGTAAGTGAGACTCCACGTGCACCGCATGTAAAGAACTAGGGATGGGAAGGAAGCGTCCGTGGCCTTAAGAAAGGTACGTTCCTGAAATTTGTCTGGAGATGAAATTGAAAACCACGGAAAACCATTTCGACGATGGCCCTCGGGAAATTCGAAGCCATCTGTCTCCCGAGAACACAGCTAGCAGTCATAACTTGTCGTACCGCAACGGAATGAGGTAACTTGTTCAGTTTTGACACATTCAGTGGGCAAGTACAGTCGAACCTCGATATATCGAACCTCCATTACTCGAATTTTCAGTATCTCGAACTAACTTAAATTCCCCGACCGTTTGTCCCGTTCTTCACGTGTATTTATTTCTCTGTTACTCGAAATTCGGTTACACGAATTTCTAGATTTCTCGAAGCAATCATTTCCTCCCTTGAAGCAAAAAGTACACTGTAACTCGAATTTTGTGCAATATTAACTGTGATATATGGCATTTGTGGTTTGTGAGGAACAGTTAACAAGTAAAGACAGTGATGCTGGGAGCTAACATGACGGGAACCGAAACACCTGAACTTCTAGTGATCGGAAAATCGCCGAAGCCTCGCTGTTTCTCGGGTGTGAATTAATTACCGGTCACGTACGAAAGCAACCCCCGAAGTCGCACATGACAAGCTCCATTTACGAATCTCGGCTGCGAGGTATTGATGAGAAGTTTCAACGTGAAGGGGAGAAAAGTTAACAGTAACAAACAGAAGAGACTAACGGATTTTTTTCAAAAGGTGTTAACGGAGGTACGTTTCTTATTTCACTAGTGTATGTACTGTATCCTGTCTTCTAAAAAGGTACTATAATAAGGGTTATAATTGAAGTAATGCCATAAGACAGAGTTAGTTTGTATATTTTTTAAATACTGTTAAAAACAATATATTCAGTATAAGCCCGTAGATATATGATTCAGTTATGTGCTATATGGGTACATAATATATATAAAAAAACCAAACCCCATGGCACTACAGCCCTTGAAGGACCTTGGCCTACCAAGCGACCGCTGCTCAGCACGCAGGCCTGCAGATTACGAGGTGTCGTGTGGTCAACACGACGGATCTTCTCGGCCGTTATTCTTGGCTTTCTAGACCGGACATAATATATAAGTAATAATAATAACAACGTAAACGTTTCCACCTTTTCAACACTAAAATATATTCACAAAATTATAAATTACACGGTACTAGTTTAGACCCATCTAGGGGTCATCATCAGCCGTATTGGAGCAAAGATCACTTTTGGCGAAATCCTAAGAAAATGTTATTTTAAAGAATAACAAGTGAAATGAGATGTTATTATGGTAATAGTTAATAATACAAGGAATATACACTGACTGACAGAGCAAATGCAACACCAAGAAGGAGTGGTTCGAAAGGGATGAAAGTTGGAGAAAAAACAGAGACGGCACGGACGAATAATTGATGTTTATTTCAAACCGATATGCAGGTTACACAATGCGCACGGCATCGACTCAGTAGGATGTAGGACCACCGCGAGCGGCGATGCACGCAGAAACACGTCGAGGTACAGAGTCAATAAGAGTGCGGATGGTGTCCTGAGGGATGGTTCTCCATTCTCTGTCAACCATTTGCCACAGCTGGTCGTCCGTACGAGGCTGGGGCAGAGTTTGCAAACGGCGTCCAATGAGATCCCACACGTGTTCGATTGGTGAGAGATCCGGAGAGTACGCTGGCCACGGGAGCATCTGTACACCTCGTAGAGCCTGTTGGGAGATGCGAGCAGTGTGTGGGCGGGCATTATCCTGCTGAAACAGAGCATTGGGCAGCCACTGAAGGTACGGGAGTGCCACCGGCCGCAGCACATGCTGCACGTAGCGGTGGGCATTTAACGTGCCTTGAATACGCACTAGAGGTGACGTGGAATCATACGCAATAGCGCCCCAAACCATGATGCCGCGTTGTCTAGCGGTAGGGCGCTACACAGTTACTGCCGGATTTGACCTTTCTCCACGCCGACGCCACACTCGTCTGCGGTGACTATCACTGACAGAACAGAAGCGTGACTCATCGGAGAACACGACGTTCTGCCATTCCCTCATCCAAGTCGCTCTTGCCCGGCACCATGCCAGGCGTGCACGTCTATGCTGTGGAGTCAATGGTAGTCTTCTGAGCGGACGCCGGGAGTGCAGGCCTCCTTCAACCAATCGACGGGAAATTGTTCTGGTCGATATTGGAACAGCCAGGGTGTCTTGCACATGCTGAAGAATGGCGGTTGACGTGGCGTGCGGGGCTGCCACCGCTTGGCGGCGGGTGCGCCGATCCTCGCGTGCTGACGTCACTCGGGCTGCGCCTGGACCCCTCGCACGTGCCACATGTCCCTGCGCCAACCATCTTCGCCACAGGCGCTGCACCGTGGACACATCCCTATGGGTATCGGCTGCGATTTGACGAAGCGACCAACCTGCCCTTCTCAGCCCGATCACCATACCCCTCGTAAAGTCGTCTGTCTGCTGGAAATGCCTCCGTTGACGGCGGCCTGGCATTCTTAGCTATACACGTGTCCTGTGGCACACGACAACACGTTCTACAATGACTGTCGGCTGAGAAATCACGGTACGAAGTGGGCCATTCGCCAACGCCGTGTCCCATTTATCGTTCGCTACGTGCGCAGCACAGCGGCGCATTTCACATCATGAGCATACCTCAGTGACGTCAGTCTACCCTGCAATTGGCATAAAGTTCTGACCACTCCTTCTTGGTGTTGCATTTGCTCTGTCAGCCAGTGTACATACTAAGAGGTTTTTAACAAAGAATAAAGTATAAATGGGGTGTTGTATATTCCTTGTATTATTAACTATTACCATAATAACATCTCATTTCACTTGTTATTCTTTAAAATAACATTTTCTTAGGATTTCGCCAAAAGTGATTTTTGCTCCAATACGGCTGATGATGACCCCTAGATGGGTCGAAACTAGTACCGTGTAATTTATAATTTTGTGAATATATTTTAGTATTGAAAAGGTGGAAACGTTTACGTTGTTATTATTATTACTTATATATTATTCTCAGTTCAATACGGACCAAAAACATGAAATTCATAACCATTAATAATATGGGTACATACTCAAAAATTGTATTCTCTATACCTAGAAATTTCGATAACTCGAAATAAAATTTAGCTCCCGAGATATGGAGGTTCCACTGTATCAGCTGTATGTCGAAGAAATCGTGCTAGATGTTTAGCGCCGCATTAAGACACCGGAAGGCTTCGGTGACGTAAGGATGTGAAAGGGCTAGTATTGGGAAGGTAGCAGGCATGGGCTTAATTGAGCTAGAGCCCCAGCATTTTGTCCCCCTGCGGGTGGGGGCGGTAGAATAACACCCACGGTATCCCCTGCCTGTCGTAAGAGGTGACTAAAAGGGGCCTCAGGCGCTCTGAACTTTGGAGCGTGGGGTGGCGACCACGGGGCCCTCAGCTGGGTCCTGACATTGCTTCCGCTTACTTGTGCCAGGCTCCTCACTTTCATCTATCCTATTCGACCTCACTTGGTCAACTCTTGTTCTTTTCCGACCCCGACGCTATTAGGTTTGCGAGGGCTAAGGAGTCTTTCATTGTCACGCCCTTCGTGGCCCTTGTCTTCCTTTGGCCGATATCTTCATTTTTCGAAGTGTCGGATCCCTTCCATTTATCCCTCTGATTAGTGTTATATAGAGGATGGTTGCTCAGTTGTACTTCCTCTTAAAACAATAATCACCACCACCACCACCACCCCAGCATTTGCCTGGTATGAAAGTGGAAACCACGGAAAACCACAATGAAATGGCGTATGGCTTTTAGTGCCGGGAGTGTCTGAGGACAAGCTCGGCTCGCCAGATGCAGGTTATTTGATCTGATTCCCGCAGGCGACCTGCGTGTCATGATGAGGATGAAATTATGATGAAGACGACACACATACACACGCCCCTAGCCCCCCTGCCAGTGAAATTAACCAATTATGATTAAAATTTCCGACCCTGCCGGGAATCGAACCCAGGACCCCTGTGACCAAAGGCCAGCACGCTAACCATTTAGCCATGGAGCCACGGAAAACTGTCTTCAGGACTGAGGACGGTCGGATTCGAACCCACCATCCTCCGAATGCAAGCTAACAGTCATGCAACCCTAACACGCTGAAAAATAGCGGCGATGGCCGCTAGATTTGACTGTACCAAGTCGAAATAGAGCCTCTAGTCAGTACGGGTCTGAAATATTATTGTTCACGTAGTATTTCCTAATTCTAAAATAATTACACATCATTAAGAGCAAGAGAAACAAATCATTTTCCATCACTCGGGCAGTAAAACCGTCGTGTGGACCTTATAATTATGTTATTTGTTTTAAGTACCACTAACTACTTTTACGATTTTCGGAGACGCCGAGGTGCCGGAATTTTGTCCCGAGGAATATTTTACATGCCAGTAAACCTACCAAAACGTAGCTGACGTATTCGAGCGCCTTCAAATAACACCGGACCTTGATTCCTTTTAAATTTCATCAAATGCAATTCAAAGTAGAACTTCAAAACTCGGTTAAAGGACTCGGGGACTTAAGAATATTTCAGCCGTCAACGCTGAAGGCGTGAAGGAACAATGACACGCAGACACAAGCGGCAAATGTGTTTGAAGTGGTCTTTACGCGCTGACATTTTCCTGCCAGCCTCGTGCGTCTTCGAGATCGTAAATATAGTTAGGATTTAGGTCACACTTTGTCTGCGAGTCTGCATATAAAGGGGGCTCTGAAAATTACACGAAACCATCATTAATGAGAATTAAAGGGGGGGGGTCATATCATAACAGCGAGGCGTCGTCTGTCATCGTTAGCGAGACACCGACATGAGGAAGATGAAAATTGAAAGCCAGATGTTTTCAGTTCTCAAAGCTTCGTGGCGTAATTTCCCGAGGGGATGCTGGCAGGGAGAGAAGTGTATTGATTACGGTGCTTGTCTCGTAAACTTACGTCATTTATGGCCAGCAAAAATGTTGGCTGCCGTCCGAGAAATCGAACATGCTGGAATCAAATTAAAGGAGAGTACTTCAATGACTTCAATTTCACAAGAATTTGGGAGGATTTTCAGGAAGTTAATGGAACTGCGTAAAGGCCTATATCTTATTACCTTGAATTCAGCCGCTTAGAAGCCATAGCGGCTGGATAGCGAATACGCAAAAAGGCCAGGCAAAAATATAGGCCCTATTCAGTGCCACAAAATTACATTTTCACTGCCGCAAAGGATAAATTTTCATTTTAGAAGAAAAGGTGCATTTCCACAACTTTTAATTACAAATAACAATGTATAGTTTGAAAACTCTGCATTACTTCCTTGTGCTCTGAGTGCACGACTGTCGGTAAATGCGACTGAAGCCAAAGATTGTGGCGGATACACGACGCCAGTCACCGTTCCAGTCAGTAGCGGCGAGTGGGGGGAGGGGGATATTCAGAGAACAAAATGTTTGTCCGATATAGCCGGGTGGGGCCGGAGTATAGACATCAAAACTGACAAAAGAAGCTACTGTTGCTCTCTGAGCGAATTTCGACAGATAGGTGAAGGTTGAGAGTTTATCAACTTAAGTGCAGTAATATATTTTTTTTTTAAGATTTTGATTCAAGGCTGCACAATAAAACTTTCACCAAAGGAACAATAATTAATTACACATGTATTACAATTTAACAGAAGTACGGGGTGATTGAATAACTATAAATAATTTAGTAATTGACTACGTGCTGAGAAACTAATAGAAGTGTCCATGACTTTGACAAAAAATATACTACTGCTACCCTTCGTCACAGCATATGCAAAGTGTCTACTACTTGCTGTGCCGCCATACAAATCGCTTATGCACATTTTCAGTCGGCTAAAATGTAATAGAAATGGAATGTTTTCCCCACAAAGTGGGGGGGGGGGAGGAGGGCACCTGCCCCCCCCCCTCGGCCCACCTAATCGCCCCTACTGGTCCCAGCTGAGAATGTCAGTCGCTGGAAGCCAACGATTGGTTACGCATAAACAGCTATAGTTGTAATACTGAAAGATGAGTTCTAACAGTTCCTAGAGGGAAGTCCGTTTACTGCCTGTCTGGGTGGGGAGAAGGGAGCAGAAGGTATGGTTGCCATGGGGATAAGCCTGCTGGCCGGGTCGAGTTGCTTGGAGTTGCCAAACCTCTCACTTCTGAGTGGTCGGAACGAAAGAACAAGTGAGCCGGAAGCGAGGGGAAGGAAAAATAAATGCATGAATGTGGCAACACCGTGCAATGCTCCTCCCTCCAACCGAATCTGTCGAAACGCTTCTATCAATATTACGGGTATGAGTCCAGTTGCTGGACAAGCTACTGGCACCAGCAGTTGTCCAGGCTGGTGAATTGAAACAAGTTGGAATTGACTGGGAACTGGTTATTTATTTATTTATCGCAAGATGCATATAAGAAAATAAGAAATAGATAAATTTTACAGCATTAGGACCACATTTTTATATTTGGATACAAAGGTTTATAATCCACGCGATTGTTTCAGGGGTAGTTATGTCGGTTTCATCCGAGGAATCGAGATACAAGTGTAGAAAGCACTCCTGCGCAATATACTCCATGGTCTGCATTTAAAAACCAGTCACATCGGGGAGAGTCTCTCCAACCCCACTGACGTAGGACTGCGCCAGTTCGAGTAGCGAAATTTATCCTCTGAATTTCACTTTGGAAGTAGTGTCTGTCACAGTATGTTGAATGATCTCTCTTGTTTTGTTGTCAAAGCCAAATTTCTTTAGGATTTGTATTATGTTCGATCGATCGAGTTATTATTATAAGGGTCGATGAAAAGGTTTCCGTTCGACGGCTGTACAGTCCTGAATCGGGATGCGGATCAGGCAAAACTGCGGTGAGCACTGACGCACTCATCCCACCGACGAACAAGGTTGAAGATTCCCCTCTGGTAAAACACCGTATCCTGCTGCGTGATGAAGTCCGTAACCGCCTGCTGCACAGGAAGCGTCGATCCTTCAAGGCGTTTTTGAGGGGGGCCGAAGGCGTGATGATCGCATGGGAAGAGATCAGGAGTATAGGGCGGGTGCTCGAGTGTCTCCCACTGAGTTGGCGTATCTTCTGCGTGACGATCTTTGTGTTGAAACGCGACCCGCACCATTCCACAATGGTGGTTTTCGCCAGATATGCTGCCCCAGACACAGTCTTCATTCTCTAATGGATGTCCGCTGGTGTTTGTCTAGCGGCAGCCAAGAACAGAGTAACAGCACGTTGGTCCTGTTTGGACGCACTTGGTAATAATGCTACCATAGTTCACGTGGCCACATTTAACGCACGCACCTCGGCACGACACAACTGCCACACTAATTCCTTTGCCTACATGTCTGTGCTTATATACCCGCATCGGAGTCGCACTACGTTGCATGTCCGCTGCAGCAACATCCTCAAACGGAAACTTTTGATCGTATTATTAAACCGAGAATCGAACCCAGTTTCACAAACTTGTAGTTTTACTTGAATGTTTACATAGTGAGCATAGCCATGGGAAGGAGAATTTTCATTTCCAAAATTTCATTTGCAATGACCGAGATTCATACCAGTGCTGCCTTGATGAAGGCAAGTGACAAAGCCATTTTGCCCACAGAACAGTAAGTGCTGTAGATAAGGTTGTTTTCAAAACTCTCAGCAGGCCGTGGTCTTTGTTATCCTCTGCTACTAACATTTTACGACATGACGTTTTATCTCGCACTTTACAGTCCCCCACGGAGATTGAATATGGTGTAATCTCCAAGAATAAACATAAACCATTCAAATGAAGGTCCTCGGATATTACGACTACATTATATCTAAACGAGGTCATAAAACACAAAATTGCATCACATGTTCAGCAGTCGATTAGGTCACATGTGACAAAATCTCTGTGGAACTAAAGCAGTAATGCTTTTGGTCATCAACTGCTTATCACGCGAACAAGTACTGCATTGTCACACAGGGTGGCTACAAAGTGGGTGTAAGCCCCGCTCTCCCCCGTCTCACGACTACGATGATCCACCAACTTGTTATTTAATCCCTTCATACTCACCGTGCATAATTATTCATTTCGATTTTCAAGCTGATATCCCAATGTACTGATGAAAGCCTTCGAGGTTCAGACTGCAGCGTGCCGACCTCTCACCGCTAAGTTCTGTGGTTCAAATCCCGGTCACTCCACGCGGGATTTGTGCTGGGCAAAGCGAATGAGGGCAGACTTTTCTCCGGGTACTCCGGTTTTCCCTGTCATCTTTCATTCGAGCAACACTTTCTAATATAATTTCATCTGTCAGTCATTAATCACTGCTCTAGAGGAGTGCGGCAGGCTTCGGCAGCCGACATAATTCCTATCCTCGCCGCATTCATTACATTGCTGACCTGGTCAAATGACTAGAAACAGACTGTGGATTTTCATTTTCATGTCGTTGTGAGATGCCATGCCGCAGACACAGGCGAGAAGGAAGTGGTTGAAAATGTACTGAATTTGGTATTATATGGTTCAAATATTCCCTAGATGTTGAAGTGCCATTTCGTGTACACCTTCAACCAAGTTACGAAGAGCGGGCAACACTGCATCTGAATTATATTTTGTGGTCTATTCCACACACTTAAAAGGCGCGTTTAATAATTCTGTGAATGGCACCATAATAAAAAAAACAGAAGCTTCAGACAAAATGCCAATGCCTTCAGTCACCTTCAAAGTAATATCCATTGGCTGCGATATACGTGAATACAGCAGCTCAAAATTAGCAACGAAGAAGTTTTCTGGAATAGATCGAAGGACTAATGTCAGACATCTTTGGATGTCCGGTATGTCACAACAGTGTGTACCTTCCAGGATTCCCTTGAGGCGGGGAAACAAAAACGTAAGTCTGCAGGCGACAGATCGGGGGGAGTGCAGTGGTTGTTCGAGAAAAGTTATCAGCTGCTTAGCCAAGAAGTTGCTCACACGGATCCGGCCACGAAAATATGCCGTATAATTTCATCTCACCTCATCTTACGTATCAGGAAGAGGGTAGACATACATTCTTTTTAACGTAGACTTACCTTCCTCGACAACGGAGCGTTGCCAACTTCCGAAAATTGAAAAACCGTACAGAAATTTACAAAAACCATATTCTTTATCGTAAAACCGTACAGTACTAATATTCACCCAAATACATTAAATTCAATAGAATGCGTGCAATAATATCAAATAGGAACACTTAACTGAAACGTACTGCTAGAAGTAAGAACATGCCACGTACACACTTTGCTCTTTCTTCACATGTTGCATCAGGACGCAGCCACTTCCTATACCTACTATATTCTCCCACAATCTGTATTTTTGTTTACTTCTGGGTGTTTTAACAGACAGTTTTAATTTCATGAGTGTTGAAGGACCGGCTTTATTTTTCTAACCAGAAGTTAACCGCATTTTTACTTACTTAACATTAAACATACACTCCAAAGAAAATACGTGGTAAGGTAACCAACAAGAAATTGAAACACTCCACTGTGACGCAAAAGAATGTGTAAGTACATCACAATATTATTCATAAGTTTGACGAACATGAGATTTACAACTACACACTGTTTTATGTTTGATGTTACACCACATTTCACGCGGGTTAACAAACGACTGGCGGAGTTCGGTGTGCGCTCATTCTAGTGTGAACACATACACGACTACGAGTTTGAAGTAGGGCAATCCCGGGCGCAGAGCCAGACAGAAAAATCGCACGTGTCAAACTGTTCAGGCGCTTGATTGGTTGATCTAAAACAAGGTTCAAAGGTGAATCACAACATTCAAAGCTTCGGAGTCCACTGAATAAATTGAGGCCACATCAAACATGTTTAGGAAATCAGGAATGTCAATCAGGGGAAAAATAATTTTGCATACAAAATCTGCACATTTTACAGTAATAAAAATATTATTTGGAAATTTCGCAGAACCGTATACAACGCGTACACTTTGATATTCGAACCGTACATGGAGATTTAAAAACTCAAAGTGTATGGCTCAAACCGTACGGTTGGCAACGCTGGGTACATGGAAAGAAAAACTCTAAGACGCTTTTAGTGTTTGAGTAGAACGCGTATATCACCGAGAATATGTCCGACTCGTTGGCTGAATGGTCAGCGTACTGGCCTTCGGTTCAGAGGGTCCCGGGTTCGATTCCCGGCCGGGTCGGGGATTTTAACCTTAATTGGTTGGGTGTTTGTGCTGTCTCCAACATTCCTGCAACTCACACACCACACTTAACACTATCCTCCACCACAACAACACGCAGTTACCTACACATGGCAGATGCCGCCCACCCTCATCGGAGGGTCTGCCTTACAAGGGCTGCACTCGGCTAGAAATAGCCACACGAAATTAAAATTTAACCGAGAGTATTTAACGTACGATTATGTTTAATGTCACAGTTGACAGATAAAAGAAAAGTCTATCCGTTTCAAAAGAAAATTGAAAATCTGAAACGTATTTTTTATGATGTGGCGCTTCAAAACCATGGCAAAAACTTGTACTCGCCCTCAGTTGAAGGTTAGCTGTCGTTGTGAATACATCGTGGTCAGTTGTATAGAATTATACATTTAATAATGGAAAAGAAAGATTTTGTTATAATTCGGAAAAAAATTGCAAAATAATGAATTGAAACCAGAAACGTGAATGATGAAGTAATAAAATAAAAGAAACGAAAAGAGACGTTACTACGAGAAATTGAAACAACGAAAATAATTTGCAATAATCTTTTATTTCTAATAAGTCAAGGAAACCCACAAAACCCTTCGGCCGTTTCAATAGTGGAAGACTACCGCCAATCTCTCTGGTACCCAACATGTACTTTGAATAGTCACAATGAAGAATGGAATATTTGGTCCTGCACACAAAACAGAGAGACTGAATAAGAAAGACTGTGGGAGAGCGCACGACGTGTTTTATTCAGAATGTGATGCAGTATTCATCCTATGATCCTCCTGTACGCCCACAGAGCCGCCGTATATCAATCAATAAGGCGGGTAAAAATAAAAACAGAGAGCTTATCTTGCTCAGGAGAGGTGAATGCTATCAGCGTAATGTACAGCCTCAAGCCATCTACAAAATTATATGTAACTCGTGGTTCGCCTGCCCTTTGTCGCATTTAGTAATCGCGAATGAGATTTTAGAAAAAATTTGACGATAAATGCGACTTACCAATTATTATTATTATTATTACTATTATTATTATTATTATTTTTGTTTGTTTGTTTGTTTGTTTGTTTGTTTGTTTGTTTGTTTGTTTGTTTGTTTCTTTCTTTCTTTCTTTCTTTCTTTCTTTCTTTCTGTCTTCGAATGAGCCGACTACCAAGGTTAACCAAAATGGTTTCAGCTAACAAGGGATTGGTTTCACGTTCTTAAGAGCCTTTTTTCCTGGCTCATATCTCCTTCATGTTCTAGCTTTGTAGTTGTTTAGCTGCTTCTGATTTCTTTGGTCTCTGCTCTTTCTTGTGTTTAATCTGTGGCTCTTCCTTTAATATTTTACGGAATTTTGTCTGTCCTGGATATGAGATTCAGAAGTGTTGAAGGTTTAAAAATCTTGTTTAACTTGCTTGTACCACAGTGATGTTGTTTTCTTACAGAAGCTGGCTCTGTGGATGACGTTGGTCAGTCTTGACTCGTTCATTCTCTCAAGTTGTCCATAGAATTGGAGACGTCTCTTAATGATGGTGTCCGGTAGAGATCCTTGCTTTAGGTATAGATCCTCGTTGGATCTGAGGTACCATTCTCCATTTATGATCCTTGGAATTAAGATGTTATTATTATTATTATTATTATTATTATTATTATTATTATTATTATTATTATGTTCGATTTTGGTCACTATGGACAACGGAGTAACAACTACGGTATCCTGGTTCTTTCTTTCTTTCTTTCTTTCTTTCTTTCTTTCTTTCTTTCTTTCTTTCTTTCTTTCCACTTTTGAAGATGTCTTTTCTTCTCCTCCTCGGAAGTCTCTAAAGTCTGAAAATGGCCCTCGGAATTGGTTCCTGTTTTGAATATCTTCCTGTCTAATCCCCATTCTCTCTCTATATCGGTATGTATCTCCATAAGCCACTTGGTAACAATCTTTTTCTCTTCGAAATGTGTAAGTAGCTTTTGAGTCAATACTTCTTGATTCATATGTAGGAGATGGCTATGCAAAGGCATTAATAGGTTAGAATGCAGACGTATTTGAAAGGATTTTTAGGCGCAAGCATCATCCAGCCACTCTACAGTAATGTGAGTTGCATATATTTTAGGGGTTCTGGTTGTTCGCTCAGATCGCTAAGATTTATGCAGAACTCACTGCAGAACTGTTGTGCATGTAGAAGACTCTTGCGCCTTGGTTAAATACGTTCGCATTCTAACCTAGTAGTGCCTAGAATTTCTGTATTCGTTTCTTCTCCATAAACAAATTCCTTCAGTCTGTCTTAATAACTGTTTCCTAGGTCTTAATCTCTATTGACCACTAATATATCTAGGTCCCAGAAACTTCCTTAGGATCTTCCTTTGTTTCTTCTCCAGCTGTTCCAGAAATCCTATACTTGTTAAATCCAAGGTCTCAGCAGCACATAGGCCCTAATACTTCTGGCTTGATTACTATGTTAAAGTAGCTTAGTTTTTGTTCTCAGACTTAGTAATCTTTCGTTAACTGGAACGCTAATTCCTTCTTCCTGTTTCTTGCCTTCATTGCCTCCTGTTTTATGACACTAAACTGTATCATCTCAGGAATTTATCTTAAGCTCTTGACTTTTGATATTTTTCCTCCTGTTGTGTTCATGTTTTTAGGAGCTAATTTGATCTTTACCATTTATTCGAAGATCAGCAGGCACGTCTTCACAGCTACTCCACGAAGGTTCTTCTTCTTCTTTCTTCGTTATGCCCATTCAAAGAGCACGTTTGAACTTGTTCCTTGGTCTGATAGTTTTCGCCTTTTTGTCGTCCCAAAATATCTTCATGAATGCACTGTGTTTCATCTTGCGTTCTGTGGACCGCTTCCTACCAGTTTTAGGTTTCTCCACGAATTTGTGCTTGGCTCCACGATCTTCTATGATGTCGTCCGTCATATTAATTTTTTGGAGGTCCACTTTACTTTCTTAAAGCCAGTTTATTTTGACCTTCTTTGAGTTGATTACTTTGAATAACGTTTTGGTGAGTCTGTCGCTGTCCATCCAATAGATGTGGCCATAGAATTTCCGGCGTCCCTTGCGTACGGCTTCGCTGAACCAGACAGTTAATGAGTAGAGGTTCGCTGTTCTCATCTATATCCATATATATCATTTTCTCTCGTGGGACCATAATGTTCCTGAAGAAATTTCCTTTCTTGCTTTCCAACTTCTATAATTTTAAAGTGACCTCCAAGGGATATGGTTTCTGGGGCGTATAAAGCTTCCGGAAAAACAACTGTCGTGTATTGTAATTTTGCATTGCGCGATATGAGTATTTTTTGTAGTAATTCCACGTTAGTCTGTGCGCCTTATGGAGTTTAGTGGCTCTTTTTACGTTGGTCCTACTGTCTAGCCCCCATGGTAGTATGATTTCTCCAAGGTATTTGAAGGAGGACACCTGTGAAATTGTGCCGTTTTCCATCTCTAGCGCAGTTTTTTTGCTATGTTGATGTACATTCTTCATGTACTGGAATTTTCCTACGATATCCTGAGGCCTGCCTTGGTGCTATATTGTATAATATCTGTACGGCGTACCTGTTTTCATCTCTGGTCTTAGTAATAACTGTTAGATCATCAGCAACTGGTAAATATATCACCTTGATTTTGCTTCCCAAATTCCCGATGCTCACACTTTTGACGTCCCTTTCTCATTCTTTAATAACTTTGTCTAGAATTAAGTTAACCAGAAGAGGAAAGATGCCTACATTGACGAACGGCCGTACGTATTTCAAAAGGCTCAGATATGTCCCAAAGGAATTTCACTTTAGAAGTCGTATTCGTGAGAGTTTTCCGGATTAGTTGTCTGGTCTTCCTATCCGTTTTGAATCCTTCTAGATTATCTAGATTCACAGAATTACATGGTTTGTTAAACTATATAAAAGTGACGATCGTTCTGGTAGTTCGGCGGATCATTAAGATCGTCTTCAAATTCCATATTTGTTCATCACATGATTCGAACTTTCCTGAAACCCGATTATTATTATTATTATTATTATTATTATTATTATTATTATTATTATTATTATTATTATTATTATTATTATTATTATTATTATTATTTATGTATGAAGTGATTATTATTTCGTGTGGCTATTTCTAGCTGGGTGCAGCCCTTGTAAGGCAGACCCTCCAATGAGGGTGGGCGGCATCTGCCATTTGTAGGTAACTGCGTGTTATTGTGGTGTAGGATAGTGTTATGTGTGGGGTGTGATTTGCAGGGATGTTGGGGACAGCACAAACACCCAGCCCCCGAGCCACTGGAATTAACCAATGAAGGTTAAAATCCCCGACCCGGCCGGGAATCGAACCCGGGACCCTCTGAACCGAAGGCCAGTACGCCGACCATTCAGCCAACTAGTCGGACAATGAAGTGATGAAAATTATTAAGTATAAAACCTTTTACATTAAGCTACTGTGTACTCGTTTTTAAGAAGTTTTGAAATGTTAGGATATATCTTAATGACGCACTCCTCTTGTGCGTCCTCTCTCCTCACTTGCCTAGCTAGCTATACTCGTAATATTTAAAGAGGCATTCTGACAGATAGTGCTGAAGGGAGGAGCATTGCACGGTGTTGCCACATTCCTGCATTCCGTTCTTGTTCCCCTCGTTTCTGGCTCACGTGTTCGTTCCGACCGCTCAGAAGTGAGAGGTTTGGCAACTCCAAGCAACTCGAGCCGGCCAGCAGGCTTATCTCCATGGCAACCGTAGTGGGCACGCCCACGTTTCCATGGCAACCATAACCCCTATTATCTTCTTCCCACCCAGGAGGCAGCAAACGGACCTCCTCTAAGAACTGTCAGGATGCATCTTTAGATATTACGACTATAAAGGAAGTACAAGAGATGTATTGAAGGACTGGCCCTGTAATACTCAGGAATTTAATTTAAAGCAATTACATCTCGAATATGCTTAATTAAACTGTAAAGCATTATGTACAGTGTTCATGTAAGTTAATGCAAAGTAATTCGTAATATATTATAATTATTATCATCTGCTGACAAGCGCATGGGGGCTTAGTGGGTGAACACTGTAGGAAACGAAAATGTAGTATCATAACTGAATCATCAGCGTGGAAAATGATCTTCCTTTGACATTATTAACTCTCCTGTATGTGAATTAGAATTTCACACACAAATTTATCCTAGTCTCTTAGGTCATCATGTTAGTTTGAAATGTAGTCTGACGAGCAAGATCTATTCATATTTCCACGTGGGCGTATTACTCGAATATCTTCAGCAGAGCATGAATTGATGTCACTCTCGGACTTTATTATATATTAATAGCAGCTGAAAGCTTTTTGGTCAACTCGCACACTCCATGTGTGGAGCGTCAAAGGTCAGATAGAGTTATTACAGCACGAGTAAACTTTACTTTTAATTAAAGCCGGCACGTGAAGTAGGAACGATGTTCGAGTTTCACAAGTCTGCCCCGCAGGGACGTAACATTAGGGCCCATAAAGGGACCCGCAGACTCCTTGCGAAAAAATAAAAATAAAAAATATCTAGTCTAATGTCAGTCTGCACAGAAATGGTCAGAGCGATTTTGTAGAATCAGTCGAAATAGTTTTACAATTTTTACGTAGAGGAATTGCCACCTGGTTGCATCTAACAGCAGATTATTGTGTTGAGTGTAACACAGCACAGCTGTAAAAAATTCAAGACCTTGCGATCTCTCGCAACTCCGCGATATGATCTTCGGAAAAGACCTGCGCCAAATTACTTTAAAATATTTGCAGTAGTGAAAATTGATATCAGAATATCATATTATAGTTTCTTAGTGTGCAGTGCACTAGAAATCGTATTATGCATACATTTTGAAGCACAGTATGATAATGATGATGATGATGATGATGATGATGTTTATGCTTGTTGTCTAAAGGGGCCTAACAGCTAGGTCATCGGCTCCTAATGGTACGAAGTGAGATGAAATGTAATGTAGATTTAAAAGTCCAAAACACATCCACTGCCAAGAATTAATAATAATGATGCTATCTGCTTTACATCCCACTAACTGCTTTTACGGTTTTCGGAGAGGCCGATGTACCGGAATTTGGTCCCGCAGGATTTCTTTTACGTGCCAGTAAATCTACCAACATGAGGCTGACGTATTTCAGCACGTCAGAAGGTCACCGCCTCAACCGTCAGAATGAAAGCCAGATGGAAGACCAGAAAGGCGAATCATAAAAACACTGCGTGATCCATACGCAAATAATAATACGACTTTAAAGATAGGAAAATATACTTGTTGGGTTCGTGCATCTATTGATTGTCGGTTTTATGTTTTAAATCTAGAATGATTTGGATATTATGTAGCTTCGATGTTTTAAGCATTATTGTACCATAATTTGATAGACATCTGAAAGTAGGTGTGTTTATCGCAAATGCAGCAATTTGAAGATAATTTAAAGCTGTTAAATACTTTGTATATTGATAATTTCCAATGTTTATGAAAAGGGTTCGCGAGGCAAAAGGTTTGTGAACTACAATAAGCATTCCTCGCCTGAAACTTTTCTGATTTCTATTATCAGCCTGGCGTTACACTGTTCGCTAGATAACAGTTCAGCCTCGTGATGGTAAGTCAGACCACAAGTATGTGACTTCCCATTTAATGCCTTGCCTGGGATTCAAACAGCGGCTGCTTTGAAAGCGATTTAGCTGTCACGCACTGTCATTTGAACTCACGATCGTCTAGATATGCAGGCAGCCAGGACAGCTGTCCGTCCGTCTGTCTGTCTTCTTATGCGAATCAGTAAAAACATGCTGCCGCAGAAAAAAAGATTTCTTCACGCTTTGTGGTCACGAACAGAAAGTGAAAATGAATGTCGTTCTGGTCCAGACGACACCTGCGATACAGAGAATTTCTTCTCTTCGTGTGCTGACTGATGCAAGCCATTTCTGGACTGATCGATTTTCTATTTTTAATATTTTCATGGAATGTCATTTAACATCCACCCTTACGTGGCGAGCTCGTGTCCGTATTTCTGCTCCATACAGTAGCTGTTCTCTCTAAGTCTGAAGAAGATCTAGAAATTAAAAATGAAAATGCCGTATTGCTTTTAGTGCCGGGAGGTCAGAGGACATGTTCGCCTCGCCAGGTGAAGGTCTTTTGATTTGACTCCCATAGGCGACCTGCGCGTCGCGATGAGGATGAAATGATGATGAAGACAACACATACACCCAGCCCTCGTGCCAGCGAAATTAACCAATGATGGTTAATATTCCCGACCCTACCGGGAATCGAACCCTGGACGCCTGTGACCAATGGCCAGCACGCTAACCATTTAGCCATGGAGCCGGATAAAATATCTGGAGAAATTGCTGAATGGTATGGACACAATCTTGAAGAATGAGTACAAGATTAATATAAATAAATCCAAAACAAAGGTAATTGAATGCAGTTGAGTGAAGTAGGTGATGCAGGAAATATTAGATTACGAAATGAAGTCTTAAAGGAAGTAGATGAGTATTGTTACTTGGGTGGTGGAATAACTAACGGTGGGAGAGGTAAGAAGGACATAACATGCAGACTAGCACAAGCAAGGAACGCCTTTCTTAAGAAAATAAATGTGCTAGCTTCGAACATTGATATAGGAATTGGAAAGATGGTTTTGAAGACTTTCGTCTAGAGCGTGGGATTGCACGGAAGTGAAACATGGACGATAACTAGCTCAGAAAGAAATAGAATAGAAGCCATTGAAATGTGGTGTTACAGAAGAATGCTGAAGGTGAGATGGATGGATCGAATCAGGAATGAAGAGATACTTAATCGAATTGGTGAGAGGAGATAGATTTGGCGAAATTGGACAAGAAGAAGAGACAGAATGATAGGACACATCTTAAGACACCCAGGACTTGTTTAGTTAGTTCTGGTGGGAAGTGCAGGCGGCAAAAACGATAGGTGTAGACCAAGATATGAATATAACAAACAGACTAGAGTAGATGTAGTAGTTACGTAGAAATGTAAAGGTTAGCACAGTATAGGGTGACACAGACAGGTGCATCACACCGGTGTATCGACTGATTACCCAAACAACAACAACAACAACAACAACAACAACAACAACAACAACAACAACAACAACAACAACAACAACAACAACAACAACAACAACAACAACAACAACAACAACAACAACAACAACAACAACAACAACAACAACAACAACAACAACAACAACAACAACAACATCAACAACAACAACAACAACAACAACAACAACAAAAATATAGCACATTGACAATCTCTCTTTATTCAGTGGTCTATACATCGACCTTCGTTTCCTGGAATGATTCCTTTAACACAGCAATTCTCCTTTTTTCGCTCTCTTTGGTAACGTAGCTTCCAAGTGTTTAAAACTGTCCACTATGTCGATTTCCTCATCTTCCAGTGTAACAGTCACCTTTATTTTATTTATTTCATGTCGGAAGTGGAGTTATACAAACACACATATATAGAGATATACAAAATTGTCCATAAAAAGATGAAATAAATAAATGAACTGTGAACCAGAAGTTCATATTGTGGTGCACCAGAAATTAGCGAAGTCGAGTGCGTTCCTCGTCGCCTCAAGTACCTGTTTTTCTCTGTACATGTGGCAGGAAAAAGATGATAATCTAGCAGAAGGGCCGTAATCTGCACTTCACTACAGCCGTACATAACAAAAATTCCTCCTATGATACTTTTACCGGGCGAGTTGGCCGTGCGGTTAGGAGCGCACAGCTGTGAGCTCGCATCCGGGAGATAGTGGGTTCAAACCCCACTGTTGGCAGCCCTGAAGATGGTTTTCCGATGTTTCCCATTTTCACACCAGGCAAATACTGGGGCTGTACCTTACTTAAGGCAACGACTGCTTCCTTCCCATTCCAATCCTTCCCTCTCCCATCGTCGCCATAAGACCTATCTGTGTCGGTGCGACGTAAAGCAACTAGCAAAAAAAAAAAAAAAAAAAGAGGAAAGAAACTTACTTTTTGTATTTTTTGTTGTTTATTTTCAATCCATATTTTACACGGTGTTGTTAAGGCGTTTTAACATCTGCGACTCTTGATTTCTACTTTCCGCTAGGATTACCATGTCATCCGCAAATCCTATGCACACTATGTTTTCTTCCCTTAAGCATACTCCTCTTCTTAATTCGTTGACCTTCTCATACTTTTCGGGGTCGCTGAGATGAATAATGACACTCCGGATTTTTTAAAAGTCCAAGTTCAGTCCCCTTTATGGTGGGGGGCGAGGGGGAGGGATATATAAAAATAATCGAAAATGGTGTCGAATCCATAGTTTTCGTGGTCGCTGAGATGAATAGTGACACTCCGGATTTTTAAAAGTCCAAGTTCAGCTCCTTTCGGTATTTTCTCGGCGGGGCGTACAAATATTACCTACAATCTGTAGAAAATACTGTGAGGGAAGGACACCCCTAGAACCCGTAGGGAAGTGTGTGAAATATAATGCTCATTAATAAATTAATTAGTAAATTAATAAATATATATTATATAATTTAAGGTACAAAATGAAAATAGACGTGAATTAATGATGCAATTTCAGGCATCTTAGAATTTAAAACTTGGTACCAGAGGAGTGATGACTTCGCGATACCTAGAAAAATAGAAAATTCTCAAAATTCACTGAGGGGGCCACGCTGGGGGGTTTCAAATTTGGGGCTCAACACAAGAACGCATGAAATCTGGAAGTTTTTTAACGGAAGGTTTTCAGCCAAGCATCGTCGACGCAGAGCGAAATGCCATCGGCTTGAGAGCCACGTCGCGAAATCATATTTAAACACAAACACGTCGGTAGTTTCAGCCAGTGTCCTGTCAGCTCGGAGGTCTGTATTCAAACCGTTCCCCTGGCAAAGTTTCATTTTTTAATTGGTGCTCTCATGGCTGTCTTAAACCACGTACAGATTTAGCAACACTGCCTCGCAAAGCCATCAGATTGGTTAACTTCTGCAGCTAATAAAATTACAACAGCGCGAGATATCGAATTATTTCTTTCTAATTATTTATCAGTATTACCAACCCTCTAACGCTCATATGCCCGGTCCTCGTTGTTTCCGAACACTCTGTATACGAGTTAAAAATTGAGACATTCTTTGTTTTTTGCGGTATTATGGCGACTGGCACACGGATGATTTGAGCGAGTGCGATCACAGAAGGAGACTTGAATGAAGTCCCCCTCAGGTTAAAGCCTCACAGCGAGTCCTTGTCACACCACGGGTTTCGCTCCGAGAGACAGCCGGTCTCGCCCCAGGGTACATATCTGTTAAAACATTCAGCAGAACAATTACGGCCTTTGTCTGAGCCCAGAGTAAACAAGCTTCTTCTGAATCACCCCTCGCTATTTCTAGAAACGAGTTCTGCACCAGGGTGTGAATTATAGTCCGAGATTGCTCCAGAAACTGACATGATGAAGAGAAGTTCATTTACAGACACAATTGCACCCATAGTTTCCTGATTAAATAATTAAAAAATAATAATAATAATATAATACCACTGATTTTAAGGGAGACTAGGTTTGAATGCAAATTAATTTGGTTATTAGGAATGCCGCGAAGTCCGCCCTGCCATAATGTAGTGAGAGTAACAAAGATTCTAGGGGTTCTGGTAGGTCGTACCCCTACCTAATGTTTATGCAAATCTCATAGCACAACCGTTGTGCAGGACAGAGTGTATTTGTTACTCGCTTCAGTAAGTACGCATTCTGACGTGTTACTGCATAAAAACCCGGGCTCTAATAATACTAATACTAATACTAATACTAATACTAATACTAATACTAATACTAATACTAATACTAATACTAATACTAATACTAACAAGACCGGGCGAGTTGGCCGTGCGCGTAGAGGCGCGCGGCTGTGAGCTTGCATCCGGGAGATAGTAGGTTCGAATCCCACTATCGGCAGCCCTGAAAATGGTTTTCCGTGGTTTCCCATTTTCACACCAGGCAAATGCTGGGGCTGTACCTTAATTAAGGCCACGGCCGCTTCCTTCCAACTCCTAGGCCTTTCCCATCCCATCGTCGCCATAAGACCTATCTGTGTCGGTGCGACGTAAAGCCCCTAGCAAAAAAAAAAAAAAAAAAAAAATACTAACAAGAAACCATTAAAAACAAACCCCATGGTGCAACAGTTCAGAAGGGCCATGGTCTACCAAGCGACCGCTGCTCAGCCCGAAGGTCTAAAGATTACGAGGTGTCGTGTGGTCAGCACGACGGATCCTCTCGGCCGTTATTCTTGGCTTTCTAGACGGGAGCCGCCATCTCACTGTAAGATAGCTCCTCAACTGTAATCACATAGAACGAGTGGACCACGAACCAGCCCTCAGATGCAGGTAAAGATTCCTAACCTGGCCGGCAATCGAGCCCGGGGCCTCCGGGTAAGAGGCAGGCACGCTACCCCTACACCATGGGGCCGGCAATAATAATAATAATAATAATAATAATAATAATAATAATAATAATAATAATAATAATAATAATAATAATAATAAACAAGTAGAGGAACTATAAATGGTTACGGCCAAACCAGCATTCATAGACCTGACATAGCAGGTGGTATGAACAGAATTGTAACACAATTTGGACCGGGTGAGATGGCCGTGTGGTTAGGGGCACGCAGCTGTGAGCTTGCATTTGGAAGATAGTGGCTTCAAGCCCCACTGTCGGCAGCCCTGAAGATGGTTTTCCGTTGTTTGCCATTTTCATACCATGCAAATGCTGGGCCTGTACCTTAATTAAGGCCACTTTCTTCCCACTCCTAGGCCTTTCCCATCCCATCGTCGCTATAAGACCTATGTGTGTCAGTGCGACGTAAAACAAATTGTAAAAAGAAAACCACACACACAATTTGCGGACATCCATCGTGTTCATGATGTTTAATACCTGGAAATTAAAAGGAGGCATTAAAAGTGAGGGTGAGGACGATGGAGATGGCCTTCGGACTGTTACTTGACACCTACAAGTCCAAGTTCATTTCCTTTCAAGCCAAATTAAAAAATCACTACGCGGTGGTCAGAAAGGAGTGCCTTGACACTGAAAAAGGTGGCAGACTGTTCTTGAACGAAGATTCCTTCGTAAAATGTTGAGTATAAAACAAAAAACGCAAAATGACCGACGAACTTTCTGGTTGAGATCGAACCAAGAACTCCATAAAACCATCGGAAAACGAAATCACTTCTCCCTTTGCAAAAATCAGATGATCATAAATATGCCTACCGGTCATGGCCATCCATGTCCGACTCGTTGGCTGAACTGTCAGCGTACTGGCCTTCGCTTCAGGCGGTCCCGGGTTCGATTCCCGGCCGGGTCGGGGATTTTAACCTTAATAGTTTAATTCCACTGGCACGGGGGCTGGGTGTATATGTTGTCTTCATCATCATTTCATCCTCATCACGACGCGCAGGTCGCCTACGGGAGTCAAATGGAAAGACCTGCACCTGGCGAGCCGAACCCGTCCGGGATATCCCGGCACTACAAGCCATACGACATTTCATTTCATGGCCATCAATGAACGGCTGCTAATTTCAGATGGGCCACCTGCACGGTTGCTAGGGTTACACTTCCGTCACACATTTTGTCACGTCACGTTACAAACATGTTCGGATAAGACATTTACGTCAAAATTACAATGACAATGAAGAAAAAGCGACTGTTCTTATTATGAACTCATCAAAAGAATGAGTCACGAGAGCTTGACTAACAGACAGAACAACGTTTAGGAAAAAAAAAGTTGCGGGAGTGAAGGATGATCCTGAAAAGCCACTGGCCAAGCCACAGAACATCTCGGCGGAAGAAAGAGGAAGGAGAAGCCAGAAACTTACGAATCTTCGGCGAGAGTGGGAAAAGAAGGGCAGAGTATGCGAGACAGAATGGCACGTAGGTTGTGTGAACATGGTCCACAGACAGCCGTATCCAATAATGAATATTTATTTATTTAGCGTATGGTGCCCAAAGGAGCACTCTGATAAAAAATAACATTTTATGAACAAATACTGAAGATCAAATTTCGAGATCAAGTCCAGGAGTTCTCTGCACTGCGTCGTCCGTCACATCATGGAAGTTCTTCAAGGAGCAGTGGGAATCTCAATGAGAGCAGTCAGCAAGAGTCAACGGAAGGGTGTTTACTTCCGGATTCGAAAATGGCACTGGTATTCGAATTTTTGCAGAGCGGCAAAAAGTGGATTTGACATCTAAAGGCTTACGATGTCAGCATATCAAATAATTGAGGTTTATTCGAAAAACAAAATCAACCATAGTTCGCCCAACAGAAGTGTGGTTTACCCTGCTATCTGGTAGAGTAGAACTGAACGTCGAGACTGACGCAGAGGCAGCCTAAATGCTGTCAATCTGTACACGGAGGCTGAGACCATCTCCTCGATCTCGGCGAGCTGTGGACCCCGTGAATAGTTATCTCCTTGCCTTCCTGTCTTTTCATTTTTTCTCCAATATTTCACTATATTCCCTCCTTCTTCCCTCCGTCCAGAGAGATTTCCTTTACTTCTTCTCTTCCTCCTAGAACCCCCAAAATCTGTAATTCTTATTTTGAGAATTTGCCCCATCTAATCCCATGTTTCTTGTGATACTTGTGGGAATTTTATCGATATGATAAAATATTCTCTTCGTTAGTCTCTCCAGATATATTATTATTATTATTATTATTATTATTATTATTATTATTATTATTATTAGTATTTCTCCGTTAAGATGGTCTTCTAGGGACCATGTGACAATTTTTTGAAAGCTTCATTCTTTGCTGTTCCTTCTTCCTGCAATATTCCTTCATCTGCTCACTATGTCTCATTTTCCCCTCCTCGGACAATTTTTTAGCCTGTTTTATTTCCCTCCCGACCTTTCATTTTTAACACTTTCTTTCTGAAAATATCTCTCTCTGTTGCTGCTTCTTTTCTTGTATTGTTCCTTTCCAAATCTTTCTTGACTTCATGAATCCAGGTTGCTGTTCACTTCTTTTTCCAAAGATATTTGAAGATCTGTTTGGTTAACCTGCTGTCGTCCATTCTGTATAAATGTCCAAAAATAAGAAATATAAAATATTATTATTAATATTATTATCATTATTATTATTTTTATTCAATTGTTATAGCAGGGATGTCTCGGTTTTTATTAAAGACTCATGAATATAAAGTGGCTTTAATCAAAAATAATATTTATTTGTTTAATAACTTACAACGAGTCACGAAAAACTACTTTCGTTAAAACAGACAGGCTTTCAGTCTCTGAGTCAAGGAATTAATAAAACCACGGTCCGCTGAGGAACCGAACCTAGAACTCTCTGTACACAGTATTGTTGTTATATGGGTGATCAATCTATAGATTGGTTTGATGCAGCTTTCTATGCCACCCTATCCTGTGCTAACCTTTTCACTCCTACGTAAGTCCTACATCTACTCTAATCTGTTTGTAGTATTTGTACCTTGGTCTACCTGCACCGTTATTACCGCTTACACTTCTCTAAAGAACTAACTGGGTGTATTAAGATGTGCCCTTTCATTCTGTCTGTTCTTTTGATGAAATATTGTCAAACAGATCTCATCTCACTAATTCTATTCAATACCTTTTCATTAGTGATTCGATCTACCCATCTCATCTTCAGCATTCCTCTGTTACAACAGATTTCAAGAGCTTCTATTTTCTTTCTTTCTTTCTTTCTTTCTTTCTTTCTTTCTTTCACTTTCATACACTGCCACGCTTCAGACGAAAGTCTTCAAAAAAGTCTTTCTAATTCCTTTATCTTCCTACATCACTGTTGTGCTTGTCTCCATTTCATGTCACCCTTACTTCTGTCATCATTGGTTATTGTACTACCAAAGTGGATTATAGTTTGATAATAATTAAGTCTAATAAGTTATTAAATACGAGGAAAGTACAATACCATGCGCTCCATCCTTTTGCGACAGGTCTACCAACACTGTATTTCAGTTTCACCTAATTAGTTCTAGGGCCCGGAGTTTTATGTAATATCAAATTTGGAAATATGTTCATAAAAATGTAGCGAATATCAGTGAGATATGTGATTTCATAAAATATGTAATAGTATTATAAATGCACTAAATTTATAAAAATGTTCGTATATTGACTTTATTATGACTTATAGAGAGAATAAAATAGTTTTCAATACTTACATATTTTATAATGAAGTTGAAACAAATGAAACAAATAAACGTTACTAAATAAAGTTAAATATAGAATCTGTCTTCAAACCCCAATTAAGTTACACCATTTAAAAGGGTAAGATTGTTTATCGCGATGCGCAGTGTGCCACCTAGTACTTTCCCATGTTTTCGCGCTGATCTGATAAAAATTCTCTTATAGACTGAGAAGAAACGTTCAACACTGCAGGAACTATCCGGTGCATACTTAAAAAATGAAACTAACTGGGTGAAACGTTTTCTTGTTCACCATTAATGATCTTCCAAACAGTTAGAGAACTTGAACAACCTGGATTTCGTTTCAAGACTTGATGGAGATCGCTAACAACTCCGACCGATGAAAGACACCTAGCCGTCCAAGGTTTATGCAGTTACGGCACTCAGACCTACCGTATTTAACAGAAAAAGGGGTAGAAATTTCAGTTTTAAAGGCAGTTTTTTATTATTATTATTATTATTATTATTATTATTATTATTATTATTATTATTATTATTATTATTATTATTGTACCGGTTGGTACACCTATAAGCCGCACATTTGAATGTTCCGCCTTAAAGTACTCCTCTACTGGAGAAACTCTGAACTTTAAAAACCGAATCAACTCAACTGTTTCTCAGAAGATGTCACTGTGTGTATTTCGAATTGTTTTGTTTTTCATTGATCAAGAAGTCTGGACATTCTCTCACAGATGTCTCTACCACAAACTATGATCATGCACCCTGGTGCGAAGTGAAGGAACTTTTCTTGAAGAAATTTTGTATTCAGAAGTTTTGGTCTTTACTAAATTTTGTTCTTTCATCTATGGGTTGGCAATATTCATCTTTCTTTCCGCCAGTTTTGAACTTAGCCAATCCCGAATTTCTTTAATTAATTTTGGACCAATAGTGTCCTTCTTCTCCAATTTTAATGTGTAAAGTTTGGGCAACCAATAAACGCCTGTGGGTGTGTCTTAATTATTCATGAAAGGTCTAGAATCTTCCATGAGGGTTTAAAAACTGCTGATTTTCATGGCTTGTCGCCACTTCAACAACATCTAGCGTAGTGTATGGAAGTATAGCAGGGGGCGGGTTGCGCCTCTTCCTTCGAGCAGCAGCTCTTCAGCAAAGGTAATGGCCTTTTAACATCTTTATTTCTTTTTTGCTCAACAGTTTAACCCCCGGGGAAGGTTCGAAACCTTTTCAAAGTATCCTACCTGTTTAGAAATGTAACTTAGTGCCGGCTTATGTACACATTTTCTTATTACTTTAACTGTAAATTGGGGATAGAGAGTGCTTTACCCTCTCGAGCTCCCCTTCAATTTGGATTTGAGATGACTACGTTTTTATAACCGATTTTCTTCTCTTCATTAATGTGTTAAATTATTTTTCTTATACGAGTCACCTTCCTAGTGTGGGAATAGCCCTTGTGGAATCGGCCTAGTGCCACTTAGGTTTTAACAAGCTTTCATGTGGGAGTGAAAGTACACGCCTCCATTCATCTTGACTTTTTTGGGGCCATTTAATTAATCTGTCCCTTTTCCACGAAGGCCCAGTAGATTGGGTACTAGATACCCCTGTTTCTTGATAGGTGTGCCTTGAGGGGAGTTGATAGTAATGTTGGTTGCTGCCTTTGATAGGCTTGAAAGATTGAGATCGGTCAGCTTTTTCTGGTATTTTGAAAGGTGCCTCTAGGAGGCTTGATATTACTAGGCGGGAGCAAGTGCTCCATGTAATTAGGGGTTTTCTGCCCTTTGGTATTTTGTGATTGTGAGCTGAGAGCTCGGAGATTGTAAAAGGTGGGGCTTGAAGCCCAGATCATTAATTTCTCTCTAAATCCTTGCTTTTCTGGTCTTGTACCTGATTGACTTGTTAAGTTTTCAAATTCTATGTAAACATTTGTTAAATTTTGTTGTCTATTGAAAATATAACCTTTATTTAAATTTTAAAGCAGTTTGGAACCCTATTTTACATAGTATACTAGGGTTATAGTTAATATACACATTCAGTTTCACGATGAAAATGAATTCATGTATCTGATCGACGGAAAATGAAGTGGATGAAGTTAATAACAGCATGGCTTCTTAAACAAATGATACAGCGGATTTGATAATGCAATGTTGCAATAATTCAAATGAGAGTTCAAGTCATGCCTTCTTCTTTCAAATGCAGCACATTCAAACAATAGGAGGTCCACTGTTTGTGAGGATCCGCAAACACACACGTAGCTATCAGGACGATTCCAAATCGATGAAAATAATAACAGAAAAACTGAGTAATTTCAAAGCTTGTCACCAACACGTTACTTTTCAGGGAAGAATATTTCTCTGGTGACTTGGCCTCTAGTGGAAGAAGAAGTCCAAATGTTGTTCCATTGATTGATTACGTGCTTCTTTATGATTTATGATTTTTTAGCGTAGCTAGGGGACGTTTGGGCATAAGACATTTCCAAATTAGATATAGCCGCTGCTTTTGCCAGAAGATCAGCTTTAAAAGTCAACTTTAGCAAATATAATATAATGTTAACATTGATACTTTCACGGCCCGTAACTTGTAGACATGATATGGGCTTTTTCCGTGTCAAGAAATTATTTACGTTTCTGGAAGAACTTTGTTCCAAATCTTCAGAAGAAAATCTCGACTGTTCAAGAGGAAGTCCTCTAAAATCTATATTTTAGGGTTTACAATTGGAAAATTGTAGTAGTACGTTCGTTCGTCATCAGGTGGCTCGCTGTACGCTGGCACAGCACTCCGAGCGGGAGCCGACGACAACATTAAGCTCCAATGTGACATTAACGCATAAGCCATAGCTTGGAATGAACCAACTGGTGATGACGAACGTACGAATTTGGAAAGCAAATTTGGAAAGTAAATCCTTACTGACTGGCAACCATGTATTACTTAACTGATAGCCAGTGTCCCTGTTTTCTTGACACGAGATAAGCCCAAAAATCATATCATCCTACAAATATAATATATTCTTTATTAGATAAAAATAGTCAGTTATTTTTATCATAGCCTGAAAATTAAACGGGTTAACACAATTTTTGAATAATTATTTAGATCTGCACAAAAATCTTTCATTCTTTATATAATATGTAAACAAATGTGTAATATTACTGAAAATATGGAAAAAAGGAAACATAGGTATAACCATATCAGAACCATATAACTGAATCATGACTTGTTAAAAGGGCTTAAGTCCAGTTTTTGGCGATTTTGAGTTAAGTATCAATAGTATCAACAGCGACCTCAATACACAATGTTATGTTAAAACAAGTTTAGTCCGGGAATCCTGCAGCATAATATTGAAGGTGCTTTTCTGAGATGAAGTGTTAATAGGATTTAAGAAAACAACAATATCACTGGAAATCATGAAACGTTCTGCCACACATTCTGAAAAGATAAGCTTCAAACCTACAGAGTACATGGAGTTCAAATACTCTGCAGTTATGAAAGGTTGTGTAGTTACTTCTTCATACATCAGCAGTTCTGTTTGTCATACTTGAAGACTTGCACGGCCAGGAGTACAGGCAATAGTTCTTCCAAAGTCTGTAGCATACCCACAGGGTAGTGTTTTCACCAACACAAAAAAACTAGCTGATATTCAACAGGAGCTACTGTTGACATATTTTACACATTTTCCAGGGGATTCTGCGGTGGAACAATCAAGGCAGAGGGGGTGATGTTAGTGACGAAGACGCCCATGACTTCTCAAGTAGTTACCCTTCGATGCCTTAATATCTTGCAAATTACAATAGTTTATACGAACCTAATAAGTACATTTACCATTTGTCACATGTCTGTAAAAAGTGTGTCTATGTCTCTTCAGTGATATTAATATTAAAAAACAAGCGTAATGAAACTATGTCATATACTAACAATATTCAAGAATGAATTGTTAAAAGGACTTATGTCCATGTACTTTAAATACCTTAATCTGTATGTAAAATTGCATTAAAATTAAATATAACTCATATCCTACATCTTATACATTACAGGTTGAATCATGAGAATAGTACAATTTACGAAAACAAAATTAACCGGTCAACGTTTCTTTTCGTCTCTTAAAATTAGGTTCTATGGACTTGCGCTCTTTAAACAAGTCATGATTCAATTATAACCAGTGTTGCCAACTCAGCGGATTTTCCGCTAAATTTGGCGGATTTTTAAATGGAACAGCGGAAACATTTTCCATTTAGCGGACAGCGGAATTTTTGGCGGATTTTCAAACTTCTATGAATGATTTTCACCGGTAACAATATCACCTTTCATCACCAGTAGAAAAAAAAATCTAGAACTTACTACGGTATCATAGTATAGTTAATACCGTTGTATTGAAGTTATGCTGCATACTACCATACGTTTTCTAGACCAGCTCTGGCCCACAGCCTCAGTCAGAATTTGTTGCAATCGTTATTGTACTCTTGATGAGCCGGGTATTGTCGTGTTTCTTTTGACATTAGGTTCTTTTTGGTACGGTACGTCAGTATATCGAAAGGAAGGGTTGACAATTACAGTCCGATATTTCGTAAAGACTGGTTAAATAATTACACTTTAAAAGAGTAGTTGGTTGATCTTCCCAGTGATCCCAACCGTCTATTGGCAGTGCCATAAAAATGAGAAATTGACATTATTTCCTTCCGCACTCATCATAAACTTATCATAAACAATGAAAACAGTATTGAAAGTGAAAATAACTTTCAAAATAGATTTGAAAATTTCCGTATGAGCTTTGCTACTATGAACTGTCGGCATGTATTTTGAAAAGGAATAGTACCATGTGGTTTCATATAAAACCACAGCACCTCAACGCAGCACGTCTACTTCAGAGGATACAGTGGTGGGAGGAAAAGATGATGACCTCCTGTTCTGAAACTGGTGAGTGTTGACATAATCTCCTCTATTAAAACAGCTGGTATAAGGTAAATCCGGGACAGATGCCGCCCCGGTAGAGATGCCGCATACACTGTAGCTAAAGGTTCCCATCGTTACAGCTAGATGGCAATATGTGTGTTTTTTTTTATTTTCTAAGGAAGAACTACTGTCTGCGAGTGTGACGAAATTTGCTCGTATATTACGCCAATTATAGCCGATATCATGAGGCGAGTACATGTTTCCTCCTGACAAGGTTTTTGCGTGTGTTAATTTATTGTATATTAAGTTGGCTTCAAATGCTTAAATCAGACGTTTTTAGTACAGTAGACGTCAGAAACATAACTGTAGTTGAGAGTAAGCTAATTTTGGGCCATGATAGCCTTGAGGTATGGAAACAGGAGGGTGCGGCGTCTCTCCCTGATAGTTGGCCTTCGGGCTGAGCAGCGGTCGCTGTGCAGGCCAGAGCCATTTCAAGGGTGTTAAGTGCCGTGGGGTTTTATATAACACAGTGAAGAATCCATTGCACATGCACATTTATGGTAAATCGAAATTAAAATATGATTTTAATGTTGTAAATTATCAGATAGATTTTTTCCATTGAATGATTATATTATGTGGATATAATTGTCTTGTAGTACGTTCTAGTGTTCGGTTATATTAAAGTTGAAGACATTGGCTTAAATTTGATTTTGTCATTAATTATTTTACTCGCGGCATCTCTCCCGAACAAAGTCGGCATCTATACCGGGATCGAGGGAGAGACGCCGCAGATGCAACAATTCCTTTGTTCACTCCTTTCTCCCACTTACTTTCAATTGCCAATATTTTGTTCATCCCTGATAAAATGTACATGTTTTCAAATTATGCTCGATGAATTTGCAACAATTTTTAAAGTAAATATACTGAGATATAACAAAAGACATAAAAAGTGCGGCAACTCTCCCGGAATTACCCTATGCTATTTTGCTTCAGTTCCAAATTTAACGGAATTTGGCGAATTTTCATTTAAAATTTAGCGGAGAAAAGATTTGTGGGTTGGCAACACTGATTATAACGCAGTAAAAACTACTCGGAAACTAATCAAAAACATTACAACAAATTTAGTTCGAAAGAGTTTTTCACTAAATTTTCCTCTTTAAAAAAGTAAATGCTCTTTTGGACCCTTTGCAGTCTGGATTTATGAAGGGGCACAGTACCACGACAGCACTTTTGAAGGTTACTGAAGACATTAGAAATGCTATGGACAAACGACTGCTTACTATACTTATCCTTCTTGACTTTAGTAGCGCCTTTGACACTATAGACATTCAGACTATGATAAAGAAAATGGAACTACTAAATTTTGACCTGGCTGCGCTTAAGTTTTTTAGTTCTTATTTGAGTAACCGTCAGCAGCGTGTAACAGTAAACGAAAAGGTCTCTAAATGGAAAATGAAACTTAGTGGTGCCCCACAGGGCAGTATTCTAGGGCCCTTACCTTTCTGTATTTATATCAATGACATATCATCGGTGACAGGAAATAACACACACCACCTCTATGCTGACGATCTTCAGATTTATCGACACTGCAAGACTTCAGACTTAGATGAAACAATACAAGATATTAACAATGACCTCCGACGACTCAGTATATATGCACAACGAAATTCTCTTATACTAAACTCCACAAAATCTCAGGCAATCATAATAGGAACACGAAAATTACTGAACTGCTCAAACAATATTGCAATCGCGCCTATCCTACTGAATGGTAACATTATTCCCTACAATAAAACAGTTAAAAATCTCGGCGTAATTATGAATGAAACACTTGATTGGTCTGATCACACGAAAATCATCTGTAAAAACATTTTTGGAGCGCTACACCCTCTTGAACGACAAAGGGATGTATTTCCATTTGAGCTTAAGGCCAAACTAATACAGACACTGGTTCTCCCTATTCTTGATTATTGTGACGTTGTTCTAGTTGATATGACAAGAGAAGAAACACTTAAACTTCAACGAGCACTGAATTCCTGCCTGCGATTTATTTACAATATTGGGTACGATGTTCATATTACTACATACTATAACGCTCTCTCATGGCTGAAGCCTGATAAACGTCGGCAGCTACACATTTTAACGATGGTGTTTAGAGTACTAGCGGAAAGTCAGCCACTGTATATTTCTTCTAAATTCACCTTTTTATCATCGTTTCACAACTTAAATACACGTTCCAGATCCACTCTTTCTATTCCAGTGCACCGCACAAATAAAGTTAATAGATCGTTTGTAGTGACCGGCGCCAGATTATGGAATTCCCTGCTAGCTCAGGTCAGAGAAACTAGCTCTTTACAAAGGTTTAAGGTCACCTGCCGAGACTACCTGCTGAGGACAGCTAACTGAATGGCTGAAGTATGAATGTGTGCGCGCCTGAGGATAAGTCATTATTAAGAGTTCTTACTTTTAATTAGTTTTATTATTAAGTAATGTATTTAAATTTGCTCTCAATTCTATTAATTTTTTTGTTTGGTTTTAACTATTTTAAATATCTCATAATTTTATGTATGATTTTGATTAATATGTGGTTAAGTGGAAGACAGGGCCTCGAGCCCTAACTTCGCCACTGAAAAAAGGCATAAATAAATAAATAAATAAATAAATAAATAAATAAATAAATAAATAAATAAATAAATAAATAAATAAATAAATAAATAAATAAATAAATAAATAAATAAAAATACTAAGGCCCATACAGTCAGTATAGCTCAGTATAGCACATGTAAGTGAACGACAACATGCAATACATCCATTACTGTACTAATCTTTGGGCATCGCAATAAAGCAAAATAGAACAAAAATTGAACCATGATTAATCATCCATACCATTTTTACTTCATGATGGCGAGTCATGCAATAGTCGACTGAAACATGCTGAACTGAATGTTCTGCAACGGCGAGAAAAGGTTTCTGCGCTGCAAAACAGATACATTTCACTCCCAGGGCAGATAAAAGCAATGCAAGCGCAAACCTATTTCGTTTCTTTTTTATATCCGGGAAGTAGAGATGTTGGAGCGATATAGAACACATTAATTACCTCATAAACACTATCTCAATTTATATACTGAAATTTTAAATAGACAATACTAACCTAATTAACACCACGTACTCTGCTGTGATTTATATAGCTGGTTGTGGTATCGTTAGAAACGATGAGCCTCAGCACACTGTGCTGTATATGTGACACCATATTTCATTCAGCATTTTAATAATAATAATAATAATAATAATAATAATAATAATAATAGTAATAATAATGAATTTTTCGTCCCAATAATTACGTTTACGGTTTTCAGAGATGCTGAACTGCCAGAATTTAGTCCCGCAAGAGTTCTTTTACGTGCTAGTAAATCTGCCGACACGAGGCTGACGTATTTGAGCACCTTCAAATACCACCGGACTGAGCCAGGATTGAACCTGCCAAGTTAGGGTCAGAGGGCCAGCGCCTCATCCATCAGAGCCACTTAGACCGGAATTTGAATAATAATAATAATAATAATAATAATAATAATAATAATAATAATAATAATGGAAAAGAAGGATTTCTTTCTATGGTTGCATAATACGAATGAGGGCAGAAAGATTTCCCACTCGAATGTTTGCCTACTCAACTAAAGGAGTCTGGTTCACCGAGGTGGAAGAGTATTTTCAGGAATTGGGGATCTTACGTGATAAAATCTTGCAGCGTGACCCACTAAAGAAGAAACTTTAATGTCTACAGAGTTTTCGAACAGAACCTAAAATGAAGAAAGGCAATACGTGCACCGAAGAACGGAATGGAGCTCACCGAAGAAGGATGCGGAAGTACTGGGCGAGTGTTAAAGCTCAAAATAGGAAACGGTTGCAATAGCGTGGTCTATAGCTATCTGAAACAAAAGATGAGAAGAAGAAGAACAACAATAATAATAATAATAATAATAATAATAATAATAATAATAATAATAATAATAATAATAATAATAATAATAATAATAATATGGAAACAGCACACTGGCAATGTAAAAGCGACAAATAAAAACCGCGCTGAAAAACTATGTAAAGCCTATACAATCATCTGGAACTTCTACACAAAATAAATAAATAAATAAATAAATAAATAAATAAATAAATAAATAAATAAATAAATAAATAAATAAATAAATAAATAAATAAATAAATAAATAAATAATCACTTTCTACCAAGACCAAACTTCGACATTACCTCACCGTTGTCCTACCAAGGCACTCTACACGACGCCATTACCAGATACTGAGGAAAATATTCGGGACCAAGTTTCCTGACGGTATCTGGATGCGAAAAAGCTCGGAAGAACTCTAATCATCAACTGAGTGGTTCACTTCAGTCGCACGCAAAATACGTATGAAATTCTACGACCATTTAGCACACCCATAACTTTGCACTCAACAATCCAACGGCAAGAAACTTAAAACTAAAGAACGCATGTACCGCGGAAATATGACTTGCTCGTAGTGAAAGGATGTTTTTGGAAAATAAGAACAAAGAGATCAAGATGAAGAAAACCTATGCTATATAATAGTTTTATGTGCTTCTTAGAGGCCTAAACGTATATAATAAGGTAAATCCGGAACAGATGCCGCCCCGGTAGAGATGCCACATACACTGTAGCTAAAGGTTCCCATCGTTACAGCTAGATGGCAATATGTGTGGTTTTTCAGTTTCTAAGGAAGAACTACTGTCTGCGAGTGTGACGAAATTTGCTCGTATATTACGCCAATTATAGCCGATATCATGAGGCGAGTACATGTTTCCTCCTGACAAGGTTTTTGCGTGTGTTAATTTATTGTATATTAAGTTGGCTTCAAATGCTTAAATCAGACGTTTTTAGTATAGTAGACGTCAGAAACATAACTGTAGTTGAGAGTAAGCTAATATTGGGCCATGATAGCCTTGAGGTATGAAAACAGGAGGGTGCGGCGTCTCTCCCTGATAGTTGGCCTTCGGGCTGAGCAGCGGTCGCTGTGCAGGCCAGAGCCATTTCAAGGGTGTTAAGTGCCGTGGGGTTTTATATAACACAGTGAAGAATCCATTGCACATGCACATTTATGGTAAATCGAAATTAAAATACGATTTTAATGTTGTAAATTATCAGATAGATTTTTTTCCATTGAATGATTATATTGTGTGGATATAATTGTCTTGTAGTACGTTCTAGTGTTCGGTTATATTAAAGTTGAAGAAATTGGCTTAAATTTGATTTTGCCATTAATTATTTTACTCGCGGCATCTCTCCCGAACAAAGTCGGCATCTATACCGGGATCCAGGGAGAGACGCCGCAGATGCAACAATTCCTTTGTTCACTCCTTTCTCCCATTTACTTTCAATTGCCAATATTTTGTTCATCCCTGATCAAATGTACATGTTTTCAAATGATGCTCGATGAATTTGCAACAATTTTTAAAGTAAATATACCGAGATATAACAAAAGACATAAAAAGTGCGGCAACTCTCCCGGAATTACCCTAATACAAGGGAAAAGGATTTACAAGAATTGGGGATCTTACGTGAAGACATCTTGCATCGTGTCCCTTTAAAGAAGAAACGTGAAAGTCTACAGGGTTTTGGAACAAAATCTAAAATGAGGACAGGTAAGACGTGGATCGAAGAACGGAAGTAAGTTCACCGAAGAAAGCTGCAGGACTACTGGGCGAGTGTTAAAGCTCAAGACAGGAAATAACCTCGTCCATAGCTGGTCGAAACGAATCACCATCAGAAAACGGAGATTACAATTTCATGGCCACATGCAGAACGGATAATAACAGGCTCACAAAGAAAATTTTAAACTTAGGCTTATCAATGAAAACTCACAATAACTGGCTAAAAGAAATCAGTGAAAAACTAAATGAAATTGGCAATAATGAATAAAACATTTAAAATATAATAAATTCAGAACCTTTATTCAAAAATACACATTTTATGTAAAGCCCACTCGACCAAATACAGGATGGAATGAACAATGTAAAAAAGGAACACAGCGAGAGGATGAAGAGATACTGGGAAGAGAAGAACATACATACATACATACATACATACATACATACATACATACATACATACATACATACATACATACATACATACATACATACATACATACATACATACATACATACATACATACATACATACATACATTATCATTATAGACTGTTATGCCTTTCAGCGTTCAGTCTGCAAGCCTCTGTGAATTTACTGAACGGGCCGATGACCTTCGATGTTAGGCCCCTTAAAACAACAAGCATCATCATCATCATCATCATCATCATCAAGCAATTTACTGAACGTCGCCACAATCCTCGATTTTCAACTAGTGTTGTGGCCTCATTTAGTTCTATACCTCTTATCTTTAAATCGTTAGAAACTGAGTCTAACTATCGTCGTCTTGGTCTCCCTCTACTTCTCTTACCCTCCATAACAGAGTCCATTATTCTCCTAGGTAACCTATCCTCCTCCATTCACCTCACATGACCCCACCACCGAAGCCGGTTTATGCATACAGCTTCATCCATCGAGTTCATTCCTAAATTAGCCTTTATCTCCTCATTCCGTGTACCCTCCTGCCATTGTTCCCACCTGTTTGTACCAGCAATCATTCTTGCTACTTTCATGTCTGTTATATCTAACTTATGAATAAGATATCCTGAGTCCACCCAGATTTCGGTCCCGTAAAGCAAAGTTGGTCTGAAAACACACCGATGTAAAGATAGTTTCGTCTGGGAGCTGACTTCCTTCTTACAGAATACTGTTGATCGCAACTGCGAGCTCACTGCATTAGCTTTACTACACCTTGATTCAATCTCACTTACTATATTACCATCCTGGGAGAACACACAACCTAAATACTTGAAATTATTTACCTGTTCTAGCTTTGTATCACCAATCTGACATTCAATTCTGTTGAATTTCTTACCTACTGACATCAATTTAGTCTTCGAGAGGCTAATTTTCATACCATACTCATTGCAGCTATTTTCAAGTTCCAAGATATTACACTGCAGGCTTTCGGCACAGTCTGCCATTAAGACCAAGTCGTCAGCATAGGCCAGACTGCTTATTACATTTCCACCTAACAGAATCCCTCCCTGCCATTTTATACCTTTCAGCAGGTGATCCATGTAAACTACGAACAGCAAAGGTGAAAGATTACAGCCTTGTCTAACCCCTGTAAGTACCATGAACCAAGAACTCATTCTACCATCAATTCCCACTGAAGCCCAATTGTCAACATAAATACCTTTGATTGATTTTAATAATCTACCTTTAACGACAAAAACGTGATAATAATTTCATGCGCACTCCTTACTTAGGTAATGTATAATGTATGTATGTATGTATGTATGTTCTTCTCTTCCCAATATCTCTTCATCCTCTCACTGTGTTCCTTTTTTACATTGTTCATTCCATCCTGTATTACACACGTGCACAATGACTTGGCAGAAATAGGTATCAAGGAAGAGGATATAAAAGAAAGGACATCATTTAGGAAGAAGGTTGCGGGATTGAGGGATGCGTCTGAAGAGCAACATGCGAAGCCATGGAACATCTCGGTGGAAGAACGAGCAAGAAGAAGTCACAAAGACTCAAGAATCTTTGGCGAGAGTGTAAAGAGAAGGGTATCAGTCTGCGTGACAGAAGGAAGATTGTGTAAACGTGGCCCACAGGTGGCCGTATCGATTAATAATAATAATAATAATAATAATAATAATAATAATAATAATAATAATAATAATAATAATAATAATGTTCAAGCGCTCGCAGTGTTTATGAACAGGAGAGCTACTGTAATTCCTAAACGCGGTGGAACGTTTCAACTATCCAGCAGCCCCCACGCTGATGTAACTCGATACCATAAAGCCCCACTCGCCATACGCCCGACTTGTGGTACGAAGAGCTTAATTTATACGAGCTATTATCCTCGTGTCACGTGTTCAAACAAAGGATTTTGGTACCAGCCGGGGACATCCGCTGGGTAAACTGGATCTGTGGAGAGGGCACGCAGCACCAGCTCACATTCAAAGCATCAAGCGAATAGTCGACCTTCAGCTCCTCTTAGGGTGGCCTGCACCTTCTTGGAGGTGACCTAGAAAATGTTGTGAGATGGGCAGCAGGCAATGGTATGTTGATAAACGGGGTTAAAAGACAGGTTGTGAGTTTCACAAATAGGAAAAGTCCTCTCAGTTTTAATTACTGCGTTGATGGGGTGAAAGTTCCTTTTGGGGATCATTGTAAGTATCTAGGTGTTAATATAAGGAAAGATCTTCATTGGGGTATTCACATAAATGGGATTGTAAATAAAGGGTACAGATCTCCGCACATGGTTATGAGGGTGTTCAGGGGTTGTAGTAAGGATGTAAAGGAGAGTGCATGTAAGTCTCTGGTAAGACCCCAACTAGAGTATGGTTCCAGTGTATGGGACCCTCACCAGGATTACCTGATTCAAGAACTGGAAAAAATCCAAAGAAAAGCAGCTCGATTTTTTCTGGGTGATTTCCGACAAAAGAGTAGCGTTACAAAAATATTGCAATGTTTGGGTTGGGAAGAATTGAGAGAAAGAAGAAGAGCTGCTCGACTAACGAGGTGGTATGTTCCGAGCTGTCAGTGGAGAGATGGCGTGGAATGACATTAGTAGACGAATAAGTTTGAATGGCGTTTATAAAAGTAGGAAAGATCACAATATGAAGATAAAGTTGGAATTCAAGAGGACAAACTGGGGCAAATATTCATTTATAGGAAGGGGAGTTAGGGATTGGAATAACTTACCAAAAGAAAATGTTCAATAAATTTCTAATTTCTTTGAAATCATTTAGGAAAAGGCTAGGAAAGCAACAGATAGGGAATCTGCCACCTGGGCGACTGCCCTAAATGCAGATCAGTATTGATTGATTGATAAATTACTACGGGAATTATTTACTCTGGAAGTAACGTCGGAGAGTTGAAGTACAATTTACTCTTTTCGTTACTACTATAGAAGTACCGTTCGTTACTCGCGGAGTAGTGTTGTGTTTGTGTGTCTTCTTTAAAGAAATCTAAATGGATAAGTTTATGTGCGATAGGAAACGGGGGGAAAACGTTAGCGAAAAAGATAAATGCTTCTCAAAAGAGATAATGACGATCTATGCAAAGGATATAGGGTGTAAGAAACACAAAATAAAAATTCTGGATAAGAAAAGAAATTCATGGAAAGCCGAACAGAAGAATTCATTGCTTCGAGTGACGGAAAACGCAGTGAGGAGCAAGTTAAGATTCTGTGGAAGGACTTAAAAGCGAAGGCTGAAGCAAAGCAGAAAGTCATGGACACGCGGGAAAAATTAAAACTGATGGTGGTTTCATCATACAGATCGCCTAAATCCACAGCGAAATTTTCCCATTTTCACGCCAGGCAAATGCTGGGTCTGTACCTTAAGGCTGTAACGGTTCAAATCCCGTTACAAGATGATATCTGTATTTTTATTATTGTATGATTTTATCTGTATATTATTATTATTATTATTATTATTATTATTATGTCAGTATTATTATTATGTTATCTGTGATATTGTACTATTATTGTAATTATCCGTTTTATTCAATTTTGCAATTGCCTGTTGCTTGCAAGATTGCACTTTGATGTATACATATATACGTATGTGTAGTATAACACTCAATACCTGTACAGTGAGAATTGTTGTATATATCAGAGATCGGATGTGACGTTGGTGCATTGTGCAATATTGTTGGCGATTCTGCCAAGTCATCGCCACTCCATGGCTATGTCATCGTATTGATTTAGATATGCGCGCACGGACTTATCGCCGCGGGGCTATTTCACCACTGTGCGTAATATCTGTCGCGTAGGTGGGAGTATGTCATTGTTATTTTTGGAGATTACGTAGCTGTGTCAACCAAAGTCTATATAAGGTGGGTGCACATTGTAGCGTCAGTCATTACTTATACGGATGCAGTACAGTGAAGTAGTCTACTAGATCAAGAGGCCTTAAGTGGTCAGCCAACCAGTGTGAACGAGAGATGGTGAAGACTCAGTGAGCCATTATTGGTCATTGAGAGAGTGGGACCAAATGGTTGGTCCGTCACTTAGTGGAAGACGCGGACGCAAGGCTTACCAAGGAGTCAGAGAGGGCAACCCTGGACCTACCAAGAGGTCATACCATATTGACTTACAAAGAAGTCAGATGATATGGAGAAGAAGCAGTCTCAAGGATGTATCACCACGTTAGGCGTGACACATCTACAGTAAACACCAGAGCAATGGATTACGTCGTAATTACACTCAAAGTGTTAAAGGTACAGTCAAGTGAATCAGTGAGGGAAATATTTCGTATAAATTGTTAAATGTCCGGTCAAGAAGAATTCAAATTCATGCCTAGTTTCTGTCAGTTGCAATGTCATAATTTCATATTCTCATCTGTTTTATCGCAACAAGACTCACTATTTTTTGATATATTATTTAAAGAATATATATTGTTCTATCAAACGAATTCATAGTTTCATTTCATTGAAAGTAAAATATCTTAACCTCAAAATTAATGAGGAAACCGAACGCCAATCTCCTTTTCCCAGAACTTATATGGTATGTTGTCAACAGTAAGCTTATTACCCCACACCCTAGAGATGGTCAAGAGTCTCATTCTATTATTGCTGTACTGAGTGACAGCTGGCGCCCTTCAAATAACGTATGTGTAAGTAAGCAGGTAACAAGTAAGTGTGAGTACAAGGTTCGACGAGTGTGTATTTTATTTAATGAATGTTAATTTTCATAATTTCCATTTTAAATGCAGATATTTCAGATTTTTCAATATAAATTCAGATTAATATGTTTGTAAATTCAGTCAGACAGTTTTAGGACCATCTCATTTTGGCCCCGCAACGTGGTGCACGAAGAAATTCAGAATTTGGTCTGAATGACAGCATATCATAGGTTCATTTTGGGAGGAGTGTGCGCATTTAAGCCAACGGAAATTATTACCGGTGAATGTCAGGAGTATAATTCTGTGATATATATTTGTATTTTGGGGATATGTCAAGGGATTTGAAGAGGGAAATTAATTTGAGATCGCGTACTATCACTAGTGAACCAAAGATGGACAAGGAAGACAATAACAAGTCATGTGAGGACGAGGTCATTGCTTCTGCGGACATCCAAGGTGAGATTGAAAATAGGGAGCAGGTGAGCACGATGGAAGGTTCTGAGATAATTCAGGAAAGTGCAGAAATTGAGAAGCACACTGAAACTCGAAATGAAATCGCGGGGGGAATGAACCAAGATTTTTTTAATTTGTTCATGGCCGAAATGACAGAGTTCAGGAAACAAATGGTTAATAAGGAACAGATGGAAGAATTAATTGATAATAGTAATGAAAATAGTAATAAACGAATGGAAAAGATGAGTGAAAATAATAAGAAAGAGATTAAAGAATTAATTAGTACTAGTAATGAAAATTTTAATAAACATATTAACTCTGTGAGTAGCAAAATGGATCAATTGATTAGTAGCAATAACCAAAATTGTAATGTGATCATTAGTAATATAGATACTAAGATAGTAGAGGTAACTAATTAGATATCTAAGTTAGAAAATAAGTTAAATAAAGAGTGTGTTGACCTTAGAGAAGAAATGGAGTCGAGTCGGAGCGAGCTTCATACTCAAATCGAGCATGTCAAAGGAACATGTACAGAGAATATCTTAGAGTTAAGTAATAAGATTGCGAGTAATCGGGAAGAAATTCATGAGGTAGTCGAGAAAAGATTGGACAAAATTTACAATGCAGTTAGGGAAGATACGAGGGAACAGATTAGTAGAATTGAACAAATTGAAAGCAAACTTGTGGAGGTCACTGAACTACGGAACGAACAGGAAATGCTATCACAACAGGTGAGAGAGAGAGAGGAAGAATTGCAGGAAGACGTGAGAATAGTGGAAGAGAATGCTGAAAGAGCAGCGGAAGAAGAAGAAGAAGAAGAAGAAGTTGTAAACTGCCAGGAAGTGATACGGCAGAAAGGTACAGGTGAGACGACGAAAGAAGTGGTAATAGCGAGTGGTTTGTTCAATAGGGATCGTGATTTAACCAAGTTTTCTGGAAAACAGTTCGGTACTACAGAATTTGTAAAAGTAGTCGAGAAAAGATTTGCAAGTAAGTTGAGGAATAATGTTATTGAATGGGAATACGTGTTGGAGATTTTGTCTAATGTGTTTGTCGGTGAAAGTAGAATATGGTTTCGAGTGTACTGGGATAATAGGTCTAATTTAGGAGAGTTTAAAGTGTTCATTGACAGGTTTTGGGAAGAATGTTTACAGGGGCGAGAGAGAGAGCGCATGATGTCTGGGGAAAGTGGTATTGTAGAGAGAAGGGGTAAAATGTTAGCCGTGTATCAGAGGAGAGGGGGTGATCATGATGGGCAGAGGATTAAGAGTTATGTTGATGGTGATAGTGGTCAGAAGAGTAACGAGAGAGAATTGGAAGATGGGAGGCGTACGGGTTTGAGTTATCAGAGAGACTATGATAGTCTTAATATGAATGTTATCCAGGTGTCGTTATCGAGTCAGAGTATTTCAGATTCACAGGGAATCGGGTAAGTTACCGGTAAATGGACAGGCTGAAGGTAGAAAATGAACAGGTATTTAGTATAAGTAGTTATGTAGTGAAAGTAGATTTAAGAGTATAGTGTGATTGTGACCTAAGTAATGTTAAGTGAGATATTTAAGTAGTGACGTGGTCGTAGATCATGCAGTAGTAAGTTAGACGTGTTCTGGTAAGTGATGGAAGTACTTATAATACCGAGAATGTGATGTAAGTAGTGAGGTAGTAACTCCGATGATGGAAATTGTGAGATGAAGAAGGTACTATTAGATATTATAACAGCCGTTGGGTAAGTCAAAGTGAGTAAATAAAATGATAGTGGTATCAATCATAATTGAAGATATATGTAAGTTTCATCTACGCCTTGTTGTACCAGATCTTGTGTATCCAGTGATTTTAGGAGCTGACTTGGTTGCAAATCATGGAAGTAGAATAGACTTTAATTTAGGTAGTGTGTGTTTGTTCTGGGAGTAATCTAGCAAAGAAGTACGTGTTAATTATGATGGTCTGAGGTAAGTGTGTTGGTGACGTGTGTTCTTTGAAATATATGGGAGGTAAGTGAAGTTGTTCCTAGTGAGAGGAAATGTTTTGTTGGGTGTGTTACGTGTCTATACGACCAGGATCTGAGGGATCGTCGGTATGAGGCAGTGACGTGAGGTAATTTGAGTGAATTACAGGAGGAGTAATTGTGGTCGATGTTAGGTAAGCATCGTGAGGTATTTAGTGGTAAGTGAGGAAGAACACGTATATGAACATAAATTTGTAGTAAATGACCATTGATCGTTTGTGGGAGGTAAGTACCCCATTCAACTTAAAAATGCTAGTGAAGTCTAAGAACAAATAAACATTATGCTGGATTACGGAATAATTGAACCATCTTGTAGCCATAGTATTAATTCTTTAATTATTGTTGCCAAGGAGGATGTGATCTATTGAGAGATGTAAGTTAACAAGGGCAAAATTGATTCAGTTTGAGTGACAGAGTGCTACTCAGAGTTCCATTTTCATCATCTGCAGAGGCGGGAAATATGTTGAAGTTATTATTTTGTATCAGGGGTATTTCACTATTGTGAACCGTATTGGGAAGTGTGCATATTCCTTAAGATCAGGAAGGGAAGATTGTCGGTATTTATAGTATAATCAATGTAAAGAAGTACTTCATGTGAGATTTGTTAAGGTAAGAATAAGATGATTAATTTTGTAAGAAACTGGCAAAATAAAACTAACATCTGCGAGTTGCGTGTGAACCAAGTGTCGTATTGGTGTATTGGAAGAATAAGTGCTACATTGTCATGTTCTGTGTGACAAAACTGAGAACAGGACATTGGACAGTTATCTGCGATAACCATATGCGAGAAAAGTTCTCATATAAGTGATATTTCACAAAATATTTTGATATGTTAAAAAAAAGGAGAAGAATGTTGTATATTGATTGAAAATTATTTGTGTGTGTTAAATCAAGTGCTATACTCTTGTGATTTGTATGAGAGAAAGAGAGAGAATGGGACACTGGACAGTTATCTACGATGGCAATGTGCGAGAAGAATTCTCATATATGTGATATTTTATAAAATGTATGGATGTTGAAAAAGAAAATTATTGTTGTATACTCATTTAAAGTGTTTATATGTGTCAGTGTTTTATATATATAATTTTGTTCATAAATCAATCGATTCTTTGTTCTTCGATTTATTTATGAGGGAGGCGAATTGTAACGGTTCAAATCCCGTTACAAGATGATATCTGTATTTTTATTATTGTATGATTTTATCTGTATATTATTATTATTATTATTATTATGTCAGTATTATTATTATGTTATCTGTGATATTGTACTATTATTGTAATTATCCGTTTTATTCAATTTTGCAATTGCCTGTTGCTTGCAAGATTGCACTTTGATGTATACATATATACGTATGTGTAGTATAACACTCAATACCTGTACAGTGAGAATTGTTGTATATATCAGAGATCGGATGTGACGTTGGTGCATTGTGCAATATTGTTGGCGATTCTGCCAAGTCATCGCCACTCCATGGCTATGTCATCGTATTGATTTAGATATGCGCGCACGGACTTATCGCCGCGGGGCTATTTCACCACTGTGCGTAATATCTGTCGCGTAGGTGGGAGTATGTCATTGTTATTTTTGGAGATTACGTAGCTGTGTCAACCAAAGTCTATATAAGGTGGGTGCACATTGTAGCGTCAGTCATTACTTATACGGATGCAGTACAGTGAAGTAGTCTACTAGATCAAGAGGCCTTAAGTGGTCAGCCAACCAGTGTGAACGAGAGATGGTGAAGACTCAGTGAGCCATTATTGGTCATTGAGAGAGTGGGACCAAATGGTTGGTCCGTCACTTAGTGGAAGACGCGGACGCAAGGTTTACCAAGGAGTCAGAGAGGGCAACCCTGGACCTACCAAGAGGTCATACCATATTGACTTACAAAGAAGTCAGATGATATGGAGAAGAAGCAGTCTCAAGGATGTATCACCACGTTAGGCGTGACACATCTACAGTAAACACCAGAGCAATGGATTACGTCGTAATTACACTCAAAGTGTTAAAGGTACAGTCAAGTGAATCAGTGAGGGAAATATTTCGTATAAATTGTTAAATGTCCGGTCAAGAAGAATTCAAATTCATGCCTAGTTTCTGTCAGTTGCAATGTCATAATTTCATATTCTCATCTGTTTTATCGCAACAAGACTCACTATTTTTTGATATATTATTTAAAGAATATATATTGTTCTATCAAACGAATTCATAGTTTCATTTCATTGAAAGTAAAATATCTTAACCTCAAAATTAATGAGGAAACCGAACGCCAATCTCCTTTTCCCAGAACTTATATGGTATGTTGTCAACAGTAAGCTTATTACCCCACACCCTAGAGATGGTCAAGAGTCTCATTCTATTATTGCTGTACTGAGTGACAGCTGGCGCCCTTCAAATAACGTATGTGTAAGTAAGCAGGTAACAAGTAAGTGTGAGTACAAGGTTCGACGAGTGTGTATTTTATTTAATGAATGTTAATTTTCATAATTTCCATTTTAAATGCAGATATTTCAGATTTTTCAAGTAAAATGCAGATTTACATATGTTGTAAAATAAGACAGACAGTTAGGAAGTTCTCAAGGCCACGGCCGCTTCCCACTCCCTAGGCCTTTCCTATCCTACCGTTGCCATAAGACCTATCTGTGCCGGTGCGACGTTAAGCAAATTGAAAGAAAAAGATAATTCCTCTTCCGATTTCTAAAAAGTTCACCGTTGTCACCGAGAGGGCAAAAAATGGGAATATGTGAGCAGTCACAGTCAATTGCACCCACGAAGTGTGTAAACCTACCATCGTGAAGAATGTCCGCCTCGTTGGCTGAACGGTCAGCGCACTGGCCTTCGGTTCAGAGGGTTCCGCGTTCGATTCCCGGCCGGGTTGATTCCAATGGCACGGGGGCTGGGTGTATGTGTTGTCTTCATCATCATTTCATCCTCATTACGACGCGCAGGTCGCCTACGGGAGTCAAATAGAAAGACCTGCACCTGGCGAGCCGAACCCGCCCTGGGATATCCCGGCACTCAAAGCCATACGACATCATCATCATCGTGAAGAATATCCTTTTATTTTCCGAACAATCATCACAATTTGCAGGCGTACCTCCCTCTTAGCCTCACTAGTGCTTTGACCACGCGATGAAAGATACGGCCAGCAGTTGTGCGGTAAACGTTAACTGTACTGAAATGTTCCGGTACGAAACATTCGTAGGGCACACATTAACTGTAATTTGAGAGAGACAACAAAATTAAGACAGGAATTCAGCTGTAAGTGATCTCCAAGTAGATTTAGAAGCAAAGTAAAGGATTCCTTCCTAAGACCAAAAACGTTCCTGAAACTCTCCGTGTACACATTATACGGCTCTCGCCTTTCACACACTGTAGGCATACGCACTTTACATTTCCCGTCGTTTTCTGCGTCGAGATCGTCAATATAATCCAAGTAATCTATAAACACCCTCCCGAAGGTATCACCACCTTGACGAAGGCAAAATATATTTTGCCGGGTGTTTATTGGAGGCTTGCGTGGTCAAATGATCCTTAGAGCTATGCCGGCGGGAGCATCTGCTCCTGGTAGGGCCACCCAAGCCGGACAGGTCTAAGGTGATGATCCAGACTAAGAGTGATACCCTGGTCCTCCAGGTTGGGGGTTGAGCGTAGGGTTAACTCCCCTACCTCATAAAAAACCAACTGTTACGGATACCTTAAGAATGAATAATGCAGGACTGGAAAACTTGGTGACGAACCGGCGAGAAAAACGGCTAAAGAGAAGGAAAAAGGATATTATATTAGCAACGTGGAATGTTAAGACATTGAGGAGGAGAGGAAGACCCAGGAAAAGATGGATTGATGATGTTGAGGATGACCTTAGAAAGTTAGGAGTTAAACTTTGGAGAAGAAAAGCTGAGGACCGAGATGAATGGAGGCAGGTGATAAAGGATTCCAAGGACCTACAAGGACTGTAGCGCCGACCAGTAAGTAAGTAAGTAAGTAATCTATAAACACGTTTGAAACGTCTTTTCTCTCATATACGGCACGATATTATCATTAGTCAACAAGTCTAAACTTAGCTTACTCCATGCACGACGTGAGAGTAAATTCTAACCTATATTCGTGAGTTATTTACTTCTTTAGTAATATACTACAACATGGTGCTCTTCAACATTTTACTCTTGGAGTAATTTAGTCCAGGAGTATCTGAAAGGAATAAAATATTTCGGAAGTAATTTACTCTGGTATGAAAGTCGCCGAATGCTGACTTCAAGAGTACTTTACTACGGAAGTAGAACTTACTCTTGGTTGGTGCACGCCACCCTTAGTCACAAATGTCCAGGGGCCCACCATGTTCCTCTCTTTTATATACAGCTATGTATTCCACCCTAAGTAACTGCTGAACGGCATTCTGTTTTCACTTTCAATAATGAACCCACGGTGTGACGGAAGTATAACCATAGCAACCGTGCAGGCTGTGATGTAAGGTGTGTTACCTAGCAACCGTGCAGGCTTTTATTGTCATCTGAAATTAGCAGCCGTTGATGGATGATCATGATCGGGAGATATATTTATGACATTTGATTTTCGCAAAGTGAAAAGTGGTTTATTTTATAGTTGACACCTAAGAGTCCTACTTATAAAACGTGTACTTTAAAGTTAATCTGCCTGAATTGTAATTGGACAAGGATGCAAGTAAGTTAAGTCGACCTGGTCTTATATAGCAGATTTCTGTACGTCAGAAACAGACATGAAGATTGTAACAATTACCATCACGAGTGAAATTCGTATAGCTATACAGTACTGCAGTATACAGTTATAGCTTATGGTAACTCAGCTTCATCTCCATGGGCTTAAAACTTAGTAGCAGGGAGTGTTGACCGTGGAAAATCAGCAGTCTAGAATACTTCCGGACTCAGTTAGTCGTTCTCCTTCCGTTCTTCTCGATCCCGGATGAAGTCGGTGGTATGTGAGGATATGTAAATGAGGCAAGTTAAAGTACTCATATAAAGAAAAAATCCGATATCTTGACATCTCTTAAAATGTACAATAATTAAAAGGAAGTTAAAATAATTACATTATTATTATTATTATTATTATTATTATTATTATTATTATTATTATTATTATCTAAATTAAACTACACTGTTTTCTACGCCTAGATTTAAAATTTCAAACATTACACATTAAACACCGTGATTATTTCGCAAATCGGACGAGTACTTTTCGAGGGAAGTACGTGCGTCATTTTCCAGCCAGAGGCCGTGAACAGTTGCTCAAAAAGCGGAGCGTATTGTGTATCTTCCTCTCAGGTACACTTCTCTCAGAAACAACTGAGTGTACAGAGATATAATGTTTGTTTTGAATATCCATATGGAACATAAATTAAGTCTGATAAAATGTTAAATGTGAGGAACATGCAATACTACGCGCTCATTCTATTTTAGACTACTGCATGTAGTACGCGTATCATGAATGAAATTGGAAGAAAATCGATATTTAAGGCCAGAGGAAAAGAGACAGTGTTACCTAGCAACCGTGCAGGCTATTTCTTATGGCTGTTTGCCATCTGAAATTAGCAGCCGTTGATGGATGACCATGGCCTCTCAGGCTATAATAATGTTACTCATGCTGGGTAAAGGGTAAACTTCTTAAGTACGAGGCATGTTTTTTAAGTAATTACCGTTTCGATGAAGACAAGAAAGTAATGCAATTTTTTAAACAAATACTTTTTACATGTAAGCCTGTAACTTAAACTGCATCTCAACATAAGTTCCAAGCATATGAAGGCACTTTTCACATCGTGAAACCAGCTTCTGAATTCCATCCTCATACAAATCTGCCACCTGATAAGCCAGCCAATGCACCAATGCAGCACGGTCGTTTTTAGATCGTCATCATCGCCGTGGCGCTGACCTTCTAAATCCTTTTTCAAAAGCTGGAACAACTGGTAGTCACCAAGTCTTCAGTAATGAAAGACGGTCGCACACTACACTTCTCGCGTCGTGGACATTCTTTAAATGTTCTAACCCATTTTCTTACCATTCCTTCGCTCATAGTGTATTCTCCATACACTTCACTAATATGCCGATGGATTCCAGCAGATTTGACGTCTTTTGCATTTAGAATGCGAATCAAAGCGCGTACTTCACACTCGGCTGGACCATTAATTTTTTTTTGCTAGGGGCTTTACGTCACACCGACACAGATAGGTCTTATGGCGACGATGGGATAGGAAAGGCCTAGGAGTTGGAAGGAAGCGGCCGTGGCCTTAATTAAGGTACAGCCCCAGCATTTACCTGGTGTGAAAATGGGAAACCACGGAAAACCATTTTCAGGGCTGCCGATAGTGGGATTCGAACCTACTGTCTCCCGGATGCAAGCTCACAGCCGCGCGCCTCTACGCGCACGGCCAACTCGCCCGGTAGGACCATTAATTGTCAGAGGCATTTTTAATACGCACAAACAAACGTAAATACGGGCGAATGCTTCCATAATAGCGTTTTTGCATGCTTTGTATGACGACCAAAGTTCTGCGGCGGCCACATTCAAAATCGGTGCTTATTTAAAAAACATGCTTCGTATTTTCCTTAGTGCTGGTCCTATTGAAACAGAAGTAGTAGAGAACAAATTATCTGATCTTACGCACAGTACAAATTGTTCCTGCGACGAATAATGAGGGAATATTTATAATTTTATTTTTATATTCCAGCACGTACTTTCTACTTATTAATGTCCCGTATGCAAGCCTCCGTGCCTCAGGCGGCAGCACACCGGCCTCTCACCGCTGGATATCGTGGTTCAAATCCCGGTCACTCCATGTGAGATTCGTGCTGGACAAAGCGGAGGCAGGACAGGTTTTTCTCTGGGTACTCCGGTTTTCCCTGTCATCTTTCATTCCAGCAACATTCTCCAATATCATTTAATTTCATTAATCATTGCCCCAGAGGAGTGCGACAGGCTTCGGCAGCCGGCACATTTCCTATCCTCGCCGCTAGATGGGAGTTTCATTCATTAAATTCCTGACCCGGTCGAATGACTGGAAACAGGCTGCGGATTTTCAATGTCCCGTATGCACTAATGATGAATGGGATGCCTAGTCGCTGGTTTACAAAGGAGCATTACGAAGTGCTATATTTCGTATGTGAAATAAATAGCAGTTAAATAACACACGCATTCTGTAACAGGGTGCATTTGTAAACACGCCAAAGATGCAGAAAATAAAGTTTAATAACTTATTAATTTATACACGAACAGACTTTCCACTCTACCAAAATATTGCTTGTATGTGGTGTGTGCCTTGAATGATCCATTAGCTCTTAACTGTAACTCTGTTCGGCGAAATAAGTGTACAGAAGGCAGGTGGCTATTAGGAAACTCCTGTGCATACCGTCTGCAAGCTTCGGCTGCATTCAGACCTGATCCTGCATATATTAACATTATTTCTGTGTATTCGTCATCGTTGAACACACCAGCCACTATCGATAAGTTGTCCGACTCGTTGGCTGAATGGTTAGCGTACCGGCCTTTGGTTCAGAGGGTACCGGGTTCGATTCTCGGCCGGGTCGGGGATTTTAACCTTCATTGATTAATTCCAATGGCCCGGGGGCTGGGTGTTTGTGCTGTCCCCAACATCCCTGCAACTCACACACCACACATAACACTATCCTCCACCACAAAAACACGCAGTTACCAACACATGACAGATGCCGCCCACCGTCATCGGAGGGTCTGCCTTACAAGGGCTGCATTCGGCTAGAAATAGCCACACCGGGCGAGTTGGCCGTGCGCGTAGAGGCGCGCGGCTGTGAGCTTGCATCCGGGAGATAGTAGGTTCGAATCCCACTATCGGCAGCCCTGAAGATGGTTTTCCGTGGTTTCCCATTTTCACACCTGGCAAATGCTGGGACTGTACCTTAATTAAGGCCACGGCCGCTTCCTTCCAACTCCTAGGCCTTTCCTATCCCATCGTCGCCATAAGACCTATCTGTGTCGGTGCGACGTAAAGCCCCTAGCAAAAAAAAAGAAATAGCCACACGATTATTATTATTATTATTATTACTATCGATAAGCTGATAGCAACTGTGCCGAATGCCAGTCTACTTCTGAGCGTTCGAAAACGAGGCTTACAAACGCAAGGGGGCGCATTAGACGGGTAGCGCTGAGGAACGTGGAGTTAGCGGCCGTCCGGTAGTTTTCTCTTTGTATTCTGACGTAACCTGTGTGCACGCAGTAATGCCCCTGTGAAAATCAGTTGTTAGGCATCCCATTCATCATGAATGCGTGCCGGATACTTATAAGTAGAAAGTACGGCTTTGGCGGACCACCCAGTATATAATTATTTCGTATACCCTACCATCGTTTGTAACAAAGGAGGAAGAATACAAAATTCTGATCTTCTGTACCTTATACATTAATATCGTAGTACAAATAAAACGGTCCTGATGCTTGAATATATTGTTTGCTTCGAAGTGGATTCCGGGTAGACCTTTGAATGACGCGCGGTCTATGGGGGCAACTACAGTGACTAGAGGAGTGCTAGGATAAAAATAAGGAAGGTTATCCAAATCCACAACATCCCCGCCAATATTCACAAAGAAGCAGTTCCACTTACAGTGGCTATATTGGTTTTGGATAACCTTCCATTTTTATCGTACCATTCCTTTGGATCGCAGATCTTCCATCGAGCTCGATAGCTGCAGTCGCTTAAGTGCGGCCAGTGTCAAGTTTTCGGAAGGTAGTGGGTTCGAACACGACTGTCGGCAGTCCTGAAGATTGTTCTTCGTGGTTTTCAATTTTTCACACCGGGCAAATGCTGAGAATGTACCTTAATTAAGGGCACGGCCTCTTAATTCCCACTGGAAGCCCTTTTCTGTCCCATCGTCGCCATAAGACCTATCTGTGCTGGTGTGACGTAAAGTAAATATAAAAGAAAATATTTTCAAATAACTTGATACACTAGTCCATCGTAGTATTCGAGCTATCCGATCCGTGCTATGGAGGGGGCTCACAGTCTGGATTTTTAAGCAATAATGGGTTAGAATTATTGACGCCAGTAGCAAGCGGCGTCCATCCCTCCCTAAAGTTATGTAAGTGGGTTGCATAAATAGTAGGGGTTCTAATAGACGGTATCCCTAATATTTATGCAAATCTCATTGCAGATGCATTGCGCGGTCTAGGAGACACTTTGCTACTTAAGTAGATAAGTTTGCGTTCTAACTTATTAATGCCGGCCCCGTGGTGTAGGGTTAGCGTGCCTGCCTCTTACCCGGAGGCCCCGGGTTCGATTCCCGGCCAGGTCAAGGATTTTTACCTGGACCTGAGGGCTGGTTCGAGGTCCACTCAGCCTACGTGATTAGAATTGAGGAGCTATCTGACGGTGAAATAGCGGCCGCGGTCTAGAAAGCCAAGAATAACGGCCGAGAGGATTCGTCGTGCTGACACACGACACCTCGTAATCTGCATGCCTTCGGGCTGAGCAGCGGTCGCTTGGTACGCCAAGGCCCTTCAAGGGCTGTAGTGCCATGGGGTTTGGTTTGGTTTGGTCTAACTTATTAATGCTTAGAAATGAGGGCTATTGGAGGTAATGATAGGAAAGAGGAGTTTACAGTTGCGATTCAGATTGCTTTACCCAATTACCTGCATGGCCAACCTGTCGAAGAGAGATAGGATAGCTAGTATACATATGGATATTACTTTTCCATCGTTACACATTTTCAGAACCCAGCTGCAGACACTGGAGAAGTTTCTCGCTAACATGAGGGAAGCAGCTGAGTGCACACTTCCGCCCTGCTATCGAGCACCTATCATGTTCTCACAAGCTGGAGCATGGCGAGGATATCAACCTTCAGAGAGGTTAATGGTGCGAAACACCAACGACACACTGGCAAAAAGCCTACTCCCACGGAGAAGCTGCTGCGATGAGAAGGTCTTGTACAGGAGTTGCGAGTCATCAGAGTAATCGTTTTAATTTGAATATTCCAAGTAAGGTATGTTATACAATGGCACTGAATTGCACTGCGCAATAAGGACACGCGATAACACTCCAAAACAGAGCATATTTACAACTTATTTGAATATTTACCGTACAGGAAACTCCGAGACTCGCCCAACTGAGATCAAAAAGGGAGTAAGGCAAGGATGAGTACTAATTTGTAGTCTGAGCAGCTTTTGAGAGGTAAGAAAATGGGAAACCAGGGAAAACCATCTTCAGGACTTCTGATAGTCGGTTTCGAACCCACTCCCTCCACAATGCAATCTCCCAGCTACAACCCTAACTGCACGGCCAACTCGCTCGGTGTTATTATTATTATTATTATTATTATTATTATTATTATTATTATTGCTACGAGGTTATCCGTGGAGCAGAAAGAGGTTTAAAAAGGTGCCGGGGTGAATGGGTCTATCTACAATATCAAGAATTTAATTAAAATTGTAAAAGGTTATATTTTTCTTTTAGAACTTCAAACTTAACAATCTTTCACTGAGCGAACACAATACTATATTAGGTACAATGACAATCTTGAAACAAGTCAAGGAAAATACAAAATTAGTGAATCCTACAAGTCCTGGGCTTCAAGCCCCTCGCTTTACAGCTTTACAATTCTTGAGCTCCCAGCTCAAATTTACAAAAGAGCACAAATTTATTCAAGGGCAGAAATCCCATAATTCACAGAGCACTTGCTCCCTAAATACAATATCTGGCCTTCCAGAGGCACTCTTTACAGTTACAAAACTTTGAAAAAGAGCTAAGAGGCTCTCAGTTTTCCAAGCCTATTCGAGGCAACATCAATTTACAATCACTGGCCTCTCAAGGCAAAATTTACAATTTGAAAATAACTTTATGCATGAGTATTTAATACCCAACCTACGGGGCCTTCATGAAAACAGAACAGGTTACATAACTGGCCCAAACACAAAAGGAATGGGGGCGTACACAGCGCTCCAAGATAATGGAAAATTAAAACCTATAGGGCTCTAGGCCGATGAAACAGGGGCTATTTCCAAACTACTGAGGTGACTCGTATAGAAATTACTTTACCACATTACAGAATGAAAAACAGTTATAACACGTAGTCACCTCAAACCAAGATGAAGGGGAGCTCGAGAGGGTAATTCACTCTCTATCCCCGATTTACAGTTAAAGACTTTCGAAGATTTTACACTAGCCAAAAGAAAAGTTACATTTTAGAAAAGTACAGTTACATAATTAAGGACTCGGACCTTTCCCTCGGATTAAACTGCGGAGGTAGCAAGAACGAAAGAATAAAGTAATGTGGCCATTACCTTGTAGATGTTCTAGCTGCCGACGAAAGAGGCCGCCCGCCTCCCGCTTAACACACACACTCATAAAGATGACGATCAATTGGCCAAGAAACGTGAAAAGCCGCAGTTTATAAACCCTCAGGGAAGGTTCGAGATCATTCAAGACTAAACTAGCCACACCCTCTCAATTTTATTGGTTTAGTTCAAAAGTAACTCTCAAAATCAAATAAGAAGCCTGTGATAGGTTGAAAATTAATTACAGAAAATTTTCATTGGCCAGATTCAAAACTGGCGGAAAGGAAAAGGAAATATTGCCAACCCAAAAATAAATGAACATCGGTCAGTTACAAAAACCTAGAAATACAAAACTTCTTTAAATTATAACTTCTTACACCTTGTACCAGGGTGCATGATCATAGTTTTTTGGTAGTGTCATCTATGGAAGAATGTCCAAACTTCTTGATGTATAGCAAACAAAACTAGTAGAAATTCAGTCAGTTTAGGAAACTTCACAATAACAAAATTACTCAATATTTCGGTGGGGACATCTTCTGATTAAAGTTCCAAGTTGGTGTAGTTTCAGTTTTGATTGATGGAGGAGTTCATTAGGCGCTAATTTTAAATACGCGGCGTTGAGGTGTACCTCCCGGTACAATTATTATTATTATTATTATTATTATTATTATTATTATTATTATTAGAACCATCGCGTGCTGGAAACTGGATAATACATATAGGCTGACTCTACAGCGCTGATAAGAATGAAATCAATGGTGACAGACGAGGTCGTAATATTGTAGTAAAGGTCTCATTTCCCGATGTGTTGTCTATTGCCCATAAAAGTCCGTACTTTGCTGTTGCAGTGAGTTAAGTCTATCGTAAATTCAACAACATAATACCAGGTAATATCTGAATAATGTTCCTAGCACAGATTATTTCAGGTTAGACTACCTTGCTCCTGCAGAGTTATGGCGTCCGCAATGCAGAAAGTGGCCTCACAAAATTATATCTCTCGGTATCATACACCAAAGATGGCCCAATTCCTTCTTGAACAATCAATGAGGAAAAATTGGAACGGTGGGATAGATATAGAGGTTGTATGGCTTACTGCAGTACTGAAAAAATGAAATGGCGTAGTGCCGGGAGTGTCCGAGGACAAGTTTGGCCCGCCAGGTGCAGGTCGTTTGATTTGACTCCTGTAGGCGACCTGCGCTTCTTGATAAGGATGAAATTATGATAAAGACGACACATATAAGTTATCATATACCATATGCCAGCGAATTTAACCAATTATGGTTAAAATTCCCGACCCTGCCGGGAGTCGAACCCGGGACCCCTGTGGCCAAAGACCAGCACGCTAACCATTTAGCCACGGAGACGGGCACTGCAGTACTAAACTACGTTTGCATTGAGTTTCCTGTGCGTCGCTCTTGAACAAATTAATGGTTAACATCAAAGCCCGAGGAAGTGAAGAGTGAAATATTCCAGCTATTAACACATTCACACCATTCATGACGACGTACACCAGTTTTTGTGTACTTTTTAATCTGTTTAGCCTGGATCGAACCTGCCAAGTTGGGATTAGAACGCCTAACGGTTCTGGCCTTCTGACCCCAACTTGGCAGGTTCGATCCTGGCTCAGTCCGGTGGTACTTGAAGGTGCTCAAATACGTTAGCCTCGTGTTGGTAGATTTACTGGCACTTTATAGAACAACTGGGGGATAACATTCCGGCATCTTGACGTCACCAGAACCCGTCAAAATAGTTTTTGAAGCTGTTTTACGTCGCACCGACACAGGTAGGTCTTACGGCGACGATGGGACAGGAAAGGGCTGGGAGTGGGAAGGAAGCGGCCGTGGCCTTAGTTAAGGTACAGCACCAGCATTTGCCTGGTGTGAACATGCAAAAACCACGGAAAACCGTCTTCAGGGCTGCGGAGTGTGGGGTTTGAACCCACTATCTCCCGAATACTGGGTTTAAAGGAAAACACTTAGTGGCACGTAAAACAATAAAATGATTCTAATCTGTTCAGTCCCTAGGTACCCAGGTGTTTCTCTCACTTTCAGTCCCTAGGTACCCAGGTGTTTCTCTCACTTTCAGTCCCTATGCACCCAGGTGTTTCCCTCACTTTCAGTCCCTATGCACCCAGGTGTTTCTCTCACTTTCAGTCCCTAGGTACCCAGGTGTTTCTCTCACTTTCAGTCCCTATGCACCCAGGTGTTTCTCTCACTTTCAGTCCCTATGCACCCAGGTGTTTCTCTCACTTTCAGTCCCTATGCACCCAGGTGTTTCTCTCACTTTCAGTCCCTATGCACCCAGGTGTTTCTCTCACTTTCAGTCCCTAGGTACCCAGGTGTTTCTCTCACTTTCAATCCCTATGCACCCAGGTGTTTCCCTCACTTTCAGTCCCTATGCACCCAGGTGTTTCTCTCACTTTCAGTCCCTAGGTACCCAGGTGTTTCTCTCACTTTCAGTCCCTATGCACCCAGGTGTTTCTCTCACTTTCAGTCCCTATGCACCCAGGTGTTTCCCTCACTTTCAGTCCCTATGCACCCAGGTGTTTCTCTCACTTTCAGTCCCTATGCACCCAGGTGTTTCTCTCACTTTCAGTCCCTATGCACCCAGGTGTTTCTCTCACTTTCAGTCCCTATGCACCCAGGTGTTTCTCTCACTTTCAGTCCCTAGGTACCCAGGTGTTTCTCTCACTTTCAGTCCCTATGCACCCAGGCGCTTCCCTCACTTTCAGTCCCTAGGTACCCAGGTGTTTCTCTCACTTTCAGTCCCTATGCACCCAGGCGCTTCCCTCACTTTCAGTCCCTAGGTATCCAGGTGTTTGGTCAGTAGCTGCCTATGTTACGGAGAATGTAACAATAAGAACACATTTGCAAGGGAATTAGTTTATAAAAACTACAGCGTCACACCTCAGCCATTCTCGATGTGGTTTTACGTGGTTTCTCAATTCTTCTCCAGGTAAATGCCATGATGGTACCTAAGTTAAGGCCACGGCCGCTTCCTTCTCTTGGGTAGTGCCGAACTGGTCCGACGGTCAAAACATTCCATAACGAACTTGTCCGACGGGTACTTGGTACGTCAAAAATGGCGATCCTAACATGACCTAACCTCACCTAACGTAAAGGCCGAAAGGCCGCTTCATATATTTACTATATTGTCCCGTGTAATTTTATTGGGGCACTTCGTATAATATATGAGCGGGCGATAAGGCTTGTTCGATCCATGGTTTTTATATTTTGATGATGATGATGATGATGATGATGCTTGTTCTTTAAAGGGGTCATCGGTCTCGGTTTTGATATTTTAGCGTCGGACCATTTAAACCCGCTAATTGGTTGATCTCCAAAATGTTATGACCATCGGACCAATTCGACAACACCTCCTTCTCTCTTCCTTGTCTATCCCTTCCAATCTTCCCATCCTGCACAAACTCCTGTTCAGTGTAGCAGGTGAGGCCGCCTGGGCGAGGTAGAGGTGGGGTCCCTCGCTGAGTCCGAGGAAAAACCAAGCCTGGAGGGTAAACGGATTAAGAAAGAAAGAAAGAAAGAAAGAAAGAAAGAAAGAAAGGAAGGAAGGAAGGAAGGAAGGAAGGAAGGAAGGAAGGAAGGACATTTTTTCTTTTACTTCTGCTTTTCCGATACCCTGGTGGAGTCGTGGGTGCGTCCTCTGCCGTACATGTGGACTTAGCCTTGTTTTACGGCCGAGTGCCCTTCCTGACACCAACCTTATGTGAAGAGATGTGTTCACTACTGCGTGTTTCGATAGTGCTGCCTGCAGAAATGGGTGCAAATTGAGAGAGCGCACATACCAAAGTGCCTGTGGATAAAAACCCCAACCCACCCGGAAGTCAACCACAAGACCCTCTGAATCGAAGATCGCGACGCTGAACATTTAGCCAAGGAGACAGACAACAAGTATTAGTGAACCTCATATTGTTTGATGAGTTTTATTTCTTGACCGTCCTTACCACAGCTAATGGAGTTGTCTGTGATAGAGTTCACCTTTCTTCTCAACAGGTCACGTCGGGTTTGTATATTACTTTCACATGTCTGCCGTTACTTAACCTAATCCTATTTGCCAGTCGGAACAACGAAAGCACCAGTGCAGACAGCCTGCCCTGGTCTGGAGAAAGTCAGGCTAGGTCAGGTCTGGCTGGCAGGAAGCCATACAGATCCCCCATTTCGCTCCATGTACAAACACACACGAACAGCACTCACGATATGTCTCGTCACTTGTCTCCATTACAGGGATGTCAGCTCGCGCACATCAAACGATCCAGTTGCACGGAGTTTCGAACAATACATTGTTGTCACTTTTCGTTAACGCGTGATCATGAGATTGTTAACCAGAAATATAAATGGACACGATGGGCTACAAGTGGGCATTGTTATGAACACTGCAATAGGTTCCTCATTGACTGGTATATTGCAACACTCACTCCAAGTAGAGAAGAGATTCTAACGCCAGTGTGCTGTCGCATCATTACCATTGGAGAATGAGAAAAAATAAACGCATTTTATTGGTGCGGTGAGGAGAAATAGGTTCAGCTACTTCGCTCGCGCAGGACCAAATGAACATGCTGGAATTCTGCGAAATTGGCAACTTTGTTTTAGAATTTGCTTTACGTCGCACCGACATAGATAGGTCTTATGGCGATGATGGGACAAGAAAGAACTAGGAGTGGGAAGCAAGCGACCGTGGCCTTAGTTAAAGTACACAGCAGCATTTGCCTGGTGTAAAAATGAAAAACCACGGAAAACCATCTCCAGGGCTGTCGACAGTAGGGTTCGAACCCTCTATCTTACGAATGGAAGTTCACAGCTGCGCGCCTCTAACCGCACGGCCAACTCGCTTGAAATAGGCAAAATGAAGTAAAAGGTACGGTGTGGTGGCTGATGGTTATATATAAGAATAAGGGTATAAGAGAGAAAACTGAAGAGAATTGTTGGGGAGAATTAATGAAAGAGGCACATCTGAGTATATAGGGAAACAGGCTCACTCAGGATCAAATACCTGGGTAGTGATTTGCGAAACTCCACACGTTTTCTGACATCAGAGATGTAAATGCCCTCAAAGAATTCTACGTTTCCTGTATCTAACCTATTGTTGAATACGCGTCTCCAGTCTGGCCCTTTTTTCCTCTTCTTCTTCTTCTTCTTCTACTACTACTACTACTACTTCAAATATCAGTCAGCTTGACCGTGTACAGTCTTTCTTCTGTGCAGTCGTCAGAGTCAGGGTCACTGTCTGTCGCAACTTGAGCGCTGACCAAGTGCTTGGAAAATTAAATCTCAGAACACTTTTTCTGCTCGGAGGAAAGTGGGCGACCTAAAGCTGATATTAGGTCTCCGGAATAAGTTTCCTTATCCCCCCTCTACGTTCCTCCCCGTAGTACAAGAATGAAGACCCTCTTCCATATTCCTTACTCCCAGCTTTCTCATACCCAAAGGTATTTCAGCCATTTTTAATACCTTATATATCAACAGAAACGTAGATATGTTCCTATCGCATCCTTCCTTCTATTATGATATTTTTTATTTTTTGCTATTTGCTTTACGTCGTACCGACACAGATAGGTCTTATGGCGACGATGGGGCAGGAAAGGCCTAGGAATGAGAAGGAAGCGTCCGTGGCCTTAATTAAGGTACAGCCCCAGCATTTGCCTGGTGTGAAAATGGGAAACCACGGAAAACCATCTTCAGGGCTGCCGACAGTGGGGTTCGAACCCACAATCTCCCGAATACTGGATACTGACCGCAATTAAGCGACTGCAGCTATCGAGCTCGGTATTATGATATTTGTCACATAACTTTTCTTTTAATAAAATGTATATGGTATATGAATGAAAAGAAAAACTGTAGATTTGTACAAAGCAATGGACAAGCTCAAAGATACCGTACGCAGGATACGATTGACATTTTATGGCCACATCTGTAGATAAGCACTAGATAAGCAAAAAAAAACCTGCTTGGTATAATTTATTCAAAGAAGGTCAAAATCAGCTGGTTAGAGGAAATAAAGCAGGACTTAAAAGAAATGAACATCACAGAAGATTCCATCAGGGATCGCAAGGCTTTTGGACCTCTGGTTTCAAAGTACACGTTCGCGGAAAAAGCTAAAAGAACCACAGCGAAACAATGGACGGAACGCAAGAAACAGCATAGCGAGTTTATGAAAAGATTTTGAGAGAAGAAGAAAAGAAATCTATCATCAAGCTAACAAGTTCAAACGCGCTCTGGAAACGTGCATAATGAAGAAAGAAAGAAAGAAAGAAAGAAAGAAAGAAAGAAAGAAAGAAAGAAAGAAAGAAGAAAGTGTACGTCCAGGGCTCTCATGTGGTGATCGCTGTAGCACGTGTGTAGAATAACCTGCTGGAGGAAGACAGTGAGATCTCTGAAATACTGAACAAATATTCTTCTTCATCCTATTTCTTAACTTTTTACACACCCTCGCGGGGTCACACATGTAAACTTGACTTGTTTTACGACCAGATGCCCTTTTTCACGCCAATCCGGAACTCTCTGATACGAAGATCTGAACGTCTTCGGTTCACAGGGTCCTGGATTCAATTCCCGGACGGAATGGTGATTTTAATCACGTCTAGTTGATTTTTAAGCTCGGGGACCGAGCGTTTGTGTTCGTCTTAATACACATCTCCATTCTCATAAAACACACATCACACTACAAACCCGCAACTCAAACACGGAATAGTGAATACGATAGGGTTGACAACAGAAAGTACATCCGGCCGTAAAACTGAGCCAATTCCTTGCAACAAAGTGCCGACCCCAGGTAAGTGGGAGGTGGCCGGAAGAGGAATAAGAATAAGAAGAAAATGGGGCAATACCATGGTAATCACATTAACAAGGTTGTAAATAACAGTTAAAGATCTCCATCCCGCATTCTATTCCCAGTATAAACATATGAGTGTATTCTGTTACTCCAAACTCAACATCTCATACGTATTGATTATATACTAACTATTACAGACAGTCTGAGTATTATCATTTTCATTTTATTCTATTAGCCGGACGTCTTGCCTTGGTAAGTGACTGTTATTATAAGACCAATGCAGCCAGGATAAAAGCCAGATGAATGGCTTGGCTTTGCAGAACCAGGCGGCTCGCTTTGTACAGAGAATGTTACTACCAGAACCCTGTATTAAAAAGATATATGCAAATGTCTCCGCTACACGGAAAAGCAATTATAGATATGTTTTTGCCTTAGAAGACGACACAGCGAGTACATATCCTCTGGTTGTTCCCCTCTTAGTAGCCTCTTACGATATGCATAGGTTACAGATAATGCATCCTTTCATTCCAACCCCACGAGTGATAAAGTGTTTAGATAAATCGAAAGAAATATGTAGCATCGTTATATAGGTCCAACAACATGGCAGCTGATCCAACACACAGCATTCCCATATCCTGTTACAAGAATCAAGATCTACGTCCAACAAAATGGCAGCTGATCTAGTACAAAACATTCCCCATGTCATGTAGCAAGATAGCTCCACCTGACAAGATCTACGTCCAACAAAATGGCAGCTGATCTAGCACAAAACATTCCCATGTCATGTCACAAGATCTAAGTCTAGCAATATGGCAGCGGATCCCGCATACAACATTCCCATGCCATGTCACAAGATAGCCCCACCTGTCAAGGTCTACGGCCAGGAATATGGCAGCTGATCCAGCACACAACATTCCCACGTCATGTTACAAGCTAGCTCCACATTTCAAGATCTACGTCCAGCAATATGGCAACTGATCCAGCACACGACATTCCCATGTTATGTTACAAGCTAGCTCCACATTTCAAGATCTACGTCCAGCAATATGGCAGCTGATCCAGCACACGACATTCCCATGTTATGTTACATGGTAGCCCCACCTGTCAAGATCTACGTCCAGCAATATGGCAGCTGATCCAGCACACGACATTCCCATGTCATGTTACATGATAGCCCCACTTGTCAATATCTACGTCCAACAAAATGGTCGCTGATTTAGCACACACTTCTATGGCCGTAAATATTCGCAACATAATTATTATGAAAAATATTCTGCTCACTTCGGTGACATTACCGTGTGTAAGGGGCATACTGCGGCCAACACGAAACGCCAGTCAAAGACAGAGTAAACTCGTTTAAAACACGGTGCCATTTGTACCTACTGCATATAGAAGGCAGTGTTCTAGCACAGTATGTAGATGGTTGACGAACACTGGTTGCCATGATAACGATGGTGTCTGTTTTCTGTCCACACAAAATTATCTACGCTAATTTGATGACGATAATTAGAGATAGACCTCCAGTCTAAATACGTAACCACCTTACGAGCGTGACGATTGATTTCTCTAATATACGTGAGATAATCAGTATTTGATTCAAGCGATCTGTAAAACGATTCTAAGTGTCAGTATAGCACAGTATCTTGTTACTTGCTAATGTAAGGTGTATACCGAAGGATTTCACTTCAAAACACTGAGTAAAATCCATCCTTTTTGTATTTCAAATCTACATCGTCTTCTTATTTAAACGTTGACAGAGCAACATAAGAACTATCCAGAACTGTGTGGTATTCCCATTCACTTCTCCTGAAGCTCTCAAAGTACAACATTGTCAAAATAATATGGGTACCAGGGCATGCAGGTATAGAAGGAAATGAAAAGGCAGATAAACTGGCCAGGAAAGGGGCAGAAACACATTTTGTAGGCCCAAAACCTGTATGCGGGATTTCCTATGGACCAGCCCGACAGTACATAGGAAAATTGGCACAAAAGAAACAAATGGAGAACTGGAAAAGTACTCCAGGATGCAGGCTTGCAAAGGAACTGATAAAAGGACCAAACAAGAAGCATACTATAGAACTGTTGAAACTCAGCAGAGAAAATAAAAGATGGGTAGTAGGACTGTCGACAGGACACTGTCATCTGATAAAACACCTGCATGGAATTGGAGTAATAAGAGACAATATATGTAGGAAATGCAATGAAGCAGAGGAATCAGCTGAACACATACTTTTCGAATGTGAAGCACTGGGTAGAATTAGACTCTCCACTCTAGGACTACCACGTGAAGAGAGAGAAAAAATCCAAGAAGACCCAATAAGAACAACCTACAGCTTTGTGAAAAGAGCAGGTATATCTAGGTGGGAATGAAGGAAACACATGTTAGCAATAGGTCTTAGAGGTCGACGCTAATTAGGAACTAATATTTAGAGGTCCCATGAAGAAAAGAATAATAAGAAGATAAGAACTGCGACTACTGATGGTAACATGCACTTTGAACTATAAATAACCAATCATATCTACGACTTCTGACTTAACGTCTTTTTAGACTTTAGACTCAGGTCCGAACTCAAGTATCCACTTTCGGAATTTCATAAAAATTCAGAATGTGTCAGGCGACATCTCTTCATATGGTAATGATGCTGTTAGGATTAAAGGAGAGGGAGAAGATTTCACTGTAATGCTCCTATTGTAGAAGAAGAAGAAGAAGAAGAAGAAGAAGAAGAAGAAGAAGAAGTGTTCTCCTGTATTTTGGCACCGCCTCTTAGGTCGTAAAGTTCCGGACACCGAGAGGTTGACTACTCACACATATCCACCTTGAGTAAGTAGGTCAACGTCAAATGAGTTGCGCTGAACTTGCGGTGGACCTACTTCCGGTATTGCTAGCTTTATGAGAGAGTTCTCCTTCAACCTACAACACTAGCGTAGCACCGCACATGTCTCTGAAGTGATTATTACTGCTGCAGCACGAAACAGAAGAGGATATTGAATACAACAAAGAAGCACTCAAGCTAATACACAGTTGTAATATTAAATTTTTTTTTCTTTCGACGTGACATTGACTCACTCGACAACATACACGGAAAAATCGCATTACAAAAATCAGCCTGCCCATCTCAATCTGTTTCTGGCGAACTGTAAGTGATACCCAAGGCCTCAACTAAATGACACAACAACAAATACAGTGCGATGACGCAACCTCTCCCCTTCGGAGTCTCATGTTCGGAGCGCTCGAATACGCGCATGGTACATTCGGAGCCTAGCAGCAAGTGAACACATCGACCGATTTAAACTATTCTGGTCTCAGTTTGTTCGCAAATAGACAGACTAAGTGGCAATATAGCAAACACAAGTACAGTTTACGAATAAGCAGAGATGAGTAAAATAAATAGAGAAACAGAGTTGCTCAGCTAGGGCGCCCGTTGAGGCTGGCCCGAGAGCTTGTGTGAAATGCGGGCAGCCTACGTATCAAGCTTATGTTACAGTCAAGCGAGAGAGTAACACACTCGGCACGGGACAGGAGTAGGCTATTGCCGTTCGATTGTGACTACGAAGCTCTTCTCACACCATTGAACGAAATACTGAATGGAGTACAGATTTAAAACATGAACGGTAATTGCAAGAAAAACCTACCTTTTAAAAATATTCAGGTTTGATTTATACTGCACTCGATATTAACATACACAGTTGTATTTTCCTGTATGTACACGCTCAAAGAAAACTGGAACGTACCAGGTTTCGTGTTACAGTATACAGATATATAAGGTTGAAACCTACAAGTTACGATTTCTTGGACGGAAATGACAGAATTTCCACTAAGGAAAGTAAAATTCCTGTCATTACAGTAATTCAATTATTAAAAGTTGCTTTACTTCGCACCGACACAGAGAGGTCTTATGGCGAAGATGGGATAGGAAAGACCTAGGAATTGGAAGGTAGCGGCCGTGGCCTTAATTAAGGTACAGCCCCGGCATTTGCCTGGTGTGAAAATGGGAAACCACGGAAAACCATATTCAGGGCTGCCGACAGTGGGGCTCGAACCCACGATCTCCCGATTACTGGATACTGGCCGCACTTACGCGACTGCAGCTATCGAGCTCGGTACAGAGAGGTCTTATGGCGGCGATAGGATAGGAAAGGGCTAGGAGTGGAAAGGAAGCGGCAGTTGGCCTTAATTTGGGTACAGCTCCAACTTTCGCCTGGTGTGAAAATGGAGAACCATGGAAAACCAACTTAAAGACTGCCGACAGTGGTGTTCGAACCCACTATCTCCCGAATGCAACCTCATAGCTACGTGCCCCTAACAGCACAGCCAACTCGCTTGGTATTAATTCAGTAAAACGTAATATATTTACATACTTGACCAAGTTTAATGGTTGATTTTGCACAGTGTTATGATGTTATGTGACTTTCCCTCTTCACTGAGTTTCTGAAAATTGTATTTAAAACTTATCATCAGACGTACATTGATAACACAGTAGACTCCCTCTAGTTCGGCCACCTCGGGACCTCAGGCCGGACTAAAGGACAATATGCTATACATACCAATATTTCGCTGAAAGGAAATACAGTACATAAATAAATAATTTAAAAAAACAATCATAAGGCAAGTAGTATTACTGTGCCCTTACCAAGTGTACTCCCCTGAAATGAGTTGATGTCTTTCTGATGTCTCCATACACTACTGAAGTTCCACTCCCGATGAGAAATGAACACTCGTGGTGGAAAATTAAATGCATAGTGGGTTCGAAACCTACTTTCGGCAGCCCTTAAGATGGTTTTCCGTGGTTTCCCATTTTCACACCAAGCAAATGCTGAGGCTGTACCTTAATTAAGGCCACGGCCGCTTCCTTCCCACTCCTAAGCCTTTCTTATCCCATCGTCGCCATAAGACCTATGTGTGTCGATGCGACGTAAAGCAACTCGCAGGACAAAAAATGAAATGTAGATAAACGTATTAAAAAATCTCAAAATTTAATTTGTAAAGGTACGCTGACACTTTGTATCACAGACTGTCGTAAACAACAGGAACTTACATTACAGTAAATGACTGTGTCATCAACTCTGCAGAATTCTAAAATTAAAATAAATCAGTCATCTTTCTCTGTTTTTTTGTGTCACTTGCTTTTTTTGGAAGCAAAATCAAGCCACTTCTTCAAAACATTACATCAGTTGCTGTTGCTTCCGTTTGCTGCTCGATTTAACTCGCTGTCGATTGTATAGCACTTCCCTCAGCGTGACTCGTCTCCCTCTTCATTCAAGGACAGGCGGACGGACTTACCGACGGCCGAAGTAACCAAAACTGAACTAGAGGGAGTCTATTGTTGCCAGTACATTTTTAGGTTATAAACATTCGGGCCCTAGTTACTTCTGTCTGTTTACGTAGGCTACTGTGACCGAATACAATGGAGAGTTTACAGCTTCTTAAAAATATTTTTCTACTTTACACAATGAATTAAAATGTTCACTATTATATTTTAAGAGGGTATGTTTTAGAAAGCAGAACAACATTACTTAGACTATTTACTGGAAGGCACATTATATATCTACTTGTTTACTGGACTGAGTGGCCTTCTCACCCCCAACTTTGCAGGTTCGATCCTGGCTCAGTCGGGTAGTATTTGAAGGTGTTCACATACGTCAGCCTCGTGTCGACAGCTTTACTGAAAAGTAAAATAACTCCTGCGTGACTAAATTCCGGCATCTCGGCATCTCCGCTAACCGTAAAACTAGTTAGTTGGACGTAATAAACAATAAAATTTAAACATTATTATTATTATTATTATTATTATTATTATTATTATTATTATTATTATTATTATTATTATTATTATTATTATTATTATTATACTCGTTATTTCATTTACAATTTCGGTGTGCTCGGATAGTAAATATCTGTGTCTTCACTAGTGATGAAACTCACTCGCCATAATATGACTTTATATGTCCCATGAAAATTGCATAATTTTAATCACTGTAGATAAAATCATGCATAAGTTGTATTTTTCATGGAAATAATATAAAGAAATAAAATATGACATGTTATAAAATCCGGGCCTTAGAAGTAACTAATTCCTTACAAGGAAAGTTATAGTGAAAATAACCTGGATTTCTGTCCACTGGAAATAAAATTTAGCTCGCTGTTGCAGTGAACAATTGAAGATTTTCTCCACATTTTTCATCATGATCCGATATCGGTTACCTGAGAACAATTCACGATACCGGGAGAAGAACTATTTACGTCGCCCGACACAGATGGGTCTTATGTCGACGATGGGAGACGAAAGGGCTAGGAGTGGGAAGGAAGTACTGTAGCCGTGGCCTTTAAGGTACAGCCCAAAAAGTTGCCTGGTGTGAAAATGTGAAACCACGGAATACCATTTTAAGGGGAGCCGAGATATGAGTTCGAACTCGATATCTCCCGAATGCAAGCTCACAGTTGCCCACCCCTACCCGCACGGCCAACTCGTTCGGTCTCTTGCAAATTTGATCAAAGGATTGTCACTGACACAATTCTCAGTACCACCAACGTCTTTGTGCCCTGTCAAAAACTGGCAACTTTACACATAGTCTGGGATTAATAATTGAAACACACTTTCAAATTTCTGTTCAGTAGTTCCTATTCTGGGGACTTTTTAATGAATGATGTTTGCCCCACTACCATGTATTTCAACCTCACAGTGTTCGCGGATATCTCTGGCGAGACGAAACCTCGGCCTGCACGAGACACTCGAATTCGTACTGCCCGATGACGGGAATACTGCTGATCGCATCATTCGCTTTATATGTCAACGTGGATTAATCACAGCCATATACATTTCAAGTTACTCAGGGAACTTTCTTCCTTAATCTGTTTACCGTCCAGAGTTGGTTTTTTCCCTCGGACTCAGTGAGGGATCCTACCTCTGCCACCTCAAGGGCAGTGTCCTGAGCATGGAACTTTGGTCGGGGGATACAACAGGGAAAGAGAACCAGTACCTCGTCCAGGCGGCCTCACCTGCTATGCTGAACAGGGATCTTGTTGGGGGGATGGGAAGATTGGAAACGATAGACAAGTAGGAGGGAAGAAAGCGGTCGTGGCCTTAAGTTAGGTACCATTCCGGTATTTGCCTGGAGGAGAAGTGGGAAACCACAGAAAACTAGTTCGAGGATTGGTGAGGTGGGAATCGAAACCCCTTCTACTCTGTTGACATCTCGAGGCTGAATGGATCCCGTTGCAGTCCTCGTACCACTTTTTAAATTTCGTGGCAGAGCTGGAATCGAATCCGGACCTCCGGGTGTGGCAGCGGACCACAGAGGCGGACTTCGTTGAATAAAATAATATATTATTTTTGTTCCCACTTAATTTGGTTTGAGAGGATGATTACCTACTTTTACTTCCTCTTAAAACAAAAACCACCACCACCACCACCACCACCACCACCACCATGTGATTCATTAACAGTGTCAGTCAACAAGTTGGTCGCTGTTTCTTATTGCTTTGTAGAGTGACACAACAAACTCACATTTTCAGATAAGATAATTCATCTTTGATGAAGTGTCCGCAAGTTCTGAAGAATTTTAGGCCTAACTGATGAAGAATCATCCTTATTTAGTTTATCGATGATTTAAAATTTAAACATTTTTAAACAATTTAATTAATTCTCTGCATAATACACTATCATCTGCAGGAAGCTTAGATACAAGTGCAAGATAAAAATTTTGGCTTTGAACAAATCGTTCTTGTTGGAGGTTTCATGAACATATTTTTTGCCGTTTGAAATGAATTTCTCCACTTCAGGATATAAGGCACGTACCTTTGATACTCTGACCGGGCTGAGTGGCTCAGACGGTTGAGGCACTGGCCTTCTGACCCTAACTTGGCAGTTTTTATCCTAATCAGTCAGTCCGATGGTATTTTGTCGGTAGATTTACTGGTACGTAAAATAAATCCTGCGGGACAAAATCCCGGCAAATGGGCGTCGGGGAAAACCTTCAAAAGTATTCATTGGACATAAAAGTTATAGCATTATTATTATTATTATTATTATTATTATTATGATACTCTGTCGTTGTCGTTATTTTGCTTTACGTCGCACCGACACAGATAGGTCTTATGGCGACGATGATATAGGACAGGCCTAGGAATGGGAAGGAAGCTGCCGTGGACTTAATTAAGGTACAGCCCCAGCATTTGCCTGGTGTGAAAATGGGAAACCACGGGAAACCATCTTCAGGTCTGCCGACAGTGGGATTCGAACCCACTATCTTCCGGATGCAATCTCACAGCTGCGTGCTCCTAACCGCACGGCCAACTCGCCCGGTCTGATACTCTGTATCAACCACCTAATATGCAATATGCAAGTTACATGCAGCATGTTGGGGGAGTTTACAGAAAGCTCTGGCTCTGGATTGTATGTCTACCCTTACAGTAGTTCCCTTTCCAGATACGGGGTCGCTGATGAGGCGAGTTTAAATTATTTGGTGTGCTTTTACGGTCGAATGCCCTTCCTCACGCCAACCTCAGTTGAGGGGATAACAAAGATGAAATGCATGATGATGAATGAAATGGCCAAACAGGTGGAATGCATAGGAATTGACCCGCATTTGCCTGGAAGTGAACAACGGAAACCACTCAAAACCATTCTCAGGACAGCCGACGGTGGGGTTCGAACCCACCTGTCTCCTGAATGCAGAGCCGTAGCGCGGTCACTCCGCTCGGTTGCTTTTTCTCTTTTTCCTGGAACCCCGCAAACTCCTTAATCCTTTTCCGGAAAAATGCCTTGACTAAAATCTCGTTTCTTGTGATACCCAGTTCAGCCATAGCCAAGTCCGGCTCCATGGCTAAATCTTTATCGTGCCGGCCTTCGGTCCAGCGAGTTGTGGGTTCGATTCCCGGCCGGGTCGGGGATTTTAACCTTCATTGCTTAGTTCCTATAGCTTTGGGGCTGGGTGTGTGCTGTCTTCATCATCAGAAATCATTATAGGTAGGGCCCCATCCACATAGCCGCGCAGGTCACCTATACGGCGTTAACTAGAAAGAACCTCACCAGGCCCCACCGGAGGCCACTCGCAATTAATCATCATCATTATCATCTTCATCATCATCATAATACCCTGTGCCATTCGGGAGCTCATGGTCAAACATCCCGCAATGAGAATGTATTACAGAAAATTACTTTCAGAAGAGGATTTCTTTGCAGAGCTGAAGGCTGTTCGCGGTGTGATGCTCGCTATATCATTCATCTATCTCCTCTACCAGACTGGGGAAAGCTTTAATAAACAAAACTCCGGTTCAATAGGTGTTAAGAAATGTCTTAACTTGCCTTGTGTGAGAACTATGGTGCGGCACCACATTCTCTGTGCGGTCCGTCCTTAATGTTATAAGAGGTGACAGCAAGAATACACCACTTTGAAGAGAGTATGGAAAGTAGAACCGCAGGAAAGAGCGTTTGCAAGACGGCAATCCACGTGGGCGTTTGCAAGATTACTTTTCTCTGTACTAATTTCCTCTTGATCGCGCGCCATAATTTCTGTTCATTGGTTACCTACTGGTGCACAGCATTTTCCAACATCCACCCTGAAAGCCTTGCAGGCCGCCATGACCGGGGGTTACAGTGGCGCTTGAGCGGCAGTGGTCTAGCGCCGGGGATGTCTTGGTACGACCGCTACAGGGTAACTATACTGAGAGTCAACTCAAGACCTAAGCGGTCCCTTTGATGTTAGCCTGACTTGTGCTCAGTGAAGAGGCTTCCGCAGCGGTAAATAGTTCCGAGATTGATTACTTGTTTCTAAGTCAGGAACTTCCCTCAGTTTTGTTACGTATTCCAATGACCTAACTTGATCAGCTGTAAATTTATGCGCTGTAAAAAAATGGAAAATATGTCGCTAGTTGTATGTTATTCGGGTTCGTTACCAACTCTTTTATCTTTCAAACGCAGATAGCGGTGAATAGTAATTGTTTTCGGTGGTGTTTGTAGCAAAATATATAATTATCTAACATGAGCTTGATATCTTACTCCATGGTGTGCTTACTAAGGTTTGCTCGAGTTCATTCCCTTGCCATTTAGTTCGCTTAATTTTTAGGACGTTGAAGATGGATCCAAGAAAGCTATTGGCAACACTGGCTGCAATGGCACGCTCAGTATTCATAATGGCTGCCAGCTGTGAGCAACACGTGGGTGATGCTGGGACGCTGAATCATCAGTGAAATACTTTTAAGCAAATAAAAGTGGGGGAAATTAAATAGGAAGTCGGAACAAATTGTTTTGAATATTTGCAGTAGCATACGAAATGAGAATCCGCTGTGGACTATTGAAGAAGTGGTGAAGAAAACCACGCAGCCGTCCGGCGTTTCTATGTACAGTGTTCATACGGCTCGCGCGGAATTTAAAGGAATTTGTATGTTTTCTTGTAGTACTATTTAGTATATGCTGTCCTGCGCTTGTTTATATATGTCATGTTTCTGACGACACGTCTACCTAAAGCCACTAACAATTTAGTTTCATTTTTATTATTATTATTGCTAGGGGCTTTACGTCGCACCGACACAGATAGGTCTTATGGCGACGATGGGATAGGAAAGGCCTAGGAGTTGGAAGGAAGCGGCCGTGGCCTTAATTAAGGTACAGCCCCAGCATTTGCCTGGTGTGAAAATGGGAAACCACGGAAAACCATCTTCAGGGCTGCCGATAGTGGGATTCGAACCTACTATCTCCCGGATGCATGCTCACAGCCGCGTGCCTCTACGCGCACGGCCAACTCGCCCGGTAGTTTCATTTTTAAGAAAGAGTCTGAATTATGGAAAGAAGCAATCAGGCGATAAAGAAAGTGAAACAAAAAGGAATTCAATTAAGCTTCATGCCAGATTTATGTGGCAGAAAACGTTTGTTCGTTTGGCTGTTCGTCAGTAAGCCTATGTGTCAGCTCAGGTATAATGGCGTATGGCCTCCGTAGAGACCCGGTACAGGTCTTTTTCGAGTTGACTCCCTGTAGGCGACCTGCGCATCAGTGAGGATAGGGACCTACCTAAGAAGAGTTCTAATGCATGAAGACAAGAGAAACACCCAGCCCCCGAGCCACAGGAATCAACCAATTAAGGATAACATTTCCGATCCGCCAAGTAATGCCATTCCTTATGCAGCCATTGCGTGTGTAGCTCTAGGATCAATAGAGGAGGCTCGGCTGACTGACAGGCAACAGCACCTTCTAGCTCAACGAGGAAAGCAACAGGAAACTGCCTCTCTCCTCATTTCCCCCGTATTCCCCTTTAACAATAGCAAAGCTGTTTATGTACAGCTGTTGGGGATCTAAACCACCTTTGGGATGAACACTCGACACACGCTGGTTTTAGGACGCCAACAAAGGTTGTGTTATCAAGGTTAAGCAGTGGAAAAGATATTTCATCAAATTCACTGCAATTCTGAACAAGTACAAAAAATAAGTTTATTTTATTTATGAAGTGACCGGTAGACTTGGTCTTACTGAGCCAGGTCGTTCATTCTTCCATGTGGGCTATCGTAGTGTCCGCTGAATCGTCTCAGAACTCACGAGCCGGGCTAGTTCTCCTTTGAATGGATATATGTCCACACTACACACAAAACGACTGTAGATATTTGAAAATGTAATCGGAATTGTGGGAAAAAGTCCATTGTTAGCGCCCGGGGTGGGTCTGTAGTGAAGGCTCATACAGAGTATACGCGTCAGGAGGTTGAGTAACTCACGGACGCCATGTACCCGCATATCGAGGCTTGCTTCATCAGGTACATACTGGTGGGTTATTTCACTTACAGTCTTGTATGACAAAACCATACTGTTTTACCCGAGTTGTTTTCTTGCTACTTATAAAACCGATTGCTGTTGTAGACTAAACTTACTTTACCCTTCTTAGCAGACAAAGTAGAGGTCCTCACACTACGAAAAACGTAATAAGCAATTTCCTCAATTGTGCCCAAAGTTGAAGGGCTAAAGGGTCCGAATAGGTTTGGAATTGTGAGTTAAGAATAGCGTCCGCCTCTGTGGTGTAGTGGTTAGCGTGATTAGCTGCCACCCCCGGAGGTCCGGGCTCGATTCCCGGCTCTGCCACGAAAATTTGAAAAGTGGTACGAGGGCTGGAACGGGGTCCACTCAGCCTCGGGAGGTCAACTGAGTAGAGGTGGGTTCGATTCCCACCTCAGCCATCCTCGAAGTGGTTATCCGTGGTTTCCCACTTCTCCTCCAGGCGAATGCCGGGATGGTACCTAACTTAAGGCCACGGCCGCTTCCTTGCCTATCCCTTCCAATCTTCCCATCCCTCCACAAGGCCCCTGTTCAGCATAGCAGGTGAGGCCGCCTGGGCGAGGTACTGGTCATACTCCCCAGTTGTATCCCCCGACCAAGAGTCTGAAGCTCCAGGACACTGCCGGCGGTAGAGGTGGGATCCCTCGCTAAGTCCGAGAGAAAAACCGAACCTGGAGGGTAAACAGATGATGATGATGATGAGTTAAGGATAGCTCTAAAAAAAAAAAAAAAAAAAAAAAAAAAACCGAACTTCGAAAATCACTTCCGGCCTAAATGCAGTTCCGGAAAGCATCTTAAAATCGCTTGTTTCTTTACTCGTTTACTTTTTGATTCAAATTCTTTCTTTCTTTCTTTCTTTCTTTCTTTCTTTCTTTCTTCTTTCTTAATCTGTTTACCCTCCAGGGTTGGTTTTTCCCTCGGACTTAGCAAGGGATTCCACCTCCACGACCTCAATGGCAGTGTCCTGGATCGTTGTGTACAACATGGGGATACAACTGGGGAGGATGACCAGTACCTAGCCCAGGCGGCCTCGCCTGCTATGCTGAACAGGGGCCTTGCGGGGGGGGGGGATGGGAAGATGGGAAGGGATAGACAAGGAAGAGGGAAGAAAGCGGTCGTGGCCTTAAGTTAGATACCATCCCGCCATTTGCCTGGAGGAGAAGTGAGAAACCACGGAAAACCACTTCCAGGATGGGTGAGGTGGGAATCGAACCCACCTCTACTCAGTTGACCTCCCGAGGCTGAGTGGACCCCGTTCCAGCCCTCGTACCACTTTTCAAATTTCGTGGCAGAGCCTGGAATCGAACCCGGGCCTTCGGGGGTGGCAGCTAATTACACTAACCACTAAACCACAGAGGCGGACCGAATTAACTTATTTACATAATTGTTTCTGTAATGTGTTCCTTGGTTTAATACCCTCAGGCGTTTTTCTTATTTTTTGAAAACTCTCCACATCGAATGTATTTATAAGGGCTTTAGTGAGACTCTGCACTGACTCACATTAGCGCTCGTAGTGGTAGAAAAAGGCAAACTGATAACCTAATCGACCGGATAACGATGATTAAGAAAAGGATTGTAATATTTAGGAATAAATGAAGAATATATTATGAAAATTTATTATACGTATTTTATTTACCTAAAATGCGTAGCTCATATCTAGAGATGGGAATTATAGGCACGAATAGGTTAGAATGCAAACGTATTTGAACAAGGCGCAAGTGAAATCTAGCCGCTCTACAGATATGTCGGGGAGTTGCATAAATTTTAGGGGTTCTAATAGTTCAGATCGATAATATTTATGCAAATCTCACCGCAGAACCGTCATGCGGGTAACATACACTTGCGCCTTGTTCAAGTACATTTGCATTCTGACCTATTCGTGCCTAATTCCCATCTCTACTCATATCCACAGGATATTTTCAACATTGAGTAGCCTGTCTGTGATTTTTGCGACGTAATGAATTCCATGTTGTGTACTGGTAGATGACATCAAGCAGAATAACTAATTGTGAGTAAAGGATCATTGCTATATTTTGAGAATTTGGCCTGTGCTAAGGTTATAACTCCTATTAACAGGAGATGGGAAATCGCATTTTAAAAGTGGGTGGACAAAACCGGGTTAAAGCCACGTGAGGTAGCGCGGACCTCATCCCTCCTTCGACCATCGCAGGTATCTCCTCTCCGGAGTCGTGCATTTTGAGACTCATTAAAATGTTGATTTAGCTTATTAATTCGTAATTGTGAGTTTTCTGCGAATTTTACCTCGTTAGTTTTGAGACTCCGCATCCATGCATCTTGTTTTACAATCTGTTTCCTGCTCGTTATCACCCTCATACCTTCCTTTGGTGGCGAGTATCTTAAGTCTACGCCTGAACACAGCACTGGAATTACCTACGTACTTCACCTACATAGAGCACTTGAAACGGCCCATGGACAAGTGAGCGGTTCCCGCAGCAGAGGATTCTCTGTAATCGATCACTTACCAAACCAAACCCCATGGCACGACAGCCCTTGAAGGGCCTTGGGCTACCAAGCGACCGCTGCTCAGCCCGGAGGCCTGCAGATTACGAGGTGTCGTGTGGGCAGCACGACGAATCCGCTTGGCAGTTATTCTTGGCTTTCTACACCGGGGCCGTTATCTCACCGTCAGATAGCTCCTCAGTTCTAATAGAGTAGGCTGAGTGGACCTCGAACCAGCCCTCAGGTTCAAGTAAAAATCCCTGACCTGGCCAGGAATCAAACCCGGAGCCTCCGGGTAAGAGGCAGGCACGCTACCCCTACACTAAGGGGCCGGGTTTATTTCACGCAGGCTTCTCTTTTACAATAACTGTAAGTAAATTTCTAGAGAACATTTCTGTCCAGGTGGTATCATTGCTGTTGTTTTCCATTTATATCCTCTTTAGTTCCAGGAAGGTGTAAGAACCTTTGTAAACACACACGCAGATAACAATCCCATTATTTACTAGACATGATCATCCTTTACCGGATGAGTGGCTTAGACGATTCAGACGCTGGCGTTCTGACACCAACGTGACAGGTTCGATCCAGGCTTAGTCCGGTTGTATTTGAAGGTGCTCAAATACGTCAGCCCCTTGTCGGTAGATTTACTGGCACGTAAAAGATCTCCCGCGGAAGTAAATTCCGGCACCTTGGCGTCTCCGAAAACCCGTAAAAGTAGTTTGGGGGACATAAAGCCAATAACATTATTATTATTATTATTATTATTATTATTATTATTATTATTATTATTATTATTATTATATTGTATTGTGTAAATTTTCTCATTAAACATTTTATAGTTATCAGAACGTCGAGCAGTTTATGCAGTGAAATGAAGATAGCTACGAAGTATGGTTAAAGTTTCACCATGTTGTAGAAGACTGCGTCAAGGGTTTGATTAACGTCCACTGGAACCAGTGAGGTTTCACATCAGATGTGTCAACAAGTGACGCAATTCAGACTCAGCGAATCTTGATTGAGAAATACCGCGAACAACGTAAAGACCTTCATGTGGTATTCATCGATCTGGAGAAAGCCTTCGATTGCGTTCCTAGAGATAACATAAAAATAGTCCTGAGGTGTATGTGAAGATGATCCAAGATATGTACCTACGTCCATCTAATATGGTGAAAACCATTGCAGGTGTTTCAGATTGTTTCCGTGTTGATGTTGGTATACATCAGGGGTCGGCATTAAGCCCGAGACTGTTTAACATTGTCACCAACTAGTTGTCGGAGCAGCTGATGACAAACCTGCCGCAGACCATACTTTACGCAGACGGTATTATTTTGGTTGGTGAGTCATGTCAGGAGATTGAGGCAGTCTTGGAACGATGGCGAGAAATACTAAGAGACAAACGGATTAAGAATAAGTCGCAAAAAAGACAGAGTATATTTTCTTTGTACAGCCAGGGCAAGCGGGCCCGCACAACACTGTCTTCCTTGCTGGAGAACCACTGACGATGACCGACAAGTTCAAATACACTGACTGACAGAGCAAATGCAACACCAAGAAGGAGTGGTTCGAAAGGGATGAAAGTTGGGGGAAAAACAGAGACGGCACGGACGAATAATTGATGTTTATTTCAAACCGATATGCAGGTTATACAATGCGCACGGCATCGACTCAGTAGGATGTAGGACCACCGCGAGCGGCGATGCACGCAGAAACACGTCGAGGTACAGAGTCAATAAGAGTGCGGATGGTGTCCTGAGGGATGGTTCTCCATTCTCTGTCAACCATTTGCCACAGTTGGTCGTCCGTACGAGGCTGGGGCAGAGTTTGCAAACGGCGTCCAATGAGATCCCACACGTGTTCGATTGGTGAGAGATCCGGAGAGTACAATGGCCACGGAAGCATCTGTACACCTCGTAGAGCCTGTTGGGAGATGCGAGCAGTGTGTGGGCGGGCATTATCCTGCTGAAACAGAGCATTGGGCAGCCCCTGAAGGTACGGGAGTGCCACCGGCCGCAGCACATGCTGCACGTAGCGGTGGGCATTTAACGTGCCTTGAATACGCACTAGAGGTGACGTGGAATCATACGCAATAGTGCCCCAAACCATGATGCCGCGTTGTCTAGCGGTAGGGCGCTCCACAGTTCCTGCCGGATTTGTCCTTTCTCCACGCCGACGCCACACTCGTCTGCGGTGACTATCACTGACAGAACAGAAGCGTGACTCATCGGAGAACACGACGTTCCACCATTCCCTCATCCAAGTCGCTCTAGCCCGGCACCATGCCAGGCGTGCACGTCTATGCTGTGGAGTCAATGGTAGTCTTCTGAGCGGACGCCGGGAGTGCAGGCCTCCTTCAACCAATCGACGGGAAATTGTTCTGGTCGATATTGGAACAGCCAGGGTGTCTTGCACATGCTGAAGAATGGCGGTTGACGTGGCGTGCGGGGCTGCCACCGCTTGGCGGCGGAGGCGGATGCGCCGATCCTCGCGTGCTGACGTCGCTCGGGCTGCGCCTGGACCCCTCGCACGTGCCACATGTCCCTGCGCCAACCATCTTCGCCACAGGCGCTGCACCGTGGACACATCCCTATGGGTATCGGCTGCGATTTGACGAAGCGACCAACCTGCCCTTCTCAGCCCGATCACCATACCCCTCGTAAAGTCGACTGTCTGCTGGAAATGCCTCCGTTGACGGCGGCCTGGCATTCTTAGCTATACACGTGTCCTGTGGCACACGACAACACGTTCTACAATGACTGTCGGCTGAGAAATCACGGTACGAAGTGGGCCATTCGCCAACGCCGTGTCCCATTTATCGTTCGCTACGTGCGCAGCACAGCGGCGCATTTCACATCATGAGCATACCTCAGTGACGTCAGTCTACCCTGCAATTGGCATAAAGTTCTGACCACTCCTTCTTGGTGTTGCATTTGCTCTGTCAGTCAGTGTATCTCGGATCAGTCATCACAACTGATGGTAATACCGACTCAGATGTCAAGCACCGCATCAGTGTTGGTTGGATGAATTGGCCATCTCTTACTGGTGTTCTTTGTGATAAGCGGATGCAAAGTGTGCAAAACTACTGTCCGGTCTGCCCTCGTGCACAGCTCCGAATGTTGGACAAGGCAGAAAAGCATGACCAGCGAATTCATGTCACAGAAATTCGGATGTTGCGATGGTTGGCGGGCGTCACTTTGCATGACAAAGTGCGCAAAGAGCACGTGCGAGGATCTTTTATGGTTGTGCCCATCAGCGACAAGATAGAGGAAAAACAACTCCGCTGGTATGGTAACGTCAGAAAGAAAAACGAACACCATTTAGTACAGAAAACTCCTTCCCATTGAAAAGCCGAAGAGAGAAAGAGGACGTCCTAAGGAAACATGGAGACGAACTGCTGAGGTTGCCTTAAGGAAAAGTGAAGTGCCATTAGATCTGGTGCAAGAACGTTGCACATACTTTCTCAGAGTCAGACGAGTCGACCTTGACGTGGCCATTTTATGGAAACATATACTGTACGTTCAGGAAAGCAGAATCGCTTCTCTTGCAGTCCGATACGAAACAGTCAGCAGTGTCACTTCGAGTATCTCTAGTGTCCAGGGTTTGGGACCATTTATACAGAACATATTTCTCCATCTGATATATTAATCTTTGCGCTGGCGTTCAAATTAAATGACTCTAGAAGGGGAATCAACGACTCTATAATAACCTTACGTGCATTTGATATTTGAAGAAGAGCTACTTTACTATAACAGAAGTAAGAAAGACGCGCTGGAGTGTTCCTTGTTTCCTTACTTTCAAGGGAATCCCGTACATCTCAGCTCCGCCTAGAATTACAGTTTTCCCCGGCTCACCTAATCATGGCACCACGACTGTCATCGTCGAACTACTGTATAACTTTATCACACTGCACTGACAAACAACCAACCACTGATATAAACACGAAAAAGACCAGATTTCTCAGTGCTCACCGTGTGTTAAAATTTATCTACTCACGAAGAGTAAAAAAACCTAGATTTAGTGGGAAATCCACCGCGTTGGCAACACTGAACGTTACCAGCGCCGCCATCTTGTGACACGCCTCGCTTGTCCAGTGTGGCCGTGGCGATACAAAGCAAACATTGTGTTCTGCTACAGTAGCGGCGATTGAGAATTATAGCAGAAGTGGAAGGCAAAAAGAAGTTTAGCTATAGCGGGTGGGGAGGATCAAAACTGAAAAATAAAAACGGCTGCAAAATTTGCAATTTGCTTTACGTCGCACCGACACAAAAACTTTGTACGTTCCATCCACCAAGGTGATCCCTCGATAATTTCCACATACTGCCTTATCTCCCTTTTTATGTATTGAGTAAATTATACCCAATGCCCAATCCTTGGGTATTTCCTCCCTTGTCCAAACCTCCTTAATCAATTCATAAACGGCCTTTTCTATTCCCTCTCCCCCATATCTCAACAGCTATGACTCCATTCCATCTTCATCTGGGGCTCTATTATTCTTTAATGCATTAATTGCAGCTTTGACCTCTTCTAAGTCTGGCTATTTTACTGATTCCTCTTTCAATTCTCTTTCTTCCCCATCAACATTTATACTTCCCTGCTCTCCATCATCTTCATTATTTCCATTGGGTAACCCATAAAAATACTCCTGCCATCTTCCAAGCACTTTGCTTTTATCACCCAGAAGGTTTCCATCTTTATCCTTGAAGAAAACAGCTCTTGGTTGAAATCCTCTCTTAAGGTCATTTGTTCTTTCATAGAACCTTCGTACCTCGTTTCTATCCTTCATTTCATCCAGTTCTTCAATTGTCTTTCTTTCAAAAACACTTTTCTTATATCTGCATATCTTATCTGCTCTTCTTCCTTTCTCTCTATACTCTTCTACTGTTTGTCTTGTTCTCCTTTGAAGCATTCTGTTTCTAGCATCATTCCTCTCTTGGATTAATGTTGAACATTCCTCATCAAACCATTCTGTTCTCTTTACCAATTTCTTCTTTCCCAGGGTATTATCGGCAACTTCACTGATTGTTGTTTTCAGTATCTCCCATTTATCTTCTACTTCTCCTTTCTCCCATAATTCCCTTTCTATTTCCAAAGATTCAGCCATTTTCTTTTTGTATATCTCTTGCAATTCCTCATTTTTTAGACCTTCAATATTGAGCTCTGCCTTCTTACTTTTTCCGTTCTTGCCAAATCTATTTTTGTCTCGACTTGACTCTAACAAGATAGTGATCTGTATCTGCATCAGCACCTCTGCAGCTTCTAACATCCATAATATCTGATGCATGTCGCCTGTCTATGATAACATGGTCTATTTGATTTCTTGTCACACCACCTGGTGAAATCCAGGTCTCCTTGCGAATGTTTTTCCTAGGATGCCAAGTGCTTTTAATTATCATCTGCTTTCCACTCACAAAATCAATCAATCTCAATCCGTTATCATTACTTAATTCATGCAGGCTTTCTTTCCCTACTAAATGTTTGTACACCTCTTCTCTTCCAATTTTTGCATTTAAATCTCCAAGGATAATTTTCACATCGTGTCTTTGAACTTTATAAATTTCTTCCTCCAATTTAGTATAAAATGCATCTTTCTTCTCATCTGCCTCCTCAGTACGGGTGTACACACAAAACACAGTTACGTTGAAGAATTTTGCCCTAATTCTCACAGAGCACATCCTATCATTGATTGGAGTAAAGTTGATCACGCTTTGCTTTACCGTCTTATGTATGAGGAATCCTGTGCCATTACTGTCTGCTTCTTCTCTACTGTACATCCAAGATATGTTGTCCAGACATCATCATCCATTGCCCTTTCCATCTTAGTTCCTGCAGAGCTGCTATTTTCACTCCATACTTATCTATTTCATTCCTTAATTCTTTCAACTTACCAGGTCTCTTAAATGTCTTAACATTCCGCGTCGCTAACATAATATACTTTTCCCTTCTCTTTAGCCATTTTTCTCGCCGGTTCGTCACCAAGTTTTCCAGTCCTGCTTTATTCATGCTTAAGGTATCCGTAACAGTTGTTTTTTCACGAGGTAGGGGAGTTAAGCCTACGCTCAACCCCCAAACTGGAGGACCAGGGTATCACTCTTAGTCTGGATCATCACCTTAGACCTGTCCGGTTCGGGTGGACCTACCAGGAGCAGATGCTCCTGCCGGCATAGCTCTAAGGATCATTTGACCACGCAAGTCTCCAATAAACACCCGGCAAAATATATTTTGCCTTCGTCAAGGTGGTGATACCTTCGGAAGGCTCTGTCAACCCTTCCAAAACGCAATTCCTCGTATTTTGAACCAAATCTAGCCTTTGCCGCCCTCACAACCATGTCATCCTTGCCATGTACAATTCCCGCCTCACCGAAATCAATCTCCTTAAGTACATCGGCACCAAATTTCAGAACAATTTCAAATGGAACCACCATCTCAAAGACGCTTACACCCGCGCCATCCAATGCTTCCGAGCCCTCCGTTTGCTCACGGGCAAAACGTGGGGGCTCACAATTCCCCAGATCCTTCACGTGTATCATTCCTTCATCCGGCCTGTCATCACTTACGCATCCCTGACTTGGTTGACTGCAACTGACAGACAATATTGTGACCTTCTTAAACTTGACCTCCACGCATTGCTCATCACCTTCCATCTTCCGTATGATACCCCTTCCGATAACTTCCAACCTCTGTATTCCTTCCCTACTATCCTCACTTATATTCATTCCCATCGTGTCAAGTACCTCCAAAACGATCTCCAAAATCACAACCCGATCATTACTGAAGGTTTCCAAGCTCCTGTGTTGACGTTGGGATAGGAAAGGGCTAGGAGTTGGAAGGAAGCGATCGTCGCCTTGTGAAAATGGGAAACAACAGAAAACCATCATCAGGGCTGTCGACAGTGGGGCTCGAACCCACTATATCCCGAATACTGGATACTAACCGCACTTAAGCGACTGCATTTGATGCTCTCTGAGCAAATTTCGACAAAGGTTGACAGTGCGGTATAATAATATAATAATTTCGTGTGGCTATTTCTAGGCGAGTGCAGCCCTTGTAAGGCAGACCCTCCGATGAGGGTGGGCGGCATCTGCCATGTGTAGGTAACTGCGTGTTATTGTGGTGGAGGATAGTGTTGTGTGTGGTGTGTGAGTTGCAGGGATGTTGGGGACAGCACAAACACCCAGCCCCCGGGCCATTGGAATTAACCAATGAAGGTTAAAATCCCGAACCGGCCGGGAATCGAACCCGGGACCCTCTGAACCGAAGGCCAGTACGCTAACCATTCAGCGAACGAGTCGGACGACAGTGTGGTAATAATAGTTTATTTGAGAGTTTGATTCAATGCTATACAATCAAACTTTCACCAAAGGAACAATAATTCCACATGCATTACAATTAAACAGTAGTCCGGCGTGATTATACAATTAAAAATCACTTAGTATTTGACTTCACATAAGAAACTAACAGACACTAAAGAGACTGCTAGAGTGACGAATGCGCGCGGCAAGCGGGTGAATGATACTTCAGTATCTATGACCTTGGCAAAAAATATACAGGTGGTTCATAACAATGTGAACCGGGTGTATGAGCGTTAGCGGGTTGGTCATACTGATGAATAATTCGAAAGAAATACGGTGGAACCTCTATCTCGAATCACCTCGGGAGCGAAATTTTATTTCGAGTTATCGAAATTTCCAGATATAGAGAATACCGTTTCTGAACGTGTATAGTACATAACTGAATCATATGTACCTATGGGCACACTGAATACATTAATTTTAATAATACTTAAAAATATACAGACAAACTCTTTTTTACGGCATCACTTTAATTATAACCCTAATTTTGCTATTTGCTTCACGTCGCACCGACACAGATATGTGTTATGGCGACGATGGGATGGGAAAGGCCTAGGAAGTGAAAGGAAGCGGCCGTGGCCTTAATTGAGGTACAGTCCCGGCATTTGTCTGGTATGAAAATGGGAAACGACGGAAAACCATCTTCAGGGCTGCCGACAGTGGGGCTTGAACCCACGATTTCCCAATTACTGGATACTGGCCGCACTTAAGCGACTGCAGCTATTGAGCACGGTATAACCCTAATTACAGTAACTTTTTAGAAGATAGTATACAGTAAATACAGTAGTGAAGCAAGAAACATACCTCGGTTAACACCTTTGGAAGAAATCCGGTAGACTCATATGTTTGTTATTGTTAACGTTTCCTCCTATCAAGTTCAAATTTCTCGTCAATACCACGCAGCCGAGATTCGTTAACGGAGTTTGCAATCCGCGAATTCGGTAATTAATTCACACCCGAGAAACAGCGAGGTTTCGCCGATTTTCCGATCATTAGGAGTTTTAATTTTTGGTTTCCCGTCATACTGACTCCCAGCATCAGCGTAATCCTTTCTTTACTTGTTAACTGCTCCTCACAAACCACAAATGCCATATTGCACAGTTGCACAAAATTCGAGTTACAGAGTACTTTTTGCTTCAAGGGAGGAAATGTTTGTTTCGATAAATCGAGAAATTTGTGTAACCGAATTTCGAGTAATATGAAAAATATGACAAACGGCGGGGAAATTAAAGGTACTGCGAGATACTGAAAATTCGACTAATGGAGGTTCGAGATATCGAGCTCGACTGTAATTCGATATCTCGCTCCAGTGTCATTTTATCAGCTGCTAAAGTTAGCCAAACGCGGGGGAATTCAAATGGGTTCTGCGCTGCACTGGAGCTAAATCTGCAGGTGATTTAAGAACGGCTTGAGAGACACTCAATGAAACACACACATATACCATTCGTTTTAGCCGTTATGACCGCAGCGTATTTGATTTGGCGCGATCCTGTCAGCTCGGAGGTTCTGTATTCAAATCCCTCTCCTGGCAACGTGTTATTCTTCGACTAGTGCTCTTATACAGGTCTTAAGCTACGTGCAGATTTAGCAAAGCCCATTTAAATTCTCCCGCGTAGCGATCTGACTGGCTAACTTCAACAGCTGATAGAATGACAACACTGCGAGATATCGAATTATTTCTATCAAATTATTATCAGTATAACCAACTCTCTAACACTGATATACCATGTTCATGTTGTACACACCGCTGCTACCTTTCCTTACAACTTGCTGCGACCCAATACAAATCGATTAGCCGCGACGAACGACATTTTTTTACGTGCATCCGCTAATAAAATTGTTACTAATTAAAGAAAGGAAAGGAAATAAGTAGCTGATAAGACAACAAGACTGATTTAAATTCCTTTTTTTTATAATTCCTAGTTCCAGCCGCTTAAAGTGGAATAAATATACAATGTTTTCTCCACAAAATTGGGGTGAGGAGCTTTTCCCCCAATCGCCCAGTCCCTTAATTGCCGCCACTGTATTTCTATTGATTCTGTGACTTATGTATACATTAGTTACATTCGACGGATGCGTTTCATCTTTCTAGATTCGTCACGTTGCCACACTTAAAACTGGAGGCCGTGTCTTATCCACAACCTTCGCGATTTATTTTTGTCCTCTGATTGCAATCGAGAGGGATATACACTGAGTGGCCAAAAGTCACGGGAAGGGGTGTCCCATCAGAAAATGTGCCGTGTATGACTCCTGAGCGTTGCGGCTAGCTACGGCGTAGCTGAGCAGTCTGTCACAGACACCAGTGTCGTGAAGATGGCAACACGTCGCGAGTTAACCGACTTTAAAAGTGGTATGATCATCAGCGCACGGCGCATGGCTCATAGCATTGCGGAGATTACACGCGAAATCGGGGTTCCACGTCAACAGTGTCTAGGGTGGATCTTCAATATCCCAGAGAGAATGTTACCACCCGCGTAAACCACCGCACAAGAAGACCACAGGTGTTTATGGAACGAACATCACATCACTTCCGCAGAACGATACTGGGCGTTTAAGGGGTACTGTGAGTCAGATCACCGCCCAGTTGCATGTTGGGAGTCAGGACAGGAGCCCATTTCTACCAGGACTGTAAGCAGGCAACTGCATTGCATAGACTTCACCAGCCGACGATCAACTCGTGTCCCTTTGCTGACACCTTGACACAGAGCTCAACGACGTGCATGGGCCCGCGAACATCAACAATGGACCATGGAAGAGTGGCGGCGTGCGGTATGCTCCGATGAATCCCGGTTCCAGTTGTATCGAGCTGATGGGCGCGGGAAAGTGTGGCGTATGCACCTTGAGGCTATCGATCCTGCGTGTCAACAAGGTTGTGTTCAGGTGGGAGGTGGCTCAGTTCTGGTCTGGACGGCGTTCTCATAGTCGCAATTAGGCTCTATTGTCCGGCTGTAGGGAGCACTGGCAGCTGCTCGTTATGCGGTAATTCTTTCAGACAATCTGAATCCCTTTCTGGCCCTAGAGTACTCTCATAGAGACGTGATGTTTGAACAGGACACTGTGCCAAGTCACCGCTTTCTCGTGGCACGCAGGTGGTTGGAGAAACTCTCCAGTGATGTTACGACCATGGATTGGCCCTCCAGATCCCCCGATCTTAATCCATTCAAGCATTTATGGGATGCTGTCGATGCTGGTGCACGCTCCATGAACCCCGCACCAACTACACAAGACCAATTGTGGATAGCAGTGCAAGATGCGTGGGTCCAGATCCCTCCAGAACGGTTCCAACACCTTCTAGAGTCGATGAATCGCCGTACTAAGGACTCGCGGAGGAGAAACTCGTTATTAATATGATATTCAGTGTTTTCCAACGACTTTGGCCACTCAGTGTACTTTCCCTTGAAGCTTTTCTTTTCTTTTCTGTTTTTCTTTTCTTTTTTTTTTTTTTTTTTTTTTTTTTTGCTTTACGTCGCACCGACTGAGATAGGTCTTATGGCGACGATGGAAAAGGAAAGGCCTAGGAAGTGGAAGGAAACGGCCGTGGCCTTAATTAAGGTACAGGCCGGGCTGAGTGGCTCAGACGGTTGAGGCGCTGGCCTTCTGACCCCAACTTGGCAGGTTCGATCCTGGCTCAGTCCGGTGGTATTTGAAGGTGCTCAAATACGTCAGCCTCGTGTCGGTAGATTTACTGGCACGTAAAAGAACTCCTGCGGGACTAAATTCCGGCACCTCGGCGTCTCCGAAGACCGAAAAGCAGTTAGTGGGACGTAAAGCAAATAGCATTATTTAAAAAAATAAGGTACAGCCCCGGCATTTGCCTGGTGTGAAAATGGGAAACCGCGGAAAACCATCTTCAGGGCTGCCGACAGTGGGGCTCGAACCCTCTATCTCCCGATTACTGGATACTGGCCGCACTTAAGCGACTGCAGCTATTGAGCTCGGTACAATTTTTTTACAAGTTGCTTTACGTCGCACCGACTGAGATAGGTCTTATGGCGACGATGGGACAGGAAAGAGCTAGGAGTTGGAAGGAAGCGGCCATGGCCTTAAGGAAGGTATAGCCCCAGTATTTGCCTGGTGTAAAAATAGGAAACCACGGGAAACTCACTTCAGGGCTGCCGACAGTGGGGTTCGAATCCACTATCTCCCTTGAAACGCCTTCGTCTTGTGTTAGCGAACAAATGTATGTGTACACTTTAGTCCCTTTTCCTGATACAGGGTCCGGGATGAGGTGAGATGAAATTATATGGCATGTTTTACTCCCGGATGCCCGTACTGACGTCAGCCTCAGCTGAGGAGCTAACGAATATGCAATGAATGACGGTGGGTGAAAATGGGTAAGGAGGTGGAAGGATTCGGCCAAATGTCCCGGCATTTACTTGGAAGTACAAATGGGAAAGCACAGAAGACAGGAGAGCGGATGGAGAGGCTTGAACCCACTCGCTTCCAGTGTCGTAGCGCCATCACCCAGCTCGGCTCTTAGACAATAAACTACTGTACCTCGAATCAATGACAGGCTAGAACTGAACGGGCCAAGGAAAACATCTCAATCTGCTATAATTTTTAGCACGTGGTTTTAAACACAGTGACATGTTTCGACCCGGAAGGGTACCTCAGTAATTCTCCTCGTGAACGTCAATAGACAGTTCTCTCGCTGTAACATGACTCACTTAACTTGTCAAGTCATGTTAATGGCGGGTGGGTGTGAATACAGTGACCTGTGGCCTACTTGCTGTCATTAACCCCGTCATTGATACACTGTCCTCCTTTATCCCACCTATTGCATTACACAGGCTGGACCGAAAGTCAGGTTACATTAATAAACCTAGAAGCCATTTCAATAGAGGGCGAACGGAATTCAACCGGTGACATCCAGGCAGATCACCAATCACCCATAACAACCTCAAAGAAAAGATCATCGACGCCATTTCAAAACTCACTCCCACCACACCGGCAGCAACTGGCAGGATTCAATTGAAGCTTGTTATCAAGCAAGCGGTGCTCATATTGTACACATACTATGACTCTTTGCCCTGTGTAAAGGTGCGTCCACACCAAGATGTATTCAAACACTGTCAATGAACAATGTTCATGAACATTTTTGTATGTTTATATACAAAATAGCGTGTTCATTAAATTTTCGAGCATATTGATAAAAAATGATTTAAACTTTTGTGAATGAAACTTTTCATTAACTTTTCGTGTTTTCGTTAACATTTCCGTTCGCACATACGCAAGGACGCAATTAGAGCACGCAAATTCGTAGCGCGGAATACAATTATTTCTTATTTCTTCTAAACATTGACCATCAAATCGCAAGCGAAAGTTCTAATATACTTCTTCTTTATCTGTCGGTCATTCCCTCGGACTCAGCGAGGGATTCCACCTCTACCGCCTCAAGGGCGGTGTCCTGCAGTTTCAGACTCTGGGGTCGGGGGTACAACTGGGGAGGATGACCAGTACCTCGCCCGGGTGGCCTCACCTGTTATGCTGAACAGGAGCCTATCGGGGTATGGGAAGATTGGAAAGGATAGACAAGGAAGAGGGAAGGAAGCGGCCGTGGCCTTAAGTTAGGTACCATCCCGGCATTTGCCTGGAGGAGAAGTGGGAAACCACAGAAAACCACTTCCAGGATTGCTGAGATGGGAATCGAACCTACCTCTACTCAGTTGACCTCTCGAGGGTGAGTGGACCCCGTTCCAGCCCTCGTACCACTTTTGAAATTTCGTGACAGAGCCGGGAATCGAACCCGGGCCTCTGGGAGTGGCAGCTAATCACACTAACCACTACACCACAGAGGCGGACAAGTTCTAATGTACAGTACAGTATCTTTAATTCTGTATGATATTCGTTTAGCTGTGTTCGAATGTAGTTTCATTTCCAGTTTCGCTCCTCGCTGAATAACCTAACCCCCCATAATCGCTTGTATATAATCAAAATAATAGTATCTTAACTAGGTTAAATGAAGATTTTCTTTATTTCGTACCTTTACCAATTCCTTGATATTGTTGTATTAAGCTCAAACACCTCAGACACAGTAACTGAAGTTGCTTGTTTTGATATTCGAGGTATATAAGCGAAATGTCACCCACCAGTTGCTAGGAATCTTTAAAGTTATAGTTGTTAGTCGTTTAGTCGCTTTCGACTCTCCGTGACCCCATAGACTAAAGTGCGCCATTTCTTTCTGTCGTATACTATTTTCCGAAGTCTTTCTAAATTGAGAGCCATGGCTTCCTTGATGTCATCAATCCACCTCATCCGTTGTCGCCCTCTTCTCCTGTTACCATCAGTCTTCCCCAGCATTAAGGTCTTTTCCAGCGAATCATGTTTTCTCATGATATAACCGAAGTACTTTAGTTTTTGTCTGAGTATTTGACCTTCCAGTGAACAGCCTGGGTTGATTTCCTGTAATATGGACTTATTAGATCTCTTCGCAGTCCACGGAACTCTAAGGAGTTTTCTCCAACACCATAGTTCAAATGCATCTATTCTTCGGCGCTCAGCCTTTCTTACTGTCCAGGTTTCGCTTCCGTACATTGCTACTGGGAAGACCATAGCCTTCACTATACGAATCTTCGTTCTTAAAGTTACGTCTCTACTCTTGAAAACGTTATCAAGGTTGGCCATTGCCTTCCTCCCAAGGAGCAAGCGTCTCTTAATTTCATGGCTGCAATCGCCATCAGCAGTTATTTTGGAGCCCAAGTAGATGAAACTAGGAACAACCTCCATTGTTTCACCATTTATATGCCAGGAGGTGATAGGTTTAGTTGCTATGATCTTTGTTTTCTTGACATTCAACCTTAGTCCAGCTTTTGCACTTTCTTCTTTCACCTTCATTAGTAGATACTTAAGTTGTTCTTCACTTTCTGCCAACAGGGTGGTGTCATCAGCATATCTAAGGTTATTTATATGTATCCCACCAATTTTAGCTCCAGTTTCTGTTTCATCTAATTTGGCATTCCTCATCACATACTCTGCATATAAGTTGAATAAGTAAGGTGACAATATGCAGCCTTGACGTACACCTTTCTCAATCTTGACCCATTCAGTTGTTCCATATAGGGTTCTCACCGTAGATTCCTGATCAGAGTAGAGATTTCTCATAAGGCAAATAAGATGATCTGGTACTCCCATAGTCTTGAGTACTTGCCACAATTTATTGTGGTCGACACAGTCAAAGGCTTGAGCATAGTCAATAAAGCATAATTATAGGTCTTTCTGGAATTCTCTTGCTTTCTCCATAATCCAGCGAATATTAGCAATTTGATCTCTGGTTCCTCTGCCTTTGCGGAAACCGGCTTGTTCTTCAGGTAGTTCTCGATCTACATACTGCCGAAGCCTATTTTGCAGGATCTTGAGCATAACCTTACTCGCATGCGATATAAGTGCGATTGTTCGGTAGTTTGAACATTCTTTAGCGCTGCCCTTCTTTGGAATTGGGATGAACACTGAGTTTTTCCAATCTTTTGGCCACTGCTGGGATTTCCATATTTGCTGACATATTGAATGTAGCACTTTCACAGCATCCTCTCCTAGGATTTTTAACAGTTCTGCTGGGATTCCATCGTAACCACTTGCCTTATTGTTTGCAATACTCTCTAGGGCCCACTTGACCTCACTTTCTAAGATATCTGGTTCTGGCTCTGACAACAGAGTAACTTCATCATCAGGAGTATTCCCATCTTTCCTATACAAATTGCCTACATATTCCCTCCACCTTTCTTTAATATCTCTGCTTCAGTAAGATCTTTTCCATTTTTATCTTTTATCATTCCAATCTTAGCCTGGAATTTCCCTCTGATGTCTCCAGTTCTTATGTAAAGATCTCTTGTCTTACCCAGTCTGTTATTTTCCTCAACTTCCTTGCACTGTTCATTCAAAAAGGCATTCTTATCTCTTCTAGCTAGTTTCTGAAACTCTGCATTTAATTTAGACATTTTCGATCTTTCCCCTTTGATTTTTGCATTCCTTCTTTCTTCTGCTATTTGTAGTGCTTCACCCGATAACCATTTGGCCTTCTTTTTGTTCTTTTTCTTGGGAATATGCTTTTCCGCTGTCTCCTTAACAACACAACGTACTTCTGACCATAGCTCTTCTGGAACTCTATCTCTTAAATCTAATCCATTAAATCTGTTTCTAACCTCTACTGTATATTCAAGAGGTATGCTATTTAGGTCATATCTGCTTGATGGTTTAGCTCTGTCAATCCTCTTTAATTTGAGCCGGAATTTGGAAATTAAGAGCTCGTGATCTGATCCACAATCAGCCCCAGGCCTTGTTTTGGATGACTGTACAGCACTCCTCCACCTTTGACTACATATTATGTAGTCGATTTGATTCCGACATTTACCATCTGGCGAGGTCCAGGTGTATAGGCGTCGTTTGGGCAATTGAAACACTGTGTTGGTAATGACCAGTGAGTTGTCTTGACATAATTCTAGGAGTCTCTGTCCAGCTTCATTTGTTGTGCCAAGGCCAAATTTTTCCGTTACTCCATCTACAGTTTGATTTCCTACTTTGGAATTCCAGTCGCCAATAATGAAGACGATATCCTTCTTTGGTGTTAACTGTAGCAATTCTCGTAAGTCTTCATAAAACTGGTCAATATCTTCCTCTTCAGCTTCAGTGGTTGGTGCGTAAATTTGTATGACTGTGATGTTAAAAGGTTGGCCTTGAAAACGTACAGACATCATTCTATCAGTTTTAAAATTGCACCCCATTATAGTGTTACGCACTCTGTTGCTAACTATGAGGGCAACTCCATTTTTCCTTTGGTTTTCATGTCCAGAATAGTATACCACGTACTCATCTGTAGCAAATTCAACAATACCAATCCATCTCACTTCGCTTATTCCCAGTATATCGATGCCCAGTCTCTTCATTTCTCGTTTGACTATATCCATCTTTCCTTGATACATGGATCTTACATTCCAAGTTCCTAAACAGTACTGTTCCTTGCAGCATCGCACATTTCTTGAGGCTTCTCTCAACGTAGTTCCCCCCGGAGATCCGACTGGGGAACTTGAAACTCCGGAATATTTTGAATTGAGCAAAGCCATGGGGTTTTCTTGGGAAAATTACAGTGGTGGTTTCCCGTTGCCTTCCACTGTCCTCCACTCCTGTTGGCTCACTGACCCAGTTTCCCGCTGGGGTTGTAAACCCAACCTTCCACTGGGTTGCTCAGCTTAACAGGGGCACCACGCGTAGGTAGGATTTGGAGAATTGAGGTGTGAGAGGCTAAGTGAATTCTCTTGGTGAGTTCATATATTCGCATCACACCCCCGTTTCTAGCCAGAGTCTCAAGTTGTTCGTAGAGACTCCCCCAGGTCGTTTCCTGGGCCTATCTATAGCCTATCTATAAAAAGTAGTCTGTCATTAGTTTAGTTGATTTCTGATAATATGTATCATTACTTGCAATTTCAGACTCAATTACTGTCAACAAGAACTGAAAGTCATGTGGGGGCATTCTCAGGAGAATTTTGAAAGCCTGCTGCAACATGAAAAGTTTTCGAAATAAGTATTCTTTCTAAGCATAATTCTACTCGCCTTTCCAGTATTTTTCTTTGCCACACTTCGCGTCTGCATTTTTTTTCTCATTGCACGAACTAAAATAATGAAAGCTGCAGGTGTAAATATTTTCTTCTTCCTGACCCTATCGATTGTAACCTCACAAACAGCTATTTTGGTGTTGAAGAAGTTTGTTAACAATAGTTTATTAACATGATGAGAAATGTTTTCATTAACACTGTTTATAAGCTTTGGCGTGGACTAACCATAATCTGATTTTTGATATAAACAACTCGACACAGTATAGAAGACATTACTTGATGAACTACTACATCAAATTTAGGCAGATGAACTATTTAAGAATATGTGAAACAAGTAGAAGCCTGGTGTAACACGAGATAACAAATGACATCAAGGAAAATGACCCTTACTGTACCGCACTCTAGGAATGTATGCTTGCACGACTTATGTACGCTATCCTACAGTATAATGTACTTAAGGTTCATTTTTCTTTACACATTAGCATAGGAAAATGAGCACGACGAAAATTGTTCTGATGGACTAAATATTCATTTGTGGCTGGGAGGAGTGACAAGTCTTTGGGAAAATAATGGATAGGAAGAGCGTTGTGAGATATGACCTTTCGCCCGAACAGCGACGAATTTTCAGCCATGTGTACTTAAACACGGAACGGGAGCTTCGATGTGGTACACCAATAAAACTGGAATCTCACAACATGTATTCTTCTTCTTCCTGACTTTTAACATGGATATGTTTCTGGTCTTAACGTCATCAGTTTCCCGACACTACTGTAACCATGGCAACCACTGCACACTAGGTCAGTAGCCACACCTTCTCACTGTGCGCTTTCTTCCTGTAACTTTAGTATCTTGGCGGATGCACACTGTATGGCAGTGCGGATAATTTTGCTGATAATTTCTAAATAATGATGTTTATTAATTTTTACTCTTATGTACTCTTGCTTGTGGTTAGGCGACTCTTGACAGTTGTATGATAGAATGGTGATATATAGAGCCTTGAGACCATAAAGCTGTATATTTGATCGTAGCCCAACTGGTTCCTGCCCGCGATCAGTGAAAGGAAGGAACATAAGTTAATACGTCGGTAGTTGTCGCAAAAGAAAATCTCTCATAAACTGTGATTGTGGGGTTTCTGGTGCCAGGTATCACGCCTATTGTATTATGTTAACAGATCTATCCGTTTCAGTACCTTGGGTGTAATATACAGTACAATATCCGCGGATAACCATTCGTAGATGCGGATAACCATTCGTAGATGCGGATAACCATTCGTAGATGCGGATAACCATTCGTAGATGCGGATGCGGATAACCATTCGTAGATGCGGATAACCATTCGTAGGTGCGGATAACCATTCGTAGATGCGGATAACCATTCGTAGATGCGGATGCGGATAACCATTCGTAGATGCGGATAACCATTCGTAGGTGCGGATGCGGATAACCATCCGTGGGTGCGGATGCGGGATAACCATTCGTAGGTGCGGATGCGGATAACCATTCGTAGATGCGGATAACCATTCGTAGATGCGGATAACCATTCGTAGATGCGGATGCGGATAACCATTCGTAGATGCGGATAACCATTCGTAGGTGCGGATGCGGATAACCATCCGTGGGTGCGGATGCGGGATAACCATTCGTAGGTGCGGATGCGGATAACCATCCGTGGGTGCGGATGCGGGATAACCATTCGTAGATGCGGATGCGGGGATAACCATTCGTAGATGCGGATAACCATTCGTAGGTGCGGATGCGGGGATAACCATTCGTAGGTGCGGATGCGGGATAACCATTCGTAGATGCGGATGCGGGGATAACCATTCGTAGATGCGGATGCGGATAACCATTCGTAGATGGGGATGCGGATAACCATTCGTAGATGCGGATAACCATTCGTAGATGCGGATAACCATTCGTAGGTGCGGATGCGGATAACCATCCGTGGGTGCGGATGCGGGATAACCATTCGTAGGTGCGGATGCGGATAACCATCCGTGGGTGCGGATGCGGGATAACCATTCGTAGATGCGGATGCGGGGATAACCATTCGTAGATGCGGATAACCATTCGTAGGTGCGGATGCGGGGATAACCATTCGTAGGTGCGGATGCGGGATAACCATTCGTAGATGCGGATGCGGGGATAACCATTCGTAGATGCGGATGCGGATAACCATTCGTAGGTGCGGATGCGGATAACCATTCGTAGGTGCGGATGCGGATAACCATCCGTGGGTGCGGATGCGGGATAACCATTCGTAGATGCGGATAACCATTCGTAGGTGCGGATGCGGATAACCATCCGTGGGTGCGGATGCGGGGATAACCATTCGTAGATGCTAATGCGGATAACCATTCGTGGATGCGGGTGTGGACGAAGAAAGTACGGATGCGGGTAAGCATTCGTAGATGCGGATAATCATTCGTGGGTGCGGATGCGGATAACCATTCGTAGATGGGGATGCGGATAACCATCCGTGGGTGCGGATGCGGATAACCATTCGTAGATGGGGATGCGGATAACCATTCGTGGATGCGGGTGTGGACGAAGAAAGTACGGATGCGGGTAAGCATTCGTAGATGCGGATGCGGATAACCATTCGTGGGTGCGGATGCGGATAACCATTCGTAGATGGGGATGCGGATAACCATCCGTGGGTGCGGATGCGGATAACCATTCGTAGATGGGGATGCGGATAACCATTCGTGGATGCGGGTGTGGACGAAGAAAGTACGGATGCGGGTAAGCATTCGTAGATGCGGATGCGGATAACCATTCGTGGGTGCGGATGCGGATAACCATTCGTAGATGGGGATGTGGATAACCATCCGTGGGTGCGAATGCGGATAACCATTCGTGGATGCGGATAACTATACGTAGATGCGGATAATCATTCGTCGATGCGGGTGTAGACGAAGAAAGTACGGGTGCGGATAACCATTCGTAGATGCGGATGCGGATAATATTTTGTATATCTAAGCATGACTCTACCTATAACCCTGTTCTTCTCCTCAGTCCACAATTAAAATCCTTGAAATGGTGTGAAAACGAACCCGGGGTCTTGGAATAAGAGAAGGGCGCCTCCGTGGCTCAGGCGGCAGCGCTCCGGCCTCTCACCGCTGACTTCCGTGGTTCAAATCCCGGTGAGATTTTTGCTGGACGAAGCGGAGGCGGGTCAGGTTTTTCTCCGGGTACTCCGGATTTCCCTGTCGTCATTCATTCCAGCAACACTCTCCAATATCATCTTATTTGTCAGTCACGCATCATTGCCCCAGAGGAGTGCGAGAGGCTTTAGCGACCGCACAATTCGTATCCTCGCCGCTAGATTGGGGCTTCATTCATGCTATTCTTGACCCGGTTGAAACTGGAAACAGGCTGTGTATTTTCATTTCCTACCCACAAGAGAAGAGGATGCCAGCTATAGGATCAGGCACAACAATGAGCTCTATGATCATCAGGAAGATATAACCACATCCACGAGGAAAAGGGCGATCAGTCTTCTACGGCCACTTAACCTGCACGCTCACCAACAAGATCTTCAGCACAAGTAGAGGGAAAGTCTCCAAGAACAGCGAAATTGGACTTTGAACAACTAGAAATTCTACTAAACACCACACAGGAGCCGTCCCAATTCCGACGCATTACTCTGCAGGGTGTCTTCCCAGTGTCTCTCTCCAGAAAGAAGAACACAGGGACCACCTCACGGAGTGGGCAGAGGAGAGGAAGCTGGTACACAGCTAAAAAATAAAAGCTTTCTGGGCCAAGAGGAAACAGAAGACCCATGTCAAAACAAACCCGGTGGTGCTAAGTAGGCCTGAACGAAAATAAAATGACATTGGTATTATATTTACGAGGTGTAGAATGTATATCATTCATGAGCGTTACCATTATTTGTGCATACACATTCTTTTCTCTCGATTTATGGGAACTCTTCCTCTTTCCTTCTTCTGGTTTTTTACAAGTTGCTCTACGTCACAGCGATACAGCTCGGTGTTACGACACCGATGGGACAGGGAAGGGCTAGGAGTGGGAAGGAATCGGCCGTGGCCTTACTGTAATTAAGGCACAACCGCAGCATTTGCCTGGCGTGAAAATGGGAAACCACGAAAACCCATCTTCAGGACTGGCGACGGTGGAGTTCGAGCCCACTCTCTCCCGAAAACTGGATACTGGCCGCACTTAAACGACTGCAGCTTATCGAGCTCGATGAGCTCTTTCTCTCCCCTGTCGGTGGAGTCAAAGGGTGCATTATCTGTGCCCCCTGCATGTCGTAAGAGGCTACTAAGAGGGGAATAACTGAAGAATCTCTAGTCGCTCTCTCGCCTTCTAAGCCTAAAACATATCCATGATTCTATGCTTTTCTTTGCAACGCAGAAAATGTACGAGTGCGATGTTTTCCCTGTCTACTGTGGTCTGAACTTAATGAGCATTTGCCACTTTTACGGCCGGATGCCCTTCCTGACACTAACTCTATGGAGCGTTACTGTGGTGGTCGATAGTGTGGTGTGCTTTAAATTTATTACATATAGTTAAAATACGTTAAAAAAACCAAACCCCATGGCACTACAGCCCTGAAGGGCCTTAGCCAACCAAGCGACCGCTGCTCAGCCCGAAGGCCTGCAGATTACGAGGTGTCGTGTTGTCCGTACGTCGAATCCTTTCGGCCATTACCCTTGACTTTCTAGACCGGGGCCGCTATCTCACTGTCAGATAGCTCCTCAATTCTAATCACGTAGGCTGAATTGACCTCGAACCAGCCTACAGATCCAGGTAAAAATCCTTGTCCTGGCCGGAAATCGAACCCGCAGCCTCCGGGTAAGAGGCAGGCACGCTATCCCAACACCACGGGGCCAGCTAAAATGCGTTAAGAAATGCAAAAGTGGCCAAGCGGCACCAGTGGGATTCGAACCAAATCAGTTGGAGGTTCACTTCGAGTGCAATGCTATCGTGAATATCAAATGTTCATAGGACTGGTTCACAATGGGCGATAAGTGAGCGCTATGTATTTGTGTTGGCTGTGGTGCCAGGCCTGTAGCTCAAATCCTTTCTAAGAGAACAAACACGACGTAAGTCAAAATAGCTCAAAAGTAGAGTATCCGACGCGAAATCGAAAATTCTGGGTTTGAATCACACTAGTGTCCAATTGGTCTTTTTTCTGTATCAGGGGTGGCCTGCGCTTCCCCTTCAACACCCACCCCATTACACTATTACATATCTCAGTTTTTTAAATCTCTCAATTTATCATACACTTCATTGCTTGAAAGATACTTTTATTTTATATATTTATTTACGAAATTCCACGACCAACTCTCGATTGAACAACGCGGCGGTGACAGCACGGGAAAGAGGCACTGCCAATTGGCTAGACATCGAGGACATCATTTACGCATTCAACTCACAAACCGAGAATCACTTTGTTTCCCTTGGAATAGATTTCAAAATGATAGTTATCTGCTATTCCTCATGAGACTCATGAGAATCTCTTAACCAAAACAAGCCAGCCGGAATTCTAAAAGTAATTCGAAACCGGTTACTGCGACATCGCTTTTAACGACATATTGGATATAACGGCGAAATCTAACCTTCCTGTCTGAATCCTATATAAACAGTGTATTTAAAATATCGCTTAGTACGACATATCGTATAAAACGACGTATTTTCTATCACATTTTCGGAGAAATATGTCGGCTATAACGTCCAAAGTTGCTTTTGTTTGTTACGTAGTTGGGGTTGCTGACAACAACGTAACGCTTATTTTCAAACTCTTGTTTTCCGTAGAAGTAGATTTTAAATCGGTCTGTCTGTTAAATAGTCAAGGCAAGCATTGCTGTGAAGATGGCGCATAAGAAACGGAATATTGAGGAAAATTCACACATAAGATGGAAATTAGAAAATGGGAAAACAAGCATTAGCATTGCTAAGGAATTGGGTGTAACACACTCAGCGATTTGTGTGATTTGGACGGACAAAGTTATCATCTAATTCATCAGCTGGGATTGTGTGCAACATTGTTGATCAATTTACATTGTTGCTACATATTTCCTCACTTATTATTGTATATTTTGCTGGCATTTTTTTGCTGTACGTACTGTGTAAAGATTAGAAAAAAAAAAAAAAATTCCACTCAGCTCCACTCCACAAATACTGTCTTGCAAATACAAGACTTAATCCACTTATGTTTTTTTCGAAGTTTTAACTGTTAATTAACCGTATAAGTGTGCAGCCTAAAACTTATAGATCTGACATTTTTAGCAACAACAAAAGAAAACCTGTTTGTGCGACTATCGCCTATAAGGATCAGTTCCTTTGGAGTCGTCATAACCGGTTTGTGCGACTATCGCCTATAACGAGCGTTAAATGGCGGCCTTTTCGGAGTCGTTATAACCGGTTTGTGCGACTATCGCCTATAACGAGCGTTAATTGGCGGTCCTTTCGGAGTCGTTATAACTGGTTTGTGTGACTATCGCCTATAACGAGCGTTAAATGGCGGCCTTTTCGGAGTCGTTATAACCGGTTTGTGCGACTATCGCCTATAACGAGCGTTAATTGGCGGTCCTTTCGGAGTCGTTATAACCGGTTTGTGCGACTATCGCCTATAACGAGCGTTAATTGGCGGTCCTTTCGGAGTCGTTATAACTGGTTTGTGTGGCTATCGCCTATAATGAGCGTTAATAGGCGGCCCTTCGGGGTCGTTATAACTGGTTTGTGTGACTATCGCCTATAACGAGCGTTAATTGGCGGCCTTTTCAGAGTCGTTATAACCGGTTTGTGCGACTATTGCCTATAACGAGCGTTAATTGGCGGTCCCTTCGGAGTCGTAATAACTAGTTTGTGCGACTATCGCCTATAACGAGCGTTAAATGGCGGCCTTTTCGGAGTCGTTATAACCGGTTTGTGCGACTATCGCCTGTAACGAGCGTTAATTGGCGGTCCCTTCGGAGTCGTAATAACTGGTTTGTGCGACTATCGCCTATAACAAGCGTTCATTGGTGGCTCCTTCGTAGTCGTTATAACTGGTTTGTGTGACTATCGCCTATAGGGAGCGTTAATAGGCGGCCCTTCGGGTCGTTATAACCGGTTTGTGCGACTGTCGCCTACAACGAGCGTTAATTGGCGGCCTTTTCGGAGTCGTTATAACCGGTTTGTGCGACTATCGCCTATAACGAGCGTTAATTGGCGGTCCTTTCGGAGTCGTTATAACTGGTTTGTGTGGCTATCGCCTATAATGAGCGTTAATAGGCGGTCCTTCGGGGTCGTTATAACTGGTTTGTGTGACTATCGCCTATAACAAGCGTTAATTGGTGGCTCCTTCGTAGTCGTTATAACTGGTTTGTGTGACTATCGCCTATAGGGAGCGTTAATAGGCGGCCCTTCGGGTCGTTATAACCGGTTTGTGCGACTGTCGCCTATAACGATCGTTAATTGGCGGTCCCTCCGGAGTCGTTATAACCGATTTCGACTGCATTTTCATATTTTAAATGCATCTCTTTCACAATAATGTATTTTAAGCAGATATTTCTGTACGGTACTAAGGTTCTAAAATTTTATTGTTGTAGAAGATATTTGCAATGTCTGTTTAGCAAATACAATAATATTAGCATAGTATACCCAATGATATGTACATTCCAACTTGGTACACATATATTTTAGTTCTTCGGTCCACTGTTGGAAGTTGTTCTGATTTTAGCTTCCACCTCTTTATCTCCAACCGTCCCTCAGCTTCCCCTTCATTAAGACCCTTCTGCCGCCACTCTTTGTACTTAACATCTCTTTGATATTGTACCGGAAACACCGGTATGAGAAAGCAACTTTAAAGTATGAGAGTTAAACTTCGCGCGAGGTGAAGGGTAGGCAAGCCCGCCGAACTCGGCTGACGTGTACAGTAGTGACGTGCCCGCCTCGGGCCGGCCTCGCTCAGCCAGCATGACCATAATTATATTGTAATGTTCAGTTCCATCTGCAAAAAGTCTCTTTGGGGTTAAGATACAATTATTTTCGTTGAGGCTATGATAACAGCTGCAAACTATCAAATTCTTGAGCAAATCTACCAAGCACTGTAGGGGTTAAAGGGACCACGTTTCGAGATGCTTCATTGTCCCCAGGTAGAAAAGCACGGCGATCTAGGCTACAGGGAGGCAGTAAACTCCACCGACTCTGCATACGGGTGACGGGTGGAGCTCTACAAGTGCGGCAGACCGAAGCTATGTCCAGCCGGGACTCGGCGTTTCGGTGAGACGACACTTTGACTCTCTAGTGGAACATAGTATTTTTCTTCAAGTTCCATATTAGGACTTGTGTTTTCTTTACAAATAGTGGCGTTCCAAAGGAACACAGAATTTTTCCAAGTGCCACATTTGAACTTGTGTTTTCGAAACAAACTATGGGAACATAGAATATTAATGTCATATTTTTGCTAGTGGCTTTACGTCGCACCGACACAGATAGGTATTATGGCAACGATGGGATAGGAAAGGCCTAGTAGTTAGAAGGAAGCGGCCATAGCCGTAATGGCCTGGTGTGAAAACGGGAAACCACGAGAAGCCATCTTCAGTGCTGCCGACAGTGGGATTCGAACCCACTATCTCCCGGATGCACGCTCACAGCCGCAAGCCCCTAACCGCACGGCCAACTCGGCCGGTAATGTCACATTTGAACTTGTGTTTTCTTCTCGTGAAGTTCCGAGAGAACATAGAATTTTCCGTGCCGCATTTAAGCTTATAGTTGCTACTTCGTAATAATTATTCACATACAGTGTTAAACATTCTTCAAGTGAAGTTAAACTTTAATAATTATTTATATACAGTGTTGAACATTTTCCGAGAGCCATTAAACTTGTTTAATTTATAACAAACATGTTAAAATGTCGTGAACTTGCACAAACTCTAAATATTACGTCCAGAGTTGTGTTCCGTTTATAAAAATGACGAAGTCAGTCAATTAGGAACGATGATAATATAAGTTAGTGACCTAATATAATATTTCAGACTGTCGTGCCAATATCAGCGGACTTACGTAGCGAACTTGACATTGTAAATAAGTACGTAATTTTCCCAAGTATCAATACGGCTGACATGAAACGTGTGATCCGTTACTCAGTTCAGTTGTTTTCTTTTCAAGTGTCAGTTTCGGGAAACTTTAACATGTGTGATTCAACAAGGAGTTTGAGTCAACGATTCAAGTGCATTAACATATGACGTATCTCAATTATAATGAATCAATGTAGTATTTAGAGCAAACATTAATTTATTCGACAGTGATAACAAGGGTTCGCCTCTTTGGTGTAGTGGTTAGTGTGATTAGCTGCCACTCCCGGAGGCCCGGGTTCGTTTCCCGGCTCTGCCACCAAATTTAGAAAGTGGTACGAGGGCTGGAACGGGGTCCACTCAGCCTCGGGAAGTCAACTGAGTAGAGGTGTGTTCGATTCCCACCTCACCCATCCTGGAAGTGGTTTTCCGTGGTTTCCCACTTCTACTCCAGGCAAATGCCGGGATGGTACCTAACTTAAGGCCACGACCGCTTCCTTCCCTCTTCCTTGTCTATCCCTTTCCATCTCCCCCCCCCCGCAAGGCCCCTGTTCAGCATAGCAGGTGAGGCCACCTGGGCGAGGTACTGGTCATCCTCCCCAGTTGTACCCCCGACCCAGAGCCTGAAGCTCCAGGACACTGCCCTTGAGGCGGTAGAGGTGGGATCTATTGCTGAGTCCGAGGGAAAAACCAACCCTGGAGGGTAAGCAGATTAAGAATTAAGATAAAAAGGAGTTGAATTTCATACGGGGGATTTGTATGCTCGTCACGCCTCACCTCGCAATATTTTCGTGCGAGATCGAATCCCGCAATGTGTGCAGATAGAAATTCGAGAACTTCTCATCAAGGACGGGCGTGGTTCCTGTCCAGACCAAGCCCAGTAATCATCGCAGAGTCCGGAGGTTCCAGCCTGCTACAGCGCATCAGCTCAGCTTGTGTACAAGGTGATATTAATTTGTTTCAAGTTAATAATAAAACCAGATTTTCAAAAGAATATAAGTAACTAATACCCCTGTCCGGCCCGCGGTGTAGGGGGCAACGCGTCCGCTTGCCACCCGGCGTCCCCAGGTTCGATTCCCGGCTGGGTCAAAGTTTTAAATTGTAAATAATTAATATGCCTGGCCTGGGGACTGGGTGTTTGTGTCGTGCTTAACGTTCCTTTCCTCACATTCAACACTCTATACTTCAGCAATTCCACTTACACGCAGGTTTGTATCATATGGTGTAAGTAGTGGCAAAATATCTACAGAGGTCGATGCCACGAACAAATATAATTTTAAAAAAACGAATACCCCTCCCTGTACCAACTCCAATGCTTACGTTCCACCCCTTAGGAATATTCCATGCTCTTCAACCTAGTATCAGCGGCTGAAGACATTTTTCCTGGTACAATACGTATTGAGTCCGCCTCTGTGGTGTAGTGGTTAGCGTGATTAGCTGCCACCCGCGGAGGTCCGGGTTCGATTCCCGGCTCTGCGACGAAATTTGAAAAGTGGTACGAGGGCTGGAATGGGGTCCACTCAGCCTCGGGAGGTCAACTTTGTAGAGGTGGGTTCGATTCCCCCCTCAGCCATCCTGGAAGTGGTTTTCTGTGGTTTCCCACTTCTCCTCCAGGCAAATACCGAGATGGTACCTAACTTAAGGCCACGGCCGCTTCTTTCCCTCTTCCTTGCCTGTCCTATCCAATCTTCCCATCCCTCCACAAGGCCCCTGTTCATCATAGCAGGTTAGGCCGCCTGGACGAGGTACTGGTTATTCTCCCCAGTTGTATCCCCGACCAAAAGTCTGAATCTCCAGGACACTGCCCTTTAGGCAGTAGAGGTGGATTCGTCCCTGAGTCCGAGGGAAAAACCGACCCTGGAGGGTAAACAGATTACGAACGTACGAACGAACAATACGCATTGAACACGAATAATAACTGAAAGTATATTTCGAGATTTTGCGAACGACAAATAACCATTTCAAAACTGGCGAAATGAGTCCGGATGTCTAGGCTTTATAGGTTAGAATGCAAACTTGCTGAAGAGGATAACATTAGGGGAAGTCAATTTCTTTTCTAAATTTTATGTAAAAGCAGACTTTGTCGCAAGGCAGTTTCTGCATAAGAGGAAGTATTTCGTGAAATAAAATAAAAAAATTGTCCGGACAACAGTTCTGCTTTGAGATTTGCATAAGCCTTAGGGGGCCGGCCTTAAACACCACTTGACATTACGGATGAGTGGCCATGATGACACTTCCTACTAGCTAAATTAGTTTCCACCACATCCAGGCTTTACTGGTGAATATCATCTCCTCTTCGTTACTCTACAAGTAGCGACAAGAACGAATAAACTGATGGACACTACATAGTCATCATATTAGTTTCACACCAAACTAGTACTTACTCGTTCATTACTGCACAGCCAGCCTTCAGTTTAGTAGCAGGTCTACTCACCTGGAAAGAGAAAACAGACAGTTGGTAGAATCTTCTCCGAAAAGTGTCATAATCAGAACAGTAAGGTAACGAAACATGTGTACAAGGAAGTGGGGGAAAAAGAACAAGAACACACACAAAGAACAACGGAAGCAAAATAAAGTATAGACAATAGGGCTGTCAAGTTTTTACAACGGGATATGCCTGACATTTCCTCTAACCTCTAAGTACCTTACCCCACCCACGCGGTGTACAACAGAACTCGTGTTCAAGACCTCGCAATAGGAAGTTACAACATGAGAACATATGTTTATTTTAAACATTAATAATTTAAGGAAAGACAGTGCATTGTTATGTAATCCATCTGTTTTCTGACAATCGCTCGGGGACTGTAAAGCAGAGAACGTCAAGCACAAGAAGAAGAACTTTAGAAAATTAAATATACTGTGTTGATGGATCCTTTGGAACAGACAGAGAACAACCTTTTGCAAAATGTATTATTATTATTATTATTATTATTATTATTATTATTATTATTATTATTATTGAATAGCTTCGCACCTACGATTGAATGTATAAGTCCTGGGAAATTATTTTATTTAATTTAATGACAAGTTTTTCATCACAGACTTATTTTAATATGTCTCTCTTTTAGATGTCTTTTTATATATTGCAGTTTTTTCATTATGCCAATTTTTAAATGTGCATGGCTAAAGATGGCCCGAGTCGGCCGAAACTAGTCCCATATGCAAATGTTGTGGTGATAATATAACTAATTATTGTGGAAATATACTTGTATCTGTCATTGGCCTTGTATTGAATTATCAAGTGTAATTTAATCTAATAGAGCTGGTCGGCAGAGTGATGAAGACAAAACTTCGAAAATGCTTAATTTACGAGGATCTGTTGGTCAGCAGACGCAGGGAAGTACGTAGTACACAAGCGGTATTGAGTTTGTCCAAACTAACAATGTTATCTTTTTTACCTTTCTAGACTTTGGAACCTTGAGTCAAGCTATCCAGTTGGAGGTCGCAGGAGGCCGTGCTTATGTGGAGCAGTTCTGTTGGGTGCTACTGCACAACAACAACGTGTGCTGCCAACATCTGGACACCGAAGAAGGCAGTATCGCTAAACACAGTATACTGAATATCCAACAGACTCAAAATAATACAAGAGAATGGAATTAATTCGGTCGTTAAGAATGTTCCATGCAGTACACATCGTCAAACAAAATAAAATTACATACACAAACTTAGAATCATATAGAATTTCAATACATAACAAAATCGTTAATTTCGAAGTACTCATGCACCTAGTAAAAGGGATACATGAGTTCCATTTCTTAAGCTGAACCTACATTTTTAGTAAACTTGATGAAGTGTCGTATGGCTTTTAGTGCCGGGATATCCCAGGACGGATTCGGCTCGCCAGGTGCAGGTCTTTCTATTTGACTCATGTAGGCGACCTGCGCGTTGTGATGAGGATGAAATGATGATGAAGACAACACATACACCCAGCCCCCGTGCCATTGGAATTAACCAATTAAGGTTAAAATCCCTGACCCGGCCGGGAATCGAACCCGGGACCCTCTGAACCGAAGGCCAGTACGCTGACCGTTCAGCCAACGAGTCGGACAGTAAACTTGATGGATCATAGGGACTAAAATTAAAAGAAAACACGACCCAGTTCATGATCTTTAGCAGACATGTCAATGCTGAGGCCATCTTACAACTAAACAACCAACAGATTGCGAGAGTAACCACTTTCAAATATCTTGGTGCCATTGACATGGAACAACTTGTTTCTGAAAAGAAAACAAGGAATAGCAACAGCACGAAGAATATTTACAAAAGTGAAATCTTTCTTTTGTAATCATAATCTATCATCAATGTTTGAAGGAAATGCCTTGTCTGTGCAACAAGTGTTCTCTGTCCAAACCTTGAAGGAATTTTCCCTCGGTCGTCCTCGGCCTTTCTCCCCCCTGATTTTCCCTTCCAGCAGATTGGTGAAAAAAGGTATTATGTCGCAAGATGTGGCTAGTGAATTTAGTCTTCTTCTCTGTATCATTAGCATCAGTTCTCTCTTCCTTTGAGTTTCTTGCAGAACGATTTTCATTCCATTTAATCCGTAACATTCGTCTCCAGACCCACATTTCAAATGCTCTCAATCATTTCCACTCCTCATCTCTGATTGTCCAAGATTCACAGCCATACAATACCACACTCCATGCAAAAGAAATCACAAATTTCTTCCTAATTCCAGAATGTAAATTTGCACTGAACAAAAATATCTCATATTAACACTTTTTTGGAAAACGATATTCGCCTTTTGATCTCTTAGCTGCACCTGTTGTCATTGGTAATCAGACTTTCTAGATAAGGGAAAGTGGTGACCTAGCTAAATTATGGCCATTCTTGCTACATGGTTTGGTGACATGGATCCTCAAAAACATATCACCTTGGAAGCCTTCGAAATGATGAGAATGTTGAGGATTTCGTGGATTATTTCTGGAAATCATTCGAACAACAAAGACCGTAATATTTCTTACTTTGGCCACATCCTTACAAATAAACATTACCTAATCTTAAAACAGATTGCAGTGTCGAAATGGTGTCGGTTGGAGGTGAATATCATGGCTTGGAAACATCAAGGAATGGACTGGAATTCACTGTGCTGAAAGACTTTTACATCAAGCAAGAGATCGTGTAACATTCACCTGAGTGATTGGCACCTGGTATGGTAGTTTGAATAATGTTTGAATAATAATAATAATAATAATAATAATAATAATAATAATAATAATATAGACTATACCTTCTTATATACGCTTCCTGCTTTAATAAATTACAGGCTTGGCAACACTGCCTCCTGGCCCTCTGCAGAACAAAATGCCGTACCCTAGGGCTATAACATGAAACCAAACAAGAGTGTTGACGCCTGCTCATTACCTCGTAACCTTGAAATAGAACTTGCTCCATCCCACCCACTATACCACGGCCCAGACTGGCATCCAACTTAAAAAATGACTGACATCACGATCACAGCCACGGGATCTGCAGCGTTTTAAGTCGAATACGAACCACAGGGATGTAAACTTTTCATTTCAAAAATCGCATATTTATTAGTCGGGATTCGAACCACGACAGCTTTTCCGAGAAAGCAGAGGCTCTCTTTTTTCCTACTTGTTTAACGTCGCACTAACACACCGGGGGTTTTCGGCGACGGAGGGAAGGGACTGTGGCCTTAATTGAGGTGCAGCTCCAGCATTTACCTCGAGTGAAAATGGAGAAAGCACAGAAATCCATCTTCAGGACTGCTGACGGTGGGATTTGAGCCCACTAACTCCCGAATGCAAGCTCACAGCTGCGCAACCTTAACCACCCGGACAAATCACTCGGCTTATACGCTCTGAGATCCCCAGTTTTAACCAATCACATTATTATTATTTCTTTCTCTACCGCTTTTCCCACACCTGTGGGGTCACGGTTGCGGACTGTCTCGCACGTGTGGATTTGGTCCTGTTTTACAGCTGGATGCCCTTCCTGACGCCACCCCTACATGGAGGGATGTAATCACTATTGCGTGTTTCTGTGGTGGTTGGTAATGTAGTGTATTGTCTGAATAAGCAGACAAGAATGTTGAAACAGACACAAACATAAGTCCCCGAGCCAGAAGAATTAATCACACGAGATTAAAATCCTGGAAATAACCGGGAATCGAACCCAGAACCCCTGAACCGAAGGCCTCAACGCTGACCATTCAGTTAAGTATTATTATTATTATTATTATTATTATTATTATTATTATTATTATTATTATTATTATTAGGTTACTATATTAAAACATCGAAAATTTCAACTAGGGCTCAATTTTCAGTTGAGTGTTTGGTGTTTTGTACGAACCACACACTACAATGGAAGACAGCGAGTTTATGTTGCAAGCTAATGCAAGAAGAATGGCCAACAGAACGCTAAAGGACAAGAAGTATGAGCGATTTGCAGCTGAGGGTTATGAGATTTTGCTCACACAAAATTCATTTCAGAAAGAACTTTCGAGTCTTATTTTGTTTTTATTTGCTTGGGAAAGAGCTACGAGCGGAAAGGGAGTGGCCGTGATCTTGAACAAGGAACAGCCCCAGCATTTGCCTAGTGTTGAAATGGGAAACAATGGAAAACCATCTTCAGGGCTGCCGACAATGGGATTCGTATCCTAACCGCACGGCGAACTCGCTCGGTGATTTATTTTCTGTTTTGATTTTAGGTACAAAAGAATCTTTAGCCTATGACAGTAATGAATGTTTAATCTGCAATGTAGCGAATTTTTAAATCTGTAGGAATTAATCAGTTACAGTCTGAGCGTACATGGAGGTAAGGAAATTAACATTAATTACAGATAAACGTGTTAGAAGCTTAGAAAATGTCATTGGAATACAACATTCTGTTTAGGAGACATGAAGTTACTCATGTACGTCAGTGTGACCTTAATACAGTGGAACCTAGAATCACCTCGGGAGATAAATTTTATTTCGAATTATCGAAATTTCGAGATATATTGAATACTGCTTTTGAGCATGTATAGCACATTTTGGATCATATGTATCTACGGGCTTATAATGAATACATTATTTTTAGAAGTACTTAAAAATACACACACATACTTTACTCTATTTTACGGCATCACTTTAATTATAACCCTTATTATGCTGACCTTTTTATAAGACAGGATACAGTACACACAGTAGTGAAACAAGAAATATACCTTGGTTAATAACTTTAGAAAATATCCATTAGTCTCATCTATTTTAGCCTCCGTGGCTCAGGCGGCAGCGCGCCGGCCTCTTACCGCTGGGTTCCGTGGTTCAAATCCCGGTCACTCCATGTGAGATTTGTGCTGGACAAAGCGGAGGCGAGACAGGTTTTTCTCCGGGTACTCCGGTTTTCCCTGTCATATTTCATTTCTACTAGCTAAGGGCTTTACGTCGCACCGACACAGATAGGTCTTATGGTGACGATGGGATAGGAAAGGCCTAGGAGTTGGAAGGAAGCGGCCGTGGCCTTAATTAAGGTACAGCCCCAGCATTTTCCTGGTGTGAAAATGGGAAACCACGGAAAACCATTTTCACAGGGCTGCCGATAGTGGGATTCGAACCTACTATCTCCCGAATGCAAGCTCACAGCCGCGCGCCTCTACGCGCACGGCCAACTCGCCCGGTATATTTCATTTCAGCAACACTCTCCAATATCATTTCATTGCATCTGTCATTCATTAATCATTGCCCCAGAGGAGTGAAACAGGCTTCAGCAGCCGGCACGATTCCTATCCTCGACGCTAGATGGCAGCTTCATTCATTCCATTCCTGACCCGGTCGAATGACTGGAAACAGGCTGTGGATTTTCATTTTCTCATCTATTTGTTAATGTTAACCTTTCCTCCCTTCACGTGGAAACTTCTCGTCAACACCACACAGCCGAGATTCGTAAACGGAGCTTGTCATGTGCGACTTCGGTGGTTGATTTCGTACGTGACCGGTAATTAATTCACATCCGAGAAACAGCGAGGCTTCGCCGATTGATCAATCATTAGAAGTTTTAGTTTTTCGGTTCCCGTCATATTAGCTCCTAGCATCACTGTACTTTACTTGTTAACTGTTGCTCACAAACCACAAATGCAGAGTTAATGTTGCACAAAATTCGAGTTACAGAGTACTTTTTACTTCAAGGGAGGAAATGTTTGCTTCGAGAAGTCGAAAAATTCTTGCAACCGAATTTCGAGTAATAGAAAAATAAATACACGCGAGGAATAGGACAAACGGCCGGGAAATTTAAGTTACTTCCAGATACTGAAAATTCGAGTAATTGAGGATCGAGATATCGAGGTTCGACTGTACTTCGGATCATACTCATTTTTTTTTTGCTAGGGGCTTTACGTCGCACCGACACAGATAGGTCTTATGGCGACGATTGGATAGGAAAGGCCTAGGAGTTGGAAGGAAGCGGCCGTGGCCTTAATTAAGGTACAGCCCCAGCATTTGCCTGGTGTGAAAATGGGAAACCACGGAAAACCATTTTCAGGGCTGCCGATAGTGGGATTCGAACCTACTATCTCCCGGATGCAAGCTCACAGCCGCGCGCCTCTACGCGCACGGCCAACTCGCCCGGTCATACTGAAATAAACCACTCAAGCAACTGCCTCATGGTCGTGAGCATGCTTTGATTTTAACAGCTTGCATTGAGTAGTCTGACGTAATTCAACGCGGTATGTAATCAGTTTCGCCGTCCAGATGGTAAATGGATGAACTCTCCCTCCTCCGCAACCAGGAAGATGACGCAGAGCTGAACGAGGGAAACAGCACGGAAAGAAGGTGCTGTATCATAATAGCGGTTCCATACATAACCGTTACAGCCAGGCTGTGAAAGTTGCACGCATAAGCGGGCGATGTGACATACCTAGTAACACAGATACAATAATGGTGGCAGCTGTCGGGCCAAGAATGACATAAAACAAAACAGAAACCTTCAACGCACCATCGAGCATATCAATGAGATAATATCGAACATTCACTCTGAAATTTGTATTCCCGTTAGATGAAACGCGTAAAACTATTGTATAATCCCTGTCATATATGCGCATGTACTATTTCTCACCTGTTAATACGGAAGGTAGTGATTCTTAGTAATTTTCTGACTGTTGGGTTCGATTCAGTGTCGCCAACCATACCGTTTAGGGACCCTACTTGCCGATACGACGTCTTACAGTTGCTGTTAATCCTCTCTGTTGGCACTATGTAGTCATGATCTTGTTCGTGACTTGCGAGATTACACGCACTGCCAATACCAATAAAGCATATTTTCTTTTCTCTGTAAGATTGTAAATCTGTTTTGATAACACCAGGCAAGTAGAATAGTGGCATATACGGAATGGTGTGAAATGACGAACGCAATTTTTTTTCCTAGTTGCTTTACGTCGCACCGACACAGACAGGTCTTATGGCGACGATGGGACAGGGAAGGGCTAAGAGTGGGAAGGAAGCGGCCGTGGCCTTAATTAAGGTACAGCCCAAGCATTTGCCTAGCGTGAAAATGGGAAACCACGGAAAACCATTTTCAGGACTGCCGACAGTGGGGTTCGAACCTACTATCTCCCGAATACTGGATACTGGCCGCACTTAAGCGACTGCAGCTATCGAGTTCGGTAAAGCATTTTATTAAAACTGTATTATTTCGTGCAATTCGTATGTATAGAATTCAATTAAGATGTATAAAAAGCAGGACAAGTCTGAAAGAATTCCTCCGAAAAAGGAAAGCCATGTTGTAGTGGTTGTAGTGTCCGGCTTCATGGCTAAATGGTTAGCGCGCTGGGTTCGATTCCAGGCAGGGTCGGGAATTTTAACTATAATTGGTTAATTTCTCTGGCACGGGGGCTGAGTGTCGTCTTCATCATCATTTCATCCTCATGACGACGCGCAGGTCGCCTACCGGAGTCAAATAAAGAGACCTGCACCTGGCGAGCTGAACATGTCTTCGGACACTCCCGGGACTAAAAGCCTTACGCCATTTCATTTCAGTAGTTGTAGTAAGAATGTAAAGGAGAGGGCATAGAAGTATCTGGTAAGACCCCAACTAGAGTATGGTTCCAGTGTATGGGATCCTCAGCAGGATTGCTTGATTCAAGAACTGAAAAAAAACCAAAGAAAAGCAGCTCGATTTGTTCTGGGTGATTTCCGACAAAAGAGTAGCGTTACAAAAAGTTGAAAAGTTTGGGCTGGGAAGACTTGGGAGAAAGGAGACGAGCTGCTCGACTAACTGGTATGTTCCGAGCTGTCAGTGGAGTGACAACAGTAGACGAATAATTTTGAGTGGTGTCTTTAAAAGTAGGAAAGATCACAATATGAACATAAAATTGGAATTCAAGGGGACAAATTGGGGCAAATATTAGTTTATAGGAAGATGAGTTAGGGATTGGAATAACTCACCAAAGGAGATGTTCGATAAATTCCCAATTTCTTTGCAATAATTTGAGAAAAGGTTAGGAAAACAACAGATAGGGAATATGCCACCTGGGCGACTGCCCTAAATACAGATCAGTAGTGACTGACTGTAGTGACTGACCTCCTCTATAAAGATCAGTTCAGATGAAATGGAAGGAAACTTTGTTATCAACCTAACCTAACCTAACCTAACCTAACCTAACCTAACCTAACCTAAATACAGATCAGTAGTGACTGACTGTGGTGACGACCTCCTCTATAAAGATCAGTTCAGATGAAATGGAAGGAAACTTTGTTATCAACCTAACCTAAATACAGATCAGTAGTGACTGACTGTGGTGACGACCTCCTCTATAAAGATCAGTTCAGATGAAATGGAAGGAAACTTTGTTATCAACCTAACCTAACCTAACCTAACCTAACCTAAATACAGATCAGTAGTGACTGACTGTGGTGACGACCTCCTCTATAAAGATCAGTTCAGATGAAATGGAAGGAAACTTTGTTATCAACCTAACCTAACCTAACCTAACCTAACCTAACCTAACCTAACCTAAATACAGATCAGTAGTGACTGACTGTGGTGACGACCTCCTCTATAAAGATCAGTTCAGATGAAATGGAAGGAAACTTTGTTATCAACCTAACCTAACCTAACCTAACCTAACCTAACCTAACCTAACCTAAAATAGCTAACTTTGTCTAGTCACGACTTTGGTACAGTTTCCAGGCTTAGCCTTTGTGTAGTCTTATTGACTTACGGCATACGTACATGCAATGCATTTGCTTGTGTGTAATATTACAGCGTGGTTTAACTTCACTCCGACAAGAAATAGCAAATTTCAAGAAGGGAGCTGAATTATTTACACAAGGCGAACACCGAATAATAATAATAATAATAATAATAATAATAATAATAATAATAATAATAATAATAATAATAATAATAATAATAATGAGTATATCAAAATAAAGGCAGAAATATATAACATTCAATTGAGTGAGGGTGTAATATCTTAATTCCTCATTGAGCTTTAAAACCGACTTAATTAAGAATTGATTGATCAATTAGTTGGATAAGGGAACCTCCATTATTGATACTTATACTGAGGTTAGTTTGTTGATGGTTATGTCTCATGAATTCAATAAGTAACTGGTCAAATCGGCAGCAGTGATAAGCCACTTAAAAAGGAGAATACGAACAGTACAGAGTAATATAAACTATATTTCTAAACTAGTGATATCAGATTCCTGTCCGGCTCCACGGCTAAATGGTTAGTTCAAGGGGCCCCGGGTTCGATTCCCGGCCGGATCGGGGATTTTAATCTTAACTGGTTATTTCCACTGGCTCGGGGACTGGGTGTGTGTCGTCCTTAAATAGAAAATACAACGAAAACAAAGAATGATAAAAATAAGAAAAAATCAGTTAAAAGTCTAAAATTATTTAAAAAATGGTCAGCGTGGAGGCCTTTCGTTCAGAGGGTCCCGGGTTCCATTTCCGGTCGGATTGGGGATTTTAATCGCGTTTGATTAATTATTTTGCCTCGGAGACTGGGTGTTGTGTTTGTTTGTCCCAACACTTTCTTCATCTTCAGACACTATCAGCCACCACAAAAACACACCCTCCATGCAGGGTTGGCGTGAGGAGGGCCATCCGGTCGTAAACTTGCCTAAATCCACATATGCGACACAGTCATCACCCGCGATCCCGCAAGGTGTGGGTAAAGCGGTAGAAAAAGCGGAAGAAGAAGATATGAATGAGATAATATCATGTTCACATTTACTCTGTAATTTGTATTCCCGTTAGCTGAAACGTGTACAACTATGAGTTCTTGTTAGAATCACCATATCTAAAATACAAGACGTCTAATTATGCCTAAACTACAAACAAGATTTCTCCTAGAAAATGTCCAACTATCCCTAAACTACTGTAGAAACAGCATTCCTCAAATATAAGACGTTCGACTAGGTAAAAACGTGAAGCAACCTTCCTTAAATAGGATAATTCAAACTACGCTAAACGGGAAATGAAGTTATTCAAATAGAATACTTGAACAAATAGCAAACAGCATGGTGCAACATCTCCGAAGGGCCATGGCCTACCAAGCGACCGCTGCTCAGCTCATAGGCCTGCAGATTACGAGGTGTTGCGTGGTTGGCACGAGAAATCCTCTCGGCCGTTATTCTTGGCTTTCTAGACCGGGACCGCCATCTCACCGTCAGATAGCTCCTCAATTGTAATCACGTAGGCTGAGTGGACCTCGAACCTGGTCTTAGATCCAGATAAAAATCCTTGACTTGGCTGGGAATCGATTCCGGTGCCTCCAGATAAGAGGTAGGCATGCTACACCTACACCGCGGGGCGAGATAATACTTCAAACTGTGGATAAACGAATGAAATAGACTAAACATTATGCCTACAATAGAATACGTGAAATGAAATATCGTATGTCTTTTAGTACCGGGAGTGTCCGAGGACAAGTTCGGCTCGCCAGATGCAGGTCTTGATTTGACTCCCCTAGGCGACCTGCGCGTCGTAATGAGGATGAAATGATGGTGAAGACGACACATATACCCAGCCCCCGTGCCAGCGAAATTAACCAATTAAGGTTAAAATACCCGACCCTCCCGGGAATCGAACCCGGGACCCCTGTGGCCAAAGGCCAGCACGCTAACCATTTAGCCATGGAGCCGGACAGAATACCTGAAACCTTGACTAAACGAGAAACTCAATTACCGAGAGACGTCAAACTGTGACTATACAAACAACATTATTCATAGAGTGGCATCCAACTGTGTCTAAACTAGGAACAACATCCTCAATAGGACATGTCAAGCAGTACCTATCCTAAAAATATTCCTGAAACAGAATACTTCAGTTAAACCGACACCGATATGAGGATAAAACTTAGCCTGTCTGTTAGTCTCCTGTTTGTTCTGGTTCTTATGGCCAACAGTTCTATTCCTGCCCAACCTAGCGAGTAAGTCGTGCGGTTTGATTTTCCGTGGTTTCACACTTCCACACCAGGCAAATTCTGTGGCTTTACGTTAATTAAGGAAACGGTCACTACCTTCCCAATTCTTTCGCTTTCCCGTGCTTGCCTCCCCGAGAACCTTCGATTCTTTAAATCAAAGGCAAAACAAACAAACAAACAAACAAACAAACAAACAAACAAACAAACAAACAAACAAACAAACAAACAAACAAACAAACAAACAAACAAACAAACAAACACAAATTCGACCCGAAAGTATAAGACTTACGGAGCTTAGGGAGTCATATACTGTATCATGTTTTTTTCTCTACAAGGTCGCAATATGTTTGAGGGATCGGATCCCTTCCACTTTCCCTTTCAATTATCTGTGTTCAGGCGGTTTGATAATCCCATTGCTCAAAACAACAACTATCAATATCCCTCAAGTACATATTGCAGTACTTTGAATGAGTAAGATTCATTCAATGTCCTTCAAATATTTCTAATCAAAATCAGATTACAAATAAAGTACCACAAGTTTCATATTTTGCAGTATCTCTCCCGCTTCACAAGCTAGCAGATCATTGCACAGAACTAATTCGGCGACCCCTCTTTGTGTATGCATCCCCCCCACACACTCAGGAAACGACCTGATGACTGTGGAAGCACTTTTGAAATGTTATATTCTAACCCCTTACCTTAAAAGCAGCTTATGTGGTAGAATGTAATCGCAGCGACTTACAATTGTCCACACGGTTCCTGCTGTGATGGTATTCTATTGAACTTCCTTGATCTCTATCATGTAGACAAACAGATAAAGCAGCTTAACTCGGATGGGATGACCTAGCACAGGAAGTCAACATATGTGACCTCGAATATATTGGAGACATTTCTATTAATATCGCTAGACATTCTTAATTCATTGCTACTGTTGAAAACACTTGTTAGCAAGGTAGGGCTCCACGTAGTACGAAAAACGTAAAATAAAGCAGTTTCCTCAATTGTGCCGAAAGTTGAAGGGCTAAAGGGCCCGTAAAGCTTTTAAATTGTGGGAGAGATCTATCAAACTAAAAAAATACATTCGAAAATCACTTCCGGCCTAAATGCAGTTCCGGAAGGAGTGTCAAAATCGCTTGTTTCTTTGCTCGATTTTTGGCCGATGACCTAGATGATAGGCCCCTTTGAACAACACGCATCATCATCATCGTTTTATTTTCGATAAAATTAACTTATTTACATAATTATTTCTGTAACGTGTTTTGTTGGTTCGATACACTCAGGCGTATTTTTGAATTTTTGAAAAATGTCCAAACCGAATGCAGTTATAAGGGCTTTAGTGAACTCTGCATTGACTCACATTAGCGCTCGTCGTGGTAGAAAAAGGAAAAATGCTAATTTAATCGCCCGGATAACGATGATGAAGGAAAGGATTGAAATTTTTAGGAATAAATAAAGAAAACATTCTGATAATTTATTATATTTTATTTACCTAAAATTCGTTGCTCATATCCCTAGGATATTTTCAACATTGAGTTGCTTGCCAGAACTGTGGATTTTTTGAAAGGGGTGTGGGTGCGATTTGCAACAATCCCCCCCCCCCCTCCATTCATCGTGAATTTTGAAAGCTGAACAAGGTGGATTGGGGTATTTCCTGTTAGTGTCAGAAAGATACCGAGTCTTAGAATTTCTTACGCTTCGTCTTTTCCCATTTACTTTCGGTTGGCATTTTTGTTTTGATTTAGCCTAGTTTTACAGCCGGATGCCTTTCCTGACGCCGAGCCTAGGTGGAAGGATGTATTTGCTATTGAGTGTATCTATAGTGGTTCATAGCCTGTTGTGTTCTATGTACATCTAGGTGTGCATTAAGTCGAACAACGAGCTGGAGGAATTACCCAGACACAGTTATAACCTCCACCCCGACCAGCAGGCGAACCGAATATTAGTACGCTGACCATTCGGTCAAAAAACTTGACATATAGAATGTCCTAAATGATGACGATTACATTCCGCCAGTAAGGTAGGGAGGTTCGGCCGATTGGGGGGTGAGGGGAAGGCTGTAGTTACAAAATGATGTTAGAACACAATCAAGGTGCATGAATGATATGTCATTACAAGGACACTGATACAAGTGCAGTGGAATCTCGAATCACCTCGGGAGGTAAATTTGATTTCGAGTTATCGAAATTTAGAAATATAGAAAATACCGTTTTTGGGAATATATGTCGCACATTTGAAACACATGTATCTACGGGCTTATACTGAATACCGTATTTTTACAGCATTTTTTTTTTTTTTTGCTACGGGCTTTACGTCGCACCGACACAGATAGGTGTTATGGCGACGATGGGAGAGGAAAGGCTTAGGAGTTGGAAGGAAGCGGCCGTGGCCTTAATTAAGGTACAGCCCCAGCATTTGCCTGGTGTGAAAATGGGAAACCACCGAAAACCATTTTCAGGTCTGCCGATAGTGGGATTCGAACCTACTATCTCCCGGATGCAAGCTCACAGCCGCGCGCCTCTACGCGCACGGCCAACTCGCCCGGTTTACAGCATTTAATAATCTACTAAAGAAGTCGTATTTCACGGCATCGCTTTAATTATGACCCTTATTAAAGTAACTTTGTAGAAGATAGAATACAGTACAAACAGTAGTGAAACAAAAAACATACCTCCGTGAACACCTTTGGAAAAACTCCGTTAGTCCCTTATATTTTTTACTGTTCAAGTTCTCCTTCCACATACTTTTCAAGAACATTTATTTCTGTGAGAAGCCTTGTCATTTATATTCGACTGACCCTGTATGTAGGTTCGAAACCACGCAGCGACGATTCGTAAAAGGAGCTAGTCATTCACGACTTCCGGGGTTGCTTTTGTACGTGACCGGTAATTAATTCACACACACATACATACTCACACACACACACCGAAACAGCGAGGTTTCGCCGATTTTCCTATCACTAGAAGTTTCTTTTCCGGTTCCCGTCATATTAGCTCCCAGCATCACTGTAACTGTTTCTGTACTTGTTAACCGTTCCTAACAAACCACAAATGCCGTATTGCGCAGTTAATGTTGTACAAAATTCAAGTTACAGAGTAATTGTTGCTTCAAGGGAGGAAATGGTTTTTTTTTGCTAGTTGCTTTACGTCGCACCGACACAGATAGGTCTTATGGCGACGATCGGATAGGAGAGGCCTAGGAATGGGAAGGAAGCGGACGTGGCCTTAATTAAGGTACAGCCCCAGCATTTGCCTGGTGTGAAAATGGGAAACCTCGGAAAACCATCTTCAGAGCTGCCGACAGTGGGGTTCGAACCCACTATCTCCCGATTACTGGACACTGGCCGCACTTAAGCGACTGCAGCTATCGAGCTCGGTAGGAAATGTTTGCTTCGAAAGAAATCGAGACATTTGTGTAACCGAATTTCGAGTAATAGAGAAATAAATACACGTGCGGTACAGAACAAACGGCCGGGAAAAATTAAGTTACTTCGAAATACTGAAAATTCGAATAATGGAGGTTCGAGATATCGAAGTTCGACTGTAAATTACAGATCTGTTGGTGCTACAATTATATCTCTGAATGTTTATTTAGTTTATTCTCAGTTTCTGTATATGTTCCTTTTGCAAAAAGGCCATTAAAGAAGTCTAACACCCCCCCCCCCATGGCTACACACCTGCATTCCACTAACTAATTTTTACGGTTTTCGGAGCCACCGAGTAGGAAGTTTGTGTCGCGGGAGTTATTTTACGGGCGAGGTCTACAAATAAAAGATCGGTAGATTGTACGCAAAAATTTGGTAGTTTCTCGAGCACTGAAATGTTATATTATAAGTAAATATATTTTTTTTTTTTTTGCTAGCGGCTTTACGTCGCGCCGACACAGATAGGTCTTACGGCGACGATGGGATAGGAAAGGCCTAGGAGTTGGAAGGAAGCGGCCGTGGCCTTAATTAAGGTACAGCCCCAGCATTTGCCTGGTGTGAAAATGGGAAACCACGGAAAACCATTTTCAGGGCTGCCGATAGTGGGATTCGAACCTACTATCTCCCGGATGCGAGCTCACAGCCGCGCGCCTCTACGCGCACGGCCAACTCGCCCGGTTATAAGTAAATTAAGGAATACAATAATCATGTGAAGTTATTATGAAAAAAATATACAATTTCACTCACCCGTACTCTCTAGCCTCTCTATGCTTCTTCTTCTTCTTCTCGTTCTCTTTCTCCCCTGTAGAGGTAGTTATTCATCAGGCTTAGAAACTGTGTACCAATTTTGAAGTCGTAGCAGGATGCAGATTTTGTATTCTCTACGCAGATCGGTGGTTTCCCTTCGAATGATGCAGTCAAGCGTGAGTTTTAAGTTCAATAAGAGAGTAGAGATTACGTAATTCGAACCTAAAATGAATGCGGGAATGTACGACACACACTGAGACGAGGAAAGATTTTCTCGGCACTTTGCAACATTAATAATATTATTATTCATTTTCCTTAAATTTGGATTAGAAGAAATTTCGGGCGATTGTTTACATTTTCGGGTTTTCTGGAATGTTGCGAAAAAATCGGGAGATCTCCTGAAATTTCGGGAGACCTAGCAACACTGCTACCGAGTGTGACGTATTTGAGCACTTTCAAATACCATCCGACTGAGCCGGGATCGAACCTGCCACTATTTAATCGCAGGAGGTCAGCGCTTTAATAATCTGAGCTACTCTGCAACTGGCGCTCTCTCCGATACGAGAACGACTGCTGTGGATGAGACAGAAATGACAGGGCAGGAAAACAGAATATATCCAGTGATTTCAGGCAAATGGAAATAGCTTCAGATATCGTCGTTCCGCTTACGGAAAGCGCTGTCATAATGTTGAGGGGAAAAATACTGACCTGCAGCACGTATCTCGTCAAGAGCGAGAGTTCTTACAATATTGAAGTTGAAATGACACAACCTTACCGGTCGAAGTTCTAAGATAAAATATATTACACAGTGGTTTTGCAGGCTGTTGTGTCACGGTACTTTTATAGCAATAACAGTCATACAGTGAAGATCAGGAGAAGGATCGGATAGCTAAGAACATGATGACTCAGCTGTCTCATACAGTGGAACCTAGATATCTTGAATCACCTCAGGAGCTAAATTTTATTTCGAGTTATCGAAATTCCGAGATACAGAGAATACTGTTTTTGAGCATGTATAGCGCACGGTCGTGCCTCTCAAACGCCCAAAATCTCACGCGTGCAAACAGAGTTCCTGTGCACAGTGCATCGGTCTCTGGGCTACTCGGCTCAGCTCGCCTCAACTCGGCTCGGATTTGGAGCGCTACGGAGCAAGTGAGGAAGAGGGAGACAGGGGGAGCGAGGGAGACAGAAGTGGGGAAAGAAAGAGACAGCGCTATTGCTCCAAATCGTGGAGTGGGGATCTGCACTCTGGTCAACCAAGCGAAGTCGTCTTTTACACCGTGCACAGTGCATGCACCGGGCGCATGCACCCTGAGAGACCCTGATCTACGGGCTTATACTAAATAAATTATTTTTAGCAATATTTAAAAATATACAAACAAACTCTATTTTACGGCATCACTTTAATTATAACCCTTATTATAGTAACTTTTAGAAGACAGGATACAGTGCATACAGTAGTGGAACAAGAAACATACCTCCGTTAACACCTTTGGAAAAAATCCGCTAGTCTCTTCTGTTTGTTACTGTTAACCTTGTCCTCCCTTCACGTTGAAACTTCTCGTCAATACCACGCAGCCGAGATTTATAAATGGAGCTTGTCATCCGCGACTTCGTACGTGACCGATAATTAATTCACACCCGAGAGACAGCGAGGCTCGGCGATTTTCCGATCACTAGAAGTTTCAGTTTTTCGGTTCCCGTCATATTAGCTCCCAGCACCACTGTAACCCTTTCCTTACTTGTTAACTGTTCCTCACAAACCACAAATGCCGTAATACACAGTTAATGTTGCACAACATTCGAGTAATGGAGGTTCGAGATATCGAAGTTCGACTGTATTTAGAAGGATCGCTCCATTTCAGTAACGCTTAAGATGAGATTAGTTCAGTGGTTTCTATCTTCCTGCACGTTTCTGAAACGTGGAAATTAAGAGCTGCAGATTTTTGAGGAAGATCAGTTCATTTGAGATGTGGTGCACGAGAACAATGATTCGCATGTCATTTACATCATTTCCTGCCAATAAATCTATGCTCAAGAAGCTGATCATCAGTATCAGGCTATCGATTGTTTACTAACAAAGTTCCATACACACATAACCCATCATCCTAGGACACGTCTCTGGGAATAGGCATGTAAACGAACTCCTTTCACATAAGTATCTCAATATTTTTCCCACCGTGTGATATTGAAAACCTTCAGACTTATGGTCGTAATCTTGAGAGATGCGTTCTGACAGTTCTTAGAGGGAAGTCCGTTTACTGCCTACCTGTGTGGGGAGAAGGGAGTAGAGGTGTGGTTGCCATGAAAGCGTGGGCCTGCACACTGCGGTTGCCATGGAGATAAGCCTGCTGGCCGGGTCGAGTTGCTTGGAGTTACCAAACCTCTCACTTCTGAGCGGTTGGATAGAACGAACAAGTGAGCCAGAAACGAGGGGAAGGAGAACTGAATGCAGGAATATGACAACACCGTGCAGTGCTCCTCCCTCCATCCCTGTCTGTCAGAATGCCTCTTTAAATATTACGAGTATAGTGGCAGTAGATTAGTCAGGATCCACGGTTTTGTGAGGGGAGGGGGGAGAGAGGTGTTTATGGTTACAAAATTATGATAGAACATAAATAAGGTGCTTGTGTTTGTGCATAGTGTCATTATAAGGACACTGATACAAGTGAATTATGTTAATATTCATATTGTAATAAGGACAAAATCTTACATTAAAATATAGAGCAACAACAATACGATCAAGGTCAAAAGTTTTGCAGCGAATGCTACAGGGATATTATTTTATCTATTCGGGGGATTCTCAGTCGCCCGGTCGCCTGCGCTACGAGTTTGTCTCCCACCAAGCACTTTGCCGTAATACGGCCAGCGGGTGTTTTCGCACAAGATTTCTTGCAGTTTATTAAGGTATTATCTATATACAAAGGCTCACGTAGTGAAAATGGCATAAGACCTACACACTAAGCCCTAAACACATGAACACTCAGTAACGGCGCTAAAAAGCTCGCCTCCCCCCCTCCATCTCAATAATTGAAAATGGGACCGTCGTTTCTTGATAAGGAACGTTACAAGTTTATTTCGTAGTACAAGGTTGTATATCATGACGATGTACAGCAGCGACAATACTAATAATATTAATAATATATAATCGTATTATAATATATTATTATTGTTACACAACTTAGATTTCAAATCTGACGGAATTAAATTAATACACTTTTGGATTTTCCATTGGGGGATGCAAGGTCAACAACTTGAGATTTGCTGATGACACCTTGATAGTATCATCTGAAGAGGAGTTGACAGAGCTGACCAAGAGAGTGGAGGAAGCAAGCCTTGAAATTGGATTACGCCTAAATCGACAGAAAACCAAAGTCATGATTGTTGATCGTGAGAACGACAACAGTCCATATATCCAACAGATTGGAGGTTGTGAAGTTGTACATCAGTGTATATCTAGGCTCCTTACTATCCAATTCTGGTGGTTCCAAAGATGAAATAAAGCGAAGAATTGAAATAGCAAAAGTAGCAATGATCCGTCTGCGGAAGATCTGGAAAGATATTAACATCATCATCAATAAAAAAAAGAAGCTCGTTGAATCTCTAGTCTTCTCAGTCTTCTTGTATGGCGCAAAAGCTTTGAAATGTGGTGCTGGAGGAAAATGTTGAGGATTCCTTGGACAGCTCATCGCATGAACACATCAATCCTGAACCAACTTCAGATAAAAGTTCGTCTATCGTGTAAGGTCTCTCAACGAATTTTACGCTACTTTGGACATATAATGCGCCGAGATGGTAGTCTTCAAAAGTTGAATGTTGAGGGTAAAGTCCAGGGAACCAGATAACGAGGACGAGTACCAACGCGATGGATTGACATGGTGAACGGCCCTCTACAGAGTTCTCTCAGAGTAACCACATTGAAAGCTTTAGATAGGGAAGAATGGCGGAGTATGGTTCATCGGCTAGAGGGCTGAATATTATGATAGTCACGACGCCTCAGTCATGAGGCAAAACGCAAAAGAAGAAAAATAAGAAGAAGATTGTACAAACAAAGACACACACACACACACACAAGGAATGCATATTCCAATTTTAGTAACCAAAACACGCTGACCATCACAATATTAAGAAATAATCTCATTCCTAGGGACAAACAATTTAGAACCCAACCGTCCATCCTAGGCCTACTTAGCTACACACTGACTGCCGAGAGTTATAAACAGGCTCGAAACTGCAGTATTTAGAGTTTAGATAAGGAGGATATCTTTGTTATCGCATCTTCGCAGACTACTGGCTTCTCAGAACTGGCTAATTACTTCAAAAGCCTTGTTGATTGTTGTGAGTGGCAGCAAGGGATGGTTATTATTAAAACAGGTTGAAAAACCCACATTCTTTGAGAAACAGCTACCGAGCTCCTATTAACGAAACAAGCTCTGCACTACGATGGCCAAAGTTTGGAATAACCCTCTGTAATACAAATAATACTGTGTTGTGTGCTGTAGCTTTATCAATATGTAAAATCACTCTTCAGCTACTGAAGTAAGAAACAGTCATGGGTCCCTCACAAGCCATGTGACCCCCACCTCCCGCCCCGCGGGGCCTGAGGGGTCCATATCGCCGCCACAGTTAACACTTGACTAAATTGAACCTTACGCTGATAGAACTCTCAGCAGACTGCAAAGGAGTTCGTGGCGCCGAGAAGCGCATTATGGCGAAGTGCTTGGCGGGACACAGGTTCGCAGCGCAGGTGACCGGGTGAGTGAGAATCCCCATCATAGATAAAATAATGTCCCTGTATTTTCAGATTAAAATCTAACATACAACTTTCGAGTCTTGTTAGAGAACAGATTCAGGATTTCTATTGGGTTTACAATTTTGTCACAGCGAATGTTCAGAAGAGCCAACCCACTGAGCCGACTTTCACTTGTTTATTGTCAGTTTGTCTTTTTATACTATTGTAAACAATTCATAGGGGAGGAGGTTCTAACCCCTCAGTGCCCCGTATCCCCGGCTACGCCTATGCTTAGTCAGGAAACACTTTTGTTAGCAGCCCTGTACTCTGCACTTCAGTGACTGGTGGTATAACAAAAGAGCGGGGAATCCCCGGACAAATGATGCCCTCCTTTGCACCTCCATCACGTTCTCCTGCTGTAGGAGATGGAGTCTGCAAGTCACGCCACTCCTCCTCAGAGGATCACCAGCAATGCGCGTCCAACCAAAAGTCTCATCAAAATATAAATAACGAACGACAAAAGCTCTCCTGAGTGCAGTGAAAACAGTTTCTCTTTCCCCAGTGAAAAGTAAGAAAAATACACTGAAGTCAGTGAACTTTGGGTATATACAATAATTGCAGGGGTAGTTGATGTTGGTGATATTATTTATATTTAAATAGGCGTCGGAGAGCATCATAAGGTTCCCGAATTCTGAATAATAATAATAATAATAATAATCATAATAATAATAATAATAATAATAATAATAATAATAATAATAATAAAAATAATAAAAATAATAATAATTGTACCGGGCGGTACACCCTTGCTGCAATAAGTCCTCCTCTACAGGGGAAACTCTGAACTTAAAACTGGACCTACTTAAACCTTTCCTCTGAAGATGTCACTGTGTGAATTTCGACGTGTTTTTGTTTACTATTTATCAAGAAGTTTCGACATTCTCTCATAGATGTCTGCAAAAATCTATGATCATGCACCCTGGTGCGAAGTGAAGGAACTTTATTTGAAGACATTTTGTATTCGCAAGTTTGTTCTTTATTAAATTTTGTGCATTCATTTTTGGGTTGGCAATATTTATCCTGTCTTTTCACCTGTTTTAATTTTAACCAATCAAGAATTTCTGTAATTAATTTTCTACCAATCACAGGTTTCTTTTTCGATTTTGGTGTGTAACTTTAAGCGACCCAATAAAATTAAGTGGGTGTAGCTGTTTTATTCATGAAAGGTCTCGAACTTTCCCCGACGGTATAAAAACTGCTGATTTTCACGTCTCCTGGCCACTTCAACATCTAACCTAGCGTATGGACGTGTAGCAGCAGGCGGGAAGCGCCTCTTTCATCAGGCAGCAGCTCTTCAGTAAAGTAATGGCCGTTTAACATCTTTATTTTCTTGCTAGCTCAGCAGTTTAACCCGCGGGAAAGCTCCGTAACTTTTACCATGTAACCTACTTTTCTGTAATGTAATTTTGCCGGCTTATGTAAATATCTTTAACTATAAATCGGGGATAGAGAGTGCCTTACCCTCTCGAGCTCCCCTTCATTTTGATTTGAGGTGACTACGTTTCGGTAACTGATTTTCTTTTCTTCCTTATTTAAATTTCTTCCTTATACGGGTCACCTCCTTAGTTTGGGAATAGCCCCTGTTTCATCGGCCTAGTGCCTTTTAGGTTTTAAGAAGTTTCATATAGGAGTGCACGTACACGCCTCCATTCAACTAGGTGTTGCGGGCCAATTACTTAACCTGTTATTTTCTGCTATGGCCCAGTAGGTTGGGTACGAGATACCCCTGTTTAAATTGTTGTAAGTTATGTCTTGATGACAATTTATTGTAAAGTCTGACATTGCCTTAAATAGGCTTGAAAAACTGAGAGCGCGTCTGCTATTTTCTGGTGTTGTAAGAAGTCCTCTGGGAGGCTTGAGGTTAAAAGTTGGGAGCAAGTGCTCCATGTAGTAGGAGTTTTCTGCCCCTTTGAACAAATTGTGCTTTTGTAAAACAAGGGGCGTGTAGCCCGAGAGAGTTAAAGTCCTGGAATCTTGGATCTTTCTAGTCTTGTTTACAAATTGTTATTCCCAAAGTAAATGTTGTTAAGATTTTGTCGTTGATTGATTGTTAAAATTCAAAAATATAACCTTTATTTGAAATTTTAAAATTAACCTTGATTCTGTAGTTAGAGCCATTCATCCCGGCACCTTCTTTCCCCTCGGCTAATCCACCAAACTACGGTGACAATAATAATAATACTAATAATAATTTGGGGTCAAAACAAAACTGGCGAACATTATCAAACCTCAACAGGCATAACTTCTAAAGTGAAATTCATGGGAGAATTGTCTCAGTCACTTGAAATTAAGACAGGAGTGCGATATGGTGATGGATTACCACCACTACTGTTCAACTGTGTGCTGGAGAAGATTGTGAGAATATGGAATTCCGATCTTAGAAATCAAGGGATAACCCCGATCTGCTTAGGAAGAAAGTCGGGAGGAATCAAGGAGTACTGGAGGAAGAGGAAACTTCAGACAAAGGAACAATGAAATTGCAGTGTGATCCTACGTGTCAATTCGCAAATTTAAAAAATTATATAATACTAATAATAATCATACAGGAAGATTTAAATATCTAGGAGAATTGACAGAAACTGGGCTGACAGAAAAAGAAGCAATGGGAGCTAGAATAAACAAAAGAATTTAGTATACAAACTAACTATAAGAGTTAGGAGAATATAATGTAAAATTGAGACATTACCGGACAGTGATCCGTCCTGAAGCCTTATGCGCAGCAGAAACTCTTAACCTAGTGAGAACAGGAGTACTGAAGAGATTAGAAATGGTGGAACGAAATATTCTCAGGAAGATATTGGTACCGCGAAGAACACAGGAGGGTAAATTTAGAAGATGAGCATACCAGAAACTGTATATCGAGATAAAGAGTGTGTTCTTAGGACACATCCTGAGAATGAACCAGGGGCGGTTAACACTGCAAAGAATACAGTTTCTTGTGAACAAGAGAACCAAATAACGCTGGACCCAAGAGGTACAAAGGGATCTAGAAGAAACGGGAATACAGGAACCAGAAATATACGAAAGAGTGATCTTTAAACACTTTTTTTGCTTGCACATGTTTTCAGGACAGAACTAGGCCCAGAAAAAAATTATCATGGAGAGAAGAGCGAAAAAGGTTACAATGTATGACAATAAAAGAATGACAAAGTATTACAACCAACGTGGCAGGTTCGACCCTGGCTCAGTCCGGTGGTATTTGAAGGTGCTCAAATACGACAGCCTCGTGTCGGTAGATTTACTGGCACGTAAAAGAACTCCTGCGGGACTAAATTCCGGTACCTCGGCGTCTTCGAAGACCGTAAAAGTAGTTAGTGGGACGTAAAGCAAATAACATTATTGTTATTATTATTATTATTATTATTAATTAAGTATGACAATGAAAGAATGAAAGTGTATTCGACCAGAAGAATGGAACCTCATATTGCCAAAACCAAAAGAAAAAGAAGAATACAGGAGGAAGAGGAAGAAGAAGAAGAGTGACATGAAATACGTCTGTCAAAGTGGTCACTATGTGAACACTGGACACACGGCGGCTGAGGCATGCGAGAGAGGATCACGTGCAGCCCAGATTTCCAAGCAAGTAGAACATGTGGGAGGGGAAATTAACATGCAACAGCACTCAAAGAGATTAAGATGCGGAAGGACCAGATCGAACACGTCCGTAGCCACGTGCCGGCACTGGATGAGGAAGATGCTGCTCCGAGGAAGAGAGCGGAATTTACTGAACCTACACTTCAAACAGTACTGAGAATCTCGTGTTAACGTCTCCTTTGTTATTGATGTCTATATTACTTCATTTGGTATTATTTAAGTACTGTACATAACAAGCCTAATATACCACGCAGCTCGCGAGCGCCGTACTTTCTACTTACAACTATCTCGCATGCACTAGTGATGGATGGGATGCCTAAACACTTGTTTTCGAAGGAGTACTACAACGTGCTGTATTGTGGATGTTGTAAAACAAATAGCAGTCATTTTACTGGACACGTTCCATAACAGGGTGCATTTATATATACGCCAAAGGTACAGAATAGAAAACGTAATAACTTATTAATTCTACACGTGTAGACATTCCACTCTATAAAAGAGTTGTTTGTATGAAACAAAAAATAATACTGTTCGGCGAAATAGGTGTGTAGGGGCTGCCTGGGCGAGGCGGTAAAGGCGTGGTCGGTTCACCCGGATGGACGTGGGTTCGATTCCCCGTCAAGAAGTCGAAAATTTTAAGAAACGAGATTTCCACTTCCGGAGATGCATATGGCCGTGAGGTTCACTCAGCCTATACCAAAAATGAGTACCAGGTTAATTCCTGGGTGCAAGGACGGCCGGGCGTAGAGCTAACCACTCTACCCCACCAAGTGCCGAGGTTAAGGATAGTGGAAGCCTTTACCTTCCACCACTCCAAGGGCCTTCATTGCCTGTACGGAGGTGACTTTGCTTTTTTGCTTTGCTTTCGAAACACGTGTGTAGAAGGCAGACGTCTGTTTGGAGCTTCGGCTGCATTCTCGCCAGATTAAAATGATGTCTGTGTATTCGTCGTTGCTGAACACACTAGCCATTGCCGATATGTAGACAGCAAATATAGTGCGATGTACTCTAGTACATACACCAGCCTAGTACTATGCGGCCGTAAACGAGGTTTACTAATCCAAGGGGTTGCATTAGACGGGTAGCGCTGAGGAACATGCTGCGAGCGACCGTCCGGTTGTTATCTCTTCATATACTGACGTAACCTGCCTGCTGGCAGTAGTGCCCCTGTGAAAATCAGTTAGTAGACATCCCATTCATCATTTGTGCATGCGCGACATTTGCAGGTAGAAGGTACGGCGGTTACAAGCCGCCTGGTCACAAGCACAGGCACTAAAATTCCTTGGCTGAATGGTCAGTTTACAGGTCTTCGGTTCAGGAGGCCAGGGTTCGATTCACGGCCGGGTGAAGGATTTTCAATTTTAACATCATAAATACTCTGGTTCGGAGATTGTGTGTTTCTGTTTGTCTGAATATACAACACACAACACTATCATCCACCACAGAAATACGCGATACCGACTCCATCCTCTACATAGTTTTGGCGTCAGGAAAGGCATCCGACCGTAAAACTGGACTGAATCTATACAACGTGTCGACCCGATGTAACATGTAACATCCCAGGAAGAAGTGGGAAACCACGCAATGGCTGAGGCGGGAATCGAAGCCCTCTACCGAGGCTTAGTGGACCCCGCTTCAGCCCTCGTACCAGTTTTCAAATTTTGTGGCAGAGCCGAGAATCGAACTCGAGCCTCTGGGAGTGGCAGTTAGTTATGCTAACCAAAAACCACAGAGGCGGACTTTTAGAATACTTAGGATTTCATACTAGTCCGCCTCTGTGGTGTAGTGGTTAGCGTGATTAGCTGCCACCCCCGGAGGCCCGGGTTCGATTCCCGGCTCTGCCACGAAATTTGAAAAGTGGTATAAGGGCTGGAACGGGGTCCACTCAGCCTCGGGAGGTCAACTGAGTAGAGGTGGGTTCGATTCCCACCTCAGCCATCCTGGAAGTGGTTTTCCGTGGTTTCCCACTTCTCCTCCAGGCGAATGCCGGGATGGTACCTAACATAAGGCCACGGCCGCTTCCTTCCTCCTTGCCTATCCCTTCCAATCTTCCCATCCCTCCACAAGGCCCCTGTTCAGCATAGCAGGTGAGGCCGCCTGGGCGAGGTACTGGTCATTCTCCCCAGTTGTATCCCCGACCAAGAGTCTGAAGCTCCAGGACACTGCCCTTGAGGCGGTAGAGGTGGGATCCCTCGCTGTGTCCGAGGGAAAAGCCGACCCTGGAGGGTAAACAGATGATGTTGATGATGATGAGGATTTCATACTTTTCGAAAGAAATCTGTAACCTTCCTGCCTAATTTTCTATGTAACCGTGTGCTCTCTAACAGATTAACAGCAACATATGCATCCTCGCCAGCTGAGGACTGTTACGCCGTACTGTTAACCATTTGTTGGGGATTGCGAAGTGGCCTGAAGGAGGGTTTTAAACTACTGCTGTATGTGGCTACTCAAGGTCGCGAAGTTCTAGTGCAAAGTGCTAGTGATACAATACACTTTAATGCGGGCGCGTTGGCCGTGCGGTTATGGGCGCTCAGCTATGAGCTTGCATCCGAGAGATAGTGGGTTCCAACCCAACTGTCGGCAGCCCTGTAGATGGTTTTCTGCGTTTTCCCATTTTTGCACCAGGCAAATACTGGGGATGTACTTTAATTAAGGCCACGGCCGCTTCCTTCCCACTCCTAGACCTTTCCTATCCTGTCGTCGCCATAAGACCTATCTGTGTCGATGCGATATAAAGCAACCAGCAAAGAAAATGTAGTTAAGGGTGTACTCTGCACGAAGGCAGGTCCGAACCTCCGCGGAGGTGTGCCTGAGCCTGAGTTTACGTGCAATAGAGTGGTCAGTTCCTTTCCGCTCCTCCATTCCCTTACCCCTTCCCCCCAGCAACAGCGCGTGGCAACCTATCCAAATCTTGACCACACCCAATGTTGCTTAACTTCGGAGATCTCACGGGATCCGGTGCTTCAACACTGCTACAGCCGTTGGCTCCTAAAATCTAGAGTAGGCTATGTGTAATTTTGTATAAGGAGACGATTCAAGTTTAGGTTTCTCCGACAGGAATTAATTTTATCTGGGGTAATCAAGTACACATAAGAGTAAAGTTCTGCATACACTTCAAGTTAAAGAAAAAATCCACCGTTCTAGTCGTTCAGGCAAGCAACTCAATTTTGAAAACATCCTAGGGATATGAGCTACGAATCTGAGGTAAATAAAGTATAGTCCGCCTCTGCTATGTAATGGTTAGCGCGATTAGCTGCCACCCCTGGAGGCACGTGTTCGATTCCCGGCTCTGCCACGAAATCTGAAGAGTGGTACGAGGGCTGGAACGGAGTCCACTCAGCCTCGGGCTGTCAACTGAGTAGAGGTGGGTTCGATTCCTACCTCAGCCATCCTCGATGTGGTTTTCCGTGGTTTATCACTTCTTCTCCAGGCTAATGCCGGGATGGTACCTAACTTAAGGCCACGGCCGCTTCCTTCCCTCTTTCTTGTCTGTCCCATCCAATCTTCCCATCCCTCCACAAGGCCCCTGTTCGGAATAGCAGTTGAGGTCGCTTGGACGAGGTACTGGTCGTATCCTCCGACCCAGAGTCTGAAGCTCCAGGACACTGCCCTTGAGGTGGTAGAGGTGGGATCCCTCGCTGAGTCCGAGGAAAAAAAACCAAACCTGGAGGGTAAACAGATAAAGAAGAAGAAATAAAATATTGAATATATTCTTTATTTATTCCTAAAAACTGCAATCCTTTTCTTAATCATCTTTATCAGGTAGATTAGATTAGCAGTTTGCCTTTTTCTACCACTACGAGCACTAATGTGAGTCAATGCATTGTTTCACTTCAGCCCTTATAACTATATTTGTTGTGGGCATGTTAACAAAATCAAAAAACGCCTGAGGGTATTGAACCAAGGAACACATTACGAAAAGAATTATGTAAATAAATTAATTTGACTAGGGTTTGAATTAAAAAAGAAAACGCAACTTTGGGCAGTTTTTCCGGAACTACATTCAGACCGGAAGAGATTTTCGAAATGTGTGAAATATTTCCGGGCCCTTTAGCAGTTCAACGTTCGACGCAATTGAAGAAATTACTTAATTTTATGTTTTACTTGGTATGGAGACCCCTACTTTATCTGCTAAGAAATATTTTCAACTTTTATAATTTCACACCGGGGCTTGAAATATCCTTCAAGATGGAGAAGAATCCGAGTAATAGATTTAGATTTAGATTTAGATTTATTATTTTTCTTTAGATCTACAGTAATAATACCCATTTGATCCGTTATAAAGAAAAATAACAATGTCCAGCCTAAGCCAAATTTCATACCACTAACTTGGTGGACCCCCACACAGGCGGAATACCAGACAACCATGCAAGGTTCCACCCCTAGCTAAATCTGTTAAGCTGCCTCTAACATGGACGGATGACCAGCTCACATGCTAGGGCACCCCCTACATCTAAATTAAGCCTATAACTAATTACTTACAACATTAAATCTATACTGATTCTATCCTAGTACCTCTTGTCATTAACTCATAAATCACTCACCAATACTATCTCAATACACATAAATACACCTTCACTTGAATAAATACCCTCTAAACTTCGCTATCTCTCTTAATATCCATCCATCTAACTCAACAAATCATTCACTTCATTTCCATGCCACATATCATTACATATCTACCTCTTATCATAAAGACACCTTTACTAGAATAAATACCCACTAAACTTCGCTATCTTTCTTATCATCCATTCGCCACCATGCCCCTGCTGAGTATACACACAAACCTTTGCACATTCCATTCCTCCTACATTTCCTCTACTTGACTCTCTCAGGGTTGCTGATTCCATGCTTCAGCGGTATTATGAATGTCACAGACCTCATACACGCTAACCTTAGCACATTCCATTCCTACTACATTTCCTCTACTTGACTCCCCTTCCGTTGCACTCACATTCTGCTAATACGTATTCTACTCATGTTGCAACTTTATCACTGCACTACCTGTCTGTTCCTGCTCATCTTATTCAACCATGCTTGATCTAATTAAATAATCATCTAAAACCAACTTTGCTTGCCGATTTACCATTAACTAATAAATCACTTACCAATACCATTTAAACTTCGCTACCTCTCTTATCATTCATCCATCATCATCTTTCATACTTAACACTTCAATTCCAGTCCTCATTTACTTTATAATTATAATACACATTAAGACATCTTTACTTGAATAAATACCATCTAGACTACGCTACCCCTCTTCTCATCCATCCTTCGAATTCAATAATCCATCCATCTTATATCTCAAGACATCATTACTTAAATAAGTACCATACACTTACAGTACACTTAAAAACACCTTATCACCTCGCTACCTCTCTTATCATTCATCCATCATACAATACACATGCAGACACCATCACTTCTTTACTTTAACCATTACAATGCCCTTCGAACTCAACAATCCATCCATCTTATATATCTCAAGACACCATTATATGAATAAGTGCCATACAATTACAGTACACTTAAAAACACCTTATCACCTCGCTACCTCTCTTATCATTCATCCATCATACAATATACATGCAGACACCATCACTTCTTTACTTTAACCATTACAATTATAGACACCATCACTTCTTTACTTTAACCATTACAGTGCACATACAGACCCCATCACTTGAATAGATACCATCTAAACTTCGCCACCTCTCTTATCATATATCTATCATCATCACCTTTCATAATTAACACTTCAGTTCCAGTAGATACCATCCAACCTCCTTTATATCTCCAAACTCGTAACAATTACACTACACATATAGATATCATTACTTGAGTAAGTACCATCTAAACTTCGCTACCTCTTATCATTCTTCACTTGAATAAATACCCTCTAAGCTTCACTACCTCTCTTATCATCCATCCATCGCACTCCACAATCATTCTCTTCAATTCCATACCACATATCCTTACATATATACCTCTTATCATTAACTAATAAATCACTCACCAATACGATCTCAATACACATAAAGACACCTTCACTTGAATGAATACCCTCTAAACCTCGCTACCTCTCTGATCATCCATCCATTGAACTCCACCATCATTCACTTCAACTTTGACACAACAATCACTTATACTTAACACCGTCCCTTACAGACATCTATTTCATAACACAGGCAAACCATGTTACTTACTACTGTTACTTGTCTTTTTACTTCTCGTAATTACTCCTTCTTCCATTTTTCCCTTTTTACCCCATAGCTCCTTCAAACTCAAGCTTCTCCCTTTAACCACGGCACTTCTTACTTCTGCTTCCTCCCTCAAACCATTATTCTCGCTCCGATTCTGTCCACTTGTCTTTCCCTGTGATTCTTCTTCCATCCTCTCTTCCTGCATCCTGCTTTCTTCACTCGCGCTGACCTCCGACACTAGTTCGTTCATTAATTTCCTGACTACTTCCATCCTCCTTGCATTTCCTTTTTCTTCAGCTCTTTTTACGATAGCTTCCCAGGAACCCCATCTACTCAGTGTTCCTCCCTTTACAGTATGTACATCAGCCCTGGTAGTTTCTTCTTGCCTCGAACTCTCAGCCCTGCTTTTTCCTTCTTGCCTCACATCAGCCCTGGTAGTTTCTTCTTGCCTCGAACTCTCAGCCCTGCTTTTTTCTTCTTGCCTCAAACTCTCATCCATTGATTTCAGTTTCGATACTGTCCACTTCCGGGTCCAATTCCTGTCGCTTACCACAAGTATCTGACCACTAATATACGCTCTCAGCCCCTGGATTTTCGCTTTCACTAAGTGTTTCTTTAGAATTTTGAAATTCCTACTCTCTTCTCTTCCGAAATCCCTCTTCACTCCAATTTTCTCACTCTGCAGATTACCAGCGTTCCTTATCACTATATCTGCCATCAATGAAGATAGCAGCGACACTTTTATGGGTCTGTACCCTCCCACCTTGCCAACTCTCTCCACATTGTCTATATCGACCTCACTGAAATTAATTTTCATTTTATTATGTATGAGATCTACCACTTTGTAAATAATGTCCACTTTAGATTCTGACTTTTCTTCCTCCACCCCGTAAATAAATATGGATTTCTTCTTACGCTCCTGTCTGCAAACTGCTATTTCTTTCTTCAGGTTTACCACCTCCTCTTCCATATTTTTTATTTTCTCCCTTAGTGACACCAGATCTTTCTCGCTATCTTTCATTATTGCCTTCGTATTTTTCATGTAATCCTGGATCCACTGTCTCGTCTTTTCGTGCTCCTGGACTTGCTCCTGAAGCATCTTTTTTAATTGCTCGAACGGGCATAACTCCTGTACTACCTCTTTTACCACTTTTCTCATAACTTCTACGTCTACCCAGCTCATCCTATCCATCTCTTTGCCGTCCACTTGGCCCGACCGCTTCCCCACTCCTACTCCACTCCACTCCACTCCACTCCACTCCACTCCACTCCACTCCACAGGCGCACGTCACACGACACGTCTGCTCTCCTTACTGGCTTCCGCTAGACTGGAGTAATAGAACTTCGAGTTATCAAAAATAGATAACACATGAATTATATAGGATTCGACGTCACGAAACGAAAGTTCGTTTGAGATGTAGAAAATTCGAGTTACAGACGTTCGAATGATAGAATATATGAGTGTGTATTAGATGAGTTCTATTCAGACTACACCGCTATTTATTAGCCCACAAAGCGCACGTGACCCGTGACAGCACCAGCGACAACTCCAGATACGTACCGTTATGAAAGGTCTTTGTTCGCTCTTTATAATTATTCATTGTTCCGGTAGGTCGTAGCCGATGAGAAAGGGGTAGAGGGAAGCGAGCAGGAGGAGGATCTCCTTTCTCAGCACGTGCCCTCGCCCCCGCAGGGTGATTCTCTCGCAAATCACGTGTTCTGTGGAAGCCCGTCAAAGAGAAGCAAAAGTTTTACAAATAAGAGATGATGGTTTCGTGGACTAAACAGGGAAAATGTAACGCTCTTGCACTATGTCGAGGACCTTTAGCTACGTTTCCATTTCCAGATCAACAGGGTTAGTCCCACAAACAGGGTAACAGCTGTTTACACAGAAAGAGCAAGTATGTCCAACTGTGTCGTAAATCGGATAGTGTAGCGACGAATATGAAGCCATTTGTGTGACAAAAATAGCGGTACATTGTTAATATACAGGGTGAAGCCGAATTCCACCGGGAAACTTTCGGAGGATGTTCAGGGATATCTTCCGAGTATATTGGTATCAGGGACCCGTGGTCAACGATGGCTCGTTACATAGGAATAACGTAATTACGATTTACTCGGTTTGTTACCCCAATTATCCTTATTTCTGTGAAAATAGGTTCATATCAGTGAAAAAAGCCAAAGCGTTACAAAACACAGAGTAAAGCAACAAACCTCAGACGAAACACGTACACGTTTATCACAGTGTTTCAGTCCGTTCTGTCAGTGCGTAACAAATGCAGAACTGTTCCCTTACAGGAAACATGTCCTCGTCGTTGGCTTCCTGCACGTTAAAGAACTCCTGTGGGACAAAATTCCCACACCCTCACGTCTGTCAAGAACTAGCATACAGGAAAGACATATTATTATTATTATTATTATTATTATTATTATTATTATTATTATTATTATTATTATTATTTACTTTAGCGTTCTTTGGAGTACGTTGGATCAATCGTTTCTCTATGTGTTGTTCTTCATTCTTTCTGATCTTCCTTTTCTCTCGTCTTCCGAGATAATAGGTTTGACTTTTAATGCACATTTGTCTCCGAACCTTATATTATCGTGCGTAGTTATTAGTTTAGCTGTTCGATCGAATACTACATTTTCTGTAATTTTTAATGCTACTAGGTCTTTTTCTAAACCAGTTAGGTTTTGTTTTGCGGTTACGGAAGAAGTCAAAGATATGTTTGTTTAATCTATTGGAGTTTATTCTGAGAAGATGTCCGTAAAATTTTATCCTTCCTTTTTTTTACATAGTATCTGAGAGTTTCTCAATTTTTCTTGTATAGTGTTTCATCCTTGATATGTATTATCTTATTATCCTGATATTGTGGTCCTATGATCTTTCTTAAAATGTTCCTTTCTTTTACTAAGCTCTAGTTTCTCCATCTGGCCTTTGAAACTCATGTTTAGTGTTTCTGCTGCGTGTAGTGCTTCTGGTTTAATCACTGTTTTATAATGTTTAATTTTGGACCCCCTATGAAACGGATTTCTTTTGTTAGTTGGAAGGCCAGTTCAAGTTTATTTTTCCTGGATTCCATTGATTTGCATTCCACAGCCTTCCAGCTAATCCATTCTCCGAGATATTTGATTTTATTTTACTATTTCAATCTTTTGTTCTTAGACTTTGAGGTATTTATGTAGCTGTTTGATGTTTGTCATGATTTTGGCTTCTTCGAAGGAGATGTGAAGATCTACTTTAGCTGCTTGTATTATTAGTATTATTATTTCATTATTATTATTATTATTATTATTATTATTATTATTATTATTATTATTATTATTATTATTATTATTAGTGAAATACAGGTACAAAGCTAACTGGGGCAACAAACCAAATGAAATTAGATTACCCTGTAGCGAGCCACTGGAGACCACGTGTCCCTCGTAGCAATATACCGTAATCAAAAAGTATCCCTGAACAACCTCCGAAATTTTGTCGGTGGAGTTCGGATTCACCCTGTTTATACTGTATTCCTTTCGTGATAATGGAAGGCACTGCACACCTCACCAAGATTAGAAGAGAACAAGCGTTGATCAGGGCAAATCGGACAAAGTGAAGAGTTTGGTACATTTAAGAACAAATCATGCTCAAACTAAGCCAGGAGCTCCATTGTCACCTCATCAAATTTGAGAACCTCTTTCATTGTTGCCACCTGTACTTTATTACTGGTAAAAATACGGGTATTGTATTATATTTCGTTCTAGTTTATTTATTAGTAACAACATTTACGAAATGTAATTTCACGATAGAAAAAACCTACAGAGCTTAAATGATTTTAACATTTACGAAGTAAGTGAACTACGTGTAATAAGTGGCTTTTCTTAAGAAAAGAAATTTACTCACTTCGAACATTGATATAGGAATTAGAAATAGGTTTTGAATACTTTCGTCTGGAGCGTGGCATTGTATGAAAGTGAAACATGGACGGTAACTAGTTCAGAAGGAAAGATAATAGAAGCTTTTGAAATGTGGTGTTACAGAACAATGCTGAAGGTGAGATGAATAGATCAAATCACAAATGAAGAGATAATGAATCGAACGATTTGGCGAAATTTAACCAGGTGAAGGGACAGAATGATAGGACACATCTTAAGACACCTAGGACTTGTTCAGTCAGTTTTTGAAGAAAGTGTAGACGGTAAGAACGGTAGAGGTAGACTAAGGTATGAATATGAAAAACAGATTTACGTAGATGTAGGATGTAGTAGTTACATAGAAATGAAAAGGTAAGCACAGAATAGGGTGCCATGGATGCTGCATCAAACCAGTCTATGGCTACGGATGACCCCAAACGACACCAAGTGTGATTAAGAAAGGAGAAAAAAAGAAGTAAGTTTAATGTAACCTTTTGATGAACCTCTGAGATATCTTCTCCAGTATCTAAAGATAACGTTGGAGAAAAGCTCCAAGTTTTCAGTTTGAAGAAAATCATTCACTTTTCTTGTTTGAAAGGCGCAGTCGAATGTCTCCAGTAAACAGACGAGATTGGTATGAAAAAGCAGCATGATGAGTTCTACATTTTCGGAGGCACCACTCTGGATATCGTAGAAAGTGGCGGGTAAACGTGTTTTGCAAAACGAAGTGAAGTTCATAAACTTAAGTAACGTAGAAAGGAAACCACTTTTCCCTTTGCGAAAATCAAATACCGGTAATCATGAATGTATCTCTCAGTCATGGTCATCCATCAAGGGTTGCTAATTTCAGATGACCACCTGCACGGTTGCTAGGTAATACTGCCTGACCATCCATCCATACCTTACCATCACTACCTGTACGGTTGCTAGGTAACACTGCCTGGCCATTATCCTTACCTTACATCACTACCTGCACGGTTGCTAGGTAACACTGCCTGGCCATCCATCCATACCTTACCATCACTACCTGCACGGTTGCTAGGTAACACTGCCTGACCATCCATCCATACCTTACATTACTACCTGCACGGTTGCTAGGTAACACTGCCTGGTCATTATCCATACCTTACATCACTACCTGCACGGTTGCTAGGTAACACTGCCTGGCCATCCATCCATACCTTACATCACTACCTGCACGGTTGCTAGGTAACACTGACTGGCCATCCATCCATACCTTACATCACTACCTGCACGGTTGCTAGGTAACACTGCCTGGCCATCCATCCATACCTTACATTACTACCTGCACGGTTGCTAGGTAACACTGACTGGCCATCCATCCATACCTTACATTACTACCTGCACGGTTGCTAGGTAACACTGACTGGCCATCCATCCATACCTTACATCACTACCTGCACGGTTGCTAGGTAACACTGCCTGGCCATCCATCCATACCTTACATTACTACCTGCACGGTTGCTAGGTAACACTGACTGGCCATCCATCCATACCTTACATCACTACCTGCACGGTTGCTATGGTTACACTTCCGTCATACATTTTGTTGCGTTAAGTTGTACACACATTTTCGACTGACTTCCTGCCAAAAGACATAATTATGTCATAATAATGTGTCATTTTATTGTTACTGGTTCAGATGCGTTTGTTGAAGGTATACTTTCCTTCTTGACAAATCACAAGACTGATACGAGAAACACGGTAGACGATCAACAAATTAATACGAAATGTTATGAGAAGAATTCCTTACGAATATACCGGTGAGAAATAAAACAATTTATTCCTCTTCTCAAATCAGCAGTGACTATTATTTCCCTAGAATGGCTCGTATTTTTAGTGACAGGTCCCTTATTTCGTTTAGCTGGAAATGTCATCATAAATAACATCACAAATAAAACTATCCCACTTGCATCCAATCTCCAGGATCTATAGCAACTACTTAATGTTTTCACTCAAGCCATCAACGCCATGGGCTTGAGGCTGAATGTAAAGAAGACCAAGTGGATGGTTGTACGTAGGAAATAATGTGGTGTTGGGGATAGTCCACTGATCGATCAGTGGGATAGTCTCAAAGCAAGAAAATACCGGATCGTGAGAGTGGGAACATTTAACCTGGAATGTTACTTTAATGATGACTGGAACTTTGCTCCTGAGATCCGTTGCAGAACAGAGCAGGCCAAAACTTCTTTTCAGAAACTTAGGAAACGTTTGACAAGCCGTCGCCTTTCCATTACATTACGGACACGACTGCTCCGGTGCTACGTTTTTAGAATATTACTATACGGCGTTGAGGCATGAACACTAACTGAGACCATGTGCAAGAGATTGTAATTATTGAAATGTCGACGAACCGAAGGATGCTGAAGATACCTTGGAGAGCTAAAATGACCAATATAAAACTTTTGCACCGTATGAACAATGAAACAGAAATTCTCACTACCGTCAAGAGAAGGAAGCTAAAATACTTTGGTCGTATGACGCGGAACAATAAATACCGCCTTTTACACGTAAAGTGAAAATTAATGGTAAACGTCGTCCGGGATAAAGTAGAACATTGTGGCTCAGGAACTTGGGCTAGTGGTTTGGAGTGACGAAGCTTAGTTTATTCGGAACAAACAGCAGATCATGATACTGATCGCGAAGAAGAAGAAGAAGAAGAAGGAGAGAAAAAGAAGAGAAGAAGAAGAGTAAGAAGAGAAGAAGAAGAAGAAGAAGAAGCAGAGTAGATAATAATAATAATAATAACTTTTTTATTTATTTATTATGGCTTCTTTTATGTGGCGAAGTTAGAGCACACGGCTCTCTCTTACACTTAACCACAATACAACAAATAATATTAAGACTGCCTATTACTAATTATACTACTTATACTATTTCCTAATTAAGCGCAAGTTAAACATCCACACAATATGTAGCTTATTAGCTCGTTAATTCAGTCCTCTTTTCTATCTCACACAGACATTTGCACACACACTTACAATGTACACGCTTATCAACTACCCTTACGTTTACATTATATAAAACTAACAGAAACAATTTTTAATTTTACAATTACCAATCACACGCACACAATACACACCAATACATACTTCAATTGGTAACTCTGAACAGGAAGTCTCGGCAAGATATTTTAAATTTGAGAAAAGAGTCAATGCCCCTGACACTTACTGGCTGGGAATTCCAAAGCCTGGAACCGGTTACAATAAAAGATTTATTATACACATAATAATAATAATAATAATAATAATAATAATAATAATAATAATAATAATGTTATTGGCTTTACGTCCCACTGACTACTTTTACGGTTTTCGGAGACGCCGAGGTGCCGGAACTTAGTCCCACAAGAGTTCTTTTACGTGCCAGTAAATCTACTCACACGAGGCTGACGCATTTGAGCACCTTCAAATACCACCGGACTGAGCCAGGCTCGAACCTGCCAAGTTGGGGTCAGAAGGCCAACGCCTCAACCGTCTCAGCCACTCAGCCCAGCAAGCGGAGAAGAAGAAGAAGAAAGAGAATAATAAGAAGAAGGTGTCACTCAAAGTGATGCCTTCTTTTCTCCCTTCATATTACAGTCAGAAGGTACTCTGAATATATCTACTGGGGGTACTGGTGAGAATATTCAGTCTCCATTACCTGAGATCTCACCAGTAAGAACTATCGATTGCTTGACCTTCGTGTAACTGAAGAAATATGAGTGATTTTCCGAGAAGAGATAAAAAGATAGCCACACACACATACCGGTAAAAATACGGCTTCATCGTATATAATCGACATCTATGGCTATAAATTACATGCCAAGGAAATTATATAAAATACTACAATATCTTTGGACATGGAATAAAATGACCACGCACGCCATCACTCGGCTGATGACCCGCCGGTATTGATTGTCCGGAACAACTTATTTGTGGACTTGCGTTTACCGTTCACATCACGACCACGACATTATATGCACGAAAGGAGACCTCCGTACTGACCACGCTTAATGGACTCGAGACCGTAGGCTGAACGAAATCACGACGATATTTATAGTGTGTCCAACGTGGGAACACACATAAGAACAGCGACACTTCACGGTGTTACAGTCTCATGGAAATGACCCCGATGTCGTCCTCTTAAACTACAGTAAAACCTCCGCTAACCTTTGCAACCACCGAGCAACTGGTTGCTCTGTTTGGGTCACGTAACTTGCATTTGGGAGACAGTGGGTTCGAACCCCACTCTTGGCAGCCCTGAAGATAGTTATCCCTAGTTTACCATTTTCACACCATAAAGCCATAATGCCCTTGTCCTTTCTCATTTAACAAACGCACAGAGCTGGCTGAATGGTCTTTCAGATTGACTGTCAACTAAAAAAAAAAAGAAAACAATAAACGAAAGGAAAAGGAACTTTTAACCTGACGTTTCACCCCGTTTGCCAACATACTATTGTCTGCTGTCCATCTCACAATTTTGTCCAGATCTTTTTGCAGTTACTCATAATCTTTTAATTTATTTATTATTCCGTACAAAACAACAACATCCTCAAAAACATTACCTATGATTTCCTTCCTTATATATATACACTGACCTCGCAAATCATGCGATAGTCACCTAACAGCGTCTGGGGCCTCCTCTCGCCCTGCAAACTGCAGTGAGACGCCGTGGAAGTGGGTCGACAAGTCCCTGGTAGTCCTCTGGACGCAGCCGACACCACATCGTTTGCAGAGCGGCCGCCAATGCTGGTCTGTTCGTGGGTGCAGGATCCATGGCACGGAGCCTGCGTTCCAGGACATCCCAGATATGCTCGATAGGGTTCATATCGGGGCTCCTGGGTGACCATGACAGTCGTTGTACCTCCACTGCATGTTCCTGGAACCATTCCCGGGCGATGTGGGAGCGATGTGGCGGCGCGTTATCATCTTGAAACACCGCAGAACCGTCTGAGCGCTGGAAGGCCAAAAATGGGTGGAGATGGTCTTCGAGCAGCTCAACATACCATGTACCATTCAAAGTCTCTTCCAGAACAAGTAGGGGGCCCATTCCATACCAGGAAAATGCACCCCAGACCATAACAGAGACACCAGCGCCCTGGACCACACCTTCGAGGCAGGCGGGATCCATCGCTTCATGTGGTCTGCGCCATACATCGGCATGATGCAGTTGAAATCGTGATTCGTCCGACCATATCACGTTACGCCATTGTTCCAGTGTCCATCCCTGGTGACTGGCGACAAATCGCGTCGTTGTGCCCGATGACGTTGGGTTAACAGTAGCACCCGTGTGCGGCGCCGTCTCCCATAACCCCATAGAACACATTGTTCCTACGGAGTGTCCACTGGGAGACGTGTCTAGCACGGCCTGTGTTGAATTGAGCCGTGATTTGTTGCACGGTTGCCCGTCTGTCACTACTGACAATCCGTCTCAGATGTCGCCGGTCACGGTCATCGAGGGTGGCTGGACGGCCGGTCGTTCGTCTGCTGTGGACGGCGACACCCACCTTCAACCATTCACGATACACCATGGACACGGTTGATCGTGTGAAGCCGAATTCCCGCACCACTTCCGAAATCGCACTTCCCATCAGTCGGGCACCGACCACCATACCCCGTTCGAACGGTGTCAGCTCACGACGACGTTCCATGTTACACCTGTCACATGCACAGCCACTGTTCACAAGGTCTCCTACACAACTGCCGCTGGCACAGGGGGCGTGTGATGCGCAGACAACACACCTGCGCATCAGTGCTCCGCTATCCCATGACATTTGCTCAGTCAGTGTATATATTATACGAAAAAACAAGGGTCCAACAAAAGTTCCTTGCGGAGCCTCTTAATCGTTACAGGAGCAGATAATCGTTCACTTACTCTAATTCTGTGAGTTATATTTTCTAAGAATATAGTCACTCATTCAGTCACTGTTTTGTCTATTCTTATAGCCCTCATTTTCGTCAGGAGTCTACCCTGATCTACCTTATCAAGAGCCGTGGATAGGTCCCTAGCGAAACAGTCCATCTGATCTGTATCTAAGATATCTGCTATAGCTTACTAGAATCCTACAAGCAGAGCCTCACTGGAATAAGCTTTCCTAACCCGAAATGCAGTTAGTAATTTCGCAAACGTGTTTAATGCAATCAGAAATACTTTTCTTATGATCCCAACTACTCTGACGATTGGCATGATCAGTAGTGACTCAAGGGCACGACCTCAGTGAATCATCGTGATTGTCCTTGCTCTTATCTCTTCGTTGGAAAACAAAAAAAATCTTCCCTAACCGGAACAAATATTATACTTTAGAAACAGCGACTGGTCATTTCGGATAAACGGTATTTCGGTTGATGGAGGTTTTAAGTATTCACTAATAAAACCTAACTTCAAACGAGCACAACAGTGAGATATATGATTAGGCTAAGGCCAGATATTTAGGCACTGTGGGTTGGAATGCAAACCTGATGAAGCGGGTAATAAGTACAGTCTCTCTTGCACAACAGTTATGCTATGGGATTTGCATACACTTTAGGGGTACGGCCCAACAGAAGCCCTAAAATGTATGTTACTCTCGCTACATAACGGAAGAAAGGGTTAGACGATACTCCTAATAACCAAAATAGTTTCCATTCTGACCTCAAAATCCCAGGTCTTTTGATTAGATATTGCTAAGAATAAAACTCCATCTGTTTCATAACTATAATTTATTTCAGGATGACCCAATAAATGCACACACACACACACACACACACACACACACACACACACACACACACAGTTCTAATCAGTTATGAATGGCCACACTTACTAATTACAAGTCTATGCACAAGTCCCTCTTCCCTATGGCACAGTAGGTAGTCCAGCTCGTTCCTAAATCTGCGGACGCTTAATCCTTAATTTCACTTCTCCAAGTTCAATCACCTCACACAGCAGCTGTGTGTAGACCGCTGGATATGAACACAGGGCTACGGGTCACTCGGCTCAAGATGACTGTTCGTTGGTTCGACTCCACAGACAGTCCAGTAATTCACACAGTCACATGCTGTGACCAACTAAACAGCTCAGCAGTATTCAACAGCAGGACGATACTCACAACAGCGAACATTAACACAGGTCCTATTACCTTCACACTCGCGGCTTCCCTCGTTGACTCACGCAGAAATATTGTGTTAATATTGTCAAGGCATTATCGCTCTTCATAATGTATGTGCTGCGGGTCAGTATATCTCCAAAAATATTATCAGACACGAGGTTTTGTCCCGGCAACGACGATATCTTAAATTAATGCTGCACAAATCTAAAAAAAAAAATGTATGTGGTTAAGTGTAAGAGAGAGACAAGAGCCCTAACTTTGTTATTTTCTAAATAAATAAATAAATAAATAAATAAATAAATAAATAAATAAATAAATAAATAAATAAATAAATAAATAAATAAATAAATTGTCTTGCAGTGTCGAACACGACGTGGAGTTGAGTGATATCCCTGGTGTCGTTAACTTGAAGATTTATTTAATATTTGGAGGACGAGGACATATGATGTGTCTCTTTCGATCTGTGTATTTATTTACTTATTTATATATTTATTTAATTTATTTATCTATCACCGAGCAAGTTGGACGTGAGGTTAGGGTCGCACTGCTGTGAGCTTGCAATCGGGAAATAGTGCGTTCGAAACCCACTGTCGACAGCCCTCAAGATGGCTTTCCGTGGTTTCCCATTTTCACACTAGGCAAATGCGGGAGAGGCTGTCCCTATGTAACCGCCGCAGGATTTTGAGGGTTTAGTAAGAGTTACTTATTAGAAATAAAAGACAAATATTGTGTGGATAATACATTTATCTTATACAACTGATCAGGATGTATTCACAACGACAGCTAACCTCCAACTCAGTCATGAGTCTTATAACAGAGTATGCGTGTGACGTCCCATATTTAGCATAAATTTTGTCTTGCTTTGAAGCGTTGTTTCATTAGAACTAGTTTCATATATATATATTATCAATAGGTAGCCTCCTTTTTCTTCTGGCAATTGAGACATTGAACATAATCGTAATTTAAATACTCGCGGCGATATACGTGTTCTATCCAAGCACTAAATGTAACTTTAATTTTTTTTTCCATGTACCAGTTCTCGAGGAATGGAAGTCTACGATAAAAAGTCTATGTATCATCCAGCTTCAGAGCATATCGGAGCTCTATAAACTGCCATCGTGGAGAGCCTGGGTTCGATTCTCGGTATTGATAAAATATAATATAGACAAGAGGATTAGTATATGGTTAAATAGGTTATAGCAACTCACCTCCATTGGAAGTGTGCCCGAAGAAAGCTGCACCACCTCGAGACGAGGACACAAACTTGAATTTTTATCATAATCATCAATGAAATGTCGTATGGCTTTTTTTAGTGCCGGGATATCCCAGGACGGGTTCGGCTCGCGAGGTGCAGGTCTTTCTGTTTGACGCCCGTAGGCAACCTGCGCGTCGTGATGAGGATGAAATGATGATGAATACAACACATACACCCAGCCCCCGTGCCATTGGAATTAAAAATTAAGGTTAAAATCCCCGACCCGGCCGGGAATCAAACCTGTGACCCTCTGGACTGAAGGCCAGTACGCTGACCGTTCAGCCAACGTGTCGGAATCATCATCAATAATCTGCATTTAGGGCTATCCTCAGGTGGCACATTCGTAAAGAGTTGTTTACCTAAATTTTTCTTAAATATTTTCAAAAATCTTGGAATTCATCGAATATTTTTCTTGATAAATTATTCCAAACACTCACCTTCGCCCTATAAATTAATATTAGCCCCAGTTATCGCCACGGCCGCTACTTTGTCAGTAATATCTCTTCCCCATCTCTCCGTCGCTGGAAATCTTCGATGTGTCAGTGCGACGATAAACAGCAATTAATAAATCATCATTATGTGATCAATCTCGCTCCAGCGGCACCGTTGTATACCATAGAATTAAGGCCTAAGGTTATAAATGACAAATAAGGAAACCTCTGTCTATGGTTCTCTTAGCCCAGAACTTACAATGTATCGACGAGCTTGCAGCTCTTCCAAATTTCCATTTTATTACTTTCCATCTGTTCCCCGACCCAGTTCCAACATACTGCCTTGAGCAGATCGGCATTCCAACAGCGCCGCATGTCCTTTTAATTTTATAGCGTCCAAGAGTTCGATTTCCTGAATATTCATTGGAATAGTTGAGACAACTGGGTTAAAGAATAACATTTTATAGCGTCGAGACATGGAGACCAATTAACATGGCTGTGTGAGAGTTCTCTCGTCAGTAGTTTTTAGGGGGTTCCGCAGGGTTACAACTTGGCACCTTTATTAGACTTCTTTTACATTCAACATTCAATGAAATACATAATTTGATTTTGAAATAATCAATAGGGTGAAAATCTGGTAAACAGTTTGGTTTGGTCATAGCACAAAGTGTCGATAACTTACAAACTAATATCTTGCGACAAGTAAAAATACGAACGCTTGTGAGGCAAATTTCTCTGCGTCTCCGAAAATCAAAAAAAGTAATTAGTGGGACGTAAACTAATAATAATAATAATAATAATAATAATAATAATAATAATAATAACAATAATAATAATAATAATAATAATAAATAATACCCTCATGAGAATTCTGCAGGAAAAGGGCCTGGAGCAGAGGAACTACAACCCTTTCCAAAAGACCCTGAGTAATACACGATCACAAGTGAAGTTGAGAGGGACACTTTCCAAAAGTTTTGAAATAAGGACAGGAATTAGACCAGGGACGGTACGCCCCTTCTCTTCAAGTGCATTGGAAAGGTCATCAGTGAGTGGCGGAAAGAACTGGAAGAACAAAAGGTACCAAGGGCATTTACCTGGGTTACAAACGGAAGGGACTACTAATAGAGTTTTTGGCGCTCGCAGATGACCTGGTACTTCTGACGAACTAAGTAGAAGCAGCAGTGAAACAGCTCCATGAACTTCAACACCAGGCTTCCAAGATAGGATTACAGATGTCTCGTCTCTAGAAAAGACGAAATACTTCAACAACATCAGTGATACTCCCGGCGAACTTGGCCAGATTGAGAAAGTCAACAGATTTAAGTACCTGGGAGAATGACTGGTACCTAATATGTCAGAAGGGGTAGCACTAACAACTTGGATTAACAAACTATAATTAGCATATCGACTGACCAAGAATATTTATAACAAGGAATGCTCTCTCGTAAAAATAAGTAAAGAAACAAGCGATTTTAGGCTGTTTTTCCAGAACTGGATTTAGATCGGAAGTGATTTTCAAAATTTGTTCTTTAGTTTGATAGAGCTATACAAGACTCACAATCTGAAATCTTTCCGGGCTCCTTAGCCCTTCAATTTTCAGCACAATTGAGGAAATTCTTTAATTTTACGTTTTTCGTAGTGAGGTGACCTCTGCTAAGAAATGTTTTAACATTAAAATTTCCCTTCCGGAAAATATTCTTCTTCTTCTTCTTCTATTTAACCTCCAGGGTCGGTTTTTCCCTCGGACTCAGCGAGGGATCCCACCTCTACCACCTAAAGGGCAGTGTCCTGGCGCTTCACACTCTGGGTCGCGGATACAACTGGAGAAGGTGACCAGTACCTCGCCCAAGCGGTCTCACCTACTATGCTGAACAGGGGCGTTGTGGGGGTTGGGGAGGCGGAGATTGGAAGGTATAGACAAGGAAGAGGGAAGGAAGCAGCCGTGGCCGTAAGTTAGGTACCATCCCGGTATTTGCCTGGAGGAGAAGTGGGAAACCACGGAAAACCACTTCTAGGATGGCTGAGGTGGGAATCGAACCCACCTCTACTCAGTTGACCTCCAGAGGCTGAGTGGACCACGTTCCAGCCCTCGTACGACTTTTCAAATTTTGAAGCAGAGCCGGGAACTGAACCCAGGCCTCCGAGAGTGGCAGCTAATCACGCTAACCACTACCCCACGGAGGCGGACTCCGGAATATCAAATCATCATAAAATATATCTTTCAGTAAAATGTGTGACGCGATGTTACCCAGCAACACTGCAGGCTGTGATGTGAAGTATTTATGGATGGCCATGACATACAGATCCACGGTGTGTGCAGTTCTCAGTGTGCTGTTGCTAGATAACATCACGTCACCCTTTTCGTTGAGGAGATTTTCGGATGACCACCAGCTCCAAGGCATACTTATTTCTAAAAAACATCCAATTTTTAGAGACGAGAAGCGATGTAATATATTTTCTATCCTATACTTTGGTCAAAAATGTGTAAATCCCTGGTTTATTTCACTATATTTCCTAATAATTATGAACTGTACACCCTATGTAAACAGGCTCGGAGGCAAATTTTTCTGTCCGCAGTTTACGTATCAACTGGTTACGGGTGGCGAAGCTGCGCGGTTCCTGAGTCGTGTGTGTTGGAGACAGTGATGGGGTTGCGTGTTTCAGACGACAAAGTTGGTGCATTTACAAGGTTATCCTCTGCGTGCACGCAGCAGCGAATATCGATTGAGTGCGAGAATAACTCGGTCAGTGCATTATGCGTGCAGAAAGTGAATGGGTTTAGAGCCAACTGGGCGAACTAGGTCAGGGGGTCTTGGGGCTACGATCAATAGGAAACAAGTTAAACAGCTGAGATCAATAAGGCCAGGCCGCTGCCAATCTCAGGTTTGTTCTTCTACACAGTACAATACAGTAGAAGGAGCGAGTTTGCTCTGGGGAGGTGGTGGGTTAGAGCCCCGTTGGTGGCAGCCTGGAATTTTATTCAACTTCCTCTTAGCAAGGGTTGAAAACCTACAAATTAAATTTATTACACACATCAGCGTTTTTTTTCTACTATTTATTTTAATAATGCCAAGACAGCCAACATGACAGGCTTGAGAATCTCTGCCGAGGAAACAAAATTTTTGACGAATATAAAAAGTGCCCCAAAGTTTTTAGCAACGGATATTGGTCAAATAGAAAAGGTAAAGAAATTCAAATATTTGGGTGAGACAATTCAAGAAAATGGTTTAGAAAAATCTGTTATAGAGGAGAGGATACAAAAGATGGAAAGAGCGTACGGTATAACTAAGAATGCTTACAACAAAAAGTGCTTATCAAGGAAACTTAAAATAAAGCACTACAACACAGTAGTGAAACCAGAATGCCTTTATGCCAGTGAATGTCTAGCACTGAACTACAAGCTTGATAAATTAGAAATATTAGAAAGAAGAATTATAAGGAAAATATTAGGTCCTCTAAGAATTGCAGAGTTTTGGAAATTAAGTAGTAATAATGAAATTTACCAGAACATAGAAAACATATCAGAAACAATAAGAAAAAGGAGATTGCTATTTCTTGGACACATTTACAGAATGGATGACAATAGACTAACTAAACGAATCTTCAAGTACCTTTGGGAAAAGAAATCAACTACCACCTGGATTCAAGAAGTCAAGAAAGACCTGCAAAGGAAACATACGAGAAGAAGAATTATTGGAAAGAAAGATTTTTAGGAAGAAAGTCTTACAAATGGAAGGATTCCAAGGGAGGAAGGAAAAGAAAACAGGCACAAAGTGGACTGAAGACAGGAAAAAGAAACACAGTGAAACAATGAAAGAATACTGGAAGAAAAGGAAAGAACAACTAAGGAGGAACAATTGAAATTGTAACGTGGTTCTTAGAAGGCCGGAACGCAAGAAGAATAATAATAAGAAGAAGATGAAGAAGAAGAAGAAGAATGCCAAGAAATGTGAGGATTTTAGAACCATCAGTTTGATTTCTCATAAAGCGAAAGTTTTACTTATAATAATAAATAGAAGACTCTATAGAAGTCTGGACAAATGTATTGCAGAGGAACAGTACGGATTTAGAAGAGGAAAAGGAACAAGAGATGCAATTGGACCGTTAAAACTATAGGTGAGAGATACACTGAAGGAGGAAAAGAAATTTGTAATGTTTTCATTGACTTGGAGAAAGCCTTTGACAAAGTACAGTGGAATAAATTAATGGACATTCTAAGGAAGAAAGGGGTTGGCTTGAGGGAAAGAAGGCTGATTAACAACGTATACTTACAACAGAAAATAAGAGTGAAGATTGGGAATGAGATGACAGAGGAAAGAACAATTGGAAGGTGAGTTAGGCAAGGCTGCTGTATCTCTCCAATACTGTTTAACAAGTATTTGGAGCATATTATTCAGAAATTTATGGAAGGAAAAGGAGAAGTGCGGGTTGGTGGTAGGAGGATAGAATGTATTCGATTTGCTGATGATATGGTGTTATTGGCAAAGTGTGAAATATTTACGCTTGGAATGATAGAAGATTTAAAAAGACCTGTCAAGAATTCGGAACAAGAATCATTAAGAGAAAGACAAAATATATGATGAGTGCAAGGAAAGTAAGGACAACTGTAAAGCTACAATTTCAATTGTTCCTCCTTAGTTGTTCTTTCCTTTTCTTCCAGAAGTGCTTTCAAATATCTGGGAATCATAATAACGGAAGACATGAGATGCTAACAGGATATAAAACTCGTGTCGCAATTGCCAACAAGGCATTTAAAAAGAAGAGGAGGCTGCTTTGTGAGTGCATGGACATTACCTGAGGAAGAAAATGGCGAAGTGCTTTGTATGGAAGGTGGCATTATACGGAGCTGAGACAAAGTCATTGAAGAAAGAAGACTGGAAGCATTTGAGGTGTGGATTTGGAAGAAAATGGAGGGGATAAAATTGGCAGAGAAAGCGAGAAATGGAGAGGTGCTGAGAAGAGCGGGGGAAGAGAGAGAAATATTAAACGTAAACAGGAAGAGAAAGCACAACTGGCTTGGACATTGGATGAGAAGAGATTTTATATTGATGAAAGCTATGGAAGGAACGGTGAATGGAAGAAGAACAGGAGGAAGAAACCAGATGATTGGTGGTATAAGGATAGATGCCAATTATGAGAAAACGAAGAGGGTATCAGGTGACAGGATTGCATGGAGAGCTGCCATGTGAAGACCTGCTCTAGGGAGGAACACTAATGATGATGATGATGATGATGATGATGATGATGATTTATTTTAGATCGCAGCAAGGTCTTATGGCGACGATGGGACAGGACAGTCTTTGGTTTCTCCTTTCTTGTACTGCCATGGAGATGTTCCGTGGCTTGGTCAGTGGCTTTTCGGAGGCATCTCTAATTCCCGCAACCTTTCTCCTATTTGTTGTTATGCACTCTCACAACACAGACTTTCACGACCACTAAATGACACAGTATTTTGGGGATATTAGGTCGTTTAATATATGCTAACACGTTTGAAACCTGCAACCAGGATCGTCTTCAGAGAAATTAAAAGTGAAGAATGAAAACTGTTTACGGCAACTGTCAGTCCATAGTAACCAGACTCAAGACAGAAAGACCAAGTGTCGGGGTGCAAAATGTTTCTGTTTACAAATGACAGATGCTGCATCATAAACGATTTGTTGTACATTAATAGTGAAAGGTTTTTAAGGTGAAGCACCTTTCCATACATACAGCTCAATATATGTATTTTGGGACGTGACATGAAGCAAAATAAACACAACATATTTGCCCCTTTTGCATCTTCTTGGGAGATTGCTACATTTTGCCACCTTTTCCCTCTTATTTCATGCTTAAGAACTTGTATATCTATTTTTAAAAGATTAGACAGAGTTTTTTTGAACAGATATTTAAAATTTTGTTTAATCAGAAGTCAACAATAGTCAATAAATAAATCATCATCATCATCATCATCTGTTTACCCTCCAGGTTCGGTTTTTCCCTCGGACTGAGCGAGGGATCCCACCTCTACCGCCTCAACGGCAGTGTCCTGGAGCTTCAGACACTTGGTCGGGAGATACAACTGGGGAGAATGACCAGCACCTCGCCCAGGCGGTCTCACCTGCTATGCTGAACAGGGGCCTTGTGGAGGGATGGGAAGATCGGAAGGGATAGACAAGGAAGAGGGAAGGAAGAGGCCGTGGCCTTAAGTTAGGTACCATCCCGGCATTCGCCTGGAGGAGAAGTGGCAGAGCCGGGAATCGAACCCGGGCCTCCGGGGGTGGCAGCTAATCACGCTAACCACTACACCACAGAGGCGGACCAATAAATAAATATTAAAATATAATTTATGGAAATCACCATTAATTCACATCCCATGGACCATCAAGCAGGCGAAGCAATTAATCAACAACAAAGACATAGAACTTTTTACAGTGCATGGCTATAGTGCCTGATTTGATTGAGTTTGGAAGAAGGTATGGGGGAGGAGGAACAGTGGGAGAAGTTGATGAGTGTTAGGGTCAACATTGATGGATTTGCAAAATAAAAAAATCGGATAAAATATGAAAAACAATGCAGTTATGGAAACCTTTGCAACTTGGACTGAACTCCCTTCACGAGTACTGACAAAATATGCTTCAATGGTTTCTGTAGATGTCAAGCGGAGTTTCTTTGTAATATAAGGATCTACTGATCTCAAAGCACCAGCGACTTACTGTCAAAATCATTCAAAAACTGTGGGTAATCCAATATGAGAAGTTTATTAATTATTAGAGCCCAGTACATGGGAAAAATAAAGTTCATGTAACTGGTTTAAACCTCGTTAAAGTGATTTAATCAACAGTTTTTTTGTATATATTTTCAGAATATTCCGCACCCCCCCCCCCCACTTTTCTCTCCATATTTTCCACCTTAAAATCCTTTCCTTACTCATTATGTATCGCATGTTCTTCCACATCAGACTTAAGTGCCTGTGATGTTCCTTGACCCTCGTCGCTACCTTCCTACAGTTCGCTTGGCACTAAGATCCACAGCAGCAAGGAATCATATATTGCAGCACAGTTCAAACCAATATGATCTTTAACAGATCAAAAATAATTCCCTATGATGATATTAGCCTTAAAGATGGTCTTGATATTGTGCATTCTCAGAATGTTGCCAATCCTATCCGTGACAGATTGTACGTATGGCAAGAAGGCCAGATCCAAAGGAGAGGAATCACGTAACAATCTGCCTTGTAATAAAAATGTTATTCGTTTTACGTCCCACTACTACTTTTGACAATTTTCGGATACGCCGAAGTATTGGAATTTTGTCCCGAAGGAGATCTTTTACGTGCCAGTAAATCTACAGACACGAGGCTTACGTATTTGAGCGCCTTAAAATACCGCCGAACTGAGCCAGGATCGAACCTGCCAAGTTGGGGTCAGAAGAACAACGTCTCAACCGTCTGAGCCACCCAGCCGGAGAAAGTGAAAGAGATTGGGTGGGCACCAAGGAGAGTGGAAGATCAAATAAATAAATAAATAAATAAATAAATAAATAAATAATTAAATAAATAAATAAACTCCGCCATTGCCGGTCCCAAGCCCGGGGCCCCATCTTGCAAGTGATGGGGAAGGAGGAGGGGGAGGAGTAACAACCTCGTAAAAAAACCTGGGTCCATCTGGCTCCGGATGGTAGCACCCTGTAAGGGCCCCTGCCTAGGGTTACAGGTGAAACCTGGTCAACGGTCTCGAAGGCGGATGAGGAATTTAATGTCCCAACGGTGGAGAGAGCGGAAGAACCTAGTGGAGTAAAGCACGAATAAAAAATCATTTCGGACTAACAATCCGATCTTATCTTGGAATTAATTTCCTACCTTGTACAATGTACAATTTCAATTGCAGAATGGAAAGTCCGCTGAATGAAAGCACTACCCCAGGTGGTAGCTCGGAAGAGAAATCCACCATTGCGTTATGCAATGCATTGGGACCTAGGGTTCTGGGGAGTCCCAACATCTGCAATAAGGGTGAGTCGGAGCATCCTTGGAATCCTTTCAGACTTAAATTTAAGAGGAAATTCTTTGCAGGCACTCTTAATGTAAATTCCTTGCTAAAAACCGGCAAACAGAAAGAACTGGAAATTTTCTTAGATAGACATGAAATCCAGATCTTAGCAGCTCAAGAGACACGGTTTATGGATGAGAATGTAACAGAAACCAAAAACTATAGAATCTTTAAAGGTAAACCAGCAATCAAAATTATGAAAGGAATGCCACTACTAGGTACCGCCTTTTATGTCCATAAAGCAATAGTTGATAATGTTATGGAATTTAAATCTAGTTCAGAAAGGTTATCTCTTCTCACACTTAAATGCAAGAACAAAAAGTATACATTTGTTAACTGTCATGCACCAATAAATGAAGATAATAGCAAGAACCCAAGTAAAACTGAAGAATTCTGGAGTCTTCTAGATGATGAAATGTCAAAAATTCCAAAATCAAATGTTATTATTCTACTCGGTGATTTTAATGCACAGATAGGCAAAGAAAAAGTTTTCAGCAAAACAGTAGGGGCATATCCGGCACACAAAAGAACAAACAAAAATGGCATGAGACTAATTAATCTCTGTAAATCCTTTCACCTAAAATTAATGTCGACCTTCTTCAAGAAACTTCCAAGAAAGGCTAAAACATGGGTGTCCCCAAATCCGATGTTAGGTGAGTTTCAGTTGGACCATGTAGCTATTTCTCAAGAAAGTATTAAGGAAATTATGAATGTTAAAGTAATAAGAAGTGGGGAGTTTGACTCCGATCATTACCTCTCTAAAATTAAGCTAAAGCTTCTACCTCGCAGGAATCAAAGAAGGCCGAGAAAATTAATGAAATACAACATAGATAGGCTCAACATTACACAAGCAACTATAGAAAACTTTCAGGAAGAAATTAAAATAACTCAGCATGGCAAATGGCCAGAATTATCTAAACAGATTAATAGTGCAGCGAAGAAAGTATTTGGATCAGTTAAAACTAAAAAGAAAGTATGGTGGAATAACGTATGTGAGGAAGCACTTATGGAAAGAGTGAAAAAGTGGAAAAAATGGAAATGTTCCGGAAAGAATGAACACTATGAGCTATTTAAACAACAAAGAAAGGAAACAACAAGAATAATAAGGCAGGTTAAAAGATCTTTTGAAAAATCGCAGCTAGTAGAAATTGAGAATAAGTTTGTAAAAAATAACTCCCGAAATTTCTATCAGACCTTTAAGAATAACCTGAAAGGTTATCAATCCCGGAGCATTTGCTTCAGAGATGCAAATGGTAATATTGGCCTTAACAATGCCGAGAATTGTGATATTCTGGCAAAACACTTCGAACACCTGCTGAACTGCCCTGAGCCAAATCATAAATTAGAATTTTCAGAAATTCAGGAAAATCTAGAAGCTGATTCACCTCCAACAGCGGAAGAAATAAAGGAAGCAATAAAAAATCTTAAAAATAACAAAGCTAGTGGGGAAGACTCCATAACAGCTGAACTTTTAAAATGGGCTGAACCAAAAATTATAGAAGATCTACAAATAATCTTTGAAGAAATTTGGGAAACAGAAAAGATCCCAGAGGATTGGAAAGTGGCTCTAATACACCCATTACACAAGAAGGGTAACAAGCAGGATGTCAACAACTACAGAGGTATATCTCTCTTGCCAGTTGCTTACAAGATATTCTCAACAATACTACTAAATAGAGTAAAATCGACACTGGACAGTCAATTGGGTGAATATCAAGGTGGATTTAGAGAAGGAAGATCTTGCTCCGAACAGATTTTCAACCTGAAATCTATAATTCGACACAGATTAATAAACTCCAAAGACATAGTTGTAACATTTATTGACTTTAAAAAAGCCTTTGACTCTGTTGATAGGGAAACCCTAGATAAAGTAATCCGTGAATTTGGAGTTAAAACTAAATTGGCAAACCTAATTCGTGAAACACTTACAGACACTATCTCGAAAGTAAAATTTATGGGTGAAGTATCTCGACCTTTCAAAATAAATACAGGTGTCAGGCAGGGCGATGGTCTATCTCCACTCCTTTTCAATTGTGTCATGGAGAAAATTGTAAGAATTTGGAATGAAAAACTGAAAGAATATAAAATATTGCCACTCATGCTGGGGAAGAAGAGCAAAGGTGTTGCAATAAATTGCCTAGCATTTGCAGATGACTTTGCCATACTTTCAGAAAGCCTTACAGATGCAGCAATGCAAGTCAATCTCCTTGAAAAGACAGCCAACATGACAGGCTTGAGAATCTCTGCCGAGAAAACAAAATTTTTGACGAATATAAAAAGTGCCCCAAAGTTTTTAGCAACGGATATTGGTCGAATAGAAAAGGTAAAGAAATTCAAATATTTGGGTGAGACAATTCAAGAAAATGGTTTAGAAAAATCTGCTATAGAGGAGAGGATACAAAAGATGGAAAGAGCATACGGTATAACTAAGAATACTTACAACAAAAAGTGCTTATCAAGGAAACTTAAAATAAAGCACTACAACACAGTAGTGAAACCAGAATGCCTTTATGCCAGCGAATGTCTAGCACTGAACTACAAGCTTGATAAATTAGAAATATTAGAAAGAAGAATTATAAGGAAAATATTAGGTCCTCCAAGAATTGCAGAGTTTTGGAAATTAAGAAGTAACAATGAAATTTACCAGAACGTAGAAAACATATCAGAAACAATAAGAAAAAGGAGATTGCTATTTCTTGGACACATTTACAGAATGGATGACAATAGACTAACTAAACGAATCTTCAAGTACCTTTGGGAAAAGAAATCAACTACCACCTGGATTCAAGAAGTCAAGAAAGACCTGGAAAGGAACAACATACGAGAAGAAGAATTATTGGAAAGAAAGATTTTTAGGAAGAAAGTCTTACAAATGGAAGGATTCCAAGGGAGGAAGGAAAAGAAAACAGGCACAAAGTGGACTGAAGACAGGAAAAAGAAACACAGTGAAACAATGAAAGAATACTGGAAGAAAAGGAAAGAACTAAGGAGGAACAATTGAAATTGTAACGTGGTCCTTAGAAGGCCGGAACGCAAGAAGAAGAAATAAATAAATAAATAAATAAATAAATAAATAAGGAAGTAACATAGAATAGGAAGGAAAAATAGAAAGATGGGCAAGTAAGCAATAATAATAATAATAATAATAATAATAATAATAATAATAATAATAATAATAATCGAGCAAGTGGCTGCACGGTTTGGAAAGATAGTGGTTCGAACCTATCAACTGTTTACTTAACCATTTTATAAACGATTTCACAGAACTTGGAGATTTATCAAGCATTTCCCTTGATAAATTAACCCATTCCTTAATTCCTATAAACGAATATTTTCCTAGTTTTCCTCTTGAATTTTAACTTTATCTTCGTATTATGATCGAATCTACTTTTATAATCTCTTCTCAGTATCCAGTATTCGGGAGATAGTAGGTTCGAACCCCACTGTCGGCATTTCCCATTTCCACACCAGGCAATTGCTGCGACTGTACCTTAAGTAAGGCAGCGACCGCTTCCTTCCCAATCCTAGCCATTTCCTATCCCATCGTCGCCGTAAGACCTATCTGTGTCGGTGCGACGTAAAGCCAATTGTATAAAAAAATCTTTTCTTTTCTTCTGTATATGTTTACCCTCCAGGGTCGGTTTTTCCATCGGACTCAGCGGGGAATCCCATCTCTACCGCCTCAAGGGCAGTGTCTTAGACCTTCAGACTCTGGGTCGGGGGATACAACTGGGAGAATGACCAGTACCTCGCCCAGCCGGCCTCACCTGCTATGCTGAAGAGGGGCCTTGCGGGAGGATGGAAATATTGGAAGGGATAGACAAGGAAGAGGGAAGGAAGCGGCCGTGGCCTTAAGTTAGGTACCGTCCCGGCATTTGCCTTGAGGAGAAGTGAGAAACCACGGAAAACCACTTCCAGGATGGCTGAGGTGGGAATCGAACCCACCTCAACTCAGTTGACCTCCCGAGGCTGAATGGATCCCGTTCCAGCTCTCGTGCCAATTTTCAAATTTCGTGGCAGAGCCGGGAATCGAACTTGGGCCTCCGGGGGTGGCAGCTAATCACACTAACCACTACACCACAGAGGCGGACTTTGAAAATCTCCACTAAAACTTATTCGTCTACTAATGCCATTTCTCCACTGACAGCTCGGAGCAGCTCGTCTCCTTACTCTGAAGTCTTTCCATCCCAAAGTTTTCAGCATTTTCGTAACACTTCTGATTTGTCGAAAATCATCCATAACAAATCGTGCTCCTTGTCTTCGAATCTTCTCCGGTTCTCGTATCAAGTAGTCCTGGTGATGGTCCCATACACTGGAGCCATACTCTAACTGCGGTCTTACCAGAGACTTATACGCCCTCTCCTTCTCATCCTTACTGCAACCCGTGAATACTCTCATAATTATATGAAGAGATATGTACACTTTATTTATAACCTCGTTAATATGATTACCCCAATGAAGGTCTTTCCGCACCGGTATGTTGGTACTTAAGTACCTACTGTGATCCCCGTGAGGTATTCTCACCACATCACTACAGTAATAAAAATTGAGAGGACTTTTCCCGAAAATTACAACCTGACTTTATTCTTACCCTGTTTACCATCATACGATTGTCTACTGTTTATCTCACAATATTTCTGGGGTCCTTTTTTTCAATCGCTTACAATCCTGTAACATAATTTACTACTGTATACAGTATAACATCATCCGTAAAAAGTCTCATCTTAATTCCAGTTCTTCACTCGTAACTCATAACTTTAAATGTACATTAGAAAATATAGAGGTCCAATAGAGGTCCCTTGCGGGACTCCCCTTCTTAATTATTACAGGATCAGATAATGCTTCACCTAATGTAATTTCCTGAGCTCTATTTTCTAGAAATTTAGTCACGCACTCCACCACTCTTTTGTTTACTTCAATACCACTCTTTGTCTAGCCCAATATCTACAGTAGCAACGCTACTCTCCATCCATACGATATATTCACGTTAAAAAGAGAAAATTTTCGGCCTTCCTGATATGAACTACAACACAAAGAGTGTTTGATATACATTTAAATTAATTCTGAATAAACATAGGAAGTCCTACATCCCTATTCTCGGATTTCAATTGAAGCGAACTGTGTTGTCTTCGTCCCCCAGAGACTCATGAAGCCCCGAGGGTTCTAACCGCAATCAGTCTCCTGTCTAGCCCTGCTTCCCGCTCGGTAATTAAAATGTCGGCACTACTCAGAGACGGACGTAATTCGGTGGTTCTCGGATGTCACGACTGTCGTACTTGCTAGCCTCTCTCACTGGTCAGTATTTCTCCCCGGAAGTGAAGCTACTCGATGTTCCTCTTCACATATGTTTCGTTGAAATTTACACTTTGCGCTTTTCCACAGTCACGTTCGATCCCGTTCATAATCAACGGCGTGTTAATACCACTGCAAAACCTTAAGACTGGAATGAACAAATGTCTGACACTTGCAGGAAATTGTGTATTTCGGATATTTGATGATTGTAGCTTATAGCAAAAATCACTCCACTTTAGAATCTCCAGTTTCAACTTTATTCAAAGTCATCTTCAGTTGGTTTAATTCGTGGTAAAACTGTATCTAAACCCCATCATTATCAGTATACATTTCGCTTCACTCACTCATAATTCACCAGTCACTTCTTCCACACACTCAACAACTCAAACTATCGCGATGTTGTAGGCCTATTAGTTGATGCTACCGAGGAACAAACAAATAAACTACATAAGGCAATGAACTCTTGCATCCGTTTTATGTTTTACATTAAAGTATGCCCCTCATGTCACCCCCTATTACGAGACACTCGGCTGGTTAAGGCAAAATAAATATTTACACATTGCGCCTCTCAGTTTCCAACTGTTAAATGCACCCTTTGAGCGCCGCGTGCTATTATGGTTTTCGTGCCGCTGAGCGCCAAGGCGAGTTTCCGTTATTTTTTTGCAAGCTTTTGTTTGATCACACACAGTTCAGCTGTTATTGTAGGTGGAAACTTGAAATTTTCGTTATTTTTTTTACTAATATGATTGCCTATACGAATAAAGCCTTACTCAGTTCATTTATGACCATTAGTAAACGTTTGGCAGCCTAAATTCAAAAATATAAATAAAAGATAAAACAAAACAAAAGTTTAGCAATAAAATGTAGATAGAACAAATTTTTGTATACATCGCGAATATATTTATTGAATAGTACAACCTATTATGAAGCTGTATTGAAAATTTCATTCATTTTGTGCCTAAAATAAATCTGTAGTAAAAATAATTAATTTTTATATCCAAATGAGCTAAAAAACAAGTCTAATTACACCCGTTTCGTTTATATACCAATACTTACTAAATACGGTATGCACTTACATAACATTAATAATAATAATAATAATAATAATAATAATAATAATAATAATAATAATAATAATAATAATAATAATAATAATAATAAAATTCAGTACAAGTATATTTTCCAAGACCTCTCAAACACACTTATGTTTTGTCAAGCACAATGGATATATAATCATTTTCACAACAATAAATGAACAAGTAAAAGATCGAGAGCAACTAGACACAGAGCGGACAAGGTTCACAGCCACGCCAAGTAATGCGGGCCAATAAATATGCCTGCTGATTGGACTAATATACTGAAAATATACCTTGAAAATAAACGAGGCTGTTTTTTGCAAAAAATAGTAAGTCTTTAAATAAATATATTTGGAAACTGTGAAAGGAAATGACTGTTGCTTTTAATAATAAAAAATAAATACTGAACATCCTTTTGAAAGGACGTTGGCGCTCAAAGTGTGAAGTAAGCATGCAGTATCATTCCTCACATCTTAGCTACCCCTCCTCCACTCACACTAATCTCTTACTACAAGTTACCCATAAACAGTACAGTACATCAGTGTATAATCAATCATGCTTTGTGACTGTTGCTCGACTCTTTTACTCAAGAGTTAGGACGTACACGACATTAGCATCTTTTAAGAGATCTTACCGAGATTTCCTCCTAAGTACGAGGGCAAGTCAATAAGTATCTGCAATCAATTTTATAATTTATTACAAAAAGACTACACACTTTTTATTGATATTTTCCAACACAGTCACCCTGCTTTTCAATGCACATGGTCCACCGTTTAACAAGCTTTCTGATAACCTCTGCAAAAAAAAGGTTTTTGGTTGCGCAGCAAGCCACGTGTGCACCGTTTCCTTCACCTGTTGATTTCATACGCAGATCCATGGCTAATGTGCATATGATTCACCACGTCATCAACAGTCACTCTCTTTTAATCAGGGTCGTATCACGCACTTGTTCAATATTGGCATCTGTTACGGCTACAGATGGACGCCCGGATCTTTCCCGCTCCTTCACGAACCTGCGACGCCCTTTGAACTGTTCAGTCCACTGGTAAACATTTCGCTGTGGCAAAACATTCTCCCCGTATTATGCTGAAAGTCTCCTATGAATTTCCGCTCCTGACACACCCTCAGACCACAGAAAACGGATTACGAAACGCTGCTGTTCCTTGCTGCAAACAGCCACGAGCCTACTACGCTGGCGTAGCAGGGAGAGAGTAATACTCCCACGTGGCGCGTCCCAGGTGTCGGGGGTCCTACCGGCTTGCCGGCAGACTTGAGGGAAATAAAATAACTCTCGTGATCCAAACACACAACCCCCTGTGGGTGGGGGACGCAGACAAAGAATACACCCACGGTATCCCCTGCCTGTCGTAAGAGGCAACTAAAAGGGGCGACCAAGGGGTGATTGAATTAAAACCATGAAACTATTTGTGATCAGTATCACCACGCGGGGAACACCATAGATCGCTTTTGCTTGCGCGTAGTACCACTCTGTTAAGTACCAAATCGGTTTGTGATTAGTAGCAAAAGAGTGCGTTGCCGGCTTTTACAGTACCTGTGATTAGTACCACTATATGAGCGACACCATGGTTCTGGCTTGCCTATGATTAGTAGCAACTATATCAGGAATACCACGGGATAGCGCGAGTCCCTGTAGTTAGTAAACGTATGTGATGCACACCATAGGTTTGCGTTTCCTGTAAATGGCGCCGCAATGTGCGAAACACCATAGGTCTGTATTACATGTGCGAATTTCATTACCTGTGAGTAGTACCATACTGTGTGGAATACCGTGGGTCTACGCTACTTTTGATTAGTACCGCAACATGAAAAATACTATGGTTCTACTTTCCTAGCGATAAGTACCATTATGAGGGGCCGATGACTTGGATGTTCGACCCCTTTAGACTGCAAGCATCGTCGATTCAGTATTATGCTATAGATGCAGTCCCTTGGTCAGTAATACTACTATTTCACGTCAGTTTCTGTGAATATGAGAAATTGTGGGTAGGATCCACTGATTGTTTTAAATTCATATCCATCCATTCATTCTTCGTCATCACGTTTTGAATTCTGGTCAGTGGAGGATTTTTGGCTTTTAATTTGTCATTCCATTTCGTCTATTTCGTACCACTAGGGAACGATGACTTCGATGTTAGGGCTCTTAAACAACAAGCATCATCATCATCATCATCGTCATTATGGTGCAAACAGAGAGTGGCGCGGCCATGTTTACGTCATAAGCGCAAGCTGTACTGATCTGGTAACTCTGAAACCTACCATAGACGTAGATAACGGTGCCATCTACCAGCTGGTGAGCACACAACGCCATATACACAACCTGAAGACAATTAGAGCAAAATTGCAGGTACTTACTGATTTGCCTACGTACGTAGCAAGGTTGTATGAATTCATGGGTGAATGTGAGAATAAATAGCGTAGTACTGACGTACTTACATTAATTAATGATTGTATTACGATGCCTCTAATCATGTAGATTATTCGTTTCCTACGTAATTCTAGAACCAATAGTCCATAATATGTGATAGATAATATGTTAATTTTTACGTTATTGTTAAAATCATTATTATTACTCATAAGCATCTAGTTAGAAACACAATTTAGTCAATATTTATAACATTTCACCATTTTTTCACCGTATGTTAAAAGCTTCTTTCGCCCCAATCACTACCATCATCCATATTTAGAGTAATGCTTCCATAAGGTGACATTCAATACGTTCCGCAGAGAACTTTGCTCTGCGTCTTCATAAGGAAACCTCTAAGGAAGTCCTGATCGTGAATAGACGAGGTTCTGAAGCATGTGCATAAGGAAATCTAGATGATTAGAACATGCTGAAGTTTGTTGTATGAGGGGCAGTCAAATGAAAACCGAACTCCCGCCATAACACACATTCCGCGCGAAATGTGGTAACACTGTTTTTACGTATCCATACTGCCATCAGTGTGGTAGGAGAACTGCATAGTGACAACTCACAGGTGCACGCAGTTGTTGGGTCGTGTCTTTATTGTTGCGCGGATTGGTCTAGAGCAGGGCCTCTCAGGGTGCATGCACCAGTGCATTGCACTGTGCACGGTGCAAAAGACGACTTCGCTTGGTTAACCAGACTGCACACCCCCACTCCTCGATTTGGAGCAATAGCGCTGTCTCTCTCTTTCCCCAGGCCTGTCTCCCTCTTCCTCACTTGCTCCGTAGCGCTCCAAATCCGAGCCGAGTCGCCCCGAGACGACGGCCTGGTCCGAGCCAAGCCGAGTGGGACCGATGCACAGTGCACAGGACCTGTGCGGCTCAGTTTGCACCCGTGAGATTTAGGGCGTTTGAGAGGCCCTGATCTAGAATGTTCGTCCAGCTGTAGGAAATGGAAGTGAGCAAAGAAGTGCAGAGAATTGTAGTTTGCTTTCTGGTGGATTATGCGAAACTCATCGTCGCATGTCTGCTGTGTTTGGCGAACACTGCATGTCCATTGCGAGTGTGCACGAGTGACATAGGAGATTCCGAGAAGGGCGCTGATCGCTGCAGGACGATGAGCGCCCAGGGTAGACTCACCGAGTCATTACTCCTGATGTGATAGGGTGGACTGATGACCTTATCCGGAAAAACTGACGAATCACGGAGAAAGAAAGACATTCGTGGATGTCAGTTTCATTCGGACGGGGAAGTGTAAGAGTGGGTGCGGTTGTGGATCTGTCAGCGACCTACCTCTTTCTACAAAACTGGAATTGATCGTCTCGTCTCCCAGTGAGATTTTGGTGTTGAATTTTGAAAAAAAGAATATTTCTTGGTCACGTTGTAGCGGGTGTTAGGTTTTCACTTAGGTCATCGGCCCAGGAATGTAAAGAGGTATGGTATAAAAAAATTGGACGGTGTCAGCGCTATGGATAAACCTCCATACCCTAGTGTACTGTTCAGTGCTATCAGTTCAATCTAAGAGCTATAGTGAAGTTACCTTAACAAATCTGATTGATTTCCGGCAGGAACTGTAAATTCTTAATACAGTTAGAGTAAAACAAATAAAAATATCTGATTAGTTTCCGGCAACAGTAAAACAAGTCATAATAAAGAGGAAACAGTGTGACTAAGTCATATCTATGTATTGTTTTACTGTGCATTTTTAAAATTTAAAAATGCTATTTGTTCGGGGCGTCGACCTAGAAAGTTCTTTTGCACCATATGTGAGGAACCTGCTTGTATTTTGTAAATGGCGGACGTGTAAAGTTTTGATGCGAGGAAAGGAACGTTAAGGACGACACAAACACCCAGTTCCCAGGCCAGGGATATAAATCGTTTACAATTAAGAAAACCCTGACCCGGCCGGGAATCGAATCCGGGGCCGCCGAGTGACAGGCGGACGCGTTGCCCCGTACACCGAGGGGCCGGACTTATTGTCCATAACTCACATCTTCATACCTTTTTTTCGGAATTGGGTATTTTTAAAGGAAATTTTCCAGTGAGAACGTATCAAAATGAAAAAAGAAGAAAGATCTGTTGTGCGTCAGGGTTGCAAAAATTAGATATATATATTCACCAAAGTAAAATTTTATTAAGGTTTTATTTTTCACAAACAAGATTAAAGGAAACACCAACCCTTGAATTATATATAAACAAAATTTAACAGCATTTTGGGGGTCACCTAGCATGGCTGGTTAAGGAGTGACTGGATTACCTGGAAGGAACTGGGTTCGATTCTCCGTCAGAAGGTCAAAAGTTAGAAACAATTCTCCCAAGCCATGGGTTTTTCAGCATAGTACAGAGATGTTTTCTTTTTAGGATGGGTAGGAAGCAAACGTGGAGTATATGTTCGATTTCATCCCAGAAGTAGCCTAGAGCTGAAACGAAGAAACTAGCTGAATCATTTCGAGGATGATCAAGAACGGAGTATTAACTCATATTTGAGGACGCTGTATGGCAGAGCCAGGAATCGAATGCAGTTCAACCTGCAGTGACCCTGATGGTGAGGGATTCGTCCTAATGAGAGAAGCTCGCCTCTCCTCTGGGACACTATCGTACGTCGCAATGCAGGTTGCACTATCCAGCAAGAAAGAACGAGATCTCTAATTGCTGTCACGGAATACATAAAACTATCGCAAGTATCAAAGTTTGGCTGCAAGCCACATGTAATTCGATTCACATCCGTACCAGGTCTCGGTACCTACGGTGATATCTCCTCTCGCTTCGCCTTCGTGCCTCCGACGAACACAGTGGCAAGAAAAAAACCTACAAGATAAATTCTCAGGTCGAAGTTCTGTTTTTATTTTTGGCAGGTAATCTTCGTCTCTTGAAATTTAGACAAAAGAAATATTTAGCTAATAATAATGAATGTATAAAGGGGCCTAACATCCAGGTCATCGGCGCCCAGGTAAAAATACTGCAGCATTGTGGAGTGCTAAGGACTGAAGAAGAAGGAAAGAGAAAAGGAAGGAAGCGATTGTAATTGAATGAGATAAAGAGTAAATCAGAAGGAAAGGAGCGAGGGAACAAAAATAATGAAGAAAGGGATAATGACGCGGGAAGGAAGGGAATAATAATAATAATAATAATAATAATAATAATAATAATAATAATAATAATAATAATAATAATAATAATAATTGTTACGGACTTTTCCGTGGTAGGTAGAGGTGAAAGAAGGTGCGGGTGTGAATGGGTTTCAAGCTACGAAATTATAGTGCAATGTAAAATTAATTTAAAATTTAACAAGGTTATATTTTCTTTTCGAAAACAAAGAAATAACAAGCATAGCAGGTACAAAGTAGCAATTCAAAAGGGGTTAGTTACAATATTTACAGAATTTGGGCTTCGCGCCCCGACTTCACAATTCTTGGGCAATCAGCTCAGTTTTACCCCAAACACAAGTTTTACCAGAGGGGGAGAAAACCCCATTCATACCTAGGAGCCCTTGCTCCAAATTACACTGAAAAACCTCCATGAGGCATACAACCCAGAATTTTCAAAAGAGCCACTCGCTCTCAAAATTTAAGCCTCTCCCAGGCCACATCAAACTCCACCTTCAAGTTGTCCTCAACGGACATAAACACCGGGGTAAAATACCCAATCTACTGAGGTCTATTAAAAGAAAAGCAGGTTAATTAAATGACCTCTAAAATAACAATTTGAGAGGAGGCGAACTTGCACTCCTAATACACTTTGATTAAGACCTACTTGGCACTAGGCCGTTAATACAAGGGCTAATCCCATGCTAAAGAGGTGACTTAAGAAAAGAACAATTTATTTTACATTAACGAAAAATAAGTTGAGAAAATAAGTTCACCTCAAGACAATGTGAGTGGCAGCTCGAGAGGGTTAGCACTCTCTATCCCAATATGTCGTTTTAAAAGAGAATATATGAAAGGAGTAGTTACATTTTAGGAAAAGGTTACATGGCTGAACGCTTAGAACCCGCCCCGAAAGTTAAACTGCTGAGCTAGCAAAGAAAGAAGTTATTAATCGGCCATTACCTTGTGTTGAACGGCTGGAGAAGAAAGAGGCGCTTCCCGCCCCCTGCTATGTACTTAACACACTGAAAGATGGAACAGAAGTGGCCTAGAGACCCAAAAATCAGCAGTTTAAATACTCTCGCGGAAGTTTCTAGGCGTTAGGGGAAAGAAACACCCTCCCACAAACTCTTTATTGGATAGGACCCCGCAACAGATTAAAGTTGGGGGAAGATACATCTGATTGGATAGAAATTAATTTAAGAAATTCGGGATTGGTTAGGTTCAACACAAGGGGAAGAAAGGGGTAAATATTGCCAACTTAAACAATGATAGAAAGAAATTTAACAAAGAACAAACTCTTGAAATTAAATTTTCTCCAAAAAAATAGTTCTTTGACTCCGCACTAGGTTGCACTATTGTAGATCTTCAGTAGTGTCCTCTAGAAGAGAAAGTTCACACTTCTTACTTCAAGCGAAACAAAAACACATCAAAAATGACACAGTTCAAAAACTCAAAATTTTCCACGTGGTGACATCTTCTGAGACGGTAGAAAATTAATACTGTCAATAAAGTTCAGACTTCCTCCAGCAGAGGAGTTTCAACAGGCGCACATTTTAAATTAGCGGAGTGGAGGTGTACCGCCCGGTACAGACCTCCCCCCCCAAAAGTTCCTCCAGGGATGACACATGAAATCAGTTTGAAACAAGGTCCAAGTTATGCTGTGGGTATGAAGATTGATTGCCAAAAAATTTATAAGATTTTCTTAATTTGGGGTTGATTTGGTTTCAAAATTTGTTGTTGCAGATGAAGTAAAGTCTTTATATTTGTAGAAGTTGAATTTCTGAAGATAACTTTTTATACTTGAAAGTGAAGAAAAAAAATTTTCAAGGTCCACCAAATATTGCAGTAGAATTCCCAAGTGTAGTCATTACTTATGGTATCTGTTCATGTAGTAGATGGTGATGAAGTGGGATTGCCAGACCGGCCGTTGCGGCTTGCGTCCAAAGGAGGCCGCTCGGACCCCTCAAGTACCCTGAGATACCGCTCGCCCGCACTATGAGGGGAGCAGAGGTGTTGAAGCACGCCGCGCCCGCGGTGAACATATACAGGCTGCGGGCAAGTAGCAGGTCGTGCACCGCACATCAGCCTTGGCCGGGAGGAGAGCTCCGGCTCGCCGTGCACACGTCGTCCTCGCTGGGGCCGAGGGGGCCCGTCCTCTGCTCCAGTAGCTGCACGGCGCCGCGCGGCTGCGGGGGCACTGAAACATTAAAGCTTGGCGGCAGAATTGTGTTGGACTATCATCTTCTTTGAGGGTACAGGCTTGTGGAGAGGTTGAGGGGCCAGCGGCGTGCAAATATCCATGGCCTGAGTTAAGCCACTGTGTGTGTTGGAGCAGGAGACGGGAGCGTGGTAATGGCCGTGGCAAGGACAGGATGGCAGTTTAACAATCGGGGAGGTTTACAAGAAATGCTTACATATAAAATAAAATAGAAGGAGCAGAATGCCTTAAAAGTTGAACTCAAAAAAAAATATAACCTTCATATTCCTTTCAAATTATATGAAGCAAGTTGACACAAAATTTACACTGGTTTCACCTGTGACAGGTGAACCCTAAATATCCTCTCGGTGGCTGGATTGCTTAATAACAACGTAACCGGGGTGAGGAAATCGAGAATTATACAAGGCCCATGAAATCTGGGGGCAAGCTTGCCCGTGGGAACAAAATTTTTGACCATAACCTGGTCACCTACCTTCAAAGGGGTGGGTCTCCGTCCACGATCATACCTTTCCCTAACCTTTTCATGAGACACTTTAAGATTGGCTTTAGCCTTCTTCCAAAGATCTTTAATGTTATCCGGATCTATTGTCTCGGGTAGAATGTCATTCAGAGACCAAAGGTTAGAGAGCGGCGAGTTGGGAACAAACTTGAACATCAAAGAAGCTGGAGTAAACTTGTGAGATTCATGAACCGCCGAATTCAAAGCAAAAGCTATCCAATGCAGGGACGTGTCCCACCTGGAATGATCTTCATGATGATAGGCAATAAGTGCTGACCTGAGATTACGGTTAACCCGTTCAGCCAGAGATGGTTGAGGGTAATAAGCAGAAGTAGTTACATGAGAGATTGATAAGTCAAAACAGAATTTACGAAATAAATTGGATGTAAAAGCCTTAGCATTATCAGATACAATATATTGACACGGACCAAAAGAAGCAAAAATAGAATTTAAGCAGGTAATGGTAGACTGAGCGGTAGCCAGCTTAGTCGGAAATAACCAAGAAAATCTGGTAAAACCATCTACGCACACAAAGATGAACTTGTTAGCATTACCCTTTGACTGGGGGAAGGGTCCTACATAATCGATATACAGACGTTCCATGGGGCGCGACGCTTGATGCGAAGACAGAAGGCCTACCTTGGTGGACATGGTGGGTTTACTGAGCAAACAAGATTTACAAGCTTTTACGAGTTCACGGATTTCACTGTCCATACCTTTCCAGATGAACATTTCACGAATCTTTTCACGAGTTTTAAAGATACCCAGATGCCCTCCTAGTGGGGTCTCATGATAATACTTGAAGATCATAGGTACCAGAACAGCTGGAACGACAACTTTCATCATCCTATCATGCCTCGATGGGCAACATAGAACACCATTCCTCAGAACATAAGGGACAACATGTTCCCCAGAAGAAAGGGTTTCCATTATCGGAACCAGCGTCGGATCTTCACGTTGGTATTTCTCAATATCCCTAAAAAGCATGGGAGCATCTGTTAAGATGGCATTAACACCAGATAGTATGGACTCGGGAGGTGATGAACTGTCGACCGGTTCGTGGGTCTCGACGTCGTTATGAAACATACGGCTGAGTCCATCAGCAACAACATTTTCGGTACCTCTGATATGTCTAACATCAAACTGGAAGGCGGAAATACGAATAGCCCAGCGGGCTAAACGACCAGTACGACGCGGCCTACCTAAGACCCAGCTTAAGGCTTGGTTATCTGTCTCCAGGTCGAATTTGCCGTGTTCCAGATAGAGACGGAACTTTTCTAAGGCGAATAAGACTGCCAAACCTTCGAGCTCATAGATGGAATACTTGGCTTCTTGAGCCGACAATGTCCTAGACGCATAGGCGATGGGGCGCCTCCCTAGTTCAGTCTCTTGAAGAAGGACTGCAGCTACTGCTGACGACGATGCGTCGGTTTGGACAATGAATTTCTTCGAGAAATCAGGCATAGCAAGGACAGGGGCATTACAAAGCGCTAATTTAAGATCTTCAAAAGCGGCTTGTTGAGAAGGTCCCCACTCGAATTTGATGCCTTTCCTACGAAGAAGGTTTAAGGGCGCCGCTCTATTAGCAAAGTTAGGGATGGACTTTCTGAAGAAATTCACCATACCAATGAACCTGGCGATACCTTTAATGTCCTTGGGAGGTTTAAAATCACGGATGGCCTGTGTTCTAGAATGATCGACTGCTACACCATCGGGTGACACAATATGCCCTAGGAATGACATAGAGGGCTTAGCAAAGGCAACCTTGGACAACTTAACAGTTAACCCAGCCTTACGAAGGCGATCGAGAACTTCTCGCAAATGATCTAGATGTTCTTCAAAAGTCTCTGAAAATACGACGACATCATCTAAATAGTGATATAAGTACTCGAATTTGATGTCGGAGAAGACCCTATCTAGTAGCCTAGTGAGCACAGCTGCCCCCGTGGGGAGCCCGAAAGGCACGCGGTTGTATTCGTATAAATTCCAGTCCGTGGCAAACGCTGTAAGGTGTTTAGACTCTTCGGCAAGGGGAATTTGATTATAGGCCTGATTCAAGTCCAAGATAGTGAAGAACTTGGCCTTACGAAACCATGAAAAGCAAGAATGAAGGTCAGGAAGGGGCACAGATTGCAACACCACCTTCCGATTGAGAGCCCTGTAATCAATGACAGGCCTGAAGCCTCCTTGGGGTTTCGGGACTAGAAAAATAGGCGATGAATACGCCGACTTAGAGGGCCTAATAATACCCTCCTTCAACATCTGATCGATAATTTCTTTCAGAGCCTTCATTTTAGGTGGAGATAGCCTATAAGGTGGAAAACGGACAGGAATCGAATCCGTGACCTCAATTTTGTATTCAATAAGGTCAGTAACACCAAGAGTATCAGAGAACACCTCTGGAAATGACTGACATAATTTACGAATACTATCAGCCTGCTCCTCAGGTAGATGTCTAAGGTCTAACAACATCTCATCCTGGGTAGGCGAAATAGATGAACATGACACAGAATTACACTTTAACAAGGGAATTTTACAATTGGACGCAAATTTGAATGTGCACGACTTACTCTGAAGATCGAGCACAAGACCAGTGTGAGAAATAAAGTCCGCTCCCAGTATGATGGGGCAAGACAGGTGCTTAGCCACAAACAATTTAATTTTCCAAGTAAACTTAAAAATACGAATTTTGACCAGTACGGAACCTAGAATTTCTAATGGAGATGAATTAGCCGAAACATATTGAATAGGAGATGAGACGTAATCAGGTAGTTTACAAACAGCTTTCAATTTAGAATACCATTCAGCCGAAATAATCGAACAAACACTGCCTGAATCTAAGAGAGCTGTTATAGGCTCGTTATTTAACTCAATCTTAAGAAAAGGAACAGGTGCGGGGGTATCCGCCGCAATCCTAAGGCACTCTTTGGGGCATTCAAAAGATGTATTCGAAGACTTATCGTTCCCTGAATTCTCGACCTTTTTGCCAGGGGCTGAGCCTTGGGAAGCAGAATTAGTTGACTCAGCCGCAGCCACTAGTCACTTTTGATTGTTGTTGAAAGTTACACCAGAAGTTGAGCAGGAGGGGGTGCTATTCGAATTGGGACAATTCTTGGCGATATGTGAGAAAGCCCCACATTTAAAACAGCCTTGTGATGAACCAGCTCCATTATTTGCCCTACTAGTTTTGATCAGAGGACACTTATTGCGCAGATGGTCAGGCGACCCGCAAGCATAACATTTACGGGGGGTGACTGATCGGCGAGGTGGAGGCCGAGTATTACTAATGGAAGGCGGGGGTTCTTTCGCGACACGCAAAGAATCGGCGTATCTAACTCCTTCCGCTGAGACGGCCAATGCTTCAAGTTCCGAGAAAGTTTGCGGGCACGCCGCGAAACACAAATATGACCTATAGGGAGGTGAAATTCCCTCTACAATAGCCTGTACAATCTGATCTTCAGGAAAATGAAGGGCAAACACCCTAGTATAAAACTTAATGTCCTGTATGAAATCAGCCAAGTTTTCATCCAAGCGCTGTACACGATAATAGTACTTCTGAATAAGGGAGGACCTGGCCCTAGCAGGGATGAAGTTAGCTAGCAAATGGGCATGGAAATCCTCAATAGATGATTGCTCGGCAATGGCTCTTACGATTTTATCAGAGAGAATACCAATAGCATACGGATAGATAATTTGCAAGATTTGACATGGAGAAAGAGAAAAAACAAGGGCATGATCCTGAAATTCCACTAGAAATCTTAAAAATGAAATTACGTCACTGGTGGTATTAACGGAAAACTTAGATATACCTCTGAGCAACATTGCCAATGGATGAGGCAAGCTACTAAACCCGGGTGACATAGTAGGTAAAGGTTTCAATGGTAAGGAAGTTAATTCAGAACGGATGTTACTCAATGATGCACGACGTTCGGATTCGGTGTCCAATGGGGCAGGGATAGTTTGAGCAGCAACGGTTATTCTATTAACTTCTCCCTTGGGAGGCGCTTCCTCACTACCTGCATTTACTATGATGGGTTGATCAGATTTGGGAGGAACTTCCCCAGTTAACAATTGAGTGACCTTACTAGATAATTCGGAAATATTTTCCAGGAGCGTACTAGCTTCCTTCCTCTGAACATCATTCAGTTTTAGAGACAACAGATCGTTAACCCTATTCGAAAAATGATATAGCCTGCCTTGCACACGCTTAATTTGATTAGGAGACGGATCATTTTCATCAAAAAACTAACTACAGAAGCTAGCCCAGTAATATTCTCCGTGATCGTGGAAAGAGAGTCGTCAATTTCTTTCTCTCCCAAATTGGGGATGGAAATGGGCAAATCAAGGGACTCTCTAAGCTTGTTAGTGTCTATTGCAACCGTGCCTCCAGATTGCACATTTCTGATAGTTAATTCATAGATCAACTCCTCCTTACGCAAATAGTTAAGAAGGAGAACATCGCGAGGGCCGGGCATGATGACAGACCAATTTAGAAAAGGTCAAAAAATTCCAGCAACTGAGAAAACGGTTAGAGTTCGGATCAAAACAATGTGTAGCCGTCAAAAGGGGCTAAATTGAGACCCATTCAACCACGCTCTGCTACCACTTGTTACGGACTTTTCCGTGGTAGGTAGAGGTGAAAGAAGGTGCGGGTGTGAATGGGTTTCAAGCTACGAAATTATAGTGCAATGTAAAATTAATTTAAAATTTAACAAGGTTATATTTTCTTTTCGAAAACAAAGAAATAACAAGCATAGCAGGTACAAAGTAGCAATTCAAAAGGGGTTAGTTACAATATTTACAGAATTTGGGCTTCGCGCCCCGACTTCACAATTCTTGGGCAATCAGCTCAGTTTTACCCCAAACACAAGTTTTACCAGAGGGGGAGAAAACCCCATTCATACCTAGGAGCCCTTGCTCCAAATTACACTGAAAAACCTCCATGAGGCATACAACCCAGAATTTTCAAAAGAGCCACTCGCTCTCAAAATTTAAGCCTCTCCCAGGCCACATCAAACTCCACCTTCAAGTTGTCCTCAACGGACATAAACACCGGGGTAAAATACCCAATCTACTGAGGTCTATTAAAAGAAAAGCAGGTTAATTAAATGACCTCTAAAATAACAATTTGAGAGGAGGCGAACTTGCACTCCTAATACACTTTGATTAAGACCTACTTGGCACTAGGCCGTTAATACAAGGGCTAATCCCATGCTAAAGAGGTGACTTAAGAAAAGAACAATTTATTTTACATTAACGAAAAATAGGTTGAGAAAATAAGTTCACCTCAAGACAATGTGAGTGGGAGCTCGAGAGGGTTAGCACTCTCTATCCCAATATGTCGTTTTAAAAGAGAATATATGAAAGGAGTAGTTACATTTTAGGAAAAGGTTACATGGCTGAACGCTTAGAACCCGCCCCGAAAGTTAAACTGCTGAGCTAGCAAAGAAAGAAGTTATTAATCGGCCATTACCTTGTGTTGAACGGCTGGAGAAGAAAGAGGCGCTTCCCGCCCCCTGCTATGTACTTAACACACTGAAAGATGGAACAGAAGTGGCCTAGAGACCCAAAAATCAGCAGTTTAAATACTCTCGCGGAAGTTTCTAGGCGTTAGGGGAAAGAAACACCCTCCCACAAACTCTTTATTGGATAGGACCCCGCAACAGATTAAAGTTGGGGGAAGATACATCTGATTGGATAGAAATTAATTTAAGAAATTCGGGATTGGTTAGGTTCAACACAAGGGGAAGAAAGGGGTAAATATTGCCAACTTAAACAATGATAGAAAGAAATTTAACAAAGAACAAACTCTTGAAATTAAATTTTCTCCAAAAAAATAGTTCTTTGACTCCGCACTAGGTTGCACTATTGTAGATCTTCAGTAGTGTCCTCTAGAAGAGAAAGTTCACACTTCTTACTTCAAGCGAAACAAAAACACATCAAAAATGACACAGTTCAAAAACTCAAAATTTTCCACGTGGTGACATCTTCTGAGACGGTAGAAAATTAATACTGTCAATAAAGTTCAGACTTCCTCCAGCAGAGGAGTTTCAACAGGCGCACATTTTAAATTAGCGGAGTGGAGGTGTACCGCCCGGTACAATAATAATAATAATAATAATAATAATAATAATAATAATAATAATAATAATAATAATAATAATAATAATAATAATAATAATAATAATAATAATAATAATGTTTCTACGTCTCACAAAGTAATTTTGGTTTTGGGAGCCGTCGAGCTGCCGAAATTTGGTCCAGCAGGAGTTCATTTACGTGCCAATAAATCTACTGACACAGGGCTGACGTATTTGAGTACCTTCAAACACGTTCGGACTCAGCCAGGATCGAACCTGAAAAGTTGGGATCAGAAGGCCAGCGCCTCAACCGCATGAACCAGTCACGTCGCTGAGAGAGAGAGAGAGAGAGAGAGAGGGAGTGGAAGGAAGAAAGAAAGAAATGCAAAAAGTAAGTACGTAAATGTTGTTGTTGTTGATGATGATGATAGTAATAACAATGAAAAGAAGAAGAAGAAGAAACGTAGCTAATAGCTTCGCGATTTGGGTCACGTAGCTAACAGATTGCATTCGAGAAGTAGTGGGTTCGAACCCCACTGTCGGCAGCCCTGAAGTTATTTTACGTCGCACCGACACAGATAGGTCTTATGGCAACGATGGGTCAGGAAAGGGCTAGGAGTGGCGACGAAGTGGCCGTGGCCTTAATTAAGGTACAGTGGCACCATTTTCCTGGTGTGAAAATGGGAAACCACGGAAAACCATCTTCAGAGCTGCCAAAAGTGAGGTTCGAAGCAACTATGTTCTCAATACTGGATACTGATCGCGCTTAAGCGACTGCAGCCATCGAACTTGGTAAGTTTCGTATTTTCACACCAGGAAAATGCTGGAGCTGTACCGCTCCTAGCCCTTTCCTATCCTATCGTCGCCGTAAGAACTATCTCTGTTGGTGCGACGTAAAGTAAATGGTAAACCAAAAGATCCACTTTCGGTCCCACTAATTACACTTATGGTTTTCTGAGACGGCAAAGTGCTGGAATTTTGTCACGCAGGTGTTCTTTGAGGTGTCACTAAGTCCAGCGGTTACGTCTCGAAACTCACAAACTAAAATTAGTAGAAAATAGTATCAAAACTCACAACTACAACCTAGAAGCTAAATTAAAATTTTAATGCAAGACCTCTCGAACGCCCAAGAGGCGCGGAGGTTCTGTGCACCGCGCATCGGTTCGAACCAGCGTTTAGTCTCGAGGTCACTCGGCTAAGCTCGGGTCAACTCAATTCGGGTGGCGGAACGCTGCAGAGCGGGCGAGACAGCGCTATTGCTGCAAGATCAAGGAGTGGGGGTCTGCACTCTCGTCAACCTAGCGAAGTCGTCTTTTGCACCTTGCGCCACACAGTGCTCTGTACTAACGAGTCTCAACATTCACAACTCCGGACAGCAGGTGCCTGCGATGCCCACAGGAAGGATGAGGTGCGTGGTGACTCACGTTGCCCTTCAAACACATGCTGTGTCCCGTGGGATATCCCGTGTATTGTTAACAGGAATTATCACCTTACCACAGACCAAATTCTCCAAGTATAACACTGATCTCCGGGAGCCTCCGTGGCTCACCGCTAGGTTCCGTAGTTCAAATCTCGGTCATTCCAAGTAAGATTTGTGCTGGACAAAGCTGAGGCGTGACAGGTTTTTCTCCGGGGACTCCGCTTTTCCCTGTCACCTTTCATTCCAGAACCACTCTCCAATATAATTTCATCTGTCATTCATTAATCATTGCCCCAGAGGAGTGCGACAGGCTTCGGCAGCTGGCACAATGCCAATCCTCGTAGCTAGATGGGGACTTCATTCATTTCATTCCTGACCCGGTCGAATGACAGGAAACAGGCTGTGGATTTTCATTTTAAACACTGATCTTTACTCAGATATTTTGTTTGGTGTCATGGAACTCATTGCTTCGTAAAAGGGTAAACTAAATTTAATAGACCGTGGTTATAGGTTTTCGGCAGGACGTGGGTTCGAATCCCCGTCAGGAAGTCGTAAAATTTAAGAAACGAGTTTTCCACTTCTGGAGGTGCATATGGCCCTGAGGTTCACTCAGCCTACACCAAAAATGAGTACCAGGTTAATTCCTGGAGGCAAAGGCGGTCGGGCGTAGAGCTAACCACTCTACCCCATCACGTGCCTAGGTTAACAATGGTGGAAGCCTTTACCTTCAACTCCTCCAAGGGCCTTCATGGCCTGTACGAAGGTGACTTTGCTTTGCTTGGTTATAGGTTTTATAAGCAGAGAGAGAAAGCAAGTATGGTTTTGTCACAAGATACTGTCATCTGCGTGTGCCGGTGAACTTATAATTGAAAGTGACAATAGAGCTGTAAGTGAAACAGCCCACCATTGTGTATCTGATGCCCGTGGAATTCTCAACCTCCTGCCGCGAACGTTATACTTTGTGCGAGGCTACACGACACGTCTACCTCTTGATGACAGTGGTGCCAATTACGAGAGTGCACGAAGTTCCACAGTGGACCTTTTCGCACAATCCCCATTACATTTCCAGATATCTACAGTCGTTATCTGGGCAGGGTGGGCATTTATCCATTCAAAGAAGAACTGTCCCGGTTCTTGAGTTTTGAGACTAGCGCAGGTAAAGAAACCTCCTCTTACTTATGCTCTTCTTGGAATTCATGAATTTTGATATTCGTGAGTTTTAAAACTCGTGAGTTCTGAGACGACGCGATACCAGTCAAATGAGGCTGGCACCTTCAAATACCATCAGAGTGAGCCAGGGTGGATCCCGTCAACTTGAGCTCAGAAGGGCAACGCTGTACCGTCTGAGCTACTCAGCCCGGCTAGTTTAATCGACAACAGTGGTGGTTGTTATCGTCGTTGTAGTCATTAGGTCGTTGATCAGGAACATAGTGGAAACATACAATTCAGGCACATTGCAAGGGTATCGTGTCCAAAGCTTGTCGTCGTCGTCGTCATCATCTATCATCATTACCTCCTCTAAATTTTCATCCAACCTTTCCCATTCAGTGGCGTGCTCCTCTAAATCTTAATTCCCGCGCACCACAGCTTTCGTCTACCAACTTTTCGGGTCCTTCTGGCAACGTATTAGGTGTCATCTTGTTCGTCATCATCATCTGTTATCACTGACACGTAGTACATATCCAGTTCATTCCAGTCTTAATGGCTTTATCAATGTCTGCTTCATTAGACACTCTGTTAAGGTCATGGGTGTATTTTTTTCTAAATCAATTTTCTTCTACTGGCTCAAAGAAAGAAAGAAAGAAAGAAAGAAAGAAAAAAGAAATGTCAACATTCTTCTCTGAAAGATACCAAGCTGTCTTTCATCAGATCGACAGAAACTATGTTTGAGAAGTGTAAGTCAGCACTTATCTCACTAAAACCTTGCAAATCAAAATTCTTGTCTTCCTGTCCGGTAATCCACACTTCACATGTTACCTAAGGCCGCAAAAGCAGCTATGTGCGCAGAGTATCAGTTTGTGGATACCCTCACATCATTCTGACATAATAGAATTTGTCTCAGATCTGGAGGTCATCCGAAAATTTGTGTAACGGAACAGTGTCATGTAGCAAAATGTGAGACGCGATGTTACCTAGCAACAGCACCTTGTGTGAGCTGTATGTCATGGCCATCCTTAATACTTCACATCACAGCCTACACTGTTGCAAGAGATCAGTGCTGACTTATCAAGGCCTTTGCCGATCTGATGAAAGGCAGCTTGGTATCTTCCACAGAAGAATGTTGAGACTTTTGAGCCAATGGAAGAAAATTGAGTATGGAGAAAAAGATTCACCCATGACCTTCACAGAGTGTTTAATGAAGCAGACATTGGAATGAACTGGATATGTACTACGTGTCAGTGATAACAGATGATGATGATGATGATGATGATGATGATGATGATGACGACGAAGAAGGTGGTATCTAATACGTTGCCACAACGACCCGAAGTGTTGGTATACCAAAGACATAATTATGATTTGAATTTTTCAGAGGGAAGTTCAACAACGTTTCTACATTTGATCTTTGATCTCTAGCCGTATAATTGCACATTATTCAATAACCTATCAACGACGGATAGTACTCTAAATGTTATGTTCCTTTTTGCTTATCCCCACTACCCATATTGTCAGTATTTGCTCCATTGCTTCAAACAGTTTTCTCAGTGTCTCTCATATCACCAAACTTGTTTTCTATCTAATTATAATTATTTTTCACATTATTTTCAGTTTTATTGGCGATTATGTGAGAATTACAGAGTGCAACATAATAAAAAAAATAGAGGCAGGAATAGGACTTAAAATTTTAAACCAGAAGTCTATCGTAAAGTTTCAGATCACTTTTAAGGGTCTCGCACTCACGCAAGACACGCGACACGGCAGTGGGAGTGTGCATACAGGATCTCCAACTCTTGGACCTTTCACTAATTTTTATGCGAGCGCCTGTTTTTCGAGTGTGCTCGAGTGACGCAATACCAGTGTTACGCAATTCACTGGAACAAAAAAGAAAAACAAATAATTAGGAAGGCGGCTCCTAGAATAGCGGTTGATCTAGTTTTGTCCTGTTCAAGACTAGGAATGTAGTCAATGGTTTCATATTGTATCATTATCATCTGCTTTCAGTTCATTGTACTGAATTCTCCAAAGGATAGCAAGTGGCATCAAGGATATTTACCTACGAAAGTCAAAAAAAAATAATTAGCAGCATTGGAGCAACTCAACATTTGAACATTGCCAACCATTTTGCAAGTTCTAGAGCCTACAGTCTTCTTCTTTTTCTTCTTCTTCTTCCACTACCGCTTTTCCCACATCTCGCGGGTGCGAACTGCGTCGCAGATGTGGATTAGGCCCCCTGTTTACCCCGACGGTATTAGGTATGGAGGCTTAAGGGAGTCCTTCATTTTTCACGCCCTTCGTGGTCATTGTCTTTCTTTGGCCGATATATTTATTATTCGAGGTGTCGGATCCCTTCCACTTTCATCTCTGATTATTTTTATATAGAGAATATTTGCCTAGTTGTAGTTCATCTTAAAATAATAATAATAATAATAATAATAATAATAATAATAATAATAATAATAATAATAATAATAATAATAATAATCATCACCACCACCACCTCCTCCTTGGCCCTGTTTTATGGCCGGATGCCCTTCCTGACGCCAACCCTATATGGAGGGATGTAATCACTACTGCGTGTTTCTGTGGTGGTTGGTAGGGTAGTGTAAATATGAAGAGGAAGGTGTGACAAACACAAACATCCAGTCCCAGAGCCAGAGGAATTATTGAGGTGCGATTAAAATCCCCGACCCGGCCGGGAATCGAAACTGGGACCTACTGAACGGAAGGTCTCAACGCTGTCCATTCAGCCAAGGACACTAGAGCCTACAGTAGTCCTGATAAAAAGCGGTGTAAATCCTTCAATACTCTAATGGATTTATATTATCATCGTAATATCTGCAACAAATCGTACGTCACGAAGAATCATTTTGCGTTTCTATTGCAACATTATAACCAAAACGTCCCTTGCTACAACTACAAATATTAATAAATGACAAACAACCTAACAAGGGTACCGATCTCTGCACATGGTTATGAGGGTGTTTAGGGGTTGTAGTAAGGATGTAAAGGAGAGTGCATGTAAGTCTCTGGTAAGACCCCAACTAGAGTATGGTTCCAGTGTATGGGACCCTCACCAGGATTACCTGATTCAAGAACTGGAAAAAATCCAAAGAAAAGCAGCTCGATTTGTTCTGGGTGATTTCCGACAAAAGAGTAGCGTTACAAAAATGTTGCAATGTTTGGGTTGGGAAGAATTGAGAGAAAGAAGAAGAGCTGCTCGACTAAGTGGTATGTTCCGAGCTGTCAGCGGAGAGATGGCGTGGAATGACATTAGTAGACGAATAGGTTTGAATGGCGTCTATAAAAGTAGGAAAGATCACAATATGAAGATCAAGTTGGAATTCAAGAGGGCAAATATTCATTTATAGGAAGGGGAGTTAGGGATTGGAATAACTTACCAAGGGAGATGTTCAATAAATTTCCAATTTCTTTGAAATCATTTCGGAAAAGGCTAGGAAAGCAACAGATAGGGAATCTGCCACCTGGGCGACTGCCCTAAATGCAGATCAGTATTGATTGATTGATCTGGAGCGACGGATGTGGGTATTAAAACAGAAATGTCAAATTGTCTAATGCGCCTCTTCAATTACGTATAAGCCTAGGAAATATTTTTTGAAATGAAGGAAAGTACATAGAGGTGGGAAATATGGAGACGGTAAGAGATTCTATCCTTACGGCGACTGACAAGAAGCTGGGTAAGAGAAGAGAAAAAGGAAAAGTCTCCTCCGTTATAATTGCTTAGTTGATGGGGTGATAGTACTGTACCTAACCGGGATCACTGTAAGTACTTGGTTCATTATTAACATCATTGGTGTAATCTCATAAACGAGATTGTAAATAAAGGTTAGAAATCTCTTTATGTGGTTATGACAGTATTTAGGGGTTGTTGTGTGGATGTAAAGGAGAGGGCGTAAGACCCCAAGGAATGTGTTCCCAGTATAACATACGGGACCCTAAACAGCATCACTCATAACGAGAACAGGAAAAGGTCCAAAAGAAAGCAGCACGATTTTCTTTGGGGTAATTTACGACTTACGAAAATGTTGCCAACTTTGAGCTGGGAAGACGTGGAAGTAAGAAGACGTGCTGCACGTCTAAGTGGTATGTTCCGAATTGTCGGTGGAGAGATGGCGTGGAAGGACATTAGTAGATGAATAAGCTCCAGTAGAGCTTTTAAAGTTATGAAAGATCAGATAAAGTTGTAATTCAAGAGTACAAACTAGGGCAAACATTTCTTTATAGGGAAAGGGATTAGGGACTGGAATAAATTATCAAGGAAAATATTTGATAAATTTCAAACTTCATTTAAGAAAATACTATGTAATCTTCCACCTGGATGATAGCCCTAAATGGAGATAAATGATGATTGTCTGATTGATTGATTGCGAAGTTTCTGTTCTTTTTTTTTTCTTTTTCGCTATTTGCTTTACGTCGCACCGACACAGATAGGTCTTATGGCGACGATGGGATAGGAAAGGCCTAGGAGTTGGAAGGAATTGGCCGTGGCCTTAATTAAGGAACAGCCCCGGCATTTGCCTGGTGTGAAAATGGGAAACCACGGAAAACCATCTTCAGGGCTGCCGACAGTGGGACTCGAACCCACTATCTCCCGATTACTGGATACTGGTCGCCCTTAAGCGACTGCAGCTATCGAGCTCGGTAGTTTATGTTCTAGCAGTTTGTTTACCTATATCGCAATTCTCCAAAAGACTCTCACAATTAGACGCGACGATGTTTATTGCCATCATTGTGACTTTTTAAAATTTGAACCAGTATTCTACAAAAGCATTCGACCTGGAAACAATGTTGGTGCCCTTGTAGTCTACCAGTATAGTTAATAATGTGTAATTAATAAAATACAAAGTTATGTTCAAGAATACTGCATTCCTATATTTACACAGGGCCTTGTCGAATTAAAGCTTCAAAATGTGATCTTACAGCAACTTCAAAATGTGATTGCAAAATATAAGACGTTCTAGAATTCTATAGCCTATACTAAAAATATTAAAAATCTTTCAAAACTGTTCTTGCTTGGTCTCTGGTTCAATTCCCGGCCGGGTCAGGGATTTTAATCTTCATTCGTTAATTCGGATGATTCTGGTGTGTGCTTGCCGTCTTCAGCATTAGAATTCATCATACGTAGACTTTCACCAGGCTTCTACGGAAGCCACAAGCCATTATTAGTTATTAATTCTTCATGCGGCTCATTCTTCTTATACAGGTCAAAAGACAGTATACAAATAATAATAATAATAATAATAATAATAATAATAATAATAATAATAATAATAATAATAATAATAATAATAATAATAATAATGATGTTGGCCGACAGGGTAGGAGAGGTGGTGGAGTACAATATCTAATAACTAGATTGCGTACCGAAAGTCTCGCTTCAATTCCAACCTTCTCCACAATGCTCTTACGGAGTGAGGGCATATGACGTTGTTGGTGTTTCGTCTGTCACTTGGAGACGTTAAGCGTTGAAGATACCCCTTAGTGTTATTCGATAAAGGTAGGCTATACGCCGAAAGCCATTTTCACCCTCTCTCTAACTCATTATCTATGTAAGACGTACCATGCAGTCATTACACTTCAGCCTACTCAAGAACACTTAAAGTTTTGCAATGATCTTCGCCACTGAGTCAAGGAGTACCTAACTCCTTGACCGAAGATCGCGCAGAAATAAATGAAGATCGCAAGTCGTCCACAATCATGGTCAGTGGATACGTGTGCAAATATCCAGGCATTAAAACACACACGTTATATAAGGAATTAAATACAAATTTCAGGTTTGCGGATGACATTGTTGTCGTAGGAGACGATTTACCCGCCCTTCAATGCTTGATAAATCACTTAGTTCAATATCCATGTTAACCCCTTCCAAAACAAAAGTGAAAATACAAAGTAGTAGTATAATTGAGCAAGTGTCTTCCTTCAAATATTTGGGCACCATGATGAACGACCGATGTGATTTCAAACGAGAGAGAAAATCTAGTATTGAAAAGATCAGGAAAAAAATAATTAACATCGAAAAGGTAAGGTCAGATCTCAGTCTACAGCTACCAATCAGTACGATTCGCTGCATCATATTCTATATTCTCCTTCCTACATGGATGTGAAAGTGGGACCCTTGATCCAAGCACTGAAAAACGTATCGATGCCTTTGAAATGTATCTGCATCGTCATACCTTGGATACTGAACATTTCAAATGCCGAGGTTCCTTATCGGACGAAAAAGCAAAGAAAATTGATACTTATTATAAAACAAAGGAAAACACAATATCTACGGGGGAACTGCATCAATTATTACAGCTAATTATTGAAAGAAATATACGAGGGGAACGATCCGTTGGGAAACGGAGAAATTCATGGCTAAATGACATTCGAATTTGGCATAGATGTAGGCCTACATCAGAAGAAACTTCTATATTTTTTTTACAAGTTGCTTTACGTCGCATCGATCAAAGTAGGTCTTATGGCGACAATGAGATAGGAAAGGGCTATAACAATAATTTCGTGTGGCTATTTCTAGCCGACTGCAGCCCTTGTAAGGCAGACCCTCCGATGAGGGTGGGCGGCATCTGCATGTTTAATGTGGTGGAGGATAGTGTTATGTGTGGTGTGTGAGTTGCAGGGATGTTGGGAACAGCACAAACACCCAGCCCCCGAGCCAGTGGAATTAACCAATGAAGGTTAAAATCCCCGACCCGGCCTGGAATCGAACCAGGGACCCTCTGGACCAAAGGCCAGCACGCTGACCATTTAGCCATGGAGCCGGGCTGGAAAGGGCTAGGAGTGGGAAGGAAGCAGCCGTAGCCTTAATCACGGTACAAACTCCAACCAGCATTTGCCTAGTGTGAAAATGGAAAGCCGGGAAAACTATTTGGAGGGCTACCGACAGGGGGATTTGCACCCACTATCTCCCGAATGCAAGCTCATAGCTGCGCGACCCTAACCGCACGGCTAACTGGCTCGGCATTTTCATGCTGCATTGTGAAGGTTGGATCGCCCTGTTAAGAATAATTAAATAGAAACAATAACCCTCCAGAGCACGAGCAACGTATAAAAGCGATCATTTGTAGATATTTTAGACAATGGTATCAAAATACTGTAGAGTTAACCGCTATTTTAGGTCATGCTTAGGCATTAAGATGCTCCCAGTGGTCTTTACTTGGTATTAGTCGCGAGAGTCTACAGAGAATCTTAAAGAGAGGTACTACTCTGATGCTGCATTTTTCAACATCATACCTGTATAAGCGAACATTTTCAACAATGAATATTAATAAATTAAGTTGTAGAATTCGGCCGAGTTGTATGTTCAAGCAAGGAATTGCTATGGAGAATCTTAATTATTGAAATGTTACTGAGCTGATATGCGTGGTAACAGTTTCGTTTGGTTGTTTCGTAATTTTGACTTGGCAGATGGAACACATCTCTTCTCTTTTAGGATATCCGTATATTTTTAAAAACTTTGTTCCGCATTTCACGTTGTCAACAACACAATAATCTACGGCTGTTCTCTTGGCAAAGAAAGCAAACAAAGTGGTCTAGCGGATCGTAATGGACAAAAGTAGACCATTTAGCTGCGGAAGTCCGCTATTTATCTTCGGAATGTTCGCTACTTTTAACCGTCCCAGAAGTGCAATTGCAAGAGACAGTGTGTCCCGTAATGAATATCTGCTCCTAAACATGTTACGTAGTCGTGGTGAGTATTATTAGATCCCGCATTTGTGTGGCAGAAAATATTAAGAGTGCAAGCTAATCTGGTTATTAGGAACTGCCATCTAGCTCGCTCTTCCGTACTGTAATGAGAGGAACATACATTCTAGGGGAAAGACACAGGAACAGAACATCTCTCCCAGTAGCCCCCATGGCCAAAACGTTTTACCCCTTAATTATATGTACATCAGACTTGTCATATTTTGTTCCCCAGAAGCACACGAAACACGCATTTTCTTAAATACATGAATTTAGCCTTGGGTCTCTAGAGGTTATAATTACTATTATCTGTTCAAAAGCGCATCGGCACTTAGCAGATGTAAATTGTAGCCACACTTTCTTCTTTCTAAATTAGATACACTGATAGGTTTAGCAGCAAATAATAATAATAATAAGAAGAAGAAGAAGAAGAAGAAGAAGAAGAAGAATTCGGCCCGGTCTTCATACAGGGAATGTGGATGAAGAGGAAATCTCATCACTAGAGCCCGGTTATTTAGTCATTTATAGGTTAGAATACAAACCTACTGAAGGGAGTAACAAGTACACTCTAGCCCGGGCAACAGTCCTGCTTTGAGATCTGCATAAACATTAGGGGCGCGGCCTATTTGAAACTCTGTCCAGATGTTGTGTCACTCTCGCAGCATGACGGCCGAACTGACTAGACGACACTTCCTACTAACAAAATAACTTTGCGTTCTAACCAATTACTGCCTAAACAGACGGGCTTTATTATAAGCTATATCGTTCTAAGAAAAACTCAGACAATAAAGGCAACTGGAATTCTACGGTCACATTTTCAGAATTTTCCAACGACAGACTGATTAAATTATTTCTTAACCTTTCTATCCCACTGGAAATTAAGGATAATTTGCTATTTGGAAATGAAGGGTACCTGTAAAAATCGGAATTACAGGCGACATTACATTCAAAAGAGCCTCTGAGACCCATAAAGGGTGTTAAAATACATGGAATTCGTGGTCAGTATATTATTGGAGAAAGTGTGTGTGGAGATATCACAAGTCAAGAGTTCACCTGATGCAAAATAACAGACGTATTGAAGTTGGTCAGAGGCCTATCCGGTGCATATTCTATATTAAAGAGTTCTAGAAATAAAATAAACGGAAAAAGTGCAGTGTTACATTTCGCCTGTGAATATCCTGTAACTTATTTCCTGTTTCATTTTTGGTTCACCGCGGAAGGAAGCACAGCAGAAGCTGTGTCTCAGGCCGTCGCACTACTTTAAATAACTGATAACTCGGGCCACTACTGCTTTAAAACATTCACAGGACGGCTCAGTTGACTGTATCAGGACAATGTTTTACACCACGCCAAGGCTCATAAATGTTTCTACTTCTCTGACGCAGTCAATGTGTCTGTCTGTCAACATGTCTTTCGTTTCTGAGGCACGGCCAGCCATTGAAATTGACAGGTTAAAAAGGTGTTCCGAGCAAACTTTGCCCGGAATTACGGCTCTATAAAATAGGGTGGTGGATTTTACCCTTAAATTGTTAACACTCTTGATTCAGGGACTGGGTATCTGTACTTCCCCGACATTCCTGTTACTCACACACAACACCGCAATAACACGCAGTTTCTTACACACGCAGCCGCTACCCACCCTGGCCGGAGGGTCTGGCTTACAAGAGCTAGACCAGGCTAACCATAGCCACAAGAAATTATCAATAATATATTATTATTATTATTATTATTATTATTATTATTATTATTCGATTCGTTATGTACAACTAAGGAGCATGTTTGACTTATTAGCACTTTCTTGTTTCTTCTTGTTTTTCTCTTCCCAATATCTGTTTATCGTCTCGCTGTGTTCCATTTTACGTTGTTTAGTCCATCCTGTATTTAGTCGGGTCGGCTTTACAGAAAATTTGTATTTGTAAATTAAGGTTCTGCATTTTATCCTACCTAGAATGGTTTTCATTTAGGTCTTCACTGATTTCTTATAGTAAACGTTTGTGATCTTTCTTTGATAAGGTTAAGTTTAAAATTTTCTTTGTGAGAATGTTATTAGACATTCTAAAATTTTAATCGCTCTTTGCTGATTGTATCTGAGATGTTTTCAATAACTTGATAGATTCCACGTGATTTCTTTTACTCCAAATTCCGTTTTCGCATTTTGGTCCTAACGTTTTTCTGCAAATTTTCCTTTCTTGTTTATCCATCATCTATCTTCGAGATTTGCCACCAATTATAACAGTCTCAGATGCTCTGTTTTATCTACTGTGTTACAATGTCATAATTTTTCCTTCTTGATATCGTTCTGTTATTTTATCTGTTCCAAGCAATTTTGAATGCTCCTTAAAGTTTCGTAGTTCTTTGTTAGCTTGCTGACTTAACCCTGCTGGTTCAAAAATTTCACCTAGACACTTAAAGGTGTATACTTAAGTGATATTTCCACATTTTGTGATTAACGGTTGACTGTTGAAACCTGATGTAGCCTCTACCGTATACTTTGCTTTTTCATAAGAAATTAAGAGATCTGTTTTGGCTGCTATTTCATGGACTTTTTCTACAGACTGGATTGCTTCCTGTCTGTGGTTGGATAGGATAACAATGTCATCAGCAAATGTTACGCAATTAAGGTGAATTTTGTTGTTATTATTATTATTATTATTACAAACCATCAAGGAAAAATCGAGAGAAATAGAAATGAATGGTGAAAGGATACATTACGTCAGATTTGATGACGGTTTTGTATAAGTGTGTGTGTTTCTGTGAATCAGCTGGAAGTAGCATTTTATGCTATGTCAAGGTAAGCCGCTATCTGTTTATTCCCAACTCCTGCCTGATGATTTAAGTGTAACAATGCCATTCACTCCTTATGCGAGCATAGACTTGGACACAGACACCACCCGTCCTTTCTCCTTAACACCGATTACTAGTTGTACTCCTCTTACCTCTATCCCTTCCCAGATTCTCTCTCCAGATCTTTCTGCTCGTAGTATTTTATAAAAGGAAGTGAAAGCATTTCCACGCGCTTTGTTGTATGCTCACCATGATGAACTGAAAGCCACATTTGAAGACAGTTTATTTCATGTAATTACTGTAAGTGAGAGTTGGCTATGTAGTTCAATGCTTTCCATTATGGCTGAAATACAAGGGTATCGTATTCATCGACTTTATAGGACGATCAGGCGTGGAGGTGGTGTTGCGCTGTTTTGTAAAATTAATCTCAGGAGTACAATGGTACAAATTTCTACCCCTACTACAAATCCTGTTCCTGAATTTACGTTTGTTGAAACTGTTATAGACACTGTTAAAGTACTCATCCGGGTTGTATACAGGCCTCCCAATGTAGGGCACATTGGTGAGTTATAGGACAATTTAATGAGAATTTTTACCATCTTATGAATACGTGATTGTTCTGAGCGACTTTAATACAAATATGTTAGCTCGGACTAGTGAAACAATACGTTTTCCAAATATTTTTCTCTCCTGTGACATGACAATATTGCCCTCGGAACCAACTAACCACGTTCATACTTCCACCGGCTCTTCAGATACACTAATTGATCTCATGGTAAGCAATAATCTGCACAAGGTTCTTAAACACCGTCTAATACCTGTTCTTGAAATATCAAATCATGACTTTGTGTACTTAGTGTATTCTCTACGAGATCCTAAATATAGGTCGAAATACGTGACTTCTAGAGACTTACAAATATAGATTTCCATCACCTAAAGGAAGATGCATGTAAATGTCCTTGGGGTGACATAATACTAATAAATGATATAAATGAGAAACTGGAACATATTCATTCCCCTATTCATGGACTTTACAATCAGCATGCCCCTAATCGCTGTGTAAAAGTAACACGCCCGCCCAATCCGTGGCTGACAACTGAAATTAAATCTCTGATATGGCTCAGCGTGATGCGTTATATAGACGTTACAGACGAAATTTATCAGCTGGCACATCTGAACAATACCGTGTACTGCGGTTTCCAATTAAACAAATTATCCGCAATAAGAAATTCGATTTCTTTCGGCATCTGTCCAATAATATAAACGCTGGTAGAACTTGGCGATAACTTCATTCATTAGATATTGGAAGGCCTCCTGTGAACCATGCTAAACCAGAAATAACACTTGACGAGGTTAATAGACGATATATTGCAGAAATAGTGCAGACCACCATCAAGTATATACATGACAACAACAATCTGATAGCCCATGTTTCCAATTTCGAACTCTCTCAGAGTCCGAAGTGAGAAGAAAACTGATTTCAATTAAATCCCATGCAACGGAGGCTGATGAAACCCCTATTTCATTTATTATTAACATTATGGATATTATATTTCCGACTATTACTGACTTATTTAATGCATGCCTTTTTCACCGTTATTTTCCGAAAAAGTGGAAAGATGCACAAGTTTTCCCAGTTCCGAAAAGGTCACCAGCTAATATAACATCTGTCTTTCGCCCTGTATCCATTCTTTAAGCACTGTCTAAATCTCTAGAAAAAATGATCTATAAGGAATCTGATCAATACTTGGAAAAATATTCTCTGCGTGACCACTTTCGAACTGGTTTCAGGAAAGGACGTTAGACGGAAAGTGACTATACTTATTTTACTTGACTTCAGTGGTGCGTTTTACACATTAAATATTGATATATTATTAGCAAAACTACAAAGATTAATCTGAATCCCTCTGCTGTTCATATCTTTGCTTCATTCCTCACCAATCGGCGACAACGTGTTGTTATAAACGGTATGACTACGGTCCGGAAGACGAAGCAAACAGGTGTCCCACAGGGATCCGTGCCTGGACCTCTTCTGTTTACTCTATATATCGATGATATCTCTTCTCAGATCAGCAACCGTAGGTATGATTTATATACAGATGATCTACAAATATGTTATCACGTTATCACTATAAAGCGATTGATACTGAGTTTGCAATTCATCAGATGAATTATATTTTAAATCTGATTAGCTCTTATTCTAATGAGAACTGTTTATTACTTACTCCTAAAAAGACACAAAGACTCTGTTATGGAGGGCAAGAGAAGTAGAGGGAGGCCAAGACGACGATGGTTAGACTCAGTTTCTAACGATTTAAAGATAAGAGTTATAGAACTAAATGAGGCCACAACACTAGTTCAAACAGAGGATTGCGGCGACGTTTAGTAAATTCACAGACGCTTGCAGACT